>NW_027122249.1:0-1200000 GCF_030686945.1 Centruroides vittatus | reverse complement strand
ACCTCACCCATCTCCCTCCATCAATAAAGTTTAATTTGTTAGAATTCCTACTTCAAGATAATTACAAAAATCCCTCCCCACCATCTGTGAAGTAGGTTCTATTTATAAAAATTGTCTTATACCCTGATTTTGAAAATTCTTTCCCACATCCCTAATGACCTTAGACGTTTTTGTAGTAGCCTCTGTTTTTTTTTTTTTAAATGAGAGATTTATATCTACCCCGGCTTTAAAATAGATGATGAAAATTCTTTGCAATGTCCTTAGAGTAATTACAAATTCACCTTTCTAACATCCTTGAAGTAGCCTCTCTACCTGAAGCACTTCTTTACCAATGCCTTCATATGCCTTTGTTTTTGTAAGAAGAACAGAAGTAAAATCCTGTGCTCTTTTTTAAGATGTAAGTTTTTACTAATGATGTTAGAAATATCAGAATATATTTCTAGATAATACAATTGACTCTTTTTAAGATTTAATAATTTTTATTTTTAAAAAATCTAATATAATATTACAGATTTTTAATTTTCTTCTTCTTCTTCTTCTTCGTCGAATTTATTTAACCGATCCATTATGTCATCAACGATGTTACTAATATCTTGAAGTATATAGACTAACAAACTATGAGAATTTTCGGTAATATATTTATGATCTAGTTTCTGATATTTTATAATGTAACACCAGAAAAGATGATATTTGAAATCATGAATGAAATCTTCGTTCAGTATTTGATAGCGAGAAACTAAATCCCAGTGGAGATAATCTTTTAATTCCCTCAGTGTATCTGTTTTTAATCGTTGATATTTTAAAACTATTCTCATATTTAATTTATCAATATATTTCTTAACAAAATTATCAGAGAGAAGCTGAAATTTTGCTATTTTATCCCAATTAAGATATTCTGAAAAATTATCTATGAATTCTTCATCTAATACTTGATGTTCAGAAATTAAATTCCAGTTTGCATGTTTAATATGTTTTTTGATGAATGTAGTAGTGAATATATAATTTTTCCATATTAATTCCCAGTTTAAACTATCTGCAAATTCAGAAATGAAGTCTCGACTTAAATCAGTTTTTTGGCTTATAATTTCCCAGTTAACAAAGTTTTTAAAACGTCTGATGTTATTTTCATCCATGGGTAAACTCGAGAATTTTTTCCATTCCAGTGAAGTAATGTATGTGTAGTCTATAAAAAAAATTCGATATTAGGATAAAGTTTTTATTTTTTTTTTACATAAACATATTATTGGTTACAACATTTTTAAAAAAGTACAGTAATGATTATTACAGTTGATTACTACAATTAACACAACCGCATTTTATAAAATTCTTATTACATAACAGTATTGTTATCTGGTTAGTTAGTATAAAAAATTTACAATAGTATTTCTTATTCTCCGGTAATTTAAATAATCCGGCCTTATTCACAGCTTGTTTTAAACAAAGATATGTTTTACTCGAAACACCATGTATTAAACAAGTTTTTGAATTTCGTTTCCTCTTGTATAATAATATATAACCGTATTGAGGGTATGATGATATCAGAAAATCTGGAAGAATTTAAATATAAAAATTATAATGCCCAAACGATGTCACATCTATACCATTATCAGAAATAAATTTTTTATCATAAAATGGTGAGAGTGATATTTTATTCTGAAGATATGTTGTCACAACATGATTTTTACTTTTAATTCCAAACTGCTGATTTCTCAATAGTCGACTATTAAATAAAACTTCTTTATATTTTTCATGGTGAAAGGTTTTAACAACGGATTTTTTAATTCCTTTAGCTGTTTTTTTATTTTGATTATCAAAAATATATGAATACATTTTTGGTTTTAATGAACAAAATTCTATTATAGGTTTAGATGATGTCTCATCTTTAAAATATCCTAGTTTATTTTTGTTCCTTACATCAAATAGTTTGTGTGTAGTTGGATAGTTGCTAAAATCGAAAATATCTGGAAATGATTTAAAGTCCTCATATATGTCATCTGTATGGATTTGAAGCGTTAGTGAATCGGTATCGGTATATAATAAATTTACATTTTCACCATATTTATTTTTAAATATTTTATAAAATGTTTGATACATATGCAATTTACTTAATTCTAATACACAAAACCCTACATAAATTGGTTTATCCAAACATAAGTTAATTTTTTTCATTTTAAAAATTGTGAGATTATCATTAATAATTTGGAAATTTTCGAGAGATATCTGGGATAAATATTTCCGACATTGATTTTCAGTTGTAGCTGTTTTTAAATTTAAGCGTTTCCTTACATTTTGACAGGTCTTCCCAAAAAAGCTGTTATTCATTAATTTAAAAAAAGATTTATCGAAATCATTTGTTGATTCCTGGCGTTTTTTGTTATTAAAAAGTACATATTTTTTAAGCCAGGGCTCTTGGTTAAATCCGAGCACTCGATGAATTTTAGTTAATATTAACCCCTCTTCTAAATAAAATTTTAAATTTCTATAATGAATTACATAATTTTGTTTATCAAAAAGAGTTGGAATTAATTTCTTATTATTATTATTATATTTTAAATTTAATTTAGTTAATATTGATTTTTGATAATTTGATAATAAATCATAAGGAATGATGAGGTGTTCTGGAGCTAGTGGTAAGTCATTATGACGCTGGTGAATATTTGGGGGATATTTTAAATCAACTTCTAAAATATAGCCTATATCATTTCTATCGGGGATATTACGAATGTCTAAAGCATTTATCTCATCCTCAGATAACCATCTGAAATTATTTACAGGTAAATAAGAACTCATTACAAATCCATAGAGATTATTAGCATCTATCGAAATGATATAGTTATGTGGTTGATTTTTATCATAGGTTTTTGGAATTAGAGGGTTATTAGCTTTAGCAAATCGTTTTCCGCAGAGACATAGCCCCCCTCTCATCCCCCCCTCAATAAAAAGATACATATTAATATCTCGAAATAATTCTAGCTCGATTTTTGTCATTTTTAACCCGCAATTCCAAGTTAGGTCTGGAGCTGTTATGAAATATACTGGATCTAAATTATAATACTTTAAACTTAATTTTCTAAAATTTTGGAATATATCAGCTAATAATAAAGTGTCAACATATTGATATAATTTTAAATAATCCTTAAAATTTTTACAATGAAATTTTTCCCAAACTAATTTTGCATGCTGGTAATCATCATCACTAATATTTTCTCCAGATAATTCATTATAAAAATATTTTTTTGGGGGTAAACATCTCTCGTATAAAATATCCTCGTTTTTAAAATAAGAATAGGGAAAAATTCCTTTTCTTTTTAACAAATTTTTATTTTTGTTGTTATAGAAAAATTGATTAAAAATAGGAAAATTATAATTTGCATTTTTTAAATTTTCTGTTAATCTATCTAGCGAGGAATTTAAAAATTGATAACTATCAATGAATTTAAAATGATCTAGAGTAAACGTTGTAAATTTTTCTGAATTTACAGGAATAATCTGAATTCTCGAAAATAGTTTTGGGGGGATATTTTTGAAAATCAGATGAGAGTCATAACCTGTAAAATTATGTAGTATAATGGGAATAAATTTTTTGAATCTATAATTCAAATTGCAGTGATTATGGGACATTCCCCGAAATTTCCCTGTCAGGTGATCGTGGTCTCTTACTCTGATATCATCATTATTAAACCCCTCCTCACATATATGACACTGATGTTCATAATTATCGGGAATAGTATCTATATTCATTTCTACATAAGTATTTATTTTATCTAATAAAATATTTAATTGATTCTGAATATCAAATAAAAAATGCTTAATAGGATCTTTACCACAATAAAAATTACAATATAATAAAGTATCATCATTTTCAATAATAACAATAGAATAACATATAGGTTTATGAATCTGAATAGTTTTAGTAAAACTAGAATTTAGATTTACAGCATCTACGTGAACTTCCTCTAGAATTGATTCAAAATCTGCAAAAATCACTACAGGATGATATAATTGCTTTTCATAATTACTAAATTTAGCAATCGCCTTTTCTCCAGTCGGAGTAGAAACTTTTTGATATTTATAATTAGAGCATAATTTTATGTGCTCGTTTAAGGTATGGCTTCTCTGGAAGCCTATTAGACAGCGGGGACAGAATTTTCTAATCCCTGATTTTTCAGACAATAGTCTGTTAAAGTTTCTAATTAGAAAATAATGGGATTTATATAATAACAAATTAATTTCTTTTTCAAATTGATATTTACTTATATAAATAGGGTAAATTATTTCTTTTTCGTATCCAAATACTTGAATTTTCAAACAATTATTTTTTTCGAATGAAGGGATATTTTTAATATTTACTGGAAATTTTAGAGTATTTGTATTTAAATATTTCAAAAATTTCCTATACGAATAAATTGAATTTTTGTTATTAGTATTTGGATACAAACTAGCAATTATACAGTATAAAAAACAGTAATTATCACTACATTTAATATTCAACAAACAATGCTTATTTGATAGACGTTTGGGTAGGATGACCCCTGCACACCCCCCATTCTCAGCCTTATAAATTCCTAAATGAATATCCACAAATATAATTTCTTTAATAATCCACCCAGACCCATTTTTAATAAACTGATCAATGAAGTTTAAAATTGTGTCGAAAGCATTTGTTAACCTTTCATTGATCATATATTGAGATAAAATATGTTCTACCCGACTGGAGAAAAATATGTCTTGAGTAATAATCTCATCCTCCAAATATTTTATAAATCTTATCTTTAAATTTAATAAAAATTTCATTCTCGAAATTAAATCATTATTAGTTAAAATACTATAAATAGTACCTCTAATATTTTCAAGTAAAATACTCGGATCGCTATAATTAGAGATAAATGCTCTATAACTTCTCACATAACCTTTGAACGCTGTTTTTCTTAATGCAAATGTAAAAGCCATATTACCATAGAATAAATTTTATACACTTAAAATATAATATTATATACTTAACATAGTATTAATTGAACACTGTTGTTCTTAATGCAAATGTGAAAGCCATATTACCATAGAATAAATTTTATACACTTAAAATATAATATTATATACTTAGTATTAATTGAACACTGTTGTTCTTAATAAATTTTATATACTAAAAACCGTTATACACTTAAAACATAGTATTAAAACTAGAACTTTAAATTTTACTGTACTCATCCAAATGTTCTTGTATGGCGTTAAATGCTTGTTTATACTTCTTGAAGTCAGTCACCTTGATATTATATTTGTTGGGAGGGTATGACCCTCTGGATTTGCTTAGACACACATAAAAATTTGCCTTAAACTCCTGTATCTCAATTCTCTCCGAATCGCTAATTTTAACTTTAAAGTCAGGAATTTTTGGTTGCTTACTTTTCTCCTCAGTTAAATCCAAATCAAATCTCTGTTTTTTTTCGGTAGTCTCCCCAGTTTTTGTTTTTGAAGTTCTCTTCTTACTTGTCTTCTTTTCGAAATCAAAGTCAAATTCTAGAATTAGTTTATAAAAATATATAATTTAAATTAAGATGAGTGATATTATTACTAAAATAGAATTACGTACCTCCGTCCGACGACATTTTTTCTTTAGCACTAGAAGAAATAACGAGTAGAAGAATCACTAGGTGAAGAATCGATGAGTGAAGTTTTTAGGAAAAATTGCTCCCTTTTTATCCCCTGTTAGTGGCCTACACTCGTGTTTGAGGTGACGCATGCAAGTAAATTAGGGCACATCCGTCTTTGAAGGTAACGGTTGAAACTAAATTAGGACATATCTGTCTTCGAAGGTAACGCTTCTTAATAGCTATGAGGAAGTGTCATCGACCCTAGGTCATTGGGAGTGTTTGTGTGTTTTCCTGGTTAGGTTATTAACCTTCAAGAGTTGCAGTCATCAAGCTTAAAACAAACTATCTATCCTAAATTTACGAACTTTTTTAATAATCCCCCTATTGTTATACTAACTGCTAACATGATGAAAACAAAAACCTTCTGAAGAGTATAATATAATATTTTTAAATATAGCATGGAAAATAACGAGGAAAGTTGTGTCGAGGTGAGTGAGGAGAGTGCAGCTGCGGCATATAGAGCCATGATTAGAGGAGTGAAGAATTATGATAAGAATAAAAGCACCACTCTAATCATGGCTGTGATGCCGCAGGGTGCTTACATCCCATACAGGGTCCACGATAGATATTTAGCCCAGCAGAGGTGGGTGGCTCTAACGGGTAGGAGTGAAAGAGGGATAATTAGAGCCATCGCACCTCAGCTGGAAGAGGTGGACTCTGTATCTTTATATAATATCGGGGAGGGCCCACACTCTCCTCTAGAATCACCACCATCGACATCCTCGTCATCATCATCCTCGTCGTCATCATCATCATCATCCTCGTCGTCGTCGTCATCATCATCATCATCATCATCATCATCATCATCATCATCATCATCATCATCGGACAATGAGGGGTCTAGTTCTTCTGAGGATGAAGCTCCTTCTACAAAAAGACAGAGGAACTAGAACCCCCTCATAAAAAACACATCAAGGAATTAAATCATTTCAGCATAGTATCTTCATGAGAACAAAAGTGTCAATGGCATCATTCATCATCTCATTTAAACTCTATTATTTAATGTAGCTTTGCCTAGTGATACCAGTATTCATTTTACTTACCGAGTGTAGTCTAACAATCTATTCGCGTGTTTTAGTTTTATGTTTATTACACATGATTTTACAAATTATTTTTTAATGGTATGAATTGTAACTCGTGGTATTCTATATTTAAATTACCACTTTTAAAAAAGATGTAATCACATGGTGTAATACGATACTGCTTAATCAGAATTTTACTCGGCACAGACAGATACTTTATTTTTAAATACATTTTAGAATTTTTATTTAATTTGATTTTAGTAGTAATTTTATAACTGGTGATTAGATCTGTTTTAATGCATTTTATACCTGGTAATGTGGAGTACAATATTTTATATTTAGAAAAATGTGTCATGTTTTGTAATAATTCATCCTGTAATTGTTATATTCTAATTGGAGTCTATAGTATTTAAAGACAGCACAAAATTTAAAGTGTGTCAAACATTTTCATTAATTTTTATTTTCACATTTTAACATGATCTTTACATACAAAAACTTTTTTGTAATTTGTATTCATTAAAAATTGAATGTAGAATTTTTCTGTTAAATAAACTGTGTTCTCAATCAAAAATTTATTTTAAAATTTTTATTACACTCTCCTGTGGAATCATTTTAACATGATCTTTACATACAAAAACTTTTTTGTAATTTGTATTCATTAAAAATTGAATGTAGAATTTTTCTGTTAAATAAACTGTGTTCTCAATCAAAAATTTATTTTAAAATTTTTATTACACTCTCCTGTGGAATCATTTTAACATGATCTTTACATACAAAAACTTTTTTGTAATTTGTATTCATTAAAAATTGAATGTAGAATTTTTCTGTTAAATAAACTGTGTTCTCAATCAAAAATTTATTTTAAAATTTTTATTACACTCTCCTGTGGAATCATCATAAAAAATATTAATGGAGGAATTATATAACATCATAGCTGAGTTAATCAACTTCCTATCATATGCTTTAAAGTTGTTTCGGATAAAAACCATATTTTGTATGAGTCAGTTTGGTAGATGTCTATATTAAAATTTAAGAATTCAATTTTTGTATTGATGATGTCATATAAACTAAAGCTAAAATCATAAATCACCAGTATATTAAGCTGGATGAGAAAATCCTCTAGCTATTCTCACAGGTCAACCTGAATGCGGAAGTTTTTATCAGGGTTGTCAAGTTGATGGGTGAGGGAGAAATCCCCTACCCCTGGGTAAGAAACACGGAAGTAATCTTTTTTCTATAAATACTCGACAGACATTCACTAGCTTTTAGAGAAAAATCACGGTAGCAACCACTGGAGAAACATGAGTATCAATGAGTGGACTCAAGCAAAAATGGATAGTAAGTTTTTTTTTTAAAAAAATATGTTTAGTAGTAGTCCTAGCTATAATAATCTATATATAAAATTAATTTTACTATTTTAGATAAGCCCGGGGTTATACTAGATTGCCAGGGATTCAGATTTAAAAATGAAGCATGTTTACACCCATACAACGGATATTTAATACGACAGATGGGGTATACAGGTTTTAATTCGGAGGATTTTGGAGTTATTAATTTTTTCCACCCCGAAATACGGTGGGATAAATTAACTTTATCCGATAAAAAAACTGTTAGATTCTGTAATAGATTACATAAATTATATTTATCGTATAAGCCTGAAAATGATGAATGGATTCATCATGATGATATTGTTTTTACTTTTAAAAATTTATTTCAAAAATATGGATTTATTTTTTTTAAAGGGGGGGAAATAGAAAAACTTTTAATTCGTAGAGCAAATGATATCTGTAATACCGCCATTAAATCGCTAGATGTGGAAAAATTCGGAGTTCCAAAATCTTCCGAAATTAAAATACTGTGTCCCTATCATTGGGATTTCCAACACCATTGCGGCTTGTGTAATGTCTTTTCATATAAGCATTATATGAAAACAGGTAAAAATATATTATTTTGTTTTAAATATTACCTCATTTTGAAAATATTAAATATATTTTTACTTTTACATAGAATTATCGGATGTATTCTGAAAACCCTTCCTGCATTGAAGAAAAACATGAATGTAAATTTTGTAAATAAAAACACAATTTTATATTTTAAATAGATTTTTTTATTGAATTACAACATTGATTATTAGTTGTTACAATCGGTTTTGACAAATGAAAATTATTTTTAACAAACTTTTTAACAAATTCATCGTTATAAAATTTATCCGTTACATGTAATTCTGATAAACATAGATTTCTATTAATTTTATATAAAAAATATAAGCAAAAATAACCGCAGTTTAAGGAAAACAAACTTTGGTGAATAATATTATTCCAACAATATTTTTTTGAATTTCGTTTTATAAATCTGATGATATTTGCTTTCCTCGGTTTTAATCCATAACTGTCGTAATAAATGCAAGAATTTTTATCTTTCGTAAAAAATACTGATACCCAATGGCTTCCTCGCTTATTTCTTTCATCTAAATTAATTATAAATGATTGCTTATTACCAACTCGAAACGGGAGATCGTCTGATGCAAACACTCCCCCAAAATTTCTTTTTATTTTCGGATCGCTCGCCGCTAATCTCCATAAAGTAACGGTATTCATTAATAATCGGTGAATACAGTTCGTGAATGATCAATTTCTAAAGTATTATTATATTCCAACAAACAAATAACATTTACCGTTTCTTGTATCGCCTTTGAGAACTTTAGTTCAATAGCAATGTTTCCCAGCTGGTTCACGCTTATATGACCCTCAGATCCTGATTTATCAGGGGTGAGGTCAAAACAATATAGAGCATAGCCATCTTTATATTCATCATAAGATATATTTGTAGATCTGTGATGGTGAATACATCCAGTATCTTCAAATAAGGAGATAAAATTTCTTGCATAAATTTTATTGCTATAGTCCGGACAGTATGGTTTAGCGGGAACCATCTGATTGTCTTTTGATAAACATATATAATTTAAATTATAATTTTTAAAATTAAAAGGATTACGCTTTACATTTCCGTTAAATGCTGAGTTGGAAACTAATCCCAGAGTTATTCTGTAGGGTAGCTGACCTATAACTACATTCGAAATACTTGTAGACTGAATTCCACTCGTTAAAGTAAAAACTTTAACATCAGTTCTACGAAATGGCATTTTTATTATACCGGTTTGTAAGGCTTTTTCTATCCCAATTTGAACTGATGAACTGACATCTACTTTATTAATTTTCAACGATGCATTTTTAATAATGATTTTATACTCATCGTTATTTGCCATTAGTGCAAAATTTTCTTTAGATCTCTCCAATTTCACCCTCAGGTCCACATTGTTTATTAAAAGCTTTGGCTGATTTGCTAAATCGATATGAAGCCGCCCCATTAAATCTATTATTCTACTTTCTTTGCTAATGTTAAATCTTTTAACTAATCCATGGTTAGTGTTATTTTCATCTAAGGGATTTATCGAATCCATTTGTCCTGCAGTATCTTTAAAAAATAATGCGGTTGTTAAAAAAGTTTCTTGCATTTCTTTCGAATTAAATAGTAAGGCCTCTAATATACTTTTATATGGGTAATTAACATGAGCGCTAATCTGTTTATCATTTAAAAACATCGTACACTGTGAAAACATACTATTTAAAAAATAATTAACAGGTGTGACTTTGTCTTCAGAACTTAGATTCGATCCATCCTTCTTTAGAATTTTTGCTTGAATGCATAAATAAATTGAATGTAGATCCATATAATGCTCACCCGATCCTGATATCAGAAACTCAATAGGTGCTCTGCTATCCGATATGGTGGCTACTGGATGAGCAATAACTTCGTAAGTATTCTCAATTGCTAGTTGAGTCGAAACAGTATTAAATAGGTCCAATTCTGATTTGAGACAACCACACGAATGAGGATCCATTTCTAATCAGCAAAAATATCGTTAAGTTTTCGCTTCTTCTTCTTCTTTTGTGACTGAATTAATCTTTTTCCTCGTTTTCTTTTTATACCTGATCCTGTCTGGACTTTTTTAAGTATATCTTGCTTAATTTCAGATCCCACATCTTTAAAACGAGACTTTGTAGATTCTTTAAACGACTTCCCTCCAATTACATCCGATCCTACATTTGATGCAAATTTTAAAGCCTTGCTACCCAGATACTTCCCCACTTTAGAAATTAGGGGAATAGATTTTCGAAACAGATTCGTGAAAAATCCATATCCCCTCTGTATTTGCGGTCCAGCGAAATAATTCCCTCTTCCAAATTGTTGTGTAAAAGGAAAATCGTGTTTCCATATCGTTCCTCCTGCCTGATTGCAGTAATAATTTATACAATCCTTAGGATCGAGCTTCATTTTCTACTTCTCAAAGACGAACTAACGTTAATAAATAAAATATAACGATATTTATATCTGTTTAAAAGATAAAACTAATAATGTTTTTCCCCAAAAAAAGATGATTTCTTTCCCGTTAGCAGTTCGCAGCTCAATTTCAATTGTATCAATATAATTACGGGTTAATGGAAAGTATAGAGGGGACTGGTAAACTCTAACTATTTGATCGGTCTTCTCCCCCATCACAGGTATAACCCTTAAAAGAGGAGCAGATATATCTCCAACACGATGAGAAGCAACAATATTTGAATAAATAAAAATTTCTGAAATTCCTGCAGACAATTCGATTGGATAGTCGCTCACATATTCACCCTCAGAAAATTTGTGTGTTTTAAACCCTAACAAATCTTTTAATTCGTTTCCAAATTCAATCGTTATATTTTTAGGAACTTTTAAAATGATTTTGTTATTAGGTAGTAATGCTAATTTAGTATATTTAAAAATCCCTAAAAATTTTTCTGCAGATGAATAAAGTCCAATAGGAATAAAAATTTTTTCCTCTACATCAATTTCCTCGACAACTTTTTTATTTCTTTCTATTAAAAGTATAAATTGATCTTTATAAAATTTAGAATTTGATATATATTCCCCTGACTCCGCTCGCAATATTAAATTTGAAGTGCCTTGTTTAAATATAATTTCTTTCAGCGGAAAATTTAATAAATAAAGTAATTTGTGAGCATTTTTTTTCGTAATATGCAGCTCAAATCCTTCTTTCAAATTTATTTTTATGTCTTTATAATTCTTGTCTAAAACGAATTCTGCCGTGTTAGACCCTGTTAATGAAACTATATTCTTGTTTATCCAATCGAAAAGAGTCTCTCCTTCATTTTCTTTAGCTGTAGTTAATGGAATCACATATGTTTTATCTTCTATTTTTTCTCTCCTAATCTTATGTCTAGTAATAGTATAATCATTATTATGATTAGATATATTAAACCAATTTCTAGGAATAATAACTTCTGTCAAACCAACCACCCATTTTCCATGTAAATCAATAGGCGGACTCATTTTCACGGTGAAATGAGATTGGTTATTTTCAGGGAATAACTTCATGCTGGCATTGCTTGTCAGAGTCACAAAAAAGTCTGATTGCATCATTTTGTTACCTTCTGTAATTCTTCTGTATAAAATCGTCCTTCCAAAATCTCGTTATTTAAATCCTTTAATATATATGTTGGAGGATGAGATGGAAAACGATCATGAATAATAAATATTTCCTTAGTCCAACCGGGTAGGTATCCTCGACTAAATGTTTTACGTATTTTCGAAATTCGAACAAACTCACCAATATTAAATTTAAACGTATTTCCTCCTTTTATACCATACAACTTTTCGAAAATCATGCTATGATGTAGGGGGGTAACTTCCGATGGAGACATGCCAATACTTCTATGAAAACTATTATTATAACTTTTCACAATATCTGATAATTTATCGATATATTTATAAGAATTACGATAAGTAAATAATCTATATATTTTATTCCGCAAAGTTTTATTTAATCTTTCCACAACTGCTGCTTTTGTATCTGAATGAGTTGAATAATGATTAATTTTAAATTTTTTAAAAAGATTTTTTACTAATCTATTATAAAATTCTTTTCCTTTATCAGTTTGTAAATTTTTCGGAACGTTTCTTTTTTTAAAAATGGTTTGAAAAGCATTAAAAACTGACTGAGGTTTTTTATCTTTTATAGCTACGACATAGCAATACTTAGTAAATACATCGATTACAGTTAGTAAATATTTTATTCCATTATTAAATCTAGAAAATTGTTTTAATACAATTAAATCAGCTTGCCATAAGTCGTTAGGATAAAAACTTTTAGTTTTTCTTCGCGAATATTTAATTCGTACAGGTTTATGAAGTGTATAAGTTAATTGAGAAGACAACCATTTTTTAACATCAGATCGCGGTAAATTCGATTCTTTAACTAATTTACTCACACCACCAAAAGATGCTGGAGATTTCGGATTATAGTATATCGATTTCAAAAGTTTTTCCATTCAAAATTTTTCTTCCTCTTCCTCTTAGATTTTTTCGGTTGATGAAATAGCGATGGAGAGAAAATTTCTTCTGGAGTTTCCAGTGATTTCGGTTGATATTGTATTTTTTCAGGTAATGTTGTCAAACCTTTGTTTCCAATCCACTCTTGTGGAAGGTTTATTTTCTTTAAAATAGTCCAAAATTCGTTAAAACCAACAGGAGGTGATACCGTTTTCCTATTTCGCATAACATACGAAACGAGGTCTACCATATGACTTCCGATAATGGGTTTCCCTTCAATTGTTAATTCACCTTTAGAATTCCATCCATAATGATTTCGATCAAGCTTAGCAATTAAATGTGGTATATATTTTTGATATAATTGAGGTACTGATAAAGTTATTTGTTTAATAAATCCATCGTCGTGATCAGCTTTTTCTTTTAGTCGAGATTCTGTTTCTTCTGTTTGGTTAGACACAACAGATACTCTAACAGGTTCTTTAGGAGTGTGAACGGTTTTCTGATATCTCGAAATCAATTGACTTAATAGCTTGACTTTACTGTCATCAGGTAAATTTGTACTCTCAAGTAATTCCTCGATATTAGAACCAATTCTTATTTCAGGCTTTTGATAACTCATCAGTAATTCGGGAGGAACTAGGGCCATCTGCTTCGCCATTAAATTCTTTTTCCTATTACTTTACCAATTAATCCTCCTGCCATAGACAATAATGGAGCCAGTAGAAGAGGAAGGAATCCACCGGATTGATTAACCAAAATTTTTTTCTTGGTATTTAAAGGAATGTGTTTTTCACTTAATTTCCTGATAATTTTTTTATATTTTCCTAATTTACGAACATCAGCAGGTATATTTCCTCTCCGCAAATTATCACATATTTCGCACAAAACTTTAATCTGATTTGGAGTAGCTTCTTTCAATATTGCTTTTCGTTGAGAAGGAGTAGTCTTCGCTAAAAAAGCCAGCATATGATAATTTTTCTTTACGTTCTTCATTTTATAGGCAAGTATATCCAGAAAATACCTTGTTTGTCAGGAAAACAGGAATCTCTCACAGAAAATTTCTTATCCGTTGTAGGATGAAAATCCAATAACAAATAACCAAATTCCTTTTCTGTTGCTTTTTTATATGCATCCATGAAAAAATTAAATTTTCCTGCAAAAGCCTGACGACCCAAGCAATTCACCTGACTTTCATCACGATTATTTTTAAATAAAATCAAGTAATGAGTATTTAAACTTATATCTCTCATAATCTTATTTTTCGGAAACAAATTTTGCATTATTAAAATCACACTTACATTACAATGATGAGATTCTGTTGTAAACAAAAATGCTGTTTTTGGAGACAACTCATGCATCAAATCATCGATTATTATCAAATCCCATCCTTCAACAGATTCTGGTAACCCATACATAAATGTGATATCGCTTTCTTCTTGAAAAAACGGTAGATATACAGAGTAACACCACAAAATCTTCTTCAGAGAATTTTCATAAATTTTGTTGTGAATAATTTTTCTTACTAATGTGGTTTTTCCCGATTGGGAAGGACCCACAATTACACAAGTACTAGGATGTTTGAAATACATATTAATCAACCTTGTCAACCTTGGGGAATTTAGAAAATTTATAATATTTCATTCCTGGACTTATCTCTTTAAACATCAGTAAAGTTTTCTTATCATTTTCTAAACATATTTCTCTCATGTCTTCTGCACACCGTTCAAACGAACCATATAATCCATTACATACCTCATTAATTTCCCCATCCTCATCGACAATTATAAAACCATATTTTCCTTGTCCTTTCCAAATATCTTTGACTTTAAAATAACGAAGGATAAATGGAAAATTATCAGGAACATCGAACGAGAAATTTTTAGCTGCAGAAACACATGCGTCCAAGCTCTTATATAAGCACTTAGAGGCTGAATAATTTTTAGAGTCGCCGTAAGTAAGTACGAAACCATACATCCCCATGATCCTGGTTTAAATATAAAACTAGTTCCCTCTTTTTAAAAAAGTAATTTATATAAAAATACTGACCAATCATATTTACTTTTAAAAAACCTAACAACCAATCGCATGTTTTTAATTAACAGCAATCATGTATTATCTAGAGATTCTAAACCTTTGAATAGAACAAAGAAACAAAGTTCACCCCTCACGTTTTGTTAAAAATACTAATCATATGTTTTTAAATTATTACAAATACTAATACTAGATCGTATATTATCTACAGATTAAATATATATCACAATAACTTACGATATTTCCTAACTTTGTGACAAAAAATAATTCCAGCTTTTCAAATCCAGCGCCTCTACTAACACACAAACAAAGAAAAGCAACAGGTTTACACAACTTAGTTCAGGGTACAAACTCTATGACAGAGGGTGCTAGTATAATTTTTAAAAAATAATTCGATTTTATCATTACTTTACATTAAATTCTAACAAATTAAATTTTATTAATGGAGGGAGACGATTTTTAATCTCTACAATAGTTATTTCACAAAATGAAGTGTACAATAGAGGGCGCTAGTGTGTATATAGAAAAAATAATTATTTTTTGGTAAAAATTTTTTAAATTTCTCATCAGAAGAGGTGTTTGTTCACAGATAAGTTAATAAAAAATTAAAATGTATAATAACAATTTTTAAATTATGGGACTTAGAAGTCCCGTCAGACTTTACACCACATTAGGACTTACAACTCCTTTTTTGTTTAATATAAAGAACTTTTTTCAGAGAAATTGACAGATTAAATTCATAATTACGTATTTGATAATTTTTACAATATAATAACGTTAAAATAATAAAATGAACTGCAATTTGACTTCAGAGTGTAATCCTCTTTATTTTTATAACCCAGTTTGTATCATTCATTTACATTAAAATCTATATTAATTTAATTTTATACCCCAGTTTGCATCGAATTCATACTACTCTCATAATTCCATCCATTTGACAGTTTCCCATCATTCATAGTTGATCGGATTGACTAAGATTGTAACATAAGTCCAAACATCCTAGTGACTGTTAACTTAGACTGATATTTGATCGGTTTCATCTATCAGAGTATCGCGAGTAGGTGAGAAAAAGGAAGTGGGGGTTTTCCACTTTTCTCTTAACTGCGTATTAGTTTAACTAATTAATCTAATTACTTAATTGCCCACTTCAGATTCTCATATTATCTTTATTGCATACACTATACCTCAGTAACTGAACATTTTTTCTAATTCACTATTATTTGTAATTTATTTTACATATATATAAATATTGAAAAGTATTATAAACTTACATTTATGGAAGAATTAATAGTGAAAGGTAAGACATCATCCATAGTACTAACATCTTTGGAAAACCTATTTAATATTTTTCCTAAAAAATATATGAAAATATGAAAAATTAGTTAACGTTATTTTTTATGTCAATTATATTTTCTAAGATATTATTTTTATTTATTGTATTATCATACAGTAAATGTAAATCACTATGGTTAATGCTTTCTAGGGTGATGTTTCACTGATTTTTTTATACTTCAAATTTTGAACAATGCACAGTTCCAATATGAAAAATTTCAGTTGATTTTATAATAAAATAACAAATATTAATATTTTTGTCCTAATTAACCAATCATTGTTTTCTCTATCCTAATGAACAGCCTTGCTAGTATGACATCTCACAGATACCACGCAATTAATAATACTCTAATTGTAACATTGCATCGAAAACTATGATTACATTGTCATTTTCTGCATGCTGTATACTATCTAACAATATAAAATATGGAGTAAAGTGAAATAATGTGAAGTGAAGAATAAATAAATTTTGTAATTATTCTCATGTAGTTTGACCTGAAAATGCAAAAAATAGTCATATCAAATTTCATCTAGCTAAATTATATGATGTTAAAAGGATTGCCGTTTATGATTGAAATTTGAAAAAAAAACATGTTTATTCTGAAATTGAGATTTATAAATTAAAAGATTTATGACTTAAAAATCTTAATAGTATTATAAAAATGTAGAAATGAGGCATGAAAACCGAAAGATACTGCTATATAATAAAAAAAATCTTTTAATATTTAACGTAAGAACATGCTAGGAAGAAAATATTATTGTCAATAGTAAATAATAAGTGAAGTAGCACTTTTCAATGGAATTGCAATAAGTTCAGACTTTAAGTAATTGTGTGATAGTAAAATTTCACTTCAAAACATTAATTGATTTGTTTAGAGCATTTAAACATATGATAGTACAATTGTTGAATAATAAAATTTCATTCTTAATTTGTGAAATACACAATGCATGATTCACAATGAATATATATATAATGAAAAATGTGTGTTTTTATGTAAAACAGACATTTTAACACGTGTAATTACCTGATTTTCGAGCGTAGTTGTAAAAATTCATTTTTCGAATTTAATTGAAATTTTCTCAGTTCACAAGAAATCTCGCAAGAAGTTGCTTAACTTTTCATACAAAAAAGTTATACTGTAGGCCTATATGTGTGTAAGACTTTCTTGTTATAAGTAATACTTTAATAACAAGTAAATTTTCATTAAGTTCAAGATCAAACATATGACACCAGTTTATTTCTTTAGCACTTGACATTTTTAGTACAAAAATTAAATATCATCAATGCCATTCACACAGAAACTACTATTTGAAATTTTCTTTCATAATTGTTAGACAATCATCAGATATTAATCGAAATAAGTATCACCCTCCAAAATCACTGTACATATACATATGGAGATAATTGTTCTTTTGTTTATTTTCTTGATGTTTTTTTGTTCAGGTTGGTCTCAAACGTAGAAAATTTCACATATTTTAGAAAGTCAGATTTCACACTATTCGAATACTTTGCCATGATATATATGTTTGTGACTAAAAAGGTAAAATTAAATAAATATATTTTACGTACCAACAGGATTGTTATCCAAAAATGATATTGGAGTTCTCATAATACATTGGAACATTTTGTTGTGAAGATTGAAAGATGCAGCTGTGAAATATTTGTACAATAATAATCCAGAAAGTAACAGCATGATGTATACTATACATATCAGTCCAAAATAAACATATATGTTGAATTGTTCAATATAATAAAAATTTTTGCCTTCAATATTGTTCAAAACTGTATTGTTGGATGTAATGTTTTCTAGTTTTCCTATACTTTTGCTATAGATTCTGTTATCTTTCAACCTGAAAATAAAATATAAAATAACAATTAATTTTTGGAAAATTTCCAACAATAGTTTATAAAGCTGAAATACAAGGAAACTACTTAAATATATTAAAAATAAACTAATATGTAAAAATAATGTTTGACTATAGTAGATTGTCAGATTTTAATACCGGTACATGTATTAGAATACAAAAATGATTTCAATTCAAATTTAAACCAAAAACTAGTGACAGAAATAAATATAAATCTAACTGATTCACTTGTTTTATTTATACTGGAAAATAATTGTGTTGCAAAAGTATAAGGCTAATGACATCTAATTGCCAGTGAATCCATTGTTTATCAAAATAACCTTGTAATGCTCATTTTTTATAGGGTAAGCAAGATTTTTTAACCATGTAATGGCATTCGTAACTTTGACATCTTTAATTTTTCAGCATTGTTTCCTGCTGTGTACACATACTTAATTATCGGATTGGATAATTTTACCATTGATTTCATATCACTGGAATAGGTAAGTCAATTCCTCACCCAACAGCCTTTATACAGTAACTATTTAAAAGAGGAGTTTTAATTATGGATTTGTGCATTATCCTGTTAAAATTGGAAAAATAAGTAACAAAACTTTTTCTCCGCATCTCAGAAAATATCTTCAAGATATTTTCATGCCCGTATGTATTCGTTCAACCATTTATGAACGATGAATTGATTTCTTCAGAGCATTCAAACATACCAAAAGCTTGACTGATTCTACTTTTTGTCCAGGCTAGGCAAGCAAAAATTTGTTTTTACCAAGAATGCAAACAGTAAAATTTCCAACTTTTGGGACCATCGAAGAGAAACATTTTCTCCTCAGTCCAAATAATCTTAACTTCATTTTGATCTTTATGTCAATTAATGTTTGGTCCATGTCAGTTCTTTTACTTGGTGTCATTTTAGATATGGTCCTGCTTTTCTTTTATTTAAACAGTAAATATGTTGTTAATATTACTGTGGGTTCACCGGGAGGTCGGACAGAGTCGGACCTCCTTTTTCTCGGTCAACAGGTCGGTAAAACCTGCCCACGGTCAAGGATGGCTGTCCGGTCTGGAACTGATTGCTTGTCAGATCGAGTGGAGGAGGAGAGTGGGCTTGTTGATAAGACAGAGGCGATATTCGAATAAATGTCACCAGTTAAAATAACAAAAAGAATTTATTGCTAGACAATAAAGAACAGTTACACAGGATAACATCGATAGAACTATTACGTGCTAACTTAGGAGTTTACGAACCCGAGAGAGAGTTTACAGATTAGTGGTCGCCATACCACAACAAGGATCGTCAGAGGACGGAGTCCGTTCGAAATCCAATCGGCGGTGGCGTAGAGGCTTCGAGTTCGAATAGAGGCAGGAGCTACGAACGACCCCTCTGTCCTCGCTCCCCTCCTTTTTATTTTGTCCCCTCGTTAATTGTCTTGTCAATTAGAGAATTTTGTCTTTAGTTCCGTTCTGACTCAGTTTCGAGTTTCGAGGGGAGAGAAAATACAGTCATTTCCCTAAGACGGGTCGGCTTTTGGTTTGGAATTTGGTTGTTGATGTCGAAATTTGTACAAGGAACGAGAAGAAAATAATAAAGACTAATAAATTTTAAAATCTATGTATTCTTGGTCGATTCGGATTTTCACATCACCATCTGAGGCAATGTGGATTTGATGGGTACAATAACATCAGGCCTTTGTGCTGCTTTAAGTAACAATGTTCCTGTCACTGATATTTTTAAGTTAATTGATTTTTGCTTCATTGTAAAATTTTAATTTTAAGGCTGCCTTGTCTGTTTTTCTTCATATTGCACATCAAGATTAATATTACACTACAAAAAACAAATTTTAATTAGCTGAATTGCTATAGCTGTAACAAAACTTCCATTGTCATGGAGTGTCGTGTTTCAATCACACTCATACAGGGGAAAGTACCCATTGTTAATATGATATCACAACAATAAAAAATTCTTTATTTTTATTTTTGATTGTAAATAGAATAAATAATTCTTTTACATTTTCAATTATTTTTGTCTCTATTTGTTTGTTTAACTGTAATAAATAATTATTACTTCAAAAAATTGAGGTTGCCTTCTATTTTTGCAAAGAAACATTGTAGTAATTGCCAAAATGGTAAAATAAATATAACTTATATATAGTAGTATTTGTTATTAAACATTTTATTTAAATAACAAATTCACGTGTAAAAAGTTATAAGGATTTTTATGAATAACCTACAATTTGATCAACCAATAGTCACTGGCACTTGCAATGGCTTGAGATGCAACTAGAATAACGAATATAATAATCTTGAAGAAGAAACCTGGACCAGCATTCACATAAGCTTTATAAACTGAAATTTCTAGTGTTCCATCTCCTTCGTCATCTTGTGATAATTTGTTCTTTTGAAATTTCTACAGAAAATAATGTCAAAAATTATAGAAATTATTTTTTGAATTGTGTTAAAATTCTGTACAAAATATTTTATTAAAACTTTCACAGAAATAACTAGCAGGAAAATAAGAAGTAGGAACAACTTTCTGTTTTGAATATGAGACATTTTTCATGTTACTAGAAGCTCTATTCGCTGGAGTAAGGTCACATATCCGAGGTATGATAGCACCAGAAAAGAGAAAATCGTTACACTTCGGCTTGTTCAGTTGATGCCAAAAAAATGAAACCTATTCAATATTGTTGACATTTATTTATAATTATAGTAATTTTGTAAATTACAATTGATTACAGGAATGAATAAATAGAAAAATTGCAGCCAAATTGTGAAAGAGAAAAGGATGTTAACTCAACAGGTTTAATTTGAATAAGACTAGTACCTGTAATTGGAATTTTATTGTTATTAGGATGAGAAAAGTAAATATATGCCATTGAAAGGAAATGAATACTGTAGAGTGAATAAGGTTAGAAATAGTGTGAATTTTGATGTGGGAAAAGAAAGTTTTTGTTATGTGACGTCCGGTTTACAATAAAGAAAAGAGTTAAGATGGTTAATTTGATAGCCATTCAAAATATTATCATGTTCAACAAATTTGTTAACTAAATTATTGTTTATCAGAATATTTCACAACAGATAAATAATTTGACGTATTAAATTGTAATCATGCTGTGACCGCGAGATAGACACGAGACAATACTAAACCAGAAAAAGTCGCGTAGAAAAAATTGCAATGACCGTTTTAAAATAAATTTAAATTAATCCAAACATTACATATGAAAATAGAATATATTGTCTGGTATTATTGTGAAGCTGTAATTTGTCTACATTGTTATTTTACAAAATTTCGATGATTACATGAGTCAATTGAATGTACTGTACAGTGCCTTTACTTTTTGTTTCAATTTACTGCATGCGATCAACTTTTAAATTTCGGCACGGAATGGAAATGCGTGTATCACATTGTCTGGGAAAATACGATACAGATAGGAAAGCATTGACTTTTTTCGAATGTTTTCAAAGATTATTGAAAAATTGACTTTTTAAATACAAGGAATGAAACTGGCACATCTCACTTATTCTACTATGAAATTATTCGCTCTGATAACTGTTTTATACATAAGTAATTTTTACTGCATCAGTTGACAATCCAATGATTGTCAAGTGATGCAGTAAAAATTACTTATTTATAAAACAGTTGAGAAAACAACTGACATTGGTAGATGGTCATGTGTTCTGCTCATTGGTGATGGTCTTCACCAATGAGGAGAACACATGAATTTTTCCGGTTTTCTTTTACATTTGTGACAAATGTCACAATCGTATTGAAAGTTTTAATGAAATTCATTCCTCCTCAGTGGAATGCTCTTGTGTCACGTTGCCAATAACAAATAAACCAAACTTACCTCATTACTGTCATTGCTATTTTCAATGTCATCAATCACAACAGATTCAGTAGTTTCAATTATTTCATCATCATTGAAAAGTACATGTTCTAAGTCCGTGCTATTTTCAACCATTTCTTTCTTTGACAAAATTCCTCTAAACATTTTTAAGTTTTCCATTTGATTGTAATTGCCAACGAACTCAGGTTTTCCCTAAAATATAAAATAAATAAAAATAATATAAATAAATAAATAAATATATATATATATATATATTATATATTATATATATATATTATATACATATATATATAATATTGTTTCTATGTATTTTACATAAAAATTATATACCTAAAAATCCCTTGTTGTTAATTATTAGGTACTCATTATTTCTATTAAATTTATTAAAAACAAGTACAGTACCTTAACACCATTATATTTACAGATGCAAATTTTAACTTGTGATGCAATCTCTGTTTCATTTTTACTAATATACAGAATGAAAATAATTGTTCTTTAACACACAAATGTCCGAGTATGATAAAAATCACTAAACACTGGTAATTATTCATAGATTTATATTTAAACTACTGACTTACCAACTGGTATTTTCCACCTCAAAATGATTTTTATTTCAGCGTGAGATACATTTTATAATGTATCACACAATGGAATAAAGGTCGTTTTGTAAAAAAGGGGGTATTTCAAAAGTAATTTTCGTTGGTAGCTCGCCTATATTTTGTCTAAACATATTGACATACATGCTGATACAAACATAATTTAAAAATAAAATCAATAAACAATCAATATATTAACCTTATTTAACAATAAAATTTTACTTGCAGAGTTTAAAAAGTGTATTTGATGCGTAACAAGAATGCAAATCTTGTCTTTCAAATATTCTATTATACATCTGAAATAAATAAAAAGTTAAAATACGGTATATTTAAATATTTTATTAATAATAATACTCAGATATTTACTTTTCGAATATATGTTTTGCCACTGAAACATCAACAGCACTTAGTGGATCATCAAAGAGGAATATATCGGCATCTAGGTATAGTGCTCTATAAATACAAACAAAAATATAATAATAATACGATATAACAAAGGTATAACAAATGATGCAAATATATCATTCATGCATAGAACAAAACCTTATTCTGATTTTTACAGATTTCGATATATTTGCCAGGATATGTTTTTTAATCTTCATACCTGCTTTCATTCTCCACCTGTGTGAGCTATATAAAGTAACTGTAAAGTGTAGATATTGCGAAATTACTGAACATTTTTGTTTTCCAGAAAAAACAAATAGGAAATTTTTGTGACATCATTCAATCGAATTTTAAATGTTGTATCATATGAGCTGAAGATGTCATTAGAGGAAATGTAGAGCATGCTAGAACTATGCTTTATGCATAGTTCACAAAGTGAAGAATCTAAACTGGCATTATTTACATTTGTTTTTCTTTGAACACCATAATTTTTATTTTTACAATATTAACACTCTGCCATATAGAGCTAATATGAAAATACTATAAAAACATTTTAAAATGAAAAGAATCACTGGTTAAGAAATAACATAATGTAGATTTTTAGGTAATGTTTCTTACTAAAATGTAGTAATTAAATTCTACTGTATATAACATTACTCAAATTTTACTGAACTTCCCTATTTATTTTACTATATCTATTATATGTTCAGTAGGATGATAGTCATACGTATGCACTGATAAAAATAGTCAATTTCCATTAAAGCGCTACCAGCGGTTTTCAGGTAGTGGTGGGTTGAGGATGACAATTTATCGAAAACGGCATGAAAATAAAAATAACCTGTCCAGTGCTGTTTCAGCTACATTATTTCCTCCAGTCTTAGTGTATCCAATGAGTCAACATGTAGCTGTTAAAACTTTATTAGATATATGTACTGTACATACAGATTACGCTGAAGTTTCTCTGAACAAGACTGTGCATCTTTAGGATATATACTAGAAAATTTTTTTGTCATCATTGTTGTGGTGTTCATTCCCTTTCTGCAGTTGACTTTTTTAATCACAAAATTTACTATTTCTACTGAAAAGAACACTACAAAATTATCCTCTTAGAGTCTGTTTCTACCAGTTCTTCAGCTGCAAGTTTGACTGTGGAAGTGATGTTTGAAAGATAGCTGAGATCACTAACTAACAGGCGAACAACATTATTATAATCCTCGACAATTCGTGAATTCTGTCTGAATAGGCCGGTGTGCAGCCGATAATTTTTTATTGTGTAGGATGTAACTTAATTTGATGATTTTTTAATTAGCCGCAATGCAGATTTCAATAGAAATTTCATCATTAACGCATATGATAATTTTGCTTACTTGGTGGCATCTGCAGTTTTATTTATAAGTTTTTATTATGCCAGTTACACGTCTTTCAAAATTCTCATGCGTATTGCTGGAAAAATGTATTATTGCATTGCTCACATTCACTGTTTAATGACAAGGCGTATTATGAACTCATAGCAGAAAATGACGATTTTCTCTTTATATCCCTTTTAAAATTTTCAACAAATTCTTGAAAAAATAAGATGTCATCCATCTCTTTTTGTTTTGTTTTTAGTAGCAATAAATAAAAGATCGAAATTTTTAACACAACACAGCTTTGCTAATCTAATAACATTCGCAGTTCGCTTATCACTACTGTCTGAATTACAACAAAAGACAACTGTGATTCTATTCAATTTCATTCTTCTTGAAGCATTTCACAGATGCATGAAAATCATTTTTTTAGGTTGTTATCGGTAGAGTAAAGCGAAAAAATGTTATACACATCTTTCATACTACACCGCTCTATTATTGTCAACAGATTAGATCTTTCCTGTTCTATACCATCCAAACAATCTCCAGCAATTTCACAATATTTCAATCACTAAGCCAATACGCTGTTTAAACCGATGCATCCACTCATTGCTGTAACTAAAATTGATTATATTAATCTATTGTAGAAATTATCTTTTTATCGCAGCTTTTTCTTATAACATCATCTCTAACAGTGCCATTCTTTCCACTTACTTCCTGTATCCATATAACTAATGTATCTTCAAGTTCCTTATGTCTTCATCTTTTTATTTATTAATGACCCATTCTCTGCATTTATCTACTTGCCTTTTCGGTTTAAAGTATCTACCTGTCTCACTATTTACAACTATTCTTCCAGAGAATAGAAAAGTGACCGGCAGTATAATTTTGGGAGCAGGATGAAAAGGTTTCACTCTATACACAGAAGCTGATTGGAAGAATACCTTTCTTCTCCATTACATAAAAGACAAAATTAATCCGAGTGTAAAGTACAATATGTATTACAAATTATGAATTCTGACTCGACTGACAGAATATGAGTACAGCTGTTTCTAACTGTTGTTTGGGCCGTGCGCAGGATATAACCATGGTAAAATGGTAAAGTCTCTTCTAAATGTCAATTGGTAAGAAAAAAAGACGTTACTCGTATCGAAACTTCTTTTTCAAATTTTCAGATTGCTGGAAACTCCCGATCTGATAATACTTTACCTTAATGTATGTGATATAAAATCGTGGCGGTTACTCCGAAATATTTTGAATCGATAATAATTATATTTTAAACCATGGTTGGCTAATAGCTGAAGAGAGAGTGGTGGTTTATGCTATCGATATACTATGGAACTAATCGTTTTTCGAGACTTTTGGAGAAACCTCTGAGGTGGCAGTACATGAAGGGGCAGTTGAAAGGGGATTGACTGTATAATATTAATGTAAAATCTAACTTACCTTGCTAGATTAATTCTTGCTTTTTGACCACCGCTCATTATCACTCCTCTTTCTCCTACAATAGTCAGATCTCCTTTAGGAAATCTGCTTATATCCTAAAATAAGTAAAAATACAAAATAATTCTACATAATATGCATTATTCACTTTACCTAGACTAACCGTAACTTCTAAAGATATTCAATAAAACGTTAGAATATGTATATTAATTGCATACATTATTAAACGTAATTAATATATTAAGAATAGAATTTGGATTTAAAACACTTTCTCACCAGTGAACACTTCTGCTTATATCTTGTCTGCTTGAAACAGATATGTATTTAAAATATGTAGTTTATTTTTTAATGTGTATTATCAGAACAGAAATCGGAAATTAAAAACTAAAAAATTTTCAAACTATAAATTTATTTATTATTGAATTAAACACAATAATAATTCTTTTCTCTGTTCTTTTTTCTTTTAGACGATTTTTTTTCTGAGGGTTTTAAGTGAACCCTTTTATTCGTATCTTTGATAGTTCAATTAGAACTATAAACTGAGTACATGGTAAAAAGTCAGATATAACAGTTTAAAGACAAGTATAGACGATTTCTCATCAAAACTCAAATTCTCATCACATAGAAAGGAAACTAGCTGTTTACATTCTCTGCTTGACAATACAGAAGTTGAGTGAAATGTTTACAAGATGCAATAAGTAGAAACGAAAAATGATTAATTTACTAAAATTGAAAAGAGATAATATAAATTTGTTTTCGAAATGGAGAATATTGCATGGCAAAATGGACACCTTGTCAACTGCAAAACTACAATCTACAGTAAAGTTATTGCCAATTTTACCCACCAAATTACTCATCTCACTCTTTCTGCTCCTAACATGTTCTCTTTTTGTCGAAATTTAGTTTCTTAAAGTTTCAGTTTCATTGTGCAATGAAAGCCTTACAATATAATACGCCACGCAGATAGTGTGAGACAAATTAAACAATGAAATGTTGTTCCAGAAGTTTAAATACACAACGAAGATTCAACAAGATTCAACAAACGCTAACAATAAAGTATAACATTTTTCAAACGATTCTTAGCATTAACGTGTAATCTGTTATACTACGCTAAAATAATAAAAAAAGTTTTAAACCACACATTGGTCAGTTATACAGTAGAAAAATGCAATAGTATTATTACTATTCCGGGATAAAACTATTTATTCACTACTAGACCTTTTCTACTATTGGCCTATTCAGGTTTTAATCTATCAATAATGTACTGTTCATTGTCACCTGAATATTTTCATCACTCGAAAAATGAGATAATAATTCAATGAAGTAAAGTAATGGTAATTCCATAAACATCAATATGTGATTTTCCAACTTCCCTTTTATCAAAAGCAAAACGAAAATATAAAATTAGAAAAATCTCATTTTTACCATGTAATATTGTTTAATTAATATCTTATGATACAATTCTGTTAGAGATCCTAGATAGCTTAATATAATACATAAAATTACTTGTTTTTATTAATTGCTGTGATCAAACAAATTTTCCTCTATAATTTACTAAAGTGTGCTTATAAGAGCATAAAACCATAGTCTTACCTTTTCAAGAGCCGTTATATGCAAGACTTTTCTGTATTTCTGTTCTTCATATACTTCTCCAAATAAGATATTATCTCTTATAGTTGCGTTGAACACCCAAGCTTCTTGAGAAGCATAAGCGATTTTTCCTTTTATTAACACTTCACCAGAAGTAACAGGAATCTCTCCCAACATGGACATAAATAATGATGTCTAATGAAATTAATAGCTTTAATTCTTGATTTGAAGTTGGTCTACTCTTTATATAAAATATGATTTTAAATAATTTACATGTTCGTATAAGTTTATACGAACATGCAATAAGTAGAAACGAAAAATGACTAATTTAGTAAAATTTAAAAGAGATAATACAAATTTGATCTCGAAATGGAGAATATTGCATGGCAAAATGCAATATTCTCCATTACAACTTTTATATGTTTCCATTATAAAACGTCTCATCATGGGCCTGGACGATCTCATAATGGGCTTGCTAAAAGAGGTTTTTTTATTGCAAACAGGGCAGAAAAAGTTTAATTTAAAGAAAAACCAATAAGTGAAAAATTAGATTCTACTTTGATATTTTATCTGAAATTCAAATTTTTATATACGACTGTATAATTATTAAAACAATAATAAAAATTAAATTATACACGCAGAATATTTTTCTCAGAATTTTACCATGTCTATAAATCTATTTTTATGATAAAATAACATGCCATTTATGTACACAGAAGGAAATAAATACTGTTACGTCAATAATTAACTTTGCAAATAGTTTTAAAATGTATGTAAGTTCGTCGAAATGGGGGGATGGCTATGGTCTATAAGTATGCAGGTGGCGGTTTTGAAGAGGAAGAAAAGACAAGTGTTTCACAAGAAAACCGTTTATTTTTGCAACATTTATGATTACATCAGCGAATGGGCAGTTCCGCTTCTTTATAGTCCTTCCTCGTGAAACAAATACGTCGAACTTTGTCGTAACCCCGGGCGGACGAGAAGGATCGCTGGACGATGCAGATGATCGAAGTGACGAAGCTGCAGCGTCCTAGGTGATCGGCGGTAACACATCACAATAGATAAAGCACAACTGTAGGTTTAATCCAGAGGAGACTGACTTTCGACCTTGAAATTCCAATTTTTATAGTTTTTCTTCCACTATCCCCATTTCGGATTGGTCCCTCGTACCATTTCTCGCTTCCCAATTAGTTTCCCCCTTTCTTCCTGGGGAAAAATCGAGACCAACTCAGGTCGTGAGAAAAGTCCGATTTGAGGTGTCTATTTGACACCCTTTGTCGACTATGCTCGGAGATTGTTGATAGAACCACAACACCTGCGCTCATAATTTAACGCGTTGTTTGTAAATGCTGTCATTTTGGAATTCTAACGATCATATGCGATGTTTTTCTATCCCTCAAATTTTTTCCCTTTTCTGAAATTGTTTTCCTAAGTTTACTATTTATGAATACTTGAGTCAGATTTCTACCTGTTTATGAGCACTTGTATCAGAGTTCTAACTTTGGGTTTGACATTAACAGGTCGTTTAACACGTGTTGGCGTTGTCCGGAGCTCGTTGTTTACATTTTGTGTCACGTTGTTTACATCGAGAGTTTCTCTCTCATATAATTTATCGTTAATTTATTTTACACAATATTTCTGTAATTTACGCGGTTTCGGATTTCGTTCGAGTCCTCACATGTAAGTAGTTACATTTTACAAA
Source organism: Centruroides vittatus (assembly GCF_030686945.1). Lineage (NCBI taxonomy): Eukaryota > Metazoa > Arthropoda > Arachnida > Scorpiones > Buthidae > Centruroides > Centruroides vittatus. The sequence goes on along the minus strand of NW_027122249.1, from coordinate 1,170,817 downwards.
TTTTAAACGAACAGTTTTAACGGAGAAAGTAATAATGGTTTGAAAAGAAATATGAACTAATAACAAATTATTCTTTTAATAATTTTACATAAATATTCGTTTTTAAATTAAGTATGTTATGTGAACGAAAACATAAAAATGTAATTATAAAAGCCTCCAGACAGTTTTCAAGTGTTATTTTTACATGGAAGTAATAAGTTTATTTTAAGCAAATAAAAAAAAAGTTTTTATAACAGATTATGCACACACAAACGTAATAACGTTTTCAACAAATTAGTTTCTCTTCCATTAAGATGTAAATAATACTGGTTATGTATTTATCGGAAAACATATTACTGTGTTTATAAATTTTAAGAATTAAAATAAAACAAAAATCAATAAAGACAAATGGTAAAACCTGTCTTGTGTATAAAGAAGTTAAAAGTTTATTGTTTTATAAATAAATAAGCAGTTAAATTTTTGAATTCATCTTAAGTAATTACACTAAACAATCTTAAACAATTCAGCACATACGAGTAATAAAGTTAGGATATAAAACTACAAAAACAAGTATTTTACCTTTCCTGATCCAACAGGACCTATAATAGTTAATAATTCTCCAGGCTTAACGTATAAAGATATCCCACTTAATGTTGGTTCGGATTCCTTTTAAAAAGAAAAGTTACTAAAATATGTATGACTAATGTTAAATTTTACTAATCAGAAATAAAAATAGACATTAATTTATGCTAATTCCAATATTATTTTATTCGAAAAACAAAATAAAATTAATTGTTAATAAGAATTAAATATACACATGTTATCAGTATTAAGTGTAAAATAGAAGTTCAGTAATCTGACATTGCATAAAAAGTAGTCTGTAATCTGTAATTATCCTTTAATTCTTGAAGGTCAGAAGAGGGATAGTTCGTTTATTTTTGTGAAAAGACTAAATTGACCTGGTCCCACTCCAAGGATGAATGTGAATATATCACTAATTGGATTATATAAACAGAAAAATTTTACTTGGTTAGAAGTGGGTCAAATGTAAAAGCAATTGTTTTATTCTACTGAAAAAAAAGATTTGTTTAAAAATAAAAAAATACTTTCCAAGAATGGTTTTTTAATTGAATTTTTAATTTTTTTCCATTCATTCACGTAGTCTAACATTAAAATTAAACGGTTAAAATTGAAACTTTCTTACTTTTTTCCATGTAGCTGTGACATTGTTAATCCATATTCCAATTTCAGTTAAATTTGCACTTTCTTCTACAATTTTTACATCATTGTTATCTTTTTCTTGAAGGAGGAGAAAGTCCTAAATTAAAATTTAATACATTTTAATATCATTACTGAAATTTTTTTTATGGCCATCTGATAACGTAGAAATTTTGGCATCATCATACCACTGTGAAAAATCCAAAGTAAAATCCAAAAAATCAAAAAAACAGCAAGAATAGGAGCTGTACTCAGAGAAATATCCAGTATTTGTAGTACTTGAATTAGTAAAAGTTTATGTGCAAGCATTAATGTCATATATTTGCCATGTTTTACGGTATTAAGATCCAATATGATGTGTTTTATTTTCTTGTGCATCTTATGACACTTCCTATAATTATTAGTGAATGTTCTCATTTGATATGTGCTTTCCATACTTTCTTCTTTGTATAATTTGGTTTTGTGTTACATCAAGGTCTTTACATTATTCCAAAAAGTTATTTATCAGTCATCCAGTATGAAAGTCATATCCATGAGTCATCTAGTATGAAAGTAATATACATCACATTATATATTAAACTATGGCCAGAATGATACAGCGAGATAGTCAGAGGCGAGCGCTGTATTTTTTAATTGATTTCCACCCAAAAGTTTTTCAGAATTTTTATCAGGGTTTCCCAAAGCGGTACACTCTACAATCAATTCCAAAATAGTAGGCTGGGAGTCTACCATATGACAATTCATTCTGCTTACAAATGCTTTCAAAAAATCTAAAAGACACATATGTAATCTAAAAGATACATATGTTTAAAAAATTTTAAACATAATCTATATATATAATCGAGACGAGTTGATGATAATAATAATAATAATAATAACTCTCCCATGGTCACCACCTGGTCGTGGTGGGAGAGCCCAGTAATTTTACTGATCCATAAAGCAATGCAGGCTGGAGCACAAGCTCCTGGTAGGGACACCCATGCCAGTAAGGTCTATGGGGAGAAATGAAGCTAAGAGTGACCACACACCCACATTCTGCGGAAATATGTATCATGGTAGTAACCAGATCTAAATGTGATACCGGCTCGGACGTCGCCCGGGTTAACAAGGTCCGCGTTCGTGAGTTAGGCAGAGGCTCACGTTCGAAAAATAGGCCACAGTCTCCCTTGGTTACCGGTGGCGAAAGCAGCACCGGCCCAAGCATGGCTACTGCAATGCCCTCAACAGATGTGAGGAACCAACCCAGCCTTGGTGTTTCTGTGGCAATGCATGCACAGACCACAAAGGCTGGAAAACCACGCCAACGGATGAAATGGACGGTAGAAATGAACGAGTTTATCATCCGTACTTACTACACGATCACAAAACTCGAAACAAACATGACAGCATACAGACAACAACTACACCTTAGATTCACACAACAGTATCCTCATCTCACTGTCACCGAACAAAGGGTTGTTGATCAAAAAAGAACAATTATACACAAGCAACCTTATTCCACAAACAACACTTGAACTTATCAAACAACAGGTTGCTGATCAAATACATCAACAGACAGAAACACCTAACATTAATGAAGATCATGTAACCTGTCAGGATAATCCAGCAACAAGCATTGATAATAACACACATACAACAATTACCACTAATGATACTACAGAAACTTCCTCATCCATCATTGATAACATAGACATGGATTTAGTTAATACGCTCTCACTTATATTTCAGGAAACACTCACTAAATATACAGGCACAGATCCCACACAAAGACCACGAATACCAAAAATCAACACGTCAAAGAGAAGTAGGAAAAACACTAAATTATGTAAACACTCACTTACTACCACACTACATTCATTCAATTTCTACACTCTCAGACATTCATACATTAGTTTATGCTGGGGCAGTCACAGTAGTGACACACCATGGACTGAAAGTACAATCACAGACAAATACACAGAAAACACAATTCTATCACAAGCCTGCCTGGCAGAGAAGAATAGAAACACAAATAAATGACATTAGACAGCAATTAGGCAGGCTGACACAATACACTAAAAACAACATAACACTTAAATTAAGGAAACAGCTCAAAAACATTTTCAAGAAAATAAAAACACACACAAAACATGAACGTCACAACACACACATTACAGAATACATTGATACACTAAAACAAAAACTTGCTGCCAAAGCACGTAGACTCAAACGATACAAAACATGTACACTACGAAAACAACAAAATAAATTATTTACAAACAATGAAAAACTCTTTTACAGACAAATTAATAACAAAGCAAACACTGATACACAGCACAGTGGCACACCAACAGAAGAAGAACTCACAACATATTGGTCTTCTCTTTGGTCCAGTGCTGTCACGCACAATGCTGATGCAGGCTGGATCGAGGAGGAGAACAAAAACTTACACAACATACAACATGCCCTGTGTTGAAATAAGCATACGTGATTTCCAATACACTGTTAACAGAACACACAACTGGAAGACACCTGGTGTAGACAACATTCACAATTTCTGGTACAAAAAGTTTACATCACTGCACCAGGAACTAGCTAAACACCTAACACACATCATCATCAATCCACAAGACATGCCAAATTTTCTTACTCAGGGCATCACCTACATGAAACCTAAAAACAACAATACCACAGACCCCACACAATACAGACCAATTACATGTCTCCCAACACTGTACAAATTATTGACATCCTGTATCGCAAACAAAATATACAAACATATTGAAGAACACGACATTCTAACGGAACAACAAAAAGGTTGCCGTAGAAACCACAAGGGATGCAAAGAACAGTTACTCATAGATTCAGTCATTCTACGGCAAGCACACAAACAACACAGAAACATACACATGGCATATATAGACTACAGAAAAGCATTTCGACAGTGTTCCACACAGTTGGCTGCTACATATTCTACACATGTACAAAATACATCCATCACTCATTACATTCTTCCAAAACACTATGCAGCACTGGAGAACAACACTACGTCTCAGGATTAGTAACACTTGCATACAAACAAATTAAATTTTTATTAGGCGAGGAATTTTTCAAGGAGATTTCTTGAGTCCTCTCTGGTTCTGCTTAGCTCTGAACCCATTATCCAACATGTTAAACAACACTCAATATGGTTACAATATCAGACACGAAAAAACAACACAGTTTACACTGTCACATCTCATGGTACATGGATGACGTGAAACTTTATGCATCCACACAAAAACAACTTCATCAACTCCTACAAATCACACATTCATACACCAAGGACATACAAATGGAATTTGGCCTTGATAAATGCAAAACAGTTCACATAGAAAAAGGAATCCTGAAGAAAGAAGATTTTGCACTTGGAAATGAAGATGTTATTGAATCCATGGAAGAAGGCGAGTTCTACAAGTATTTAGGATTCCAACAGGCCAAACTAACAGAACATACACAAATAAAGCAAAGATTAATTAAAGAATACCATAGTAGGCTAAATGCTATTCTCAGAACACAGTTAAATGCAAAACACACAGTTAAAGCAATAAACACATATGTCATCCCAGTACTCACATATTCTTTTGAAGTTATACATTGGACTCACACAGATATTGAGCAACTCCAAAGAAAAACAAGAACAACACTTACTAAGCATAAACAACATCATCCTAAATCTGCCACAGAAAGATTAACCCTTCCACGTAAAGATGGCGGACGTGGCCTGATTGACATAGTTAATTTCACTACAAACAAATACGGTCACTGCGAGAGTTTTTCTACAAGAAACAAGAAACATCACAATTACATAAAGCAGTAACTCTAACAGACTCAAATAACACACCATTAAACTTACACTCATATCATATGGACACAACACAACATATAAAAAGCATAGACACCATTAAGCAATCGTGGGCTCGAAAGGCACTCCATGGCAGGCATCCTTACGACCTGGCCCAGGATTTTGTTGACAAAACTGCGTCAAACAGCTGGTTAGCTCGGGGATGCCTCTTTGGGGAGACGGAAGGATTCATGATTGCCATACAGGATCAGGTCATAAATACTAAAAACTACAGAAAACACATACTCAAAGATACAACACTCACAAATGACACATGCAGAAAATGTCACATCATGCCAGAAACTATACAACACATCACTTCTGGTTGCAAGCTCTTGGCACAGACAGATTATTTACACAGACATAATCAACTAGCAAATATAATACACCAAGAGCTTGCAAAGAAACACAAATTAGTAGACATCCACGAACCATACTACAAATATATTTCGCAGACAGTATTGGAAAACAACACGCACAAAATGTACTACGACAGAGCCATAATCACAGATAAAACAATTTACCACAACAGACCAGACATCACACTTATTGACAAACACAATAAAATCACATACATTATAGACATATCCATTCCCAACACTCACAATATACAAAATGCATGCACTAAAAAAATTAGCAAGTACACAGAACTCGCCCAGGAAATAAGGCATCTGTGGAGGATGGATGGGGTGCTTATTGTACCTGTTGTTCTCTCCTCTACAGGTATCATACCACACACACTACACAAAAGCCTGGGCACATTACAATTGAATAGAAACACATACATCACACTTCAGAAGGCCACTATAAATAATACATGTCATATTGTGAGAAAATTCTTGAATACAGACACACACACTGATACACTTTTTTAATTTCTGTTTTGGTTACTATGCCTTGACTTTGGTCCGGCATAGTACACAGCCACCGGTGTTAACCGAGTATATCCCACTTAACACAATAATAATAATAATAATAATAATAATAATCAGCGCAGAGCCCAAACGGTTAGGAGTTGAAAGTTGAAATTTGGTACGTTGTTAAACATCGTTTAACGTAAACTCTGTCTTTGCAATCGGCTGTGTGAGTTTTGTCAGGAGCAGTTTGCGAAAATAGGGATATACACACATCAAACAGATCAATGAGTATGGAGGTCAGAGGGTAGTGGCCTTATCTAGCCACTACCCTCTGACCTCCAACTTGAACTGGTCGTTTAGGTTGTAAGTTATGCATAAAACTAACAACGCTGCAATGTAAAAGTTTTACAGTTTTACATTGTTAAAAGAAGCAAATGCAAAGAAAGTTGGATTTGCTTATTTATTTATATTTTAAAAGAACTGAACATGAAATTTTATAATAACAGGAATAACTTTGACCAACAAAACGAAAAGAAACCTACTTTAAAAAATTCGTTAGAAAGGAAAACTTATCGATGTTAAATTTGAACATTAATCTTAAACTTTTTGACAATAGACGAGGCTAGGATTATATAACGTACAAAAGGATGGTGGTCGTACGAAATACATTGAACCGAATTTACAGGAAAGTTATAGGAATAATGAGGTAGGCATCAAAGATCATTCTTGTATGTCACAGATGCTGCCGGAAAGTGTACAGTAAAATACATTACAGTATTGTACATTTATAACTATTGACTCTGATTGGATGCGTTTAGTGCCTTAAATATGAGACAGGGTCGAGATTTTCGAACTCGTTTTTATGTATGTATTTTGGGTACTCGTGATCTCCATGTGGAGTGAGAATCTATATATGTAGTATTTCCTTTAGTGAATTATTATGTTTGTTAAGTAATGCTGTGCTTATAGTAAATATCTGTAATTTCTGTGTTAGAATTTTCATTGGAAATGTCCTGCTATGTATATTTTCACGAGTGTTGTATTGCTAAATGCAAGAAATGTTTAATCTTCCATGAGGTCAAGTGTTTTTGAATGATAATGTTTCTGTCAATCATCTTATTTAATTGGCTAAAACGTTGCTTACAGAATTTCGTTGTTGAATATAATTTTTTATTCCTGAACAACATCCTTTTGGATTTTAGCTATTAGGATTTTGAAACTTTTGTTTGAATTTGTCATGTATTGTACTTTTCCCCCTTAAATAATACCAAATATATGTCTAATAGATGCTTTTATTTTTATTGTAAAAGTACTTTTATCACACATTTTAGAAACATTTTATTAGATACATTCATGTTGATTAATGCAAAATGATTGTTTCTAAATATGGGTGTATTCAAATTCAAAAATTGAAAACTGTATTATGTGGAATACTTTTTACTGTTTACCAGTAGTTTACGGTATTTACGAAAAGTATTCTCTCCAAAGAATTGAAGATCAACTTGCATAATTGACATCATATGTAATTCATAAAGGATAGTAATATGTGTGATGTTAAGTGTGCAAGTCGATCACTTTCACCATACAGTTGTTTACTATAAAACTGTAGAATTTGTACTAGATATTCAAGAGATCTTGATATTAAAATGTGAACCGTGTGAATTCATAAGACGATAAAAATGTTCATTCAAGTACCAAGGAAAACTAACATTTTGGTTTTGAAACTAGTAGAGGATGGTGAAGATGGTTAAAACATCAATTTACCACTGCGGATAATCTGAGATTTAACTCTCAATCTAAATTTTCATCAACATATTAGACTTGCCTCTCCCAGATATATTGGCCCGAGCTTGTTATTTCCTGAATGGAATCCATGAACAATCGCAGCTACGCCCATCCTGACATTATTAGCTGCGAAAGACACACTATGGATCAAAGGAGACCCTCTTGTTGTCCAAAAAGAAAAAATTGTTGTAAAAACAGAAAAGTGTCAAGCTCCTCTGTTAAGAAATTCAAATGGCATTACAGTAATACACACATCAAATTTTTGTGACCTACTGGAAGAATTTTAACATGCTAATTAATCGTTATATTTAATTTGTTTTCATACCAAAAATGTTAATTAGCTTGTTTTTGAATATTCAGTACTATTAGTTACTAACTCATCAATATAATGCACATTGACTTACAATGTAAAATGCATTACTAGTTTTACCTTATTCTGAGTATAAAGGAACTGCATTTATTTCTTGTTCTCAAGATTTATTTTTCAAAGACTTGTTTAAATCATAGATATTTAATCCTAGTTATGATTAATTCTACCAAAAGTAATATTATCTGTTTTCTGTCGTAATTTAACATTTTCTTTTTCCGAGAATAAGTTCAAACTTGTTCAAAGAATATTGTTTCTCATGCTATGTGAAGTAATTGCAGTTTTATAAGAGTTTCATTGTATGTGGTATCTTAACACTTGGCATTATTGAAGAAAATTTAAATTTTTCTATCCATATATCTTTTATTTTTTGTGTTGGACAGCTTTACGGCTTAACGTAAAATTCAACGTAAAATATCGCTGTATTTTGAAGGTGTTTTCCCCATTTAGTTAAACGTATGTTCTTTCGTATCAGTTTTGGACATTTCTGTATGTTTAAAATTGAAATTTTCAATAAGAGTAATTTGCTTAAATAAATGTAAATATACTTCAATAATTGATAAGTTCTAATATAAATGAAAATGTAACTTTACCTATATATAAGTAAAACTACATTTATTATCAATTATTGAAGTTTATTCATATTTATTTAAGCAAATTACTCTTATTGAAAATTTATGTATATATATATATATACATACAAACATATATATTTATTTTTAATGGCAAATTATCTTTCACTTGTATACAGTATTTAAATTTGTTTATTACCTGAAGTCTTTTCAACGAAACTAAAATTTCTGCTGCACAATTTATCCCCAAAGAAAACAGGCCAAGAACAGTAACATAGATGTGAACGGAAAAAGCCACAGTGACAAATAAGATTTTGGCATTTAATTTTCCTCCATTTAAAAAGAATGCAAGACATGTGATCGAAATAAATAATTTCGATATAGGATATGACGACATTGTTGATATCCCACTTGTATATAAAAACATTCGAATTTTTTTCATTTCTTTCCTGCAAATATAAATGATGAAATAATACAAAATGTACAACATGCACATATTTACTCAACGGAAAACACATCAACATGACATAAATATAGTAAGACTTTTCTAGGAATATTTTTCCTCGATTAAAAAAATTCCACTATCAACCGGTAAATAAATAGAAAAAGGTTTGTTCAAAATGTTTTTTTTTTTCGTTTATATAAAATCCTATTTTACTTCGGTTTTGTTTTGGCTAGGTTTTACTGTATTTAATTCTACTTACAGTCTGATTTTTTCTATTAACGTAGCATACGGCAATTCCCAGGTGTACATTTTAATTAATCTCATATCAGCAATCATCTCGTTCAACAGGTTCAATCTTTCATCTCCCAATATGGCTGCTTGTAATCTATCATTATGGGATTATGAATTGGATATAAATATTTACTGTTGGAAAAACATATAAAATTAATCACTTTACACTTTACCTGTCGTTTAAAGAGTACTGTTTTATTTATTTATACTAATAGTTTCGTTTAGTCAATTCAAATAACATTTTATACTATTTTGCATAAGAGGAATCACTTCACATATTAAAATTTTATATAAGTGAATGAAATACAAATATATTTTTAAATTAACCTTTTAACCTTTTAATTTTTTAACCTTTAATAATTTAAGTTAGGTGATGTAAATTTACGATTATTCGATTTGAATGCAAAAATAAACATTTTTTGATACATAAAAATAGAATCTTAAAGTAATACGACAGATTAAATAATTTATTAATTGTTGCACATAATAGGAATTAAAGTAAAATAATTTTTACTTTGTGATATTTATTTATGACTGTTATTGTAATTGTCATTTGTGGAATAGACCTTCATGTTATATATACATATTTATAACACGAAAAACCATTTAATTACAGACTGAATCTCAGTATTTTGTCTATGGGTATTTCTTTTTAAAACCTTGTCTCAACTTTCTTCGTTTCGCAATGTTAGCAAGACATTGCGAAACGAAGCAGAATAAAAGTACAGTATTTTAAATAATGTCAGAACACAATCTAACGCATAATAGATGCAACCAACTGGCTTGTTTGAGAAATTCGGTTTTACCGGGACCCGTATACTGCCTTCATTTTATCTCACTATATGGCACACGGAGTTATTAGGGCCTATATTAAAAACTTCTATATTTAATATTTTTAAAGTTGTTTACTTTTAGAATTACTTTCAGTTAAAAAGTTTTTCCTTTGGTAAAATAGAATTTATTAATTTAAATTTCGTTTATCTCTATGAAGAGAATATTTGGTACACGTTATAGATATGTTACAGTAAAAACCCGTTTTTAGCGAAAACGCGTTTTAACCCTTTTTCCCCGACATGTTGTTTACGTTTATTTGGGATCCCTTCTAAGGCAATATAGGTCAGTCAGGCGATATTATTTTAAAAGTTCACCAAAAATCAAATTATCATTATATCTATATGAAAAAAATCACTTACATTTATTAATATCTTTAGTTTTAAATACGATATTTTTCAATGCATTTTATTCGAAAAATTTATTAAAAAAATAATATATATCAGAACTGACACATAAACTTGATAATTTGTAACATTTTGTGAAAATTAACATTGTCTAGTTACATAGTTGTTTGCCGGCACTGAGCCAGAAAGATGTAGAATATTGTTTTGTACAATTCGATATAACACTTATGCATGTATGTTTATTCGTTGTGAAATTATCGCACATTATATCAAACATTTGTTTGATATCAAAATTTTATACTTCTATCAACTAATATAACGAATTATCATACTTTATTCACTTCATATCGAACGAGATTATATTTGTTGTTAATAAATTTTACAAAAATCGATATTTACCAAAGTAACGATGAATCGGTACCCTCGAAGTTTTGCTTAAGAAGCCAGGGTACCGATCGATCGGTGCCTTCGGGGACAAAGGGTTAATTAATGTTAATAACACAGATGTGTGACCATTATTTTCAATAAATATCGTACTAAATAATACAAATGTTTTAATCTCAATCATCACTTTATTTATTTCCCCCAAACATATTTATGTAGCTAAAATTAGTTTTAACTAATGTTAAAAGTTAAAAAGTTAATGTTTGATTTTAGTTTTATCTAAAATCAAAACATGTACAGCAGTAAATTCTAGTTTTAACTAGACAAAACGGGTTATAACAATGACATCCAGTAAAAACTAGTTTCAACTACTTAAAACGCGTTTTCACTAAAAACTGGTTTTTACTGTAACAGATACAGATAGAAATACTAATGAAATGACGAACACATAGCATTAAGTCTTTCATTCTTTGTTTGTAGTCAAAACTAAGGTTATGCAATAAAACTTTAAATATTTCTTCTAACATGACTATTTTTGCGACTTCTAGCGTTTGTCATGTCCATAAATTCAATGAAGTTTCTTACATCCAGTTGGATAATTCCTGTTACTGCTTTTAATTTTATTTACATATTTGCTTTACAGTTTCTTGCATGGTGTTTGTGAGATTCCAGCATTATTTTTTATATATTGCAAACATTTCGTCACACATATCGAACGTGTATGTATCACATTCTCTGTGACTCAAAATATAAGGATGATGTTGATTTGTTTTAGATACTTTTTCAAAAATCTAGAAAAACTCAATTTAAAAAATAAGTTACTCTCTGTGTAACATGCCATAGCAGAAATGAAGGGGTAAACATACATTACCTAATACTGTCTTGCACTCAACGATTTTCAATATCATTTGTAGTAAAAAGTTCTGTTTCTGCATCTCACTATTACCAACAAATAGCATATACCTTATGCACACTGTTCATTACCAAAAGAATATCTTTATTCTTTGATCTAAAATTAACTATTTTCTAGTAAGTTACCTTAGTAGTTTCTTTAGTACTTCGATTTTAATTTGTTGTAAAAATAAAACGAAGTGTGACTTATTAACTGCTTCGGCCATATAACAATTTATAATATCAGGTAATAAGGCTTAAATTTCAAACAGCATATGACATTTTATATATCATATATTTTGACATTATCTACATCGATAATAATCGATAATAAATGTATAATTTCTATATTTTATATATACATGTATAACACAAATTTAAAATTTAAAATAACAATTACCTGAATTTTGAATATAGTTTACTCAAAGCAATTTGTATAGGAATGAAGGTAAATACCGGTACAAATCCTACTAAAATAGTCCATCCATAATACTGCCACAATGTCGCTATCACAGTAACGATGCAAAACGGATTTGTAAATAAATAAGGAATACAAAAAATTTTCTGTAATAAAAAAATTTGAAATATGTAAAAATAACTATTAATCTATATCTATAATGAGAATGTTTGTTTATTTTTTTATAACTATTTCTGCTCTGTGGAACTAAGAGAGCCTCTTTCAGCAAGCTCATTATGAGTTTGACCATATATTATCAGCTATCGTGATTCTTTATAATGTGCCTATAGTTCCTATTGTAGCCATTACAGGTATATAACATAAAATATGAAATAAGTTAGAAAGTATATATTAATTAATTAATCTCTCGTTGTATTATGCATAGAAAAAATTATTTTCACTAACATGTAACTTTCGTATAGAAGAAAAATACCATTAAACTAATTCATACGTTTAAAAAATCATTTTCAACTTACATTTTGAAATTTGCTGACATCATTGGCCAGAAGATTTACCGTTCGTCCTATATTCGCTTTTTCTAGAGACGAAGGGCTTAACCTAACTGCCTGCATATAAAAATTTTATACTAAATAAATATTTTCAGAAAGTTATATTAAGCTACAATGAAAAATATGTTTCTTAAACAAAAATGTTCTTAAACGCATTCGTTTCAAAAATTTATTTTTCATGAATTTCTGAAAAAAATCGGAAAAAGTAAATACCTTCCTAAAAGTTCCAAACCCAGGAAACATTCTCACTTTACAATATATGATCCATAGATCTGGCATTGAATTTGGAGATATTGAGACATTGAGTAACAGCGTTTTTTTTTGCTTGCAATTTTATAAACGTTTACGATCAGCGCTTCAAAAATGAATCTAAAAAGCAATAGCAAATCTAATAGTAGACTAGAATGCAAGAAGTGTTTCTCTTTCACCATGGAAACTAATTTAGACATCAAGAAAGCGCTTTATGTGAAAAAACTTCATTTTAAATATATGCCAAAAAGCAGCTGAAAGCAGTTAAACGAGCGTAATTTATAGGTAAATGCAATGAATGATCACACACTAAAAATAAGCAGTTATTCTGTGTACCAATATATTGTTTAAGTTACTTTTCAACTTACATAAAATCTAAACTGTTTGAAGGTAGATGAGTATCTGGGTATTATTGGCATTACACTAGATCATGATTGTTATATTATTTCTGCTGGCTAATTAACAATTATCGAAATAATTAAAATTAGTAGTAACGGTTTGGGAAGCTTTGAATCACATAAATGAATTTTTCGTAATCGAATTTCAGTCAAAAAAGTTTTAATTTCATCATAATTTATTGATGATTTTAATTTTTTAATATTAGAAGGTAATTAGCATAAATTACAAAGTGTCGTGTTTCATCTTCGCTCCCGTTCAAGTTTATTGCTCTAGGCACGCGCCGATGTTTGTTTTTAGTTCTACTGGTGATTAGGCTTTTATTTCAACCTCGTCCGTTTTGGTTACAGAAGATGGGGAGACGGGCGTCACGTGATCGCTTACCTCACATTTTACCACAGAAATTACCTTACCTTGAAAGTTTTATTTTTTTTCTCAATTTTAATTATTATTAACTATCTTTTTTTGATGGATTCTCATACTTATATGTGTTATGAAGTTGTAGATATTTTTTTAATTAAGTTTTACAAATTTATGTTTTTTTCTTCGATTTTTATATATAAAATATACGAAAATTCAGATATTTATTAAAATTTATCAGAAATGCTAAACTATAAGTACAGTGTGTTTTACAATACTATTACGAACAGATATCGTCAATTATTTTATAAACATATTTATAATTTTAATTTTTATAAATTATTTAAATTGATGCAACGCGAAGCGCTCAGAATCAATTAATTACTGTCGCGCGTTATTAAAGATGGCGATGGGACTCGATTCAATTACTTCTTCATTTCAGATGTTAATTAAAAAGTGTTATTTTCATATAATATTAAATAGTGTATGTTTATTATAATTAATAAATCTATATAGGAATAATATATATTAATTACTGAGTGTATTTAAAAAATAAAAAAAACGGAACAAAAATATAATAGAAAAAAAATGTTTATACTATACCAAAATGTTTTTTACATCTATTCTATTAGATCTATAATAATCCTAACGATGGTGGACTTCACGCCGATCTCTGAATAAGCAAGAGACGAGAAAATTGACATCCAGGCGACACTTAACGCCTAGATGTCAATTATCTCGTCTCTTGCTTACATCTATTCTACTTTCAATACAAGAGTTATATAAATAATAATTAAGTTTATTTACATTCTTAGAACAATAATACATATTTGAAAAGACGGCAAACAAAAAAAAACCCTCATAAAACCCATATGATCTATAAGTATTAAACCAACAGCAATAAAAGAATATTCCAATTCATGAAAGACAAAATATAGGGGAAAAAATGTATTTTATAAAACTTAACATTTTCGATGCTACATTTTTATGTGCATAGTTCATATGTATTTTACAAGCGATTTTTTATATCGTCTATTGAAATGTGTACTATTGTACATGTGAGATTCCAGACAGGGTCCAAATACCTCGCAAAACGTAAGAGAAATAGAAAAATTTCTCTAGAAAAAGGACTATGTAACATCAATATGTCGTGAAGGTACGAAATAAACAACGTAAGTCGCAGGTGTGACTTGATCATAGGTGTTAAATGTCAAACAAAAAGATTGAACTTCGACTTGGACGCTTGTATCAACGACAAAATTTATATAAAACGCAAAAACAGCATGGCCGGGGAGAAGAAAAAACAATCGCGTGATGGTCATAAAAATGTCATTACATCCTCGATTTCTCTACTATCTAACAGAATAAAATACTCGTTGGTGTAATAAAAAATGAAATTTTTATTATATTTTCTGTAATTTGATTTGTAAATGCAAAAATTAAACTTAAAAAACATCAACTCACTATAAATAATTTTATTTATTGACATCAGATTTATTAAATTTCACGAAATTGTATTATTTTTAACCTCAGAGTAGTAAAGCTTGTTTTTTCTAGCAAAAATAATAGACTCGCTAGTCCTCAACTGTCAAAAAGAAGAAACTACTAATCGCTTTATTACTTTGTTTTCAAAAACTCCCCTTTCTATCAGCTGATAGTAAAATGGCTAACAAATTGTTTACTTTCACTTAGAAAAATGTGATGATGTCATAAAACTTTATAAAAACATTTAAAAATACCAATGGAAAAATTTAAATTATTTCTGATCAAATTTCAGTTTATTAGAAGTAATTCACTTTAAAATAACGCCATTATAAACAAAGAAGCGCGCGCGCGCGCCACCGCTGCGGCTATTTTTAGTAACAACAACTGGCGGGAAATTTGAAAATTGAAATCCGAGATAACGCGCGCCATAGTGCCGATTTGGCACCAATAATTAATTAAAAATAACGGAACGCTTTAAGCAAAAAATGAATAGCGCATCATAAAATTGAAGAAAAATTAGATCAAGCGTAAAAATTTTTTCAGATTTCGGACAAAGAAGTTAAACGAACGTAATTTATAGGTAAATGCAATGAATGATCACACACTAAAAATAAGCAGTTATTCTGTGTACCAATATATTGTTTAAGTTACTTTTCAACTTACATAAAATCTAAACTGTTTGAAGGTAGATGAGTATCTGGGTATTATTGGCATTACACTAGATCATGATTGTTATATTATTTCTGCTGGCTAATTAACAATTATCGAAATAATTAAAATTAGTAGTAACGGTTTGGGAAGCTTTGAACACAAAATGAATTTTTCGAGTAAATTTCGAGTAAATTAAATTAAGAATACAGATAATTTGTTGAGTAACACGACAATAGGATGCAAAAGTTTTATTATCAAAACTGGTATTAATTTTTTGAAATTATGTTTAAGGGTTTTTAAATTAATTATCTCAACTACGACAATTTGAAATAATATAACACTGAAATTATTTTGAAAGATTTTTATTTTTACATTATATTAATACAGTTCGTTTAAGTGTTTCCAGTTTTTCTTTCAGTTTATCTAAAGTATGACATTTTTTTGCAAGTAAGTGCAAAAGTAAATTTTGGTGATTGTTGACGATATATTCTAGATCTAAGTTTTGATATTTTAATATGTGACACCAAGAAAGTTGGCTTTGGAACTCGTCAATAAATTGTTGGTCAAGTTTTTGGTAATGAGAAACAAAATTCCAGTTTAAATATCTTTTAATTTGCGTAAATTCTCTGTTTTTAATTGTTGGTATTTTAAAAATTTTTTTATGTCTAATTTATGTATGAAATTGGCAATAAAATCATCCTGAAATTCGGCAATTTTATTCCAATCAAGATGATCAGGAAAATAGGTTAAGAAATGTTTGTGTAATTTCTGATATTGGCAAATTAAAATCCCATTTTGCATAATCGATATGTTGTGTAATAAACGAGACAGTGAATTTGTAATTATTCCATATGTATTTGCAATTTAACTTATCCGCGAATTCTGAAATAAATGTGTGAGATTAATCGTTTCGGCGACTGATGATATCCCAATCAACATAATTTTTAAAATGACAAATAGTACGTTTTTCTAATGGCGAAGATGAGAAAGTTTCCCAGTCAAAGGGGAAATTTATAATAAAATTTCTATTTTACGAAAAAGAAAATTTATTTTACTTAATGAAATAGATGTACTGTCATTTGGACATTACAGTTTCTACTTTTAGTTCTTGCAGATATTCTGATATCATTATCATCTTCTACGCAATACGGATTTTAATAGTATACAAAAAAACCTACTTATGTAATACGTAGCATCTGTAGTAAAACTTATCCCTGTTTAAAACAGGCATGTAAGAAGGCTGCACCATTAAAATTACCTTCAAATAAAACATACAAATTTAAATTTTTATACAATAAATGATAAAATAACATTTCCAATAATTTCAAATATTTTATAAGATGTGATTGTATGAAATGAAATAATAAATAATAATTTTTATTTTCTAGATTTGTATATTTTATAAAACTATCCGAAAATGTAAAAATCCCGAAAAAGGCTGTGCGGGAGCAACTGGATCTGATCTATTTTGTAATAACAACGTTGAAATTAATCGGATTGAAAAAAATCTAATAATTACCGATCTGGCTATTGAAATGCCTAAGAATTGGTGTGGTAGAAGAGTCCCGAAATTTTCTTTATCTTTAAATAACATCTTAATTAATGCAGAAGTAATTGATTGTGACCACGAAAACATAGGTGTCCTGATACATAATTTCGGACAAGAAAATGTTACTATTAGAGTTGGAACAGCTATCGCTCAAATAATTTTTGAGAAAAATATGTGAGATCCGCAGATTAACAGATTAATTATTTTAAAATATTATAACAAAATATTTTATTTCTTTGATAAAATTTTAACAAAAAGGATGTACACTTTTCGCTTCCGAGAAAGAAGGAAGCGAACTTCCTTTCTAGGCTGACTAAAAACTATTCACTGTCCTATTATGTGAGTCAGTTACACAGCCGTCTCTATTAAAAGTGGCGTCTTCCCACCATTCCGGGCAGATCTCCGTAAGAAGATTGCCGTATGTAAATTCGCGCAGTTCATTGAACCCGAACTGGCCACATAAGCGCATATAGAAAACATAAACCATGATGTATACCGAGCGCATAGGAGATTGATTCATCCGATTCTGCATTCTTCAGAATATTTATCAATACGTCGATACTTAAGAAGATCAAATCTCAAATAAATGTAGTATAATATTAGAACGTTTGTAAGCTCTCTCTTTCTCTCTCATTTACACAAGGCACAGAAATACAGTAGAGCGTCGATAAGTGGAACGTCGGTAAGTGGAATGGCCGGAAAGTGGAACGATTTTCAGTCGGACTGTGTCGTGCTGAATCGAATGTTTTTGATACTAAATTTACTTCTAAAGTATAATTTTCATGTTTTTTATATTCTTTAATATATTTATTTTGTTTGTACAAAATGCAGAAATAATTTTTAACGATACGATAGCCTCGATGATTATTATAAAAATTTTCGTTAGGCTTAAAATCGACGAAAATTCAACACGAAGCGACACGCAACGGCGAAAAATTCAACAGGAAGCAATACGCAACGGAGAAAAATTTGAACATCGGACAGGTTAATGTATTTTTTCGCACAAAGTCGGAAACTGGAACAAATCATTAACTGGAAGGACCCCAGTCCCCAATTGGTTCCACTTATCGACGCTCTACTGTATAGGTATAGTTAGATATAAGCTCGTTTAAATTCCATTGTATCTTCAATGTTATCTTATGCCATATTTAGAGATATGTATATAGTTTGTTCCATTTTTTCTTTAAATATTGGTTGTATTGTTTATTCCACTTCTCTCATTTATTGAGCCAGGACTATTTATCACTCACGCAACACTCATAAAAACAGCCCTCTTTTTTAATAACAGTTTATGCGTGTTAGTCAACAAAATTGACTATCTGGTGTCAGCGCTCTGACAGGAGACGGTAGTTATACGATCGTCTAGTATCCGCATTTTTCACTCATAAATCCTTTGACAAGAGGGCCAGTTTACCCGAGTGAACAGCCGATTTAGTTGTACACGAGTACTTTCAAACCTCTGTATTCCGGCCAGCCCCTCACATATGCATCCAACTCTTATACAAACGACTTCATTAGATTTCATTGACAGAGATGAAAAAGGCTTTGTGGAATGTACTGAAATTAACTTTTCTCAAAGATAATTTTGTACTCAATTTAATTCTGTATCCAATTTGAATGTTGTATCCCATTACATAGCAGATAAACAAATAATAGCAACATAAACATAGCTAAATAAACAATATTTCCTAATATAAAAGAATTGTTTGTTTCTTTATAGACAATACTGAATTCCACTTTGACTGGGAAGCTTTCTCATCTTTGCCATTAGAAGAACATATTATTTGTTACTTTAAAAATTCTGTTAATTGGGATATCATCAGTCTCTGAAACGATTTATTTCAGAATTCGTGGATATGTTAAATTGTGAATACGAATGGAAAAATTACATTTTCACTGTTTCATTTACTACGCAACATATCGATTACGCAAAATGGGATTTAATTTGCCAATATCAGAAATTACATAAACATTTCTTAACCTATTTTTCGAATCATCTTGATTGGAAAAAATTGCCGAATTTCAAACTCTTTCGGATGAGTTTATTACCAATTTCATACATAAATTGGATATAAAAAAGTTTTAAAATACCAACAAATAAAAACCGAATTTACGCAAATAAAAATGTTATGTAAACTGGAATTTGTTTCTCGTTACCAAAAACTCAGCCAACAATTCATTCACGTATTCCAGTCAACTTTCTGGGTGTCACATAGTAAAATATCAAAACTTAGATCTACAATATATTGTTAACAATCACCAAAATTTACTCCTGCACTTATTTGCAGAAATGTGTTACTTTAGATAAACTGAAGGAAAACGAGTGAACAAATAAACTCTATTAAATAAACAAACTGTATTAATATAATGTAAAAATAAAAATCTTTCAAAATAATTTCAGTGTTATATTATTTCAAATTGTCGTAGTCGAGAAAATAATTAATTAAGAAAGTCTCAAACATCATTTTAAAATATTAATACCAGTTTTGATAATAAAACTTTGGCATTCTATTGTCATGTTACTCAACAAATTATTTGTAATCTTAACTCCTTAATTCCCCTATTTTCCCCGTTAAAATTGAAATTAATGATTAAGAATAATTAAAAATAATTAAAAAATAATAAAAACGAAAAAAAAACGAAAGAAATGTGTTAATTTTGAAGAAAAAGCTTCAAAGTACAATTTCCTTTTTCTCGCCTATCCGCGAAATCTGACACTGATGAGTCATTGTTTACACAGCTGGATGACCTTGAGAACAGCTGGTGTCGTCTTTCGCGGGACATTCTCATGAAACTCTCGGGAGGAGAAGGGTAAAAAGTAGGGTGAATACTAGATGGTGGTATATTTCTAAATATTTTTTTTTAATTACGATTTTAATTGATATTTCCGACCCCCCCGACTTAATTAAACGTAATTATAAAAAAATCTATTAATTAAAAAAATTAAAAAACTATTGGATGTTGTTTTTGACATCAGAAAATAGCTTTAAATAACTTTACCGAAGTAAAATCGACGCACTAGAAGTTTAGAAGGATGAATGAAGTTCCATAAAAAAATCCCATAAAAAAACAATTAAGCGTTAATTACGGTCATTAAAGGTTAATTAAAATCGCAATAAAATTTTTTCGCGCGGGTAAAAATTTTTCAAAAAATTTGGAGACTTAGAAAACATTCCAAAGATCAAAAAATTTTTTTTCGGGTCCCAAAGTACCGTTTTTTTGTAACGCTATAAAATTTTGTCCGAGTTATCTCGGATTTGGACGTCTATGCACGTCAATGGTCGTTAAGGGGTATAATTTACTCAAAATATACTCGAAAAGTTCATTTTGCCATCAAAGCTTTCCAAACAACTATTAACGTTCAATTATTATTTTTTTAAAAATTATCCATTTTCTAAAATTAAATGAAATAAAATATTTTATGTGTAAAAATAGCTGGAAAGTGAAATGATATTTGTATGTAATGTTTATTTAAGTAGAATTAATAAGCCATCAATGAAGGCTATTATTTACAAACGTGGAGTTCTTAGGTCTGTTATTAATGTTCTCTCTTAAAATACTTCATTATATGAAAAATAACAATGTAACCATAATTATAATACATTATATTTAATACTAACCTTTCTATATATAACTGTGCAAAAAGCTATCTTTAATTTCATTCCATATACATCTGTGATATAATAATTAATATTATATATAATCGAATAAATTGTTGTCATTACGAAAAGTCCTGAAACTATTAGATAAATATTGTATTGATTACATCCCAATTTCATGTCGAAACATTGAACTGTTAATCCTGATAAGTACGCTTCACCTGCAATTACCACTGTTTGCTGCAAATATAAATAAATAACCGTTATTTCGTTAATTATAATATATGCTTAACATATCTGAAACTGATTGTCATAGTACCTGGATGAGTGCAAGTAAAAGTACTATTAAGTATTTCCATCCAACAAATCGTAATGATGCTTTCAACATGCTTACATTTTTTTTCTGTAGTTCCTTCTTCCACTCTCTAAAAAATTAAAAATTAAATCCTTTTTTTAAGCTCGTATATACATCAAACATGTTGGATCTTTCTCCCAGCTCCTTTCGAAACTGAGATGGAGTTATCAGTTTACCCTCTAGTTATCCTCCTAGCATTTGGCTTAAAACGTACCAATATGTGCAACGCTATTTGTATATGGGTACACATATTTTCTAAAAAGTTATAAAGTTAGCATATAATTTCTGATCACAAAGTCTACTATACAAATATTATGCCAAATAAAAAGTTAATTAACATTTTTATAAATGTTTTGTTTAGTTACAGTAATAAGTAAGATCTACACAAAAATATTGAAACATAAGCGAGATATAGTCATTTTATTGTCGAACTTGAAAAACACCGCAATCGATGTGCGAGCAAATATCGAGAACATCACTACCTAAATGTTTACAAATAAAAGATTAAACAAACAAATGAAAATTTAGATTTTACTAGAATATTTCGAGCGATGGGTATTTTTAATTTAGCTATTCGATTTTTGAAAGTGTTTGGCTATATTGCATAAAAATTAAAAATAAAATTATTGAAATCTCTCTAAAGAAACAAATGAAATGTTACAGAAAAAATACTTCTGATTATAATAAAACAATTACTTTGTTAACGTAGTAGGTGTGGATGCTGTGAATATTAATCTTGTGTGAATCGTCTTTGTAAGCCAAGTAATGAAATTGGTAGACGCTCCAACAGCAAACGATTAGGGAAACTTAGTTTATTTATTGATATGCATTTCGGGTTGGTTTATTTTCCAACCCCTCTTCAGTTCTGTTAAGGAAATTACAAAAAACATTGAGGTTTCCGACAGTATTTAGGATCACGTAAATTGGAAAATAATAAACATAGAAACTTACATATTATAAAGCTGATGCGTTATTATAAGTTGGTACAATTTTTATAATTTTTTTCCGTATTTTTAACAGGAGTGTTACATTTACTACAACAAAAAATTTGTGATTTAATACAATATAAACAAATTTGTGATTTAATACAATTGTTAAAAATATATATATTTATATACAGTTATACATTTTATATTATTTAAATACAAACTTACATTTGGAGTGCAGGTGTTATGTTCATGATGAGAGTGAAGATGGGTAAAGACCGGAGTTTAACGGGACTTGACTGCTTACTGACATGTGTTGTAAGGTTACCGAAAGCTAAGGCAATCTGAACAGTGGGGTGTGCTGTAAATGATGTTTAACGGATGGAGGTGTCTTTTATTAGTTGGTACCATTGGGGGTTTATTGTCATACCCTCAGAAATATTACTGAGTTGCTCTTTAGGGTGTTTTTTGATTTCAATATGTTCTTTAAACCTCCGTTTGTAAGGATCTTTTTCAGAATGTAAAATTTTGATGTTGTTTCTATTAATTTGGCAGTTATTTTCAATTGTGTGGGTGTACCAAGGGGAAGTGTTATGTTTAAGGCGGATAGCAGCTTCATGTTCTTTGATTCTAGTATCTAATATACGGCCAGTTTCACCAATATAAATTTTCGGGTCATGGCAGTTGCATTCAAGTTTGTAAACTGTTCCGATACTATTAAGGATGTCTGTCTTATTGTTGTATTGTTTGTTGATGTTGTGGTGTATGGAGTTGGATATTTTGTTGGTCAATGATGGAGCTAAGCTGATGTTGTCATTTTTAAGGATGTTATTGCATTTGTCAAAGATATTTTTTATATATGGGAAGGGTTTATATAATTTGTCTGGCTTTACCAAGGAATAGCGAATGATTATAAATATAAAAAAGATATGAAACTCCACAAGTTATTCTCATATTCAACACCAAGGGGAAAAAGACGCGTGGTTGAATAATTTAATCATAAACCAATCGACTGTAAAAATAACGCAATATGTAAGGTGTCTCCTGGCACTGGGTCTCGAATACAACCTCCCTGTCAATAATATAACCACTAACATGATCGCCAACATTGATAAATGCGTCCAAGATTTAACAATTAAAAAAGAAGAAAAAGGTAACTTAATCGCTACGATCATCCATACGTTAAAATCCAGTAAGCAAAATAGTAAACATAAAATCAACAAATATAAAGCTTATTTAAATAATACCATAAAATTCCTCAAAACCAATAATCTTTCAATAATTAAAGCTGACAAAACCGACCAACTGATCATAATAGATATTAACAAATTAAAAAAAAACGATTGAACAGATTAATAACATAAATTACATTAAATTAAATAACAACCCATACGAAGAAATAAAAAAGGAGTTAACTAACATAATTAAGCACATGTACCTTAATAATAAAATTACCGAATAAAACAAATATCATATTTTTAATTTCAAAAATAATAGGACCCCCAAACTAAATATTAGATTAAAAACCCACAAAATTGAAGAAAAATACAGACCTTTAGTCGATTTTAGATTCTCTATACTTTACAATTTAGAACAATATATCAAACAACATTTAACAGTCATAGACTACTCTCATCACAGCGTAAAAAAGGCCGATGATGTTATTAATAGAATACTGAAATTGAAAAAAGAAAACACTGACAAATTAATAAGCCTAGACGTTATCAATATGTATCCAAACATAAAATGGAAATTAATTGAAGAAAGCCTTATTAAACAAAATGTAGATAAAACTTTTATTAACCTGATACAATTTGCATACGAAAAAAACTATTTTAAAGTTAATGAAGACTATTATAGGCAAATAGATGGCATCAGCATGGGATCAAAGATGGGGCCTAAGCTAGCTGAGTTAGTCATGAAAAACATAGATGAAAGAATAAACTATATCCCAGGCATAAGACTAGTTATTAGATATGCAGATGACTACTTACTCATATACAACAACAAAATAACAAACGATAATATTATCCTCAACATCGCTAACAATATTAACGGAAACATCCAATTTGACTTAGAAACAGAAAACAATAACAAAATTAATTACCTGGACATAACAATCACGAACACACCTAATAAGTTTTCCTTTACAACATACAAAAAACCCTGTAATGTTAACAAAACCGTCAACTACTACTCATATCTTCCAGAAAATATTAAAAAGAATATTTTTATCATGGAACTAAAAAACATTTACACAAGAACTACTGATGATAATAACCGGAAAAACAAATTAAAAGAACTTGAAACTAAATTTTTACTTAACGACTACCCCAAATCGAAATTAAACACATGGCAAAAACAATACTGGCTACACAGATATAACACCAAACACAAACCAGACAAATTATATAAACCCTTCCCATATATAAAAAATATCTTTGACAAATGCAATAACATCCTTAAAAATGACAACATCAGCTTAGCTCCATCATTGACCAACAAAATATCCAACTCCATACACCACAACATCAACAAACAATACAACAATAAGACAGACATCCTTAATAGTATCGGAACAGTTTACAAACTTGAATGCAACTGCCATGACCCGAAAATTTATATTGGTGAAACTGGCCGTATATTAGATACTAGAATCAAAGAACATGAAGCTGCTATCCGCCTTAAACATAACACTTCCCCTTGGTACACCCACACAATTGAAAATAACTGCCAAATTAATAGAAACAACATCAAAATTTTACATTCTGAAAAAGATCCTTACAAACGGAGATTTAAAGAACATATTGAAATCAAAAAACACCCTAAAGAGCAACTCAGTAATATTTCTGAGGGTATGACAATAAACCCCCAATGGTACCAACTAATAAAAGACACCTCCATCCGTTAAACATCATTTACAGCACACCCCACTGTTCAGATTGCCTTAGCTTTCGGTAACCTTACAACACATGTCAGTAAGCAGTCAAGTCCCGTTAAACTCCGGTCTTTACCCATCTTCACTCTCATCATGAACATAACACCTGCACTCCAAATGTAAGTTTGTATTTAAATAATATAAAATGTATAACTGTATATAAATATATATATTTTTAACAATTGTATTAAATCACAAATTTGTTTATATTGTATTAAATCACAAATTTTTTGTTGTAGTAAATGTAACACTCCTGTTAAAAATACGGAAAAAAATTATAAAAATTGTACCAACTTATAATAACGCATCAGCTTTATAATATGTAAGTTTCTATGTTTATTATTTTCCAATTTACGTGATCCTAAATACTGTCGGAAACCTCAATGTTTTTTGTAATTTCCTTAACAGAACTGAAGAGGGGTTGGAAAATAAACCAACCCGAAATGCATATCAATAAATAAACTAAGTTTCCCTAATCGTTTGCTGTTGGAGCGTCTACCAATTTCATTACTTGGCTTACAAAGACGATTCACACAAAATTACTTTGTTATTTGACCCATCTCCAACCGAAAAGGTAGTACAGTAGAACGTCTATATTCGTCAACCTCTGTATTCGTAATATTCGATATTCGTTACATTTTGATGACTTTTTTATTTTTCCATATTTGTCAGCATTTTCTGTATTCGTTGTTATTCCCAACACCAGAAATTGCACTACAATCGCAGGCCCGCGCGGATCAGCTAGCCGTGTTAGCTAACTGTAGTTAATCAGTCTAGTTTGTGTGGTCGTCGTGTGTGTTGTTGAGTTATTGAAAAATAATCAATGCGAGAAACCAAGTGCCAATAGCCCCAAGTGGCACCGAAATGTTACTATATTCAACCAAAATAGAGATGCATTCAATGATAATGTAATTGCTCACTTCAGAAACGTTTTAAAAAGCATACAAAAACACACAACACTGGAAAGTTCTTTATTAAATCGAGTGCTATTGAATCATTAGCTAAACAGACCTCATGGTCATAATTGGAATTACCTAATGTTTTAATTGATGTCTTCTTCTAAACAATAATACTATATTATTAATATTACTGTTCTTTCCCTTCTACCACTATACTCTACTTATTTGGTACAATAAAAATAATGTTTTACAAACAACATAATTTTTATTCTTGTAGCTTTTTTCAGCATGGGAACGGATTATTGAATATCCGTTATTTATTATGAGAAAAATAGTTTCTATATTCGTCATATTCCATATTCGCTAGGTCCTTAGGAACAGATTAATGACGAATATAGAGGTTCCACTGTATTTTTTCAGCGTCAAAAAACAATTAGCGGTTTATCCACATTTGCATCGAGATGAATCCTGTTCTATTATTTCGTGGAAGAGAGTGAAGAAACATTACTCGAAAAATAGCATTTTCCTTTACGTTTATTTTTATTATTTATTCTGAAAACAAAAAATAAACACATGAAACTCCTACATGCTATATATTATCTCAACTTACATCCATCTATATGGGTTTGTGTTAAATTTCACAGGAATTTTTAATGTTGTATGGTGATGACAGGAAACCTGCATTCTCTTGTTGGAAAGTAATAGACCATGCCTCACCCTATTGTTAACGTCAATAGACTGATATTTGTTCAATAACTCTGTATACAAAAGTATTATTCTTGTAAAAAGTAGGATAAATGACAAAGTAAAAAGAGAATAATATTCCTGGTATATTTTTAATAATATAGAATAAGGTTTAATTATACATTTTATTACGAATTTCTTAACTTACGTTTCAAATAAATCTCCAAGATACTCTGAAGTATGATATTTTGAAGTTTCATATAAATCTTCTTCTGTTAAAAATCGCTTTCTTCCTTTATTTATTATTGGGAAAATCCAACTGAGAAAGAAATAATACATTATTATTGAAAAGTAATTAAGGTACTAACGTTAAGAAGTGACTTCGAAAAGAGTTAAGAATGTTAAATTGCAACACAGCAAATAAACTGTATATGATAAATTACTTTCATGTAATTACAAAGGTTAAAGTTTGCAGACATGTACAGAACAATATTTTTATGAATTTGTTTAATAATGATTAATAATGATAAACAATATGAGGACATAAAGGACAAGAATGTCCAATATAAAATCCTGTACTGGATAAAAAATTACAACATAAAACTACTTTTTATAATATTGTAGGCTTAATTAATAAATGTTATTTTGCTATTTTCTGGAATGTCATATAATAAAATGCATTCATTCTGTCTAGTGAATAAGCATAGGTCAAATCATGGCTTTTGGTTTCTCGGTCTGTCAAAAAGTACACCTTACGACTCCTTGAAAACAAATTAAGTCTATTTATTTAACACTATTTACAGAGATACACAGCAATACACCTTGATTACTTTAACTACATGGTCTTAGTGCAGACTACTCTTTTCACTACACAGTTTTAGGCTAGGCTCTTCGTTCCAGCAGTCGCGTTGCTTCATATCTAAGTTATAAATCCTTGGCCAAAAGTAATCAAAAGTTGAGTTTTTTATTGGGTTCACCTTTGTTGCTGACTGTCCAGGATAATGCCAACCGTCCCTTATCAGAAAACGAGCTTCGACAAGTGAAAACTAAACTTAGCTTGTTACCACTCAAAACCTCCTTGACAGGAATATATGGTAAATATCTTCGGTAATTGAATCAGTGTTTTCTGAAGAATATAATGTTTATTATCAGTTAGTCCATCGCTGTAGAGCAGAGTTGCCAGATAATAGGAGATAGTTATGGCCGAATATATATGACATATTGGCCGAATTATCCCAAAAAGAGAAATTATTTATAAGACATTAGAGAATACACAAAAACAGAAAATTTTATTGAGATAAGTTAAACGAAAATAACTTAACCCATTCGTTTATACATATAACATATACAATTTACAGGAACATCGTTATGTGTATCGTCTTTGTATATATTTGCTATAATTTTCTGTGAAGTAGATGCAACCGCATTTCTACCGTTGTGGGCGTAATGTATGTTTGATTTGAAATTATTTAAAATTGTATGTAGAACATTGTAAATTTCTTCTCTTGCAGGAGAAGAAATTTACAATAATGTTACCTTGATTCTAATAATTGCACCTAAAAGATGAAATTGCAATATGTTTCTTGTTTTTGTTTTTACTGCAGTTATACTAAGAGAAAATATTCATTCAACAATTGCATTGCTTACAAGACAATTACAAGACAATTAATCGCATATTTTGCTATTGTTTTGAAGTTTTGGTGACGATCAATACCAAGCTACAGTTTGATTGTGTCTTTTGGAATTTTGTTGTTTTCAAAAAACATTTTTTGCTGTCCAGTCTGTTAGACTAATTTTCTATATTGTTGCTCAATTTTACAGAAATTGTTTGTAGCTAAATATAACATAAGTAAACTGAAAATTTCTCTTTGATTTTTGACTTAATTTTGACTTTGAATATTTTTTTCAAAAATTAAGCAATTTGAAAACATTAATCGCATCGCATAATGTGGATTGCAATTGGTCGATAGCCGCAATAATAAATAGACAAAATCTTATTTTAACTTCAAAAACTATATCTCGCTTTTCTCTAGCACTATGTCTTCTGTTTCTTCATGAATTCATTTACATAACCATTACCTTTTTGCTTAAATTTGGTTTCATAAACAATATTTTCCACAATTTTTCAGTATCATCAGTGTTGTAAATTCTAATGCATAGTTTTTCCGAGTAGATCTAATTCATTAGAGTCTAATGAATTGATTTAATTAAAATAAAATAAAAATTAAAATAAAATTGATTTGTATAAACTGTCTGATCATTAGACAGTTTATACAAATCAATGTTAGGTGACTGTAACATTGCATTCACAGATTCAAAATTTTTCGCAATGGGTGTATCAAACAAAACATACAAATAAATCATTTTATCTGGAACTAGCTTGATTTTATGCATAAACTTCAATGATAGAATGGAATATCCTCATTATTTGTCATCTGTTACTGGTGACCGGCTTTGTCAGTTTTGAAACATTCTATTGAAAACGATAGACAGTAAGAAAATTTTTATTTTTACGGTAAATAAATTGTACGGTAAATAAATCGTTTATAACACATACGAAACGTTTTTCACCCTATTCACGAGTCTTCATCAGGTGGTTCTAGCGTTCACTTTTAAAATAACAAAATGCGTTTGACCCAAATTTTTGAATTATCGAGTATTGAAATTTAATTACATAGATATTTAAAATAATCTGACCAATACAAATCTTCGAAACAATGTTAACAACAAATGCATAAACGCCTGAAATGCAAAATATTATTGATGGCTTTCAGATATGCCACCAAAAAGCAAATTAAGGCGCGTTGCAAAGATATAAAGCTACCCCAATTTTCAGAATAATAAATTTTTACCAAACGTAAACAAGAAATTAAAAACAGGAATAAATGTACATGTAAAAAAATTACTTATTTTATTTAAAATAAAAAATAAAAAGGAAAGTATAAATTTTTTATTTAAAACATCAAAAACAATGGTGTTGTAAAATATAAAGCCAATGCCATATAATAGTGAGTGAACCATTTTTAACACAATAACCTTGTAAAATCTATCTTTCATAGAGTTAACAAGATGTTGCAGCATATTTAAATTGACTTTTTAAATAAAATTACAATTACAGCTTTGAGATTTTCAATACTGTGGTATTATTATTCTCCTGTATAGTTGATAGATTGCATACATTTTCTATAAGATCCAAATCACGGAAACTAGAAGGCCGATACATGACCTGAATGACGTTATTCAGCAACCACTGATAAGTGAAGTTTGCATTGTGAATTGGTTCATTATCTTGTTGAAATTACCAGAAAAGACCATCACCGTTTCCTCCAAATGACAGAAGATATACATTCTTAATGTTTTGATATACAACTGCCTCCCTACATCCCTTTATGAACGTTAAATTGATTTTTCCGGACCGTACAAAACCTGCCGAAATCATAACTGATCTTTCTTCTTTCTGACACACTTAACAAAGAAAAACTCCTCTCTTCTAAGATATTGTCAAAAAATTGCCAATCGTTAGGACCATTAAAATTGAACATATTTTTATCAGTCCGAAAACTTCACATCATTTTGAAGTTTATTACATTTTGTCTTTGTTTAACATTATTCTTTTTGTTAGGTGGTGTTTCAGATATGATGCTGTTTTTCTATTTTTATACACTAGACGTTTTGCTGATTTTACTATCTGAAAAAGTGTGGATTTGGGAATATTGACATCAGGCCTTTGTGATATTTCACCTAATAATTGTTTCTCCTATTGATATTTCTCGGAAAATTCCTGATTTTTGTTTTATTATCAACTTGGAAGGCCATCCTATTTGTTTTTCCCCATATTGCACACTAAGTTTAATATAATTCGCCACAAAACAAGATCTCTTCAGCTGCTTTGCAATAGCTCTAGCAGAAGTTGCTGTCTGATTTAGTGCCCTGATTTGGTCACACTCAAAGGTTATTTAGAACTTAAGTAAATTTTACAATAGGTATCAATATTACAACAATTCATAGGGATATAAATTTAATTACTCCTTTATTTGCAATTATGTTTTGGAGCTTTTTATTATAGTCAAATTATAAGTAATAGTGAGTTTTGTTTTGATAAATCGCTCAAAAATGCAACTGGCCTTGTATTTTTGAAACACCATTAATTTTTAATTTTTTGAATAAAAAAATTTATATTTACATTTTCATTTTTGATTGTAAATAGAATAAGTAATTCTATTACATTTATATTTATTTCTGTCACTAGTTTTTTTTCACGTGTGATAAACATTTATCAGTCTAAAAAGTTAAGGTGGCCTCATATTTTATGCAACGCACCTTTATCACATATAAAAGGAAATCAAATAATTGTTTACTTCGGAAGTAAAATTTTATCGTTTTTCTAAAGATTTTTATAAATACAGTAGTGAACCGAAAATCGGAATCAATTGGGGACTGGGGTTGTTCAGATTAGGGATTTGTTCCGATTACCCATTATGTACGAATAAATATATTAACCTGTCCGATGTTCAAATTTTTCTCCGTTGCGTGTCGCTTCCTGTTGAATTTTTCTCCGTTGCTTGTCGCTTCGTGTTGAATTTTCGTCGATTTTAAGCCTAACGAAAATTTTTATAATAATAATCGAGGCTATCGTATCGTTAAAAATTATTTTTGCATTTTGTACAAACAAAATAAATATATTGAAGAATATAAAAACATGAAAATTATACTTTAGAAGTAAATTTAGTATCAAAAACGTTCGATTCAGCACGACACAGTCCGACTGAAAATCGTGCCGATTACCGGCGATTCCGATTATCGGGGTGCCGATTTACGAGCCTCTACTGTAATATTATACCAATTTTGTGAAGTCACCAGTTTCATTTGTTTAAATTGTTTATACAACCAGAAGAAAAGGATGATTTTATCTTCAATGCAACTTCAGGAGGCAGTACGATTGATTTCGTTATAGTGTCACAAGAAATATATTCTTATATTACAAGAGATTTACGTATTTTATCAGAGATAGGTTCTGATCATCCATTTGTTTTTTCTTATCAATGACTTCTTGGTTATACATACAGATTCTGTTAGACAAGTTTCTGGAAATTGTGAAATATGTAAGGAAAAATTTAAAATTTCGTTTACTGTTATATTTTATAATATTTTATGAGATGAGTATAGAGTCTATCTAATAATCTAGTTAAATAAATAGTAAAAGCGGCATTGTCTTTGAATTAACTTCACGATATTAAATATGTACCATGCAAAAGGCATTTAAAAAATGTATTGTATGAAGTGGGTATTGTACAATGAGAAAATGTCTGTGGAAACTGTTTAAGAAAGAAAAATGATTGAATAAGGATTAATAATATGTTCTATAAGAAAACTACTAGTACTTTAAAGTGTATAAACTTATTATGTCATGCGGGGAAACAGTATTTTTTTGGAACTTATATTGTTGACAAATAATAATTATAAAGTATTTACATAAATAATTAATGGATTTTACATAAAAAGTTCATGTTATATCAATAGTTCAAGAATTCACGGAGAAAAATACTCAGTCTTATGCTGCTGAAATTTGTAAAGGTTATTCTTTCTTTATTCTATAAAAAGAATTGTTGATAGATGTATATAAACTGTTTCCAACAGCGATAGATTGTTTTAGATTTGAAATTGGCGAAGTAAAAGGAGCAATTCATCGCTTTAATAATTTTATAGTTTGTATATTGAATAAAAATTGTTGTCAACTTAATATAAATGTGTCACAACAAATTGTGAAAAATACTATGAAATGAAGTATTATAAACAGTATACAATCGAAAAATTATACATAACATTCGTTTTGAATACAGGAATGCAGCAGGTATTTCTTTGATATTTTAACTGTTATAAAGCCGTACAGAATTTATTAAAGACTATTGCTGATGTAAAGTGTTTTAAAAGTACACACGTAAATAGTTTAATTTGAATGGTAATATGTAAGAGAATATTTTTAATTTTATATAGCAACTTGAGAGGGTCCTTTAAGGTTGAAATGCATCTTTTATCTACAAATAATTTAAAACAAAATGTATTTTATTAATAAAATATTATATCGTTACTTATAAATGTTTGCTGGGGCAGTACAGTACATGTACTTTTTAGAAACAGGCAACGAAAATAGGAATCTATCTGCATACTTGATTAATTTGGTAATTATTAAATTAGTGACATTCTAATTATCCACCAAAACTATATTAATAATTTATTTAACAATTATCTAAATTAAACACTTGGTTTAAGGCTTATAAAACTGCAATAGAGACAAGGAAACAAGATTCAGTCCAGAAATTAACAGTTTATTTGGGAATGCATTACTGTTTTTATTAGATCCAACTCAAACCTGACTATATAAATACAGATATCTGCAGAAGGCAAAGTGCTTGCAACTATATATAAAAACGGTTTATCAAAATAAAAACTTCACAATATTCTGCATGCAGGCAAATTTGCTGTGTTATTTCCCATTTCTTCACAATAAAAAGTAAATAAAGTAATTTAATATTTATTTTATATATATAAAAGTAATAATATACTGTGTAAGAAAATGTAAGTGTTTTAAAACGAAATTATTATCAGAATAAAACTAAAGTTATAAAGTATTTAGCAGTTGTTATATATCGTAAAATAATTCATTATAAGTGTAAATCATATTACATACCAAAAAAATAGACGAGAGAAAACTCCAGCTGAATCGACTGGGTTACTTTTCTGCTTCTCCATTCTATATTAGTAGGTAACATCTGCGATGTTCTATACACTGCATCTACAGTATTACTCATCACATCTATACATCTATCAGATAGCATAATTTATTAAGTTTTAGGTCACTTCGCATAGATACGATAAATATTGTAGTTATCTTTTAAATTAACAAAAAATATTATGTAAATAATATAATACAAGCTTAAAATACTACAATAATACGTAAACGGAGGAATTGTTTGCAGATTGTTAAACATATTGTAATTAATTATTTGTTATTGTAAAAAACGCAAAAATCAATTACTACCATTTGAAATTAAATTTCATAAAATTAAACAAATTCTAGTTAAACGTTGCTGCAATTAAAATATAATTTACATTATTTTCAATGAATTTTTTAAATATTTGAGGAGGTAAGGAAATTGGGTAAGCAAGCATATTCACAATTTATAATGTAGCATTTATCATTATTGAGTATATGCAAGTATTTAAATCCGTTTATTATAGTTGTAAAGTATATTTAAATGAACGAAAAAAGTGTTTATTATAAATTACTTTATAATATCTGAGTTGCATAAATAAGTGAAAGTGCAGTTTAAAAAGTGTTGTTTTTATAAAATTCAGTCAGTGATTTATTCATCAGATAAGATTTGTTTTTTGTAAGCACATCTCTATGATATGTGTCACTAATTACATTCAAAACATTCTATATAGCCATAGTATGTGTTCAAAGGGTACATGTCAGATAAGGGTGCTGAAAAGTGAAGGTTATCAATTATCAGCATCTTTATCTTACATGCACCCTTTGAACACACTTACTAAAGGGTTCTGAATATTTAGATAAATATTTGTTTTCGAATATTCACAATCTTTCACAGTGTAGTGCTAATTAGGACCACCCTCTAAATGAATAATTCATGTTTCGTGCGTTGCATTATATGAAAGATTCTCTGTATAGGTCTACTTTAGAAAAAATATTTCTTAAAATATTATTAACGATGTAAAGTTTTATTAAAGTAATATCGTATGCATTAAAAAATTTTGAGGAAAAACAACTGCATTTTCACTTCAATTATTAAATAGAAATATTCGTAGTTTTCACTTATTAAATCCTATTTTTAATTTATTTTAATTTTAACAGAAGAAAATAAATATGTTGTATAATATTCACTATTTCAAATATTGAACGTATAAATAACTATATATTCTACTTAGTAATTTTCTAACTCGAGTGCATCCAAACGTGGCTTTTACAAAGTCATGATGACGAATCTCATCATAAATTCTGTTTTAAGACTTCAGAAGTGGAAATGAACAATTATTAAGTAAAAATGAAGTGTTTGCCAAGAAGATAAATAAATAAAACATTTCAAAATAGTTTTTAAAATATACAACATAAATGATGTGAAAGTGTATAAATGAGATAAAATCAACCTTATATTATATAGAAAGTTACAGCAGTCATACATGATAACTTGACTGTGAAGAAATTTACTTATCTTTGAAAATGAAACACCGTTTTAAAAAATATGAAAATGGTAAAAGGGACATTTAATAGGAATTAATGTTTATGTTTCTTCGAAATATCATTACCGTTATTTTTATTCCATTAAATGTTATTAATGGAGATATAGTAAAGTTAACGAATACATATATTAGAAGTATCCCTGCAAATCAACAATGCTGAAATAATCAGTATAATAATAAAACTCTGACGTATGAAAAATAAGACTTGAATAAATAATAAGATATAATATTTTGAAGCAGATAAATAAGAAAATAAGCTTAGAATTTCCGTTTATAACATTTATAAAATAATTAACTAACTTAGAGTAGAACATAAAAGTACTGTTGTATATTTAAATTAAATTATATAACTCATTGCAAAAATAAGAAATATTTTCAGATGCATAACGAGCAATTATATATTGCAATGTCGGGCTGCAATTTTATTTCATATTTTTAATTTAATAATTGCGATATTTGCATCTAGAATAGAATTGTTGTTGATTTATTATCACAAACAAAAAGAAGCAAAACACTAGGTTCGTGTGGCAGTTTTGCTGGCTCTCCACTCAGCCAATTTTGATGCGATTCAATCCCCTTTGTTATTGCTCATGCGAATAAAATCACGTTTCGGTTAGAATGGCTATTGAGTTCTTTGGCGACAGTGAACCAAGACAGCGTATTTTTTCGCGAGGCGATTCTATCGCAGCTAATCGACACGAGTAATCCATAATTCCAAGTCTAAGTGATATCATAGTTTTACTTATCATCCACAGCACTACATACAACGTAACGTGTAATTTTTGAATAGATGCAAAAAGTAGTAAATATTATATTATAAAAAGTAAATTAGTTGACGGTTAATTTTAAGTTGACGGTTTTGCCGCTATTTTAAAAAATTTCTATAATCCATTTCAAATAGACTTCCATTTCTCACGAAGTGTGTAGACACGTTGGGAGGCTCTATGAATTTATCGAGTGACGACCACGCATTAGCACTAATTGGGCAGCCAGCATATACATTTTCTAGGTTACACACACCCCGCGAGGAAGCTTAAAATTTGAGACCACAAGTTATTTTCTTCTAAGTTTCTAGCTCCATAAGTTCTTTAAACATACCATATTCCAATGAAAGCATCAATTACCTGTAATGACATCTTTCAATCTTTATTTTCAAGCTGACTTCTGAACACGGCTATTTGTTTTAGGATTTTACCATCTAACTTGTAAGACTAGTGTGAGGATGCGAGAGTAGCGAGCATTCTCAATTCTCAATTCTCAATTCTCATTCGAAATTTATTTATCTTATTTACTACAATCTTAGATTTCCCACTTGACAAATAATCTCTATGTAATATTTCAGCTATAAAATAAAGCAAAAATCGATGTTTTGTCTGGTTAAAGGGAAGTAGAACTTCCCTTAAAAAAGCTCTCATCTTGCTTATCTGACGAACATCTGTCTCTTGTGTCAGATGTGTGGCCGGTCAGACGATCAGAATTCTACAAGCTGATTGGTGGGAACTGAGAATCAATAGGGGAAAAATTCACAAATTCGGCGCAGTCAATAGAACCTCCCGACATTGCCATATTAACAGTCCACAACGAAAAGAACTTGTTATATTAGCCGCAGTTTACGACCAGAAGAAAGCTGCCTAAGAAAACCAACCGCAGATAGTCCCGCATTCATCACTCATCTTCCAAGTATGATCTACTGAGATATTATCATTGTTTTTACCGATTGTAAACTCTCTCGGTTTTATTTAGAGGTGTATTTTATCTAGAGGTGTATCTTAGAGTTAGAGGTTCGATTCACGATAGGTGATATCAGTAATTCTCAACCACTGTGCCGCAAGATTTTTGAAGTGTGCCGCAACTGCGAGTACCCATACATAAGTGACGTCAAACAAATAGTTCAATCAGTTCTACCTTCCTAGGTCGAATTTGGAAATCGTAACCGGTGTTACCGGTAACTGCCGGTAGTAACCAATGCGTTTAGAAAATGTTACATAAATAACCAATCGCGTTTATAAATCGCTGTTATGACGTCACGGTTGTCCTGCGGTACTTACCGAAGAAACCGTGTGTGCCGCCAGATTTTTAAATTATTAAAAGTGTACTGTGAAGAAAAAAAGGATGAGAATCACTGGGTTATATTAAGTGTCTCGATTTATGGAACTCTTGTTTATCATATTCATTAAATCCTTTGTTGTTATTGTTATCCTGTTGAATCCCTTAGCTACATAAGTACGGACATTCACCCCGATATGATCGCAAACTTATCCGCGACTTCTCCACGCTCGATAGAATAGAGATCTCCGTTTAAACATTGCACGAACATAGCGAGTTAGGGAGCGAAATCTTTCTCTAGCTGGTGTCAGTCTTGACGTCTGAAGGATCAAAAGATCCCGCGAGCATTCTATAAAAAGACATTCAGTGACCAGGTGAGCGGGTCTAAGAGACTCGATGACTAGAGGATATTACACCCTCGCATGTATTCTCATACTAGTTACTACGAACAGGCTATGCTGTCACACACACACACACATATATATATATATATATATATATATATATATGTGTGTGTGTGTGTGTGACAATTCGATACAAAATTAGAAAATTCGACAATTCGATACAAAAATTAGAAACCTTACGTTTTTAATTTTTGTATCGAATATTTATCTGAGACGCAGTCTGGTTCCATGATAGTTTATTTCGTTTTTTCTTTACCAATGTAAGGCATTACATTTTCTTTACGTGATAAATTTTGAAGACATTGCAGGTATTGTATTGGCGTTGTTACTTCCTCTACCACCCAGTCCTATTGAGTTAAATTAAAAATTTTACTTTACGACGAAACAACGAAAATAACTATATTTACTGAACGACATCCTTTTTCGCGTCTTCTGTTCATTGATACATCTTATTTTTCTGTATTTATGGAAATTTGATTCATTGGCAGAAACAGTCACCGTTCAAATAATTTACTTGGATATCATCTTCCTGAACATCAGGCTGGTTTTCTTTAATATTCGAAAATATTTTAAAGCACCTTTTGCAAATAAGAGCTTTCCAGAAAACATCAAATCTTTTTTCCATTCTAACGACTGTATTCTACGTTGAACTATATTTTGGCGTAAATATTATGAAAATATTCAGCATACGCATAAGTCAAAATATATTAGCAAACTTAAAACGGTCCCTTTCAGTCAATTAGCTTTAAAAATCATCTATTTTCTTGAAGGTATAAACATTGTAAACGAATGGAAGTAGTAGGGTTAAAAATGACCCATACTATCGATTATCAATACATGAGCTTGTATCTCGAAACATAATGGTTACGCCAACTTCATTTTTTATATAAAAAGTAACCAAATTTTTTGAGAACACTTGTAACGTTTCAATATTCTCTCGAAATAATTGCAAATTTATACAAGATTGAACAAATGAATTTATCAGAAATGACTCCGTTGGTAGTTATACTGTAAAAATATACCTTTTTGGAAATTATTTGTTATAATTGTCGAGGATTTTCTTCACTTCGAAATTTTATATTTGCTCTCTGCTGTCATTAGAGTAGTTTGCTATAGAATCCTCTATCATATTGCTTTTGAGAATTAAAATATATATCAAAATTTCTGCTTACTCACTACTAGCATAGCTTGGGTATCTTGAAGTTGGATACAAAATGGCAGATTTTTATTCTGATATACATATAGTACTTTAATTAATAGTAAGATGAAAAATAAGACATCTAATCAACAATACCACAAGAAAAATTTTTTCCAGTTATATTTTATAAGAAAAAAGCGATACCTAGTGGAGTGCTAAAGCAAGATTGCATCCCTTATCGAGTTGTCGAACATTAAAATTGGTTTTAGGTATTAGCTGGTTTCTTACTTTACAGAATAAATATTTTAACACTATTCTTTAATTAATTATTGCACAAACTTATAATTGAAGATAAAGGAGCAATTATTTGTTGTGACATCGTCTCAATGCCGGGCTACAAGTTTTAATTTAAAATATATGCTCTTCATTTGCAAAAAAGGCTGACGAATTTACAATTTAAAAAAACATAACAGAGACTAAAAGTGTTTTGACTTTTTGTCAAGACACTTTTAATCGATGATCGATATCACATGATCGATTATCACATGATCGATAAGAAAAGCTTTAATTGATGAAAAGCTTACTGCACTTGACTATCGGAACCGGAAACGAAACCTATGGTTCAGAATAACATTTTCACATTTGATTAAACTCTGATCACGTGGTCACGATAGAAACTGGTTTTTATCGTATTCGTTAGCTTAACCATACAACTCGGAACAGGAACCCAGATTTGTAAACTTTCACAGGATTGTATCAACTTCAGGGTAGAAATGCTTTGTTATTTTCTTACGCGAAAATAATAGACACTGCCAGTCCTCCACTGTGAAGGACAACAAACTGCTAATCGTTCTATAACTTTGTTTTCAAAAACTCTCCTCTCTGTCAGTATTGGGTCAAATGACTAACAAATTGTTTTCTTGTACTCAGGGGAATGTTTTCGTTTAGATTTCACAACTAGTATCATCAGTAATGAACTCCATAATTTTATTCTTGATAATTTAAAAAGTACTGATAAAATTTCCAAATAAATGTTTGAGTCACAATTATTAAATGGTATAGTTACGTAATGAAGATAAATTTTAATTGTTGCTAAATTGAAAGTATTAAATATCTCATTAAGCTTTGATCACGAAAAAGCATTGCAATAACACTAAAGCGAGAAATTCGCGTTGTCAAACTTTTTATGTTTTTTTCGTTCCAAATAAGTGTGCAATTACTTATTTGAAATGAATCGAGATTGATCTGTTCATTGGAACGAGAAAAAAAAGATAGAAAGTGTAGCATTGTGGTAAATATTCTAAATTGTTATTTTATTGAATTGTGATTGTTAAGTGCAAAAATCGACAGTAACAGCACTCTCACCCTCCAAGACAATTTACTGCAGGTGGCAGTAAGGAATTGTTTATCGTAAAATTTATCCGAAAAAATCATAAATCTGTACTGTAAATTACTCCCTATAGAATTTTGGGACTTTGAGTATATATCTGAACTCAGAGGACCGAGACGAGTTCAACGTTACCCTACTTTTGGACCGGAGACCAAAGATAAGAAAGTTATCATATTTACAATTCCTTGCCTTTCACACTGCATTCTACTTCACTTTAGAGTTTTCCACTAGCTGGCGTTCTATTGACTGTTTGGATTACCCTGATGGGAGCTGCCGGTAGGCTGCCAAGTCTTTAACGTCACTAGTTATTGATTCACGGTAGTTCTTGAACAAAAGAAAAAAAGGAGGTGGCGTTCAACTGTTTATGTCCCTCCGGATCTCCCAGAGGGTAGCCACCGAGTGTTTAACGATTTCTTCCCTTTCACAGTGTTTTTTTTTAATGGTTTGCAGATATAACCATTAGATAGCGGTACTAGCAACTACAGTGTCGTGTGCTTAATTTTCTTTTTTCTATTTAGACTTTCACACTTTCCTGTTTAGGTTTGATTAGAAGACATACTGTTTACTTTAGAAGAAGACAAGATGAGTAGCCATACTCAGATGATGTAGTGTCTTACAAATGTGTTATTTGAAGTTAATTTAAAGATATGTGTAATCGTGCCCAGTGCTAACTACAAACAGCGCCTCCTACTGGAAAAATCTAAAATGGCGTGGAATGCACTATGAAAAGACAAGAAATTGTAAATATGATAACTTTCTTATTTTTGGTCTCTGGTCCAAAAGTAGGGTACCGTTGAACTCGACTCGGTCGCCTAAGTTCAGATATT
The DNA here is from genome assembly GCF_030686945.1 of Centruroides vittatus. Taxonomy (NCBI): domain Eukaryota; kingdom Metazoa; phylum Arthropoda; class Arachnida; order Scorpiones; family Buthidae; genus Centruroides; species Centruroides vittatus. The sequence goes on along the minus strand of NW_027122249.1, from coordinate 1,129,867 downwards.
TACTCGAAGTCCCGAAATTCCATAGGGAGTAATCTATATAATCTCGAAAAAAGTCATGTATCTGCTGGATACATGCGCTCCAGAATGCGGGTTAACTAAGGGTTTCAACATGGTTATGTTGTTATAGTACTTGTTAAATTTAATGAAAAAATTTAAACTGTATGCAAAGGAATAAGTTATCTGAAAATTTGAAAATGTTATTATTATATAATTTGTAATAATATATATACATTATTACAGATTATTATTAATACGGGAGAAGGTTTATATGTATTTTCGTGTTTTTGTATAATACTTTTATATTGGTTACTTTCAAAAAATTTAATACGTAACTGTTTTTGGAAATGTCTATCAAACACCAGAAGAACAAAAAGACAAAAAGTATTTTTGATAAAATATTTGTAAATACTTACGTAATATATCAATGTTAATTAACCTTTGTTAATTATATTATTTATATTACTACGAATTATTATTATTGCTTCTAAGTAAGTTATTTTAACAAAATAAAACGAAATAACATTGGGATAAAATTGTATTTCTTCGCTACAGTATACAAAAAGCAGACGTATAGACTCCCATGGTTATCTATCTGCACATCGATTGGTCCATTTGTTCTTAATTTGGAGAATTGAGCTAGATACATGGAAATCGAGTCCAGATGTGAAATTCTTAGTAGTCAGTTGTGTCGATTAAGTATATTCGATTTTCTGATCTGGACCACAAGTGATGTTTTCTTACTTTCTCTATTTTGTTAAATATAACCGAGGGAAAGTGTGGCAATCGGTCAAAAAATAACGACCAACAGTTTTTCACTTTTGGACTTAGAAAATTGAAAAATTCAAAAACTTTGGAAGTTGTTTTGCATGCATATTGGTTAGATAGTGTTTGTGGATGGGATTTGTTTACAATCTTTCAAACTTAATAACTCCTGTTCATTTTGTCAAAAATTCCTGAAATTCTGAGGGCAATTTGTGTCTTAAGGTCATTCATAATATTATATTTTGTTTATTAAAGGTCGGCGAAGTGAAGAGATACAAGGGTAGTGTGTTATATCTCTTGAAGGGTTGAAATTAATGACGACTCTACTTGGTATTTGCATTTACTGTATTTTTTATACATAAAACTCATCCGTACCCTCAAATGGAAGCTGTTTGCTATTCTATAATAACGAGAAAGATTAAAAAATTCTATAATAAAACATCATGGAAGAGTGTGCCATAGGCAGTTTCAAATGTTGCCTGGAAAGTTAAGCTACTCGTTGCTGCATTGTTTAAAAATTAAAATATGATAAATAATTGCATCCCGGTATTTTGACGATGTCATAAAACGTGATTTCTCGTTAGAATTTAAATATTGTTGTACATTGGTGTCAGTGGCGTAGCGTAGTGGGGGCGGCAGGGGCGGCCTACCCCAGGCGGCACTTATAGGGAGCGGCAAAATTTCACAATAAATTATAATATCTTGTAAAAATACCTAAATAAGGGGGCGGCGAAATTTTCCTCCGCCCCGGGCGGCTGACTCCCACGCTACGCAACTGATTGGTGTACAATACGGTTAAAATCCTTTATTGGGATTTCTTTGTGTAAAAATTATTTAATTGTTATTAATATTAAATTTAATATCAAAATTCATTAATTGTTAGTAACTATGTGCACGTGTTATGTTCTATTTATATAGCTATTCAATGATTTGAAAATCGTATAATTTATCTGATAATAACAGTTAATTATTATAAGTCAGATTGTAATATGTGATTATAAAAAAAAATGTCAAACTGCAGTCATATGCGTGTTTATATTAAAAGAAGCTGGTAGCTTGGTTGCTGAATTATTTCATGGCATTCTGTATGACACTTATATTTACTTCTTCAGAATGATGCGTGAGATATAAAGGTTGTCGAGTTCGTATCTCCTGAACCAATAGTTCGATTTTTTTTAATTTTACAAACTTCGTTCTAATGTCTAACCCTCGTTAATAATTTGATACATTTTTGAGAAATTTATGGCAGTTATTAAAATTCCAAATAAGAGGAAAAGATCAGTGTCTCCATCCAGATTGACATATCCATAAATACAGTATAAACGCTCATCATTATTGTTTTTTGAAAGATTAAAAGTCTGTGGAGTCCAAAAATATAAAAAACTTGATTGTCTATCCGATTGTCATAACTTTCCTCTTTTTTAAGTTATAACTGCTGGGAAAGTTACATTCATCTAATGCTATTTTTTTTTATCAGACTAACAATTATTATTTTTTCCATATCTACTCTATTCTCTCCGTAACTTGGAATATTTGAACATTGATTACATACAAGCAATACCCTGCTTAACATCTGTGACTTATTCTAGAAATTTACACATGAGAAAATGAACAGTAAAACGTATTTTCCAAAAATATTAAATATATTTTATTGTATTTTCATATATTGAAACGATGATCACTTTCTTTTGCTACTTTTACGTTTATACTCGTACCCTTTCCAACTAAGCCCTGAAATATAAAGTACTTAATACAAGAGGGTATAAGTAGTCTATGTGACAATTATAACTGCGATAATTTACAAACTAACTTAAAGCATTATTCTGTATATCAGAAAAATTTAAAAGAAGAGGAAGGAAACAATATTTTCAAAAGAAGACAAATATATTTTCCATTAAACGTAATAAGTATTAAGTTTAATGGAAAATATACTGATTATCTGATAATCACTTTTTTATTTCACATTTATAACTAGTAACTTTTAAAATTTACAATATATATATACAGGGTGTATCAGTACAGCGATTACAAACTTTCAGGAGAGATAGAGTACACCTAGACGATGAGAATTATACACGAATCACCAGCACTTCGTGTATAATTCAGTTCAATATGCTCTCAGGAAAACGTTAAAGTTACATTAAATAATGCTGGATTGTTAAATACTAAACTAATTTCGTACTTTTAACATTTAAAGAGTTCGTGTTTTTTTAGTTACGCAATGTTGTGTCAAGTTACTGTTCTTATATTACAGATTTGCATCCATTGTTATATAGTTTGAGATCCGTTCAAATACCGTTTTCCATCCTTCGTTACGTGTCAGAAACTAAGGCACATCTTTTTCCTGGCATGTCCTTGCATGAAATAAAATTGAAGTCATTTTCTTTGCATTTAGCTAAAAGTTTTAAACTCTTGTCTACCTGATTAGTATAATTGTTTGCCTGGATACAAAAATGCAACATTTAGGCTATCTGCCAAACGAGGATTTCTCCTGAAAAAGTATTCTATAGGAATCTTGCTTTTATTTAGATGTTAGAAAAATCCGAAAATTTGAAGAAAAATCCGAAAATTTTCTGCTTACCTGTTGTTGAGTCACGAGCCTGCAACCTACAGTGTATAGTGATTTTGTTTATTCCGTAATTTTTGATTATTTGTAAACATGATGTTAGATAACAGTTTTAATGAAGTTTTGAAAAATATGCATTTGTAAATACTGTAGATTTTCTTTACCGTTAACACCTGCGGAAAGGCATTCACCTTACTAATTGTTATACAATTTGGCTCCCAGAAAATTATTGCAAAGAATGATAATACGAAAGTATATATTTCATTGTGTTACTTCAGATAAATATATACTTTTGTATTTTTATAAATATATTTTTATACACAATAGCTGATAAAATGCTTCTGGGTAATTTGTCAACGAAGTGTAAACATTAAATCGTTCGTGCAAAGTATTCCTCCAACAAAACATTTAATTAATTATTACTTCATTTACAAATTTACTTTTCTCGTGTAAAAATCTTATTTTTTACTCACGAAATTTCATATAAAATTTATTGAAGTATTATGAATTTGAGGAGTATGATTATCCGTTATGCATTCAAATTTGAAACATCATATTTGAAACAATTAGAATTTTATAATTTATTTTTATTCAAAATAACAGTCTATCTGAACATCTGTAATAATAGCGTTGAAAAAGATTTTCTACATCTACAATAGTATTATTAAATAAGAATGTTTGAAATAATAATAATAGAGTTCACGTTTTAAAGGCAACTAGTTTCGTGCTTTGTAACGGCATGCCATACACACGTTTTTCAGAAAAATATTTAAATGCAAGTAACAGAGAACTTACAAACACTACTCGTGTATTGAAAGAATTTAGCAACGAGTTGTGTAACATTCCCGGCAGTTATGAGATCTTATTTTAAAAATCAATGTTTAATTATTAATCATAATAAATAAATAAAATTATATGTGGTGCCATCTGTTATAAGACTTTATTATTAAACATTTATATATTTTTAATTATTTTAAAATAGAAAAGGACTTAATTTTGGTGTAGCAGTAAGTGTTATAAAGTTCTGTATATGCTAACAAAAAGTAAATTTTTTATTTTGCCCAATCATACACGATATGACACGTGACTACCCATTATCTCCGCTTTTCCTCGACTTTTTCTCACAATTTTTTAACAGCATCAATTCTTCTTACACACAAGCTAGCGTGTCAAATTTCGTTTTATAAACTTTATCCCATCTTGAGACATTAAACGAAATAGAGACGCCACCATACACAGACACACACACATACACATCTACGGAAATTATTTGCCTTTTTTTACCTTTTTGAAATCAGGGGTTTCAAAACATGGTTATTTATTTGCAAAAGTTCGAAGAATCAAATTTGACACGATTCCAATACTTTCCCTTATTATGTATACATAACAGACAGCAAAGTAAAATGGTTAATTACTTCATAACTTTGTTGATTCGGTAATTTCTTTGCAATAATATTTATCTTTAGCTGTGTTGTTTAACTGTTTCATTGATGTGTTTCCTGTATTTTTTACGAGATTATAAAAAGTACCTTCTTTGTTCTCTAACAATTTATACGGCATGTCAAATTCTTGAATTTTTCCTTTGTCTAAAACCTAAATATTTTAAAAATGTAAATAAATTTTACGTTTTCTTTTATATTATTAAACAAAAATTTCTTACCAGCACTCTGTCCGAATCGATAATTGTATGCAATCGATGTGCTATTGTTAATACTGTACAGGACTGTAATTTTTCTCGAACTATTTTCTGTATACGAGAATCAGTGCTAGAAGTAAAGTAAATAAACAGGAATACATTATAGTTCAGATATATAAGAATAAATGTAAATGAGGAAATACAAGTCTAGTTAGAATTGAAATAAAAATTCATTTTATTCAATGCATTAGAAAATATAATTAAACGATGGCATACCTGATTTTAAGCATTATGAAAGACAATTAATAATAAAGATTATTTTTTTGTCTTAATAACGGAAAAATTCGAATTTAATTACATTACTTTGTCAGTAATAATAGTAGCTAAAACACTTTCCAAATTAATTGTTTCCCTGTACGTTATTGTACCAATCACACAGACTTTTAAACTTACGAATTGTACTTCAATGTACTATTTCCCTTATATTGCAATTCATAAGATAATACTTATAGCGCTTATTTTTTATTTAATCATTTGTTATAAAATCATACTAATATATGAAATATATTCCGTTTATTAATGTATAGGTCTTCAATTCTCATTATTTTAATGAAGTAATCTTTTTATAATTTACACCGGCAATCTGGATAATTCCGATCTTCCTATTTTTGGCAAAAATTTGGAAAAGAGCTTTCTACAGCATGAAAAAGCTTCTGTCCACAGAAAGAATCTTTGACAGAAAGACACTTTGGAAAGAATCATTTAATTAAATAAATATAGTAAAATAGTACTGATTATTATATTGGCTAGATCTGAATGCCATTGAACATTTTTAGAATAAAAATGGCTGCCGATTGAGAGCTAGACTAATTTGTCCAAATTTTGTGGATAACGTTAATAATATTATTATAGAGGGATGAAAGTAAATTTACTCTATTTCCAGGTGCATGCCTTTGCATACTGGCATCATATCACATTTGAAAAAACTTAACATGACAAAAACAATTTAATATATTGCTATATAACGAAGAATTTATTTTCAAACAATAGATTTTTATTTAAATTGTCAGTTTACAAATATTTTTATACGTTTTGCAAGAATACGATCGAAACGGAATATCAAAAGAAGCAATAAAAAGTCCAACTGTTATTTCTAATGTCTTGTTTGTAAACAGAAAAAAAAGCATGTAGCCTATAAAAATGTAAAAATAGTTGCTTGGACCTTGTAAAATGTACACAAAATTCAAACTATGTTGATGTTCCTTATAAAAGTTTTTAATTTGAAACTAAGTTTAATATTTCATTAAACAAGTATGTTTTAATTTTCATTTATTTGTTTTACAGTAAATAAATAGAGAAAACAGATGTAAACATTTTCATGCACGTAATTACAAGAATGCATGCATTTACTTACAATTCACTTATAAAGCACGTACAGTACTTCAAATAATTGTCAGGAAGAGAAAAGTTCGCAGATTGAGATTGAAGACAATGTGTACAGGGAAATGGAAATATGAAGAAAAATTAGTAAACAGAATTGATGTTCAAGATAAATAAAAATCAACAGAATGGAATAATTCTGCAAACAGAATAAGCCCCAAGGAGACAACAGAAGAACAATTTATCATGGTTAATGTATACGTATGCTACAAATAATTTAATACAGTGCTGAATTACATTTCACCGCTGATGTTTGTAGCACTAACTTCGAATATTTACAAAAGTTAACAACAGAATTGTCATTTAAAATATTTTTCTACGTTACATATCAAATTAAATTTCTAAAACTTAACTTTTCACATTTCAATAAAGATAACTCTACAGAATTCTATAATTCGATGTTGTTTATTTGGTTTCAGGTCTTACTTACTTATCGGGTCACAAGAATTTATCATTATTAGTTGATTAACGCGATTTACCTCATCACTTATTTATGCAAATCAACTCTCAGCCTGTCTCTGCTAAGAGAATTGATTTATACTGTTTAAGTAATTTGTTTTTGATAAATCGTATTGTTCGAAGTAAAAAAAAACCAAAAAATTATACGATCTAAAAATACTGTGGCATAAATTAAGAAAGCGCATTGATTTTATCACATAATTTAATAATTATTATGAGTAACTTTGCTTACGTATTATCAATATTGGATGTTGCTTCATCCATGACAAGAATTTTATTTTGACGAAGAATTGCTCTGGCTAAACAGATTAATTGCCTTTGTCCAATGCTAAAATTTCGTCCTCCTTCTGCTAGATGTGCATCCAATCCTCCAGGCAATTTTCCTATTACTTCTTTTAATTGCACCTTTGATTAAATTAAAATACTTCGTTGAGTAAAAGCAATGAAATCAAGATTGTTTAACAAAGGAATTTAAATATTTAATTTTCCTAACCTCTTCAATGGCTTGCCACAAGATTTCTTCTGAATACTCATTAAAAGGATCGATGTTTCTGCGGAGAGGACCGGTAAAAAGTATTGGATCCTGAAAACATAAATACTGTATTTAAAAATCTCTATTTATGGATTCATAGTATAAAATTTAATCCATGATTTCAAATACACTAGTAACAGAGAGTAATTTTTAATTTATTACTTTAATCATCATTCTGAAAAATGTATATGATTAACGCTATAACTAAATTTAAGTATTCGGAATACAGGGTGTTAAGAAATAACACCGACAAAATAGAATAGATTGTACACGAGATCAATAAAAATAATTGTGTTTTATGAAGTGGCGACAATGCTGCCTCCTTTGCAAGATTCAGTGTCATAACTTTAGGCGGTGATTACCTTTGCCGTTTTAGTGCCTGCACAGCTGAAAAACTTAGAAGAGAAGACAGTGACGTTAGTGATTACTCTCCTATGAAGCAAAAATACCAATTAGTGAAACCTGATACTAAATTTCATAAATTGTTTTCAAGCTCAGAGTGCTATTTTAGCATGCCTATTATGAGTTTAGACATGCAAACAGTATGCTGACAACGGGGGAACAAGGCTTGACATATCCAGACTGACCCCCTGGAAAATTCCTTGCGTTTATTTTGGTCCGTTTAGTTCGAAACTGGAGTAACAGAGCAGTAGCTTGCCACCTTATCACCTCGGCCATCCGGATGCATATGTCTGACATTACTATTAAATATTTGTTATCATTACGAGGAATTTAAAGTTAAAATTTAAAAATTTTTAATGTAAAAGGATATCCACTTTTTCACGAACAATACTCTTATGCCTGATGTTTTAATATGATTTCATAAAAACGGATTTTTTTAATGTATATATTGTACATGTTCAATATTGTGACACTCCATAATCAAATACCCTAAGAAAATATCAAGTAATCCAAAATTATCAAATAAAAATGCAGCATGCTAGTTAGTATCTTGCGAATTAGTATTCGTTCTGACACGTAATAAATTAATGACCTCAGTCAATAACGCATTTACAATCCTTTTTTATGCTTTTTACTCTAAATACAGTGTTGTCCTTCTCTGTGCATCTCCAAAACCGAGGAAAATTAAGAATCAATGTAGCATAAGCCGGTAAAAATCGTGCAGCAGAAAGTACTGTACGTATATGTTACAGTCAAAACCAATTTTAAGTTAGAACGCGTTTTAACTAGTTGAAACTAGTTTATACTGGATGTCTTTGAGTTAAAACTAGTTTTAACTCAAATTCATTTTTGACTAGCAGTAAATTCTAGTTTTAACTAGACAAAACTGGTTTTAACAAAGACATCCAGTATAAACTAGTTCCAACTAGTTAAAACGCATCCTAACTAAAAACTGGTTTTGACTGCAACATATACAGTGATTCGAGGTAAGATGATATGCGGAGGAAGATGCCTACTTTTTGATATGTTCAAACGGTAACGTCAGATATTGTCATGTGTTTGTATGATGAATTGTTGGACCAATACTGAGTGCGGAAACCTGTAGTTGGCTACCGTTACCTCATTTTCTACATCTGAGAAGAATAAAAGCAAGATAAGAACGAAGTTTTTGTTGTCAAATGTTTCTAGAATCATTTTAAAACTAAAAGTTAAAATAGAATTTATTAAAAATTGCGAAAAACAATTAATGTGCGATGTAGTTAAGGTTCTAAAGTTTCCATTGTGAGCTACCGCCGATCCCGATCGGACATGCTAGAACACGTGACAATAGGCATCTTACTCCGACAAATGGGAAAGATGCCACATTTTTCTAGGAGTAACATGTCTATTCTTTGTTAATTGAATTCCAATATGCCTATTTTTAATAAATTTTTGTTTTCTCGTTTTATTGCAGGATATGCATAGAAATTATATAAGGACTTCTCAAAAAGGTGTTTGGACTGAAAAGAGCTTTCAGCTAGCTCTAGAGCACGTTAGAACGGGCAGAAACTTAACAATACTTATACTGCGCTGTTATACTTATTATGAAGTACTTTTTACTACATATGCAATAAATTAAATTTGGTTAAGATATTCGAAAATTAATTTCATGCAATATTTGTTATCATACCCTAATGGCATTTGGCATCTCACCCGGATACTTGGGTGAGATGCCAATTAGTAAAAAAAGTCGTCATTGCAAACACAATATACAATTATTTTTTATATTCTCCAAAGTTTTATTTGAAAAACATGCTCAAGAATATGATATTTTTGTTAGAGGCCTCCAAAACTCAAATTATCGCTTTAATTTCCTTCATAAGCAAAATGTTAGGCATCTTCCCCCGAATCACTACAGATAACTATTTATTTCCCCCAAACATATTTATGTAGCTAAAATTAGTTTTAACTAATGTTAACAGTTAAAACTAGTTTTATCTAAAATCAAAACATGTACAGCAGTAGATTAACTAGACAAAACCGGTTTTAACAAAGACATCCAGTATAAAGTACTTTCAACTACTTAAAACGCGTTCTAACTAAAAACGGGTTTTGACTGTAGCATATATAGATGATAGTATCTTGAAAAAAATATAAAATATCCGGTACTTTCATTTTCTATAATTTGGAACCAATTTAGTCCTGTTAGTTCTAGAAACAAATGCAACTATAAGTTGCTGCAGACAGTACAACACATTTACAAAATCTTTTGATCTAAGAAATACAGGGAATCCCAAAAGTTTTCATACATACAAAGGAGAAATGTAACTTCATTTACAAAACATTAAAATGTTAGCATTAAAACTTGTGTCAATGGATTGACGGTGTAAGGCAATGGAACTCGTGGGTAATTTGCCAATGAAGAAACTTCCAGCAGGACTTTCAATGTAGAAACTGGATTCTGTTTACGTGGGAGACACACGATGAAAACCCAGAACAGTGCACGGTGACAGCCCATTGGCTAGGCCCGAACCAATGACTGACTACCAGTGTTCAATGGTTTTTTATTTGGCCACTGGTGGGCTTGATTTATGCCACTATATACAGGGCCTGAGACACCCTGTATATTTGGTAATTCAAAAAATTGTGTTGTGATTTTAAAATTCAAAATAATTTCATTGTTACCATTTTTACTTGCATTTGAGAATTGGTAATTGTTAAAGTAATTTAATCAATTTTAGGTTTATAACCATTTACTTGAGGAATAATCGATATTTTACTACGTAGATCTCGCAGACCGATGTCTTGAGTAACAACTCCATCAATGATAATAGTTCCGGTAGGTTCTGTCATACGAAATAACGTAGAAATTATAGAACTCTTTCCAGCTCCTGTTCTTCCAACAATTCCTATCTGAAATCAAAATTTTAAAAAATATGAAAGAAATTTCAGAAAAAACTTGATTTTAAAATTTTCAGATATTTTACCTTTTCTCCCGACTTGATACGAAATGATAAATTATTTAGTACAGTATTTTTGCCTTTGGAATATCGTAAAGAAACATTCTTAAATTCAATTTCTCCTTTCTGAGGCCAATCGGCAGGAGGTTGTATTTCAGGAGAACTTTCGTACGCTGCTTCTGGTTTTAAGTTGCTATAATTCAATATACGTGTCACAGAATTCATCTGAAATTAAATACCAATACACAAAATTTTGGAAATATTTTATTCAACAACACAGACAACACATTACGTATTGTTGAATATAATACACAGAAATTAATATCAAAAGTCATATAAATATTTCTTCAAAACAAAATTAAGAAGCCTTTCTTTGTTATATTAAATGTTTCTCACACAAAAATCATAATCAGAAAATTGTGAAAAGCTTGGTTAATTTTTATTTAAAGTAATCTTTGTTCGTATTATTAAATTTTTCTTTAGTGGTCATTCCACAGTCATTCGCCAGTATCTTTTGGTACAGGTTTGCGCTTAATAAACAAGCTGGCTGCATGACATTTTTTAAATTTTTGCCACGTATGTAACAGCTAAACAACGATTAGCATTGTATAGACTTCCTTTTATAGGAGTTGTGTTGCATTATACCATCAATTAAATCCCATCTGTAAACAGACTTTTCGATATTTCTTAAAATTAAGCGAATAATCAATTCTATTATTTTCTATAAATATATATTTATATTATATATATTTAGACGACCGGATCGATATTAGGTTAAGACATTAATCTTGCTTTGTGAAACCGGAATCAAATATGGTTAAGAAGTTCGCCACAAATTTTTCATGAGTGGATCACTCATGAAAAATTTGTGGCGAACTTCTTAACCATATTGTCCCAGGTATGTCATGTCTAGTTTCATTCTGGTCAATGCTATCGTAGACCTTGTAAACAGACGAGAGATTTGAGGAAAAATCCACTAAAGACTCTCGAGTAGGAAACGAAGTGTATAAATATTGAATGAAAGTTTTTAACATATATTACATAGTTAACTAATTAATTTAATTGTAATTAATAATTCTGTTATTTAAAAACATACCAAATATTCGACTTCAGACGATTGCTTAATACTCCATTGTAAAAGTAAGAATATCAATAATCCATAATTGGTAACAAGACCAATTTTACTTCCTGCATCGTCTATATGTCACGAAAAAATTAAATGTTGAGCTACATACAGATAATAGAAAATTCAAAATTTATCCACTTACCTTCATTTATCGAAACAGACAAAACGACAAAAGAAATAATAAGATTTAGGAGACAAAAGAAATGACTGTATGCGCAATTCCATCGATTTAAAGCCACATAAATGAACCATGTTGCTGTGTGTTTATCTTGGTATTTATTGAATGTTGACTTGAATTTATTTTCGGCATTAAATGCTCTGATTGTTGTCAGTCCATATAGAGACACACTCAGATGAGAAAATACAGGACTTCTGGCTGCGGAAAAACTTATTTATATAATTTCTAATAATATAATTGAATAAAAGAATTCACCAACCGTGTCAGGTTTCATGGGGACAATGACCCTAGATGATTTCAAAATATTATAACATAAAAAAGGGCATTCTAGCATGTGATTCCTTTATGGAGTTTTTTTCTATTTTAAAATATATTCTAAAGAGAGAAGACATACATAGCTATATTGACTTATTATATTTCCCGACTTTTTTACATTTAAAGTCATATAGACCGTTCGATGCATTTTGTGTTGTATACTATACAAAATGGATATGTTTTTTGTTACATTAAAATTAAAAATGGGTATTTATTACTCTACATTGTATTAACATTATCGTAGCAATAAAACAAATACATAATGTAATGAAACTAAAAATTAACCATTTCCATGTTATATAACATTGAAAAATGTCTGCTGACTAAGTGATCCAACATGTTAATATTGTATGTTAAGTTTTAGTAGAAAAGATCAGTAAAAATAACCATAATTATATGTCTAGCATATATTTAAAATAAATAAATTGCTGTACATAAGAAATACATACATTTTGCTTCCAAATATTTTATGCTTTTCAATACTCTCGTATGGGTGGTCCATAAAAAATGAAATAAGAATAGGAAGAGAAATGTCACTATGAGTAAATAAGGACAGATTATTGCTTCGATGACAAACATGCCGATAATGACACCATATACCTGAAATAAGAGAACTCATTTTAAATACAAGATACATTTTTTATCTTTTATTCTAATGAATATGCAATAATCTATTTTCAAGTGAACTAAAATTAATTTAATATAATAGAGTTATTGCTTACTGCATTTGAAAAAAATTAATTGATATAATATTTCAGACTAATACTTATTTAACGCCTTATTCTCATCATTATTCCATATATTAGGACTATCAATTAGAGGGGCAAGCTACTCCTTTAGTTTCTACTGGTGATGTTATCCAGATATGCTTTCTAAATAAACAGAACATTTTCCATTGATAGGAATATAACTCGTCGTCCCCAAAGACCGAACTCTCCATTTTTATTACTTAGATTTACTAAATATATGAGAATTAAATAAAAATAAATAATTTTAATGTGGATAATATATTAGCTTATGGAATTAGCATACAATACAGCTACTTAAGTTTCATCGGGACATTAATAATATATACTTATACATATATCGTTTCCTTGAAACCAGAATTAACTACTTCACTTTTGCAAAAAATAAAGTTATAAGTCTAAGTGTGTCCGTCTGCTTTTTGTTTACATCAAATTGACTACATGTGTCTGAAGCTTCATCATATTGAAAATCAGTATGAACAAATACGTATGTTAGGCTCAAACAACGAAAATGTTCATTGAGCGGAAAAAGTCTACAACGTATTGTAGCTTCTTTAAATCAACACAACGCGTTGTGGCTGCTTTCTCAAGTGTCACAAGGCGTTGTGACTAATTCAGAGAGACCACAAAGCGAAATTCACGTCATGGCTTTTATGATACTTGACCACTCGCGTTGCGGTGATTAAGAAAAGCCATTCTGAACGTTAGCTGATGCAACCGCGATAGAGGGTGATACAAGGCACAGTAGTTTATAACATTAAAATATGTGTTCTATCCTCGAAATATTTTTACATACAATTTTTAATGCTGAAGAACATTAGTTCTACATACACATTTAGATATTCTTTTGTTTTGATCAGCTAGTTGTGAACTAATAGTTTTAGTGTACACTACCTATGTATATATATACATTAGTGTATTCCTGAAGTTGAGAAAGTTTGCCATGGCAATAAGAAAAACATAATTTTAATAAAATTTTGTTGGCTTTAAATATTATTTAAAGGTCTAAAAAGTCACGATATGCTACAGTTCTAAAAAAAAGACAAACTTATTGTCAAATAGAAACTCTTGACAGTACAGTAGCGGATCGACAATTTTGTCTTCTGGCAATGTAACTTTGAAATTTGCAGTCGTTAATTTTAAACGCTTATACCTTTAGTACAGTGTAACCTCGCTTAACAAGCACCTCGCACAATGAGTATTTTGCATAACGAGCAAAAGGAATTGTAAAAATTTGCTTCGCTTAACGAGCGATATTTTGCATAACGAGTGATGAGGAGAGGGGAAGTCCCGAATTGTGCGCATGCGCATGCTCTATCAGTCTGTGTTTAGCAATCCTTCCGCTAGCATCTTAGTGTCGCTTGTGATCACATATTTTTCCAATCTTGTGTTCAGACATATTACATATAAACATCAACAACCATAGCCCGTTATATAATAAACACGCCAAACGATATGTCAAATTCTTGGTTCATTAAATTTAATGACCAATTCCAAATTAAATTTTTGAAATGTCGGAATTAAAAATTAACTATTTATAATTATTAAATTTAATACGAGGTGGAAACATAACTGCGTACCTCTAGTCAAATTAATTAATTTCTAATATATAATTACAGCCTTTACATAACCCAAGAATTTGGCATATCGTTTGGAGTGTTATCAAACATATTAACTGTGATTTTTTTGCTTTGTTTCTGCAAATGGGATTCTCATTCAAGGATGGTTCATTCCTCGCTAGAAGAAAAGATGATGATAATTCACGCTCCTTAACAGTGTATGTTATACAATTTTTTTTTGAATAAACGTTATACATAAAACATTTGTGTGTTTTTTCAGCTTGGAACGCATTATCGTATTTTACATTAATTTCTATGGGAAAAATTGTTTCGCTTAACGAGTGTTTCTCATTACGTGAAAGACTCTGAAACGTTTTATGCTCGTTAAGCGAGGTTTCACTGTATTTGTAACTGTGGCAGCAATCTAAATTTCATCGCAATTTTCGCAGATTTTGAAAATATTGCTTTTGTAAATGATAGACAAATTAAGTGTCCATATGCACACTACTACTTTTGTTTTTACCCTTTATAAGAAATATTATCCCAATATACTATACATACAGGACTATGACTAAACTATAGCCTATATATCTTTACAATGAAGTTATATATTTTACTATTATTACTGACAAACTTTAAAATTGGAACTTACTCTTATGACTTCATAAACTATACTAGTTAATGAATCATCAATGCTGTAAATGTCTGTTGAAAATCGATCTAGAATTTTCCCTGAAAAGTAGTAAAAGTTGAAAGACAAATTAAAAGAAATATTATATTTTAAAATATATTTATTTCAATTTTATTAATACGTGTATTATGAGCATTTTTTCATTTTTTATGGTTTTTTTAATAAATAATATTTTACATATAAAATGCATAACTGCTAATAAAAAAATAATTCTTGAATTGTTGACTTCATCAACGAAAACGATAACCATTTATTTTGACAAATTTATTTAAGCTTTTTTGATTAATACTAGAAATGTATTCACTTTAAGCTTCTAAATAGAAAACCTAATTATTCGATAATTCAGATTTGGTAAAAAATTTAGAGATTTGGATGCTTATAAGCAGAAAACAGCCAAGTATCAATTGCTCACATTGTACAATTCGTAAGAAATAAATAGTGATTCCTTAGCTGCTTTTTTAAACTCTTTCCGCCTTTTGGGCACTAAGAGGCTCTTTAAAAAAGCCCATTATGAGCTCTATAAGGCCCACAATGGGCCGGCGAAATTATGAAAAACGGGCCCAACATATCTGAACCTGATAAATTCCTGAAGGTTTTCTCGACCTACTCGAATGTGATCCCGGGTCCTCCAGAACGGAAGGCTGCCACCTTCACCGCTTGGCCATCCGACCGTCCTCTTTAGCTGATTGTCACTTAGTAGTATCTTAATTGTGCAGTTTCTTTATAATTTAATATATTTGTTAAAAAGTAAATTAATGAAGATATAATAGTATTAAATATAAGTTAAAATGTAAGATGGGTTAGAACATCCCTATCCTATATTACCCACAGACTAGCGATGCCAGATATATTTCACCTGTTTAACATATAAAAAGGGAAGTTTGTCCTAAAATGTCTTTGTGGGCACTAGGGGGAGATTTTCAGGCCCTTCGTCTGTTCGGCCAATCCGACTGTAGTAGCTATGTGCGGCACATTCCTGATTTCATTACATTATTAAGATGTATTAAAATCATTTACATTATACATATTACTTTTTCGCTTAATGATGTTAAGTTGAATTAATATAAAATAATCTATTTTTTTGCAGATTTAAGGAAGTTATCAATTATTAATAAAATAAATGAATACAGTCTATTATTTACATACCAACAGGATTGCTGTCCAGGAACGATATTGGAGTACGAATAATACAACGAAACATATTGTTATGAAGCTTTTTAGATGCTGCCATAAACATTTCGTAAAATAATGATGCAGAAATTATTGTCAAAACAAATGTTGCACATACTAATCCAAAGAAAATGTACATATTGAATTCAAGAGTTTGAAAATTTACAGTTTCTGTGAAATTCGTGTTACTTGTCTCAGATGTAAAATTTTCAAACTTTTCTCTGTTTTGATTGTAAATTTTTTCATCATTTAACCTGAAAATTAAACAGGAAAAACGGATTTATTATTTTAATATATTTATAATCACTTATCACTCAGAATAAACTACAAGTACACTATTTAATATGAATATATATCAATAAAAAAATAATTACAAATAAAAAATTTTGTCAACATAAGAGAACATTTACAGTGAAGCGCGTTGAATGTGGGATTTTATAAGCCTTGTACAGAAATCTAACGCTGGCATCAGTACATATATAAAGAAACAATGCAAAATATTATCTAATTTAAAAGAATACTGAAAGTCGTAGATGGAACTATGCAAGGATTAGTAAGTTAAAGGTAATATGTGAAACTTTGTAATATGAATAGTTAATTGAAAGATTTTCATTAAATTTGACAGGAAATTACGAATTAAAACTAATAACGATCAAATACATACCATTTAATTATCCAGTAATCGCTGAAACTGTAAACGGCCTGAGTTAAGAAAAGCATTATGAGTATAAGAAACTTGAGGAATAAACCAGCTCCAGCATTCACATATGCTTTATAAACAGATAATCCTACCACTCCATGTCTTTTGTCTTCTTCTCGTCTTTGCTTGTGATTGGTATTCTAGAAATAGTAGTTAAAACATATATTATTATGCATTACAAAATCACCTCGAATATATTCGAAAATATTAAATTTCAAATAATTATAATGCAGTTGTTTCCTATACTTCTGACAAAATGCTTTGTAGCGCTATTCTTGAAGAGCAAGCATTTCATGCTAAAAGATGTAAGTTTCCATTTTTGTAATTGCCTTTAAGAAGAGTATCCTTTACTTTTAATGTTTTCCATTGTTGTGTATGAATTCTAATTGTTCTTGTATCAAATTAAACTAATTAATACTAAAAGTAAATTACGGTAATGTAAGATATGTACTGTACATCAAAAGATTTAATGTAATAGTTTTCAAGTATTGAATTCCTTCATTATAGGAAGATTATTTTATTTAGATCTGCTCATTACACAACTGATTATTTTCATGAAAAACTAGAGATATTATCTTCAAATTTAGATGTGAATTATTAACCTTATTCAATGTAAATTTACCATCTTGTGTTTGTTTTGCAGTGCAATTGAAAATTGTATGCCCATGATACAAATAGTTAGTCCATATATTCACAGATTAGGCATAATTCCTCAATAACGAAACAACTAGCAAGTGAAATACGGTTATTGTTCTGATTTACTGTCAAATTACTTGATATACCCCATCAAAGATTAATATGTTATAATAAAAAAAAGTTCTGATAAAATTATAAATACTACATAATTGTAGTTACAATGATATAATAAGTAACCGTATTTAAAGAATTTTGTAAACAATCAAAGTCAACTCTTACTACATTATTGTTAACTTCGACATCTTGATGTACGTCAACTTGTTTATTGTCTAGTATTTCTTTGTCATTGAAACATACGGTCGATAGTTCCATGCTACTTTTAACAATTTCATTTTCCCATGAATTTCCTGCATAGCGTTCAGAAATTTTCATTTGATTATAATTGCCAAAGAATTCACATTTTCCCTGAAATAAAACAACGTAATGATATATAAACAATATTTAAAGGATATTTGTTTAAAGAATAAATTAATGCATGTTACACAAATATTTTCCATCATCTTTATACAGTACAGAACTGTAATACAAATATAGTGACTTAAAAACATGGAAATAATCGTTTTATAAAAGTGAATATTTGGAGGTTGTTTTTTAAATGAAATTTTGAATTTTATGAAGAAACTGTCATAGAAAATAACCTGCAAATAATTCTTGAAAATGGCGGCAGGTTTACTGCACTAATTTAAAGTTTAAAAATAGCGCTCTGTTTACAGGTTCGACTGTATTACTGAATAAAATGACTAACACAAAAGATTATCAAGCAAAGTTAAGTACGATATATTCATTTTCTCACCTTATTTAACACTAAAATTTTAGTTGTAGAATTTAAAAATTGTATTTGATGTGTAACAAGAATGCAAACTTTTTCTTTTAAATATTCTTTTATACATCTGAAAAATAAGAAAATTTTTAAATACATTAAAATCTACATATTGGCTAACATTTAAATCCACTATTTACTTTACGAATAAGTGTTTCGCTACTGGAGCATCAACAGCACTCAACGGATCATCAAGGAGGAATATATCTGCATCTACGTATAATGCTCTGAAAATATATATTTAAATATATTTACAGCATAATTAATGTGTATTACATCCAAAAGCAATATCTACGATTGTATTGATCTCATTCCTCTTAAAATAAAAATTTTCTGACCTTGCAAGATTAATTCTTGCTTTCTGACCACCGCTCATCATCACTCCTCTTTCACCTACAACTGTCAAATCTTCTTCTGGAAATAAACTTATATCCTAAAATAAGTAAACCCCATATTAGTAATTCTCATAATATGTATATAGAAGTAAAACTTTATATGCAAAACGTATACAAGTATACATATTCTAAAATATTTAAATATATGATTATAGAGTAACCCCATTTAATATATTATAATTATAAAAATTTACATGTCCCATATCATACAAACTCAGATTATCTTTCCTTTCATAATCTGATATCTGGATACATTGTCTTCTTTTGAATGGTTGACTAAAGCCTCCTTATACACAAACGTAATCTTTGATTAAAATATATGTAAACCATGTTGTATGGCAAAAGTCTTTTTCTTTTTCGTTTTTACAATCCAATGACAGATAGTGTACAATTAAATTCATTCTAATAATAATCTACATAAGCTCTTTATTTTCGTTTCAAAATTATATATTTTTCGTTTTTCTATTCAAGAGGATTGAATGGTTGAAAGGTTTATTTTTATTACATTATTTTAACAAAATAACCAAAAACACTTTTAAAAATATTAAAATTGAATGGGTTTATGAGGTCGGTTGATTCTTAGTTTGAATAGAAAATAATATGTTTTCTACGTCGACTTTTGCAAGCAAAAACATAAAATATTTTATTACCTTCTCAAGGGCCGTTATTTTTAAAATTTCCCTATATTTCCTTTCTCGATATTCTTCTCCAAATAAGATATTTTCTCTTATTGTTCCGTTAAATATCCAGGCTTCTTGTGAAGCATAAGAAACTTTTCCTTTCACTGATACTCTTCCAGAAATAATCGGAATTTCTCTCAATATTGACATTAGTAAAGAAGTCTGGTTCAAAAAAAGGTATAAAATTATTAGGAGTTAGGAAAAAATTTTTACGTTAGTAGAGAGTAGATTTATTTTGTAATATATGGAAACTTATATAGAATACAAGTATCTAAGTTGATCTATCTTTTTAATTTACAAGTTCTTACTTAATCTGAACAATTTAGAAGATATACAATAGATTATTAATATTAAATTTTAAATCAAATATCGACATATTCACCTTTCCTGATCCAACAGAACCTATAATAGTTAATAACTCTCCAGGTTTTATACTTAGTGATATATCATCTAATGTTGGATTATATTCCTTAAAAAAAGTACAAAGTTATTAAAATAATATATATATAAAGTGTATCTTAAATAATGCACAGTATAAAGTTTATATGTAAAATTTTGATGTGACACTATCAAAAATAGTAAAAATTTTACAACCTACGTAAGACTACAATCAATTCGCAAATCGTAAACTAAATTCAAATTAGATCACTTCTAAACCGATTGTTAACTCAGAAGTTTTTGAATGCATCTGGAAAGATACTTCTGTTACATAACAAGACAAAAGGAATTAATTGATTAAGTCATAACATGTGATTATAGAGTTTATGCATTTTATTATATTTATTCTAAAGTTTCTTGTACGTTTCATTTCTACTTATGGTATCTATCATTCATAAAGTTATGAAGGTTTTAACGGGGGTTGAGTTATGTTGGACATCCAAAAAGGGGAGGGGGTTACAGAAACTAGGACAAACTGAGACAAGAGGTGGTGTAAAAGTTTTATAATGCTAAGTGTGAATTGTTTATAAATAAAAAGTTTTTACTAAATTGTATTTATGTTATTTCTCAATTTTTTTAAAAATTGACTTACACCACTTTCAAAATAAACGGTCCATATATACGATGTACGAGGGCTATTTTTTAAATAAGGTCCGTTTGTGAATGAAAGTGAGAATAGTGCGCAATCACGACAGTACGCATGCGCTTCTGCTCCGAGCAAGCTTGGCGCGCGTTTTGACGCCATATGCAGCCATATCGTCTGTCTGTATGCTGAGCTGTAGAGGTTTAAAATGTTTAAGAAAATTGAGTCTCCCACCGACTGTGAGATACGATCAGTTATTCGATTCTTGAATGCAAGAAACTTGGCAGCAGCGGAAATTCACCGTCAGATTTGTGAAGTTTACGGTGATAATGCTATGAGTGACAGTAAAGTTCGAAAATGGGTAAGAATGTTCAAGGATGGGCGAGTCAATGTGCATGAGGAGCCACGCCCTGGCCGACCTTCTCCGATTTCTGAAGATTTGGTTCGTGATGTGGATAACAAAATTTAAGAGGACTGACAATTCACGATTTCAATGTTATCAATTGTATTTCCACAGATTTCAAGATCAGTTTTGTATACCATTGTTTCGGAGAAACTGAATTATCGAAAATTGTGTTCTCGGTGGGTTCCAAGACTGCTTTCTGACGATCACAAAACAAAAAGATTGGATAGTGCTTTATCGTTTTTGACTCTATACGATCATCCACACAGTCCAGACCTTGCACCCAGTGATTTTCACTTGTTTCGATACTTAAAGGAGTTCCTTGGTGGTCAACATTTCAACGACGAAGAAGAAGTGAAAACTGCAGTCGTGGATTGGGCTTCTTGACAGGCGGCAGATTTCTTTGAAGTCGGAATTCAAAAAATTGTTGAGCGGTATGACAAATGTTTAAACAAAATGGAAATTATGTAGAAAAGTAGATAAAAGTATGTAGAATATGGAAAAAAAATATATTTTAACGATATTTACAGTATTTTTCTTCTTATTAAAAAACGGACCTTATTTAAAAAATAGCCTTCGTATATAGTGCTGGACAATAATGTACAGTACATAACATTGAACTTACCTGTATCCAAGTAATAGATAATAAAACTTGATGAGAAAAACCAGTTTTTTTTTATTAATATTGTAATAACTGTTGATCTCAATGTAATTTTGATAAAATTAAATTAGTCAAAACCAGTTTAATTGTGATTTAAAAGCACGAGTTTATCTTTCAATACAATCCTTTCTAATACATGTCATAAAAACAATATCAAATAATAGAAATTCTTAAAAATTTTAATACATCTTCAAAGATAATATGAATTAACTAGAAAGATATTTACTTTATTCCACGCAGCTGTGACGTTTTCCATCCATACTCCACATTTTGTTAACATTAACCTTTCTTCTATCACATTAACTGAACTGTTGTCTTTTTCTTGAAGCAGGAGAAAATGCTAAATAAAATTTTAAAACAATTTTATAAAGAAGATTTGTGAACTGTAATTTCATAAGTTTCATAAAACGATTGTGAACTGTATTTTGAAATCATTTTATCAAGATTGTTGATGAGATATGTATGAAAATAATAGCCTGTACAGATAAAAAATGAGAAACTAACTATTAATTTTTATTAAAACAGCATCAAAACCGAACCTTCTTTAATTAAAAAGGAGAGGAACTAGTATTATATTAAAAGTATAACAGTAATAACCATGAAATGAAACACTGCAGACAACGTAGAGATATTATATTTTTGAAATCACCAGGTATTTATTGTTCAAAAAATCTGCAATGAATAGAATTTACCCTGCAGTTGCTTCGTTGCTTATTTTGTGGCTACGTATACCCACCTTAAATTTTATATTTATTTGTACATATGTATGTTATATTGAGTTATTTTCAGCATGCTGAGACCGCGAGCAGAAGATGAATTTTAGCATTTGCTAAAAAATACCAGAAGAAATCAATCAAGAGGATATGATGGCACAGATGGTGCATGGAGTATCATGATTAATAAGTAAAGTAATAATTTAAATGGGAATACATAGATTACTATAGTACTAATACAGACTTAAATCATTTGAATTACATAAAACAATATAATTCCTACTTCATATTAACAATGATGTAAAGTAGTAGCTCGTTGGTCATACAGGTATGAATGATGTTAGAATAATGATAAGATGGCTTATTTTTAGGAAAATTTATATAGAGACAGAGATGATTCCAGGTTTACTTCGAAATTAATTAATGTAATTTATATAAAATTTAATAAATTGATAGTTACCTGAAGCCTTTTCAATGAAATAAAAATTTCTGCCACAAGATTAACAGCGAAGGAAAATATTGAAATAACACTGAAGTAAATGATAATAGAAAACATTGTAGTGACGAAAACAATTTGAGCATTTAGTTGGCCACCGAATAGAAAAAACACAAGGAAAGTGAGGCAAGAAAATAATCTTGATAAAGGAAATCCTAATGTTAACAATATTCCGCGAGCATATAAGAACTTCCGAATTGTTTTTATTTCTTTCCTGAAAATATTTAAAAAATATTTATTAGAAATTTCAGTTAGAGAAAAATAATTGATAAATAAATTTCAGTGTAATTAAAACATGATTATACTTACGCTCTTATTTTTTCTATTAATGCAGCATAAGGCAATTCCCAAGTGTACATTTTAACTAATCTCATGCCAGCAATCATTTCATTCAACAGATTTAACCTTTCGTCTCCCAATATGGCTGCCTGTAATCTGTGACGAGAAATATTGTAAAAATAGATGTATGAAACATAGTAAAAATGTATAAATGAAAACATTTAAATTGTGAAATTTGCATCTCATAATTAATAACTGAATTTTTTTCGACTTTTTTCTCCTTATGGATACCAAGAGAGCCTTTTAAATCCTATCTGCTGGATAACTAAGGCAGTTTTGACGTTTTCCGAACGCCGTAGATCTGGAATCAAATCTGTGCAGAAGAAAAATCCCGGGAAGTTTTTAGAGGAGTTATTTCGGATATGTTAAGGCCCAGCTCTTTCCATATTCCAGCCCATGTTGGTCTGGATAAATTCAGTAAATGGTTTCCAGTCAAGGTCTTGTTATTGCTGATAGAACAAAAGAAAACATCAGCAAAATACGAAGGAATGATTTCCTTTAGAGCATGCGAACAGACATAAGTTGCAGTAAACTACTGCTATACATCTGTTTCAAATTTTGGGAATTCAGCATAGGCCTATATCTGTACATGTCATTGTTTACAACGGAATTTGCAATGAATAATCAAACTTTATAGTGCATAAAGTTTGTTCTCGTATTTTTCCAAGGGTAGTTAACAGATGATCAAAGAGAAGAAAGTGCACTTATAAACGATATGCATGTAAATTGAACGAAACATCTAAAAGTCCTTGGAATAAGGTTTGAAATCTGCAAACAGAACTTGAAATGTAACACAAGATTTACTGAAAAGACATTTTTATTGGTGAATTTTGTGTTAAATTTTATAACGACAAATATATGTCACTGAAAGCTGATTTTTCTACTCCGACTCTGAACGATTACAACGATTAACCTTACTAAGTTTTACTGATGCTCACATGGTAAAAACAATTTAAACAAAACTTGATCTGTTATCAATATAATTCCAGAACATTATTAATTGTTTACTTATAACTTTTATAAATAACGTTAAATAATTAAGAGTGAATATCAACGCCAAATTTTCCACTAAACACATCACACATTGTTAAGGTCTGCAATCTGAAAACCCCGAAATTGGAATAAAGAAAGCAGTTTTACAATTGCAGTTGTACCTCCATTTATAAATATATTTTGAAGATGCATTTACATGAAATTACCTTATGATTTCTTAAATTTTATGAAGATTCCCCTAAGCAGAAGTATTGAGCATTCCTACATAATTTATTAGAGTTATATTATTATTGTATTATGGATATTTTACAAAAAAGCATTCATATAATTCATTTACTTATAAATACACTAAGTACAGTACTTATAGTTATTTAAATTAAATATTAATTACCTAAGTTTTGAATATAATTTTGCAAACAATATTTTCATCGGAATAAAAATAAGTATCGCCGACATTCCAACTATAATGGCCCATCCGTAATACTTCCACAACAAGATTGTGGTAATAATAATTAAAAATGGATTTGTACATAAATATAAAACAGTGAAGAGATTCTGTAATGAAAGAAAAATTACGTGCATAAGAGAATCTATTATATAGAGTTTTCTAAAACACAATGAAAATATATAACTTTAGAAAATATATTTCATATTACTTATTCTATAGCAAAAGCAAAAGATTGATATACACAAATGTTTTTTTTTTTTGTGTGTTAATCAATGAATTAAATTTACAGTAACGTAGTATAAAACAGATGAAGAAGCAATTGAACAGGTAAACAATACATGAATTTACATCAAGACTTTAAACTCACAATAATTTTGATCGAATGAATGAATTTAAATGACTAATTTTTGTATACTAATTTGTTTGTAACATTTTATTTATCGAGGAGGCACACTGTACTGTTAGAAATTAAACTTGATATATAGAAAACACAATGAAATGTCTGTTAAGGCCAATGCCTACACTCTGAGGTGCTACGCACTAATAACGACGAACATCCGTTGACTTCTTCAAAGTAATTTTCTGTATTTCTTAGATTTCTCTGGCCTCATTCAGTGGATCCAATGATGAGGCCAGAGAAAGACGAAATGCGTCAAAATTTTGAAAAAAAACGTAAAATAAATGTTTATCTGTTGATTGTTAGTAAGTCTTTGCCTTAAATTTCTCGAAATAAGAATAGAACGAATTTTATCTACTTGTTAAATAGTTCTAAAAATAGATTATTATTACCCTTTGATGTATATATACAACCGGATCCATTGTTTTAAATTTAATTTTATATATAGATTTATGCACGTTTCATGATATGCTCAATGTACGTTCTTCTGGTAAATTTTATATTCTGTAACATGAGTATTAAGTGACTTTCTTTTTTAACTTGTACTAAATCCACACTGGGTATTCCAGAAAGAAAATTGCTATGTCGGATTCACACGTAGAGTATATTTTGAAAAAGGCACTGTGTAATTTACCCTACAATAAGACATGTAGTTTATCACAAGTTATTTCAAAAGTACATTTCTGTATTGTAACAGTATAAATTTTATTGAATATTTCCATAAATACAGAGATTATAAATTATTAAAAATAAATTTACTCATTCTAGTTAATTAGAAGTAAAAATTTGACATGGTGTATTTCTGAAAATTAAATGCATCATATCAAACTAAGTAATTATATTTTACAATAGGCCTATAATTAATTATTAGATATTGTCAAAGATCGTGTGATTGAAGATTTAGAAAGATTTAAATGCGATGTTTAATGAAGATATAATATTTTCTGCAACATACGTTCTTATTACTATATTAGAATTAATTTTTATTTCAAAAGACTTCTTTAACTTACATTGTTAAACTTGCTGACATCATTTGCAAGGAGATTTACCATCTGTCCTACATTCGACTTTGCCAGAGATGAAGAACTTAAATTAATTGCCTACATGTAAAACATAATAATTAAAATAAATAAGTATTCGAGAATTTTTACTTAACTTTCAATGATCAAATATAATTTTTAATAACGCTACTAATATCATATTATTAATTAAAATGTTAAGTCTTTTAAAGTATAATTATTTAAAGTAAAGTTATAATCAGGATCAGAGAATTATTACAGTCAATTCTCTGATCCTGTGAGTTTAGCATTAAATCGAGTTAGCGTCTGAAATTCACCTTCATTTATGAAATGCCAAATTCTTCAGTTTAGAACGTGAAAGACGTTAAAATCCTTTTTCTACTGAATGGACCACCAGTAGCTAAGTGGATAAACAACTGACCACTGATAATTTATGAGTTCGCGCGTCGCAAATAAACTGATCACGTGGAGTTTTCCGCATTTTATCTACTTTTGTTAGTTTTAAATAGCTATCCTCCATCGTTAGATCACACACATATCACATTACCTTATACAAAACAAACAAACATTTATGGTAAAAATCCGTTCACAAGTATTCACTAATGCATTACTATAAAGGAATGTACAGTAATTTATGGAGTTCTGACTAAATTTATCATAAAGGGTGCCTATAATTAAAGTATACCAATTTGGTTCATACTCAAAATAAAACTTTTAGAGATAAAAATCGATAAAATTTTCCATGCACGTTTATCTGTACACGAAAAACTACGAAGAAAGTTTTAAAAAATTACTAAAATTTAGCCACTAGAAATCCAGAGCAGCTTCAAGGCAACTTTTAAACATGCACACTGCAATTCTCAATCAAACATTGCAACCGAGTTACCCCGTACAAACAGGTGAATGCAACACGCCAAGACTAAATACGTCTTGTTTAGTTCTCATAAATCCACAACGAAACCGATTTGAAAATAAATACATTAATATTTTATTACACAATAAATAAGAAACGCCAACTAAATTATAATTTTGAAATTATTTGAAACTCACCTTTCTGTATATAAGAGTGCAAAAAGATATCTTTAACTTCATGCCTAATACTTCCATTATAAAATAATCGATATTATATATTAGCATATAGATTATAGTTAGGACAATGAATGCAGCACATGATAAGTAAACATTTAGTTCATTCCATTCTGATTTGTTTTCATAATGATTTATTATAACACCCAAAATGTATGCTTGACTTGTAAATACTACAGTTTCCTGTAAATATATATTTCAGTTATTTCAATCATTCTTAATAATGTGTCATGTTTAAAATCAAACGTGGTAGTACCTGAATTAGAGCAAGGAATACAACTATTAAATACTTCCATCCTATAAATCGTAACAAAGCTTTAAAAATGCTTGGATTATTCTTCTTTACTTCCTTATTCCACTCTCTGAAATAAACTTTTAATAAATTTTTCAGAACTGAAAATATTTTCATCATAGATCATTGTTATTCATAACGTTATACAATGTGAGTAATGAACAATGTAATATTTAATACACTGTATTGTTCTACTAAACAGTTATTCATACAAGCTTCTCCTAAAGTAAACCCTTATTGGTGACATGATTTGAACCATCAAATCAATTATAATTATTTCATTATATATTGAAAATGACCCCCCCTTTCAGTATTACAAGCGCAAAACCTCCGTAGTACATGGGGCATCTTGCATCATGATAACGTAGCATCATGGAGTAATTTAAATTAATACATAGTGTGTCATTTATGATTACGTTATATTTATGGATTATTTATGAACCCATAGAATTTGGATGATATCCAGAGAAAATACTTTCCGAAAGTACATTTTAAAGCATGTCTTGATCTCTACGTTTTAACGCGTACCTTGTAAATTAACCCTTTAAATCAAACTTTGTAACATACTTACTTTTGAAGTAAATTCCCAAGATATTCTGAAGAATGATACTGAGAAGTTTCATATAAATCATCTTCTTTTAAAAATTCTTTTCTTCCTTTGATCAATAATGGGAACAGCCATCTACAAAACATATAAACAAGTATATTATTATAATAAAGAAAATAAAAAGTGCGTATATGTGAATACCAATGATGTACCCAATACTAAAGTCATTTACCTTTAGTGTAGAAAATAGTGCAACATCATTACACTTTTATGTGGTTAAGAATAAGTACTATATTGTCAATTGTGTTCCGTATAAAATATAAGTTATTCGTATTCTTAAAAATTCATTAAAGATTTTAACTCGATTTTATATATGAGGAATTAACTATGAACCTTTTATAAACGAAAGAGAACTATGTGTAAAAAAATTATTAAAACACATTTGTGAAATCAGTGTTAAAGTAGAAAACGCTTGGTGTTATATTTATTCCATAAAACAGGAAAAGAAGAATAGTGTCAAAAATTAGTGTCTATAAAAATTTATGAGTTTAATAAGCCTGGGAATAAATAAATCAATGTCTTTTAAATATATATTTTGTCATCATTAGTTTATTAATAAAAAATAAAAAGTTATTGATATTTAATTTAAATATGCCATCTAATTTCTATATATATCTATAATAAATGATATCCTTTATATAAACCTGTTTATTAGTACTGTACAGTACGTTATAAAACCTCTAACCAAGCAATGCTTTTATCGTGAGAAGTTATCAATCTATGAAGGATTAATGGTACTTAAATTATTCGCAGTGTCCTTGATAGCAAAAATTAAAATTTTTTGTGCATATTGGTAAAAGGGTTTACAACTATATAAAGAACAAAAAAGCAGACAGTATATAGATTAAATTGTTACTAATTTTTCTTTATTTCTAATATTTTTATCTAACTTGACAGATTTCATTACATATATAGCATTTCAGGTAATTGTTTACTTGTTTTTATAATTATTTCTCTTTGTTTTGTTAAGCTATTATATCTCTTTTAACTCGATTAAACTTTATCACTGATTTTCGTATTAATTTTAGTATTTATATTTAATAGTTGCACATATTGAGTGTCATTATCTTCTTCCTACTCACTTAGTCATAACATATAAAAATTTACTCGTAGAAAAGACTGTAAAATTACCGAAATACAGTTATATTTTTAATTTACTAATAAATATATAATTAAGTAAATTAAAAATATAACTGAAAAAAATATACAGAAATAAAAACTGAAAATAAAAAACTGAATAAAATTGGTAAACATATTTCGTGCACTCTATTACTTTCCGCTTATTTTAAATTAAGTTTTTTTTTAAATAGAAAAATTATAGCTTTTACACACACCAGTTTCTTTTTTAAATATATATAAACATTTCAAAAAACGAGTACTTCATTCATTAAAGACAAAAGGTTATTTAAATTTAATTTAAATGTGCAACCTTATTTTCATATACGTCTAAAATAGTTGTTAACTTTATATATATATAATAAACAGATATATATTTCTGTTTATTAGAAGATAAAACCTGTAACGAAACACTAATTTAATCTTTGCAGGTCATGTAACTATAGATTAAATAAACATAAATATTGTTAATATTCTATTATTATTTTTATAACCAATACCAGATTTCATTAGGTTTTTAATTACTTTTCATATGTAACTCATCCATTCCTGCAATTATCAACGATCTAAAGAGCACTTACAAATGAAGTAATATCCATATTTAACAACGTAAATTAAACAAAAACAGAATATTATTTGCATTAAAGTATCTATTTTTTAATTCTAATTAAAAGTAATTAATTAAAAGTTTAATTAATAGTATCTATATTATATGCATTTTATATTTATATAACTAAAATATTAACATATTTTAGTTATATAAATATAAAATGCATATAATAAAGTAAGCGGAATGAAGGTAAAAATAGATAACCACGAATATTTGTATATGTTTGCTAATATAATTTTTGATAATATCGCTGATAACGTACATTTTTTTAATCTTAATTTTTTTCATGTTGACCCAAATGTTTATATTTCATTCATTGATTGCTATAATGTTTCTAGTTTTTTTTTGTCTTTTGTCCTTGCTCGCAGTAACACGGTTTTGGTTCTATCCGAATTTTGTTGGATCACGTTTTTTATGGGGAGGAGAGGTGTTGACGGGTTATACAGATTTCCCATAAAAAATTTCTGAAGGTTCATCTTCTGAGCTAGATGCTTAATGCCCTGAATCTGCTGTCTGACACCTTTACTATCTGCTCTATCTGGTTTTTAACTAGTTTTCATATTATGAAATTTAACGATTAATTCCAGCATTAACCTACATTATGTAATCTTATCTAAATTGCATAAATTTAGAATACATTAGCTTAAATAAACGTTTTCTATCGATAAACTGAGACATGTTTTAAATTTATAAATATTTATTAGTTAGATTGATAAATAACACCAAGACATAGAAACTGCTATGATTGATTACACAGGTCAACAGTAGTTTCGGTGCCGGGGTATTTTGAGCTGATTTGATATGAATTTGATGCCCTGAATTTAAATATGGCATTAGTTTTTGTCTACGATCTCTAACTTTTAAGATATAGCATTTTAACAAAATACACGTTTCAATATCTTAAGTTAAATCCATGGATCGAATAAAAAAATTAAACGTGGAATTTATATTATTATACGATGCAAGTATTATTCTATACAAAGATAGAGGAAAAAGTCATCGATAAAACTAAATAGTTACACATTGAAGAAGCTGCTTTTCCGTGTCTTTCGTGAATGTATTTTGGAGCAGTCCCTTTTTAAACTCCAGCAGTAATCTGCCATCATATGCGTATCACATCTTTCTTGGTAGCGGTCCTCCATAGTTTTAATATCCTGGTGAAATCCTTTACCTTATTCTTCACTGTTGTCTCCTAAATTTTCAGGAAAACGGTCTAAGTGACTGTGTAAATAGTGCATCTTAATACTCATATTACACCCAAGGGATTTGAAACTGTTAAGCATTTCGTTTACCAGTTGAAAAGAGTTTTCAGCTTTGTGTTTGCCTAGAAAATTTCTGACAACTGCAACAAATGAAGTCCACGCTTTTCACTCGGCTTCATTCATCGAATTTACGAAGGCGGGATCGTTAAAGAGTTGTCTTATTTGTGGGCCGTCAAATATTCCTGCTTTAATTTTTTCCATACTCAACTGAGGCATTTTTTCCCTATATATCGGGGTGGGCAAGCAAGAGTTCAGTGGAAGCCGAAATGTAGGTTTTCAAAAATGCATGGGAGCCGCAGTTCTGTACTGTCGTGGAGGATAGTATGGTAAGGCGAACGATTTTATTATATAATATAAATATAATATAAAACAAATATTGAATTTTTATAATAAACATATTTTCACAAAATTATAAAAGTAAATTTGTAAAAATAATAAGAAAAAACAGAAATTAACACTTTCAGCAAGAGCCGCATGTAACTCAAAAAAGAATCGCATTTGCCCATGCCTGCTATATATGATCCGTTCTTATCAAGAGCCTTTACAAACGGCTTCATTAGGCCTAGCTTGATATGCAGTGGAGGAAAGATAATTTTCTCTCGTTCAACTGAGGGGTCGTTAATGACATTGTTTTCTCCAACATCCATGTTTTCTCTCTTAGGCCACTCTTTTCTAACCCAGTGGTATGTTTTGTCTCTGCTATCCCAGAGGCACAAGAAGCAAGGATATTGGTTTTAGCCAATTTGCTGTCCAAGGAAAAAGTTTACCATTTTTAAGTCTACATAAATTACCCATTGATGTTCATGAAACTTTATCTTCTTCAAGACCAAAGCTATGATGTTATATTCTTCTTTTATTTTCGTTGAGTGAGCAATTGGTATTGAACCATATTTGTTCCCATTGTGTAGAAGGACACATTTCAAACTTCGTTTTGAGCTGTCAATAAATAGGAAATATCTGAATAATTATCTGAAAAATATTCAAGAAGACCCATTTTTTTCCTTGAGTCCTCTAATTTCGAGACAAAACACAAGATTGTCTTCTTGAGAGAAGAACGGTAGCAGATAAGAGAAAAATATATAGGAATCAATGCTTGCATATGTGATTTAGAACTGTACAAACTGGAATTAGAGCTGCACATTTCGTGTAGCACTGTACGTTAAAAAAACACTGATCTTAAAAAGTAGAACTGATAGAGAAAAACTGATTTCATATTTGGATTCGAGCGACCCAAATATAGCTAAAATCAGTTCTAAAATACTAAGCACCAAAAAAAAAAAAAATTGTTTTGTAGGCTTGTGTAATTTTTCGAACCACTTTCCATTGGAAATCACCTCTTATTTAGATAGATACGTGAAAATAACCGCAAAATACTCGAAGTTACTAGCTCATTTCTTAGCTATGAAATCATGTACTGCTATTAAAGTTCGCCTACAAAATGATCTTTCATAAGACAATTTTAACTAATTCTTTTATGAAAGTCATAGTAAAGGTGTAAACCTATCAATCTGGAAGACTCGGGTTCGAATATGTATGATTCAAAATCACTGAAATTTTCCATATATAGTTTTCCCTACACAATATTGAGTCTCTATCCTCTCTCTACGCACCCCATCGTTGGACTGAATAAACTCACGACCTGCTTAATAGAAAGTGCTACAACAGAAAAAGGAGTAAGAAAAACTTCTCAAATTTTAGTTGTTTTATTCACTCGGCCACTGATGGGATGAAGAATTAAAGAGATAATTTTGCAAAGTTAGAAAGAATTCAAATTTGTGGATACAAAGTGTAATGAAAATAGCATGACAACAGTGACTTATTGAAGCAATGATCTGGGTCAATAAACCGAAGAGCCATATTTATAACTTAAAAAGCAGACATGAAAGACATAATTCAGAAGCGTGTAAACATTGCGTGTTTATATGAATCAGTTCTTATAAACAGTCTGGAGATAATATATAAAATAATACCCTTATCATAATCTGAAATCATTTATTTAATCTGCTTCCCCTACATTTTATCTCTCTATTAATGTGATCATTTTTCTCTTTTTTTTTCATTTGTATTCAAATGTCAAGATAATTGTATAATATTTCTCAGTATCAGTTAATATAAATCCTTTGTTATGAATTTTGTCATGTTATTAAGTTGTATATATATTTATTACATTGTTTACAATAGTGTAGAGCAGGGACGGCAACCTTTCAGCGGTGTTGTACCGAACGTAAGTTATAGTGTTATCCGAATGCCGAGATGATTCTACCAAGTTTATTATATACGTTATCAAAATTAGTCCGGTTATAACGGACTTCGAAAGTGTATAATTTTAAAATAACACTGCTATTTTATTGCGAATGTTTTTACTATAAAGTAAAATCATAAAACAATAATGCATTTTTACTAATAGAAAATACAAATATATTATAAAAGACAGTCCTATCAACAAGGAAAATATCAACTGATATATTATATTGAATAAACTTCATCCTCTGGTTAGAGCTGTTTCACAATACGACCCGAGATAAGCTAGTGTTCCAACAATAAACTATTAATTAAATTGCGAATTATGGAAGAGTTTAAAATATTCATTTAGATGTTTTTAATAATGGATTGACCGTATCTTTAAACCATTTATCTTGCTAATTAGAAATTGGATTTCTGCAGCTAATATCATTTCAGAAGCAATCTATTTATGTTTTGAGTTGTTTTTACACGTTTGCTTAACATCAAACCTTAAAGTCAAATTATTGAAAATCACAATTAGCCAGTAAAAGAAAATAAACAGAGCTGTGTGCAATTTGATACAAAAAGAAATTGAAATCTCCAGAAGGCCAATTTTTCTTAGAGTTCTGAAACACGTTTCTAACTGATAAATGTAGAAACGATTAGTCATTGATTATACCTATAATTTTATCATTAAAGCATGTGAGCCATATTTTAAATAAGTGTATCCATTTCATCTAATTGATAAGCATGTTGTCAATTCATTATACTTGCAAATTATTGTTGTGTCTTTTAAGTACATACGATATATTGTGAATGCTGACAATGAGATTGTGAGTGAGAAATTTAGAGGGACCAAAAAATATTGCAACCTAAGAAGAGTGACAAGATATGAACTTCTGGAAGACGTAATTCAAAGCTGATTTCTATTACCCTTAAGAACCTATATATTTATGAAATTTAATAAAAAGTGTGGTGATTGCTTACGAAACTTTCATTTTCTTAAAGAAGTACAGGAGAGGTTTCAGATTAATGGGATGAGGCAAAGTAACACATGGTGCTCTTCCAAGACGAAAAATATTTTCCTGAAGGGCTTTCCACAGGAAGTGGGCCTTTATTTTTGTGCTATATTCGTGAGAAAATCCGGTAATTTTCAGCGTCCAGCAAGAGATTAACTAACAGTTAGGGATTGCAATCCAGCAGTGTTTTCAATCCAGCTGGATTTTTGCTGGACCAACATTATTCCAGCTGGATCCAGCGCAGATGTATTTTTGGTGCAATAAAGTGTTATCTATATATCTATCTATCTATCTATCCAGCAATTTATGGTTTTTTTAAAGAAATAAAACATTTTTTAAAATACTTAAGAAACTTTTATTATTTAGACTGGTCACTATAAATCAGTAAAACTTCTTACACATTTAGGTAGTAAACTTAACTTTGGTTCGGTTTGACACTTCAGATAGAGATAATTAACTTTAAATGTTAAGTTAGACTATAATTATAATGTAATCTTTAAGTTAAATAATAGCAAAGGCAATTCTACTAATTAATTTATATTAATATATTATAATAATGTAAGGACAGATAATCAGTGGCTAAGTGGCTATCAGTCTTACCAGTTTTCTTATATAGGCTCTACATATCAGTCTGTAGTTATTTATAACTAATTTAACTATTTGTGTTAGTAAAGTAGTGAGTAAGTAATTAGTAGTAGTCAAGTAGTTAGTTATTATTATCACAATCATTAATCATATATCTAAGATACTGATACTCATTAATTTAATTAACTATTTAACTAACTAGGTAGTTTCAGTTTCTCGCTAATTTTCACAATAAAATTGCCTAGCGTAGCCCACTAACCACTAACAGAGTAAAAGTTAAAACCTCTTACTTAATATAATTAGAGTATAAGTTATAAAATATTAGTCTTGTCTTGAATAAAGTATTTTAAAGGATTAAATAAAATTAAATCAATCACTTCTGTTATTTTTTGGACTATTCTGGAAGTAGGATCTCAAGAAACAAATGGTATTAATAGTGTTGTCTCCAAACCTACTTCTTAATGAACTGCATATATATATCCTGCTGCGGAGAAAGCCCTTTCTGCCTCTACGTTAGTTGGTTTTAGGGTCATCTAATAATCATAAATCGTTCCGTCACGTGATTCATTGACGGAACGATTGACCGTAAATTAGAATTATGCACCAGGACTAGGAAAGGAGTTACTTATTTTATTTAGCGTGAAGACACTTTATTTAGCGAGAGCGGAAAGTCAACTGGCAATTAGATCAACAGAGGCAAAAAGGCGGGCGGTGCAGTGTAGAGAGGGGGGTGTAGCACGTGCCGCACTGAACGGCAACGTCACTCCTGCCGCTGAGCGATAGCGCACGTAGCAAAGCGGCAACGTAGACTTTTGCGCCATTATTTAAAAAATTAGTTGAGTATTTGCGGATCTGCAGCGCTGGATCCAGCACCAGGTGCTGGATCCAGCAGGCTGAGGAATTTGCTGGATCCAGCTGGATTGCTGGATGAGGGATCCAGCAATTGCAATCCCTACTAACAGTATTTAGTGACGTTATGTATTCAAACATTGTTGGCCCCGTTTCACTGATGATAAATTCAAATATGAGTCTATTCGACTCGAAGACAAAGAAAATGACTATGGCTGCAAAAAAATAATTATTTACAGAGAATAATATACATCTGTTTCATTATTTAGATCATATATCAATTTTCTTATATATAAACGTTTATAAAAGAGTGAGATCATGTTTTATGCCGTTTCATATATTTAAAATTATAATTTACTAATAAGATTTACTAACTTTGCCTACTTATTTCTAGTATACGCTATTGAAAATATAAGAAAAACTTTAATAATTTTCTTCTGTCTAATTCTGTGTGCGAATTCCGAATGTACTGTATGTTAAACTATGTTAACACCCACTTAGAAATATGAGTGAACACTTAAATTATATGGAAGAAGTCCTTATTCCAACACAAAAAAATTTACTTTTAGATTTACTCCACCAAACTCGAATATAAAAAAACTTTCGTATTGCAAATCACAGGCATTTCATATCACATGCAGAACAGAAAAACCATGTTTTTTCCTTCGAAAGCGAAAAGAGTCAATTAAATACAAAATCAATAAACTTAAATCCTACTTACTTGAACAAAAATCGAGAAAAGACACTAGCAGAATCGTATGGATGTCTAGTCTGCTTACGGTCCATTGTATGCTAATACTTGTGTCTATATGCCATATATAGTATATACAATATTATGTTGTAAAGTGTATGTATGTTAGGAAATACGTTCTTGCTGTGCTGTAATACCTACTTTCATAGTATTACAGTGTAAATGTTCTTTTTAATAGTATCCAATGGCGTGTTTAGATTTTATCAAATTATAGTAAACACATGATGTTTACTTTAGAGGAAATTTTACCTTAAATTTTTGAATTAATTAGAGATTTTATTGACAATTTTTGATCTTTGGTATGTTTTTACCTGAATCTTACCGAACGGGTTAATCCTTGGGATTAGTAATTATCAAATTAAAATTCATTAAAAATTTATTTAAAGTATATCTGCGTCCATTTTTTCTTATATAAAAAAATATTTACTGTTGTCATCGCATGCGACTAGACTTAGGTTATATCTAAAAGGAATTCGTGTTCTATTTACAGGTGAAAAATATATAAACATAAACTCGACTTTGAATAAAAATAAGTAGTACTATTATTGTCAAGGTAATTTTGAAAACATTGGATAATTATTTCCTTCTACAAAAGATCAATTCCTTAAAATATTACTTTTACCTGAAACACACCCATTATGTCCCCACTTTCGGAACTGGTATCACTTTTTTCGTCCATTGAGTGGCGTAATGTTTTTGAAAAAAACATTTATTTAAAGAAAAATGCTGGAAAAATAATGGTAATATTAGGTTATGTTATGATGATTGCTAGAATTTAAACAAAAAATAAATTGATTTATATTCATGTTTTTCATACTAAAAAACAATTACAATTCAATTTATATTATTAATAGCGAACATCAGTAAATAGCGGACATTCACTCAGGAATGTTGTTTATAAAAAAAAAATTCATATAACATAACATTCCAACACGACTAATTCGGCAAAAACGACCATTATTTTTATGAAACTGTCTGTGGCATTAAAAAAAAGTAAAGACTAACACAAAAATATGTCGTGTCTTCCACAAGTTAAAACACTTAATTTGCACATTAGGCGGAGAAGATCCGCTAGTGATAATTTCGTGCTGACTGAAGAATAAGCATGTGAAAGGCTTCAAAATATTTTTGCAATATTCTTTGTTTTTGTAAATTTACAGTGTATTATATCTTATATTTAAATAATTTTTATTCTTACAAAGAAAAATGATTTATAATGTAATTAAATGCGACACAATTTTACAAAACAGGTTATCTTGCGCGAGTAATAAAGTTTAATAGCTATAAAAATCGGCACGGGGATTTTTTGATTTTAAAATGCTACATCACGCTTCATCTTAAGTATACCTACGTTAAATTCTCATTCGTATATAATATTCACTGATTCATTCACTCTCAATTTCTAAGCAGATTTTAAGGATATTTTGCTAATTGTTAGCATTTATACAGACAAGCCTGAAATTTTTATGTCACCTAATCGTGTAAGTGTCAACATAGTGCGTGACCTTAATATAAATTGCTTCATTGATTGCCATGTAGAGTTCAATAGAAAATACTTTTTTAAAAGCTGTGTTTATTTCAGTTTTCAGGATAATCGTGACGGAATTAGACTTTTTTTTGAACTATTATTTACTAAAAATGGACATTATATATATATTTCATTCGTTATATATATATATATTCTTTGATTTGATTTGATATAAGTTGTATCTAACATTTCAATGTTACTCAAGGGTTACACGGAAGTAACATAATTATTTTAATTAATATTTAATTTACCATAAGTTCTATCTATAAAAATTATTATTTTTGCAAAGAATTACTTTATATCATATAAAACCGAGACAGAATATCAGATAATAGTAATGAGTCATATTCACATTGTTCTGAGCCAACACTAGTTTGCTAGTCATTGTTTTTAATTAATAAAAGTAATTATTATATATATGAGTAAAGCTGGGGAACTTTTTGTGACATATTTTTTAACGATTGCTGTAGTAATGTTACTTACTAACCTGGTGTCATCAACCTACGATTAATACTCGTGTCGTGCATCATAATTACAGCATGAAACCGAATTTAAAACTACATATTTATAATTTAATAATGAATTATCTCCTTTAACAATAGAATATACATTATGAATGCAGATAGGCCTAGATATTAGTATTATACAGGAGGGAATATGAAACCTAGTAACATTACTTTTGTTAATAAGCGAAAAAAGTAAGATAAGTATAAGAAATAATTCGAATGTGTTATATAAAGTATTATTTATGAAGATCGTGTGTTATTCTGTTATTTATAAGTTATTTTGACTCAGTATTTAATAAATACATTTACAAACATGTAATGTTCTGCTATTTTCAACAGTTAACTTCCAGAATAATACACTAAATATCAGCTTATCGAACAAATTGACGATACTTGATCGCAGTACTGAAGTACGAAAATTTGGCAAGGAAATTATTATTATAAGCTACTATTTAATAAAATTATAGAGTTAATAATATTATAATATTTAATAATATTTAATAAAATTTAATACTAAATAATATTTAATAAAATTATATCAGTGCAATTCTACAACATTATTACATCTTATAAAAAATATGGCAAGGTCTCTTTCTGGACTTTTCTTACATTGGTACAAAATGGGAGCATCAAGTTATCGGTCAATTATCAAATATACACCGATAGAAAATTTAAATAAAAAGCTTTAAAGAACTAATTTTGTTTATCTTTGATCAAAACCTCTGTTTAAAAAAATATTAATGTGTAAAAAAACATATGCTAGCTCAAAGATAAAATTGTGTGATGTCATCTGTTATAAGATTATTAATTATTATAAAACGAAGAAAGAAGCTTAGTTTTCAGAGTAGAGATGATTTTGTAAGCATTTTAAGAGCAATAACGAATGAAATTTTTATCAGATCTGCTCCTACATGATAAATTTTGTTTCTTAATTTTTTACATTCTGAGATTAAATGAAATACATTCCAAAACATTCATACACATATCCACAAGAACATTTTGTAGATTTATTTGGTTGGAAGAATGTCAAAACGTTAAGATGGAAGTGCTGAAGGTTCAAATTTGACACGAGAACAATACATTGTCGTATTATTTACAAAACAACTAGGAAAATAAAAGTGAAAATCAGACACATGATTTTATTATTTCATGCGCAGTGGCGTAGCGTAGTGGGGACGGCAGGGGCGGCCTGCCCCGGGCCTGCCCCACTTTAAGGGGGCGGCAAAATAACTTGAAGTTTGCCGCCTCCTTAAAAAAGCGCTTGAAAAAACTTGAATATCAAATCGTTGAGGAAATATCAAGCATAAAAAATAATCATGTATATTGTGATCTTATAAAAATTGAGCTTCGAAAAGATACTTCTATATCAAACTTTATAATAAATACAGTATTTGAAAAAGTCTCAAGTTTTTCATAAAAATCTTGTATATAAACTGTATATTTTACAAAGTTTGAAATAGAAGAATTTGTTCAAGCACTTCATATACAAGAACTTTTGCAAATGCTTGATATTTTCTCAAGCGCTTTATTTTTTTAAGAGTTTTTTTATACAAGAATTTCTTTTTGTGATTAATATTTCTTTAAAGTCTACATTATATCATATTTCTTATTTTTGAAAAAACTGAATCTATTGATAAAAATATTGTATATCAATGATTTGATATAATATAGATTTAGAAAAAAATATCAATAATTAAGAATAATTCTTGTTTAAAAAAAACTCTTTGAAAAAATATAAAGCATTTGCAAAAATTCTCATATATGAAATGCTTCAAAGAATTTTAATATATCAAACTTTATTAGTCGTAAAATTATATAGTTAATTAAATATACTGTAGTTAGTAAATTATTGATAGCTTTGTACTGATCAATAGGAAACATAGTGAGGTTTCTCGGTTTCACAAAGTGATAAACAGAAATAGTTTTCAGCAATCCAAAAGTATTTTTACCAATTTAACAACGAAACAATTTTCAAGCCAGCTGAATGTAGGTTTAACTTGCTACAATATTTGTCTGCTTAGTGGGACATGATGATATCTAATTTTATTATTATTTTAACTAAAAGAAACACTCAGCTTTTTCTAATACTTAGTTGAAACTAATGTTAAATAATTGAGTCACCATATATGCCAAATGAAACGCAGCATACAGTATGAGGCATTAAAATTGACTCATTTTTGATCGCAAATATAGTTACTGTATTTCCTTTAATTGTTTGCGGGGTGAAAGGTTTGAAAAAGTACGTGATTAAATACATAAAAAAACGGATAGCATATATTGTGTTATTGTAGTTATTACAATTATTATATCCTTTTGCATGCCGTGCTTTCTTGCAATGCTAAAGAGATCATGTCTTGCCAGTATTGAAAGCATGTTACTCTTCTTATGGCTGTTAATGCATGATGCTGTTCACTGATATGTTGGTTTCTATTTTATGTTTTATTTTAAATTTAAGTATTTTATCTTTCAAATCTTGAATATATTGCAAAAAATTAAAAGTGAAATTATACAAATCACCCTTGACAATACAAGTATACCTCGAGTTACGTCGTTCTCGATTATACGTCGTTTGTCAAAAAAGTATATGGAAAAATAAAAATCAAGTTTAAGTCATTTTATTCTACTTTACATCCGCCCGCCACAAATATTGAAGTCGTAATATCACTAGAATAGCGTTAAAAAAACATAAAATAACATTAAAATATGTACATTTACAGTAAATGTTAATATAATCATCATAAATCCTAGAGAACGAAACATGAAAACATCTGTGTTTCTGTGTTGTCGTCTTATTTAGCGGTCTTTAAGTACTCATTATTGGCGTTTTCCACTGTAATTTCGACTTAAGTCGTAACTACACAAGTAATTTCGACTTACGTCGTCTCTCCTGGAACCAATTACCGACCTACGGTGAGGTATACCTATAATAGTTATTAAACATTAAAGTAAACATTATTTTGTGTACAATCAAACAATAACATTGACATTTGACCCAATCTAATCAAGACGGAGCTTTTGTTTTGGAATCACAATACAATTTGAAGCTTATTGGCATTTACATTGGGAATGGGTGAAAGTAGGTCTAGTCAGTTCCTTTAACTATCCTTAAAAAGTAATTAACTACCCTTATCTTGAACTTTAAAATAACATATTCCTTTCAACCGTTAAACCAACCTGAGCAGTGTTCATCATCGCAGAATTCTTGCTAAATCTAGCTATGCTGCAAATCTGAACTCGTTTTTAACTACTTTTTCACTCCTCCCGATGCTAGAATTTTAACTAGTTCAGTCATCTTGTTTTCTTTACGTTAATTTCCACTAGTGACATCATTGTTTTTGTCTTGTTGTAGAATTTACAAGATGGCTGTTGGTCCTGGATTAAATAATTTTTTTTTATGATGGTCATGAATTTCTTATAAATATATTTTATTTTATCAAAAACAAACAACAACATTACAACCGGA
Organism: Centruroides vittatus; assembly: GCF_030686945.1. Taxonomy (NCBI): domain Eukaryota; kingdom Metazoa; phylum Arthropoda; class Arachnida; order Scorpiones; family Buthidae; genus Centruroides; species Centruroides vittatus. The sequence goes on along the minus strand of NW_027122249.1, from coordinate 1,087,668 downwards.
TACATTATAAACTACCAGCCAACCAATACAGTATGTTATCGGGATAGATATCGACTATAATAATAATAATAAATTATGAAACAATTTGGTATTAGAGGGAGACGTCTGGCGCCACCTCTTAATAAATTTAATAAATATAACTTTTTATTAAATAATTTAAATAATTAAAGTAATGTTATATGTACTAGAAGAAGAAGTCCGGTTAGCGTAATTGGCAACATATCTGCACAGTAAGTAATAGTTGCGGATTAGAGTTCCGAAACGGGCTGGTTCTTTTCTTCTAGTAGTATAAATTATTTAATTAAAAATTATAATTATTAAATTTATTGAGAGATGGCGCCTAACGTCTCCATCTAGTACCAAATTGTTTCATAATTTATCAGTATTGTAGCCCGATAACATACGGCATTGAGTCTAACATGCTAACTCAGTACACTTTTTAGCTTCGTCTTCATAGCAAATTATATTTCTTACTTAGTATTGTGAATTAATGAACATTGTTATGTTACTTGACATAATTTATGGCAAGTTAATTGACGAATATTATTTGGTTAATGTTACCCTAGAATCCAAAATGGCGGCCGGGGAAATTTTTCCCTACTTCGGAGACTGCGACGGGGAAATAATTTTTCCCTGCATTCAAGATGGCCGCGGTTCCGGCCGCCATCTTGAATTTCTCTGCAGACTCCGCGAATTTTTTAACCGAAATAAACAATAAACAACAACAAAAAGAAGAGTTTTTTACTCACTTTTCGATTGCTCGATATTCTGAGTATGATCTGTTGTTGGGGGTCGACGAAATTTTTCGAATGGTTGACTGTTCTATGTTCGACCGCTACTCCTTCTATGTCGTCAATGTGCATATATCCTTTCCATTCGTCCGTTATTATCGTACTGCCGGAATTCACGTATTTACAAACGATCCAATTCACAGTGTTTTCTGATCTGTCGTTCACCTGACATATGAAGCATTTCTTATCTTCATCGCAATGAATGCAAACGGACTTGGTCGGCTGTATGCTTAATTTTACAGCAAAATTCGATGCGTTATCGATACGGGGAGGCAAACCAAGCTCCGAAAAGTCGTCTTCCATTAACTTGTAGAAATCACGGGAAGTGCATCTCGACCAAAATTCGTCGTTGCAACTCAAATCGGCAAAACTAGTCATTATCGAACAATTGGCAATAAACTAAACGCGGGGAGGTAAGGAGAGGAGAAAAACACGGTCTTTCCTTAATTTCTGATTATTTGGTTCTCTAACTTTTAGGATTAAATTGTAATAAAAGAAATAACAATACTTACTAATACTGGAGGAAATAATAATAATAAATATTCACCGATAGCAATTTGTGTGCAAATGAAATATCGTTACGAAAAAAAAAACACAGCAATTAATCCAATACGCAATTCGCCGCAACACAGCAGTAAACGATTCCAACAGGAAACTAGTCGATTTGCATAAAATTGCCCAGAAATGAACAGAAATCACGTCGCAGATCATGCATTTGCATATTCGTTCGTAACACCTCTACGAATTTGCCGCCGATTTTACTCTCGCACGACGTCACGAAAAGGCTCCCTCTACCGTCGCAAATTTACACACTACCGTCTCCGTTTCGAGGTTACAGGATACTCGGCAACGTCGAACGCAGGGTAGAAACCGAACGGGGAAAAAATCCCCACGTCGTCGACGTCTCGACTCTAGGGAAAAATTTTTCCCCGTCGCAGTGTCCGAAGTAGGGAAAAATTTCCCCGGCCGCCATTTTGGATCCTAAGGTAACATTTACCTATTTTTTTATGAAAGTTTTTTAAACCTCTATGTTTATTATGTATAATTCAGAGATGGGAAGTTTCTCTGTTTACTGTTTTAAAAAGTTTTATAAATTTTCATAGGCACTTAATGGAAGGCACCACTTGTTAGAGTTATAGCAAGCTTCGACTTCCCCAAACTTAATTATGTGAAAATATTTAGTATTATTAGTGTATTATTAAATATACAGTATTAATTAACAAAATAACATATTGTTAAACATTATTTAAAATATTTGGAGAATATAAAATTGAGGTTTTCTTGACAACACTAATTTATACAAGTGACTTTAATAATTATAAAAATTTTAGTATGTAAAAAATTTATATTTAAAAATATATTTAAAAATATACAAAATTTAGAATTTAATTTATTAAATAAGTATATTGTATTTATTTATTTATTGAATTTAATTTAATTATAAGTGGAATTAATTCAACCGTAACACAGAAAATATCGAGAGGGAGATGCAAAATACATACTGTAGTGCCCAAATTACTGTATAGCATTATATTAATGTATAGAAAGTAAAGGTGTATATATATATATATATTACTAAATGGGACAAAATTATATCAGTTTATATAACTTAGATATATTTATAGCATGTATGTAATCAGTGATCTGTGAAGAGAGTGTTGAAAATTTAAAAAAAAATATGAATATACTGTAATAATATGCGTATTTGATAAGAATACATTTACTTTGTTTTAGAGTATATTCTTTTCCTATTTTTTCATTTACTTTTTATGAGTAAGATGAAAAGGTAAAAGGTATAATAATAATAATAATATGTGATGCTAATAATAAATAACGCTCAGTATAAATAGATTTTATCTACGGCAGCTCGTGGTATCTAATATGGGATGCTATTGCAAGAATAATCGAAAAACTTTAATTTCATACGATATTTTGATCGGCTATTGTTTTGATAAATTGCATTTGAATTGAAAATTAAACATCATAATTTAATTTAAACTTTATTTGTGTATAGTGTAAAATTAACATGATAAAAAATTTTAAAAAAAGAAACGTTTCTATTACTGTTGCATGTTGTGACAGCACCTCCATATTAGAATTCGCGAGCTTCCACTGTTTTTATAAGTAAAAATATGTAATATTTAAGAATAGAGTTTTAAAGTAATGTAATAGTTCTGTATTATTTGCCGTGTCATGTCAAATGTAACGGTTGTGGTCTAGACTTCAACCTGTACCAAATACTACAGAGAATGCAAATCTTAATAATAATATTCAGACTTTTAATTTAAGAAAGCATGTTTATGTGTTAATTCTCAATATAACGATTGTTACTTATACATGAAAGTGCTGCATATTTTTTATATTTCTGGATGTTAAGAATTTTCAATCGATTTTTAAGAGATTATAATTTTAACTAATTAAAATTAAAAACAATTGGCTTCCAGCCAAAATTTTCTATTTATTTAGCAGGAGACTGCTGATGTTAATCATGCAATGATAAATGCGTGTATCGAAAAGTAAAAGTATTTAATATTGCGAAATTTTATTAATTTGAAGTGGTTAACAGCACTCTCATTCTAATATGAAAAAATAAACTCTGATTAATTGTATATAAAAACACTTTCAAACCGGTGCTTGCTCTCTTTATGACAATTAAATACTATGAGTACTGATTTAACTTATCAGTTATTTTCAATAAATTTTACAGCTCATCACTTGTAATAAACAACTAAAACGCTTAAATATAGTTAATAATAAATATTTCCACTTCAATTAAATTAAACATTTAGATTAGTCTTATTCAATGAATGATTTTAATTTAATATCTAATTGAAATAATTCTTCTTTCTTGTTTCTTTACATAAGATAAGAAATTTAATGTATTTATTAAACTCCCAATAAATTATTTCGTTGAATTTATTTAAAATATTTCAAAAGCTTAAAAATATATTTATATTTTATATTATATTATAAACAAAGCTTTATATTACTTCATATGAAGATTAATCTGTTTATTATATGTTGATGAAACATCAAAAATTTATGACTATATATTTCAGATTAAATATTTATATTTTATACGCTACATATGATAAGAATTTATTATACCGATATTTGTTATATACTCAGACATGGCGAGGGTTTCTGTACATTAAGAGACAGAAGAATAACAGACAACACGCGTTAACATATAATGGATGAGGAACACAAAAGTAATCCATTCGATTCAGCTAGTGTTTTTTCTCGCTTATTTTTCAGGCATGTATTTAAAATTATTTAACTCCATTAATATTTTAATTTTATAATTAAAATATATATATATTACTAATTATTATAAAAATAATATCATTAATAAAAAAATATATATACATGAGCTACTAGGGGAGACAGAATGGTAAACGTCAAAATGGAAGTATTAAAATATAGCAAAAATAATATTGTGACAGAACAGTAAGTTATAATAAATTTATTCTGACATTAGTATTTACTGAAAGTGTTTTACAATCAATCTAATTTTATGGAGGGGTAGAATGTTTTAATAATCTGCTACTGTTTCATTTACAAATCAGTAAAAGTTTTTAACATTTTCATAAATTTCGTAAGTTTTTATCGTATTTTAAAAAAAATATTTATTTTTGATTACGTTACTTCAGCAACGAGTTGCGTAACTTTCCTCGCTGGTATAGGATTTTATTTAATTGTAACTTTTATATTATTAACACAAAAATTAAAAATGTATATGGGACAAACTGTTACGAGATTCTTATAAAAATGTCTAATGTTCTTAATTATCGAATGGAAAAACGTTTAATTATAAATGTAGTAATGATTTTTATATAAAAGTTTTAATGACGGTAAAGAATAACATCATTAAGTCAGACCCATCTGACTCTTCTGTAGATATTATACATGACACCGCTGTATCTCTCCATCCCATTGTCTATTAACCATCAAAATTTAATTGCATCAATACCCCTTATATAAGCTACCCTACCACATTTTGTTTATCATTTATTTCCCCATCCTGAGATATTGAACGAAATAGTCGCCAATACCCTCACCTCTCACACACGTTCATGTCCAGCAAAATTTTACCACCTGAGAGCTAAGCAACGTTGCCAGATTGGATTGCTCAACTGGGCTGCTCTTGTATTTGTTTGACCGAAAATATCACTTGGCGCATTACCTACTTTTCGGGCTACAAAAATTTCACTTCGTTACATAAATTATTTCATCGTACGTTTCGGTCTATAACAACAATACCTATCTCCATTTGTGTGATCTTTAAACGTAATTTTGTAGTAAAATAAAAAAAAAAGAAAAAAAAATGGGCAAAGCATTCCCGTAAATAAAGAAATCTCTTAGTCAACTTTTAAATTAAATGCAAAAAAAAAATTCGAAGATAATTTCTGTATGTATGGATATTAGTGTGTGTGTGTGTGTGTGTCTGTGTGTGTTTGTGTTCGTTTGTTTGTGACGCACGATTTTGTTCACCCAATTTGAAGCTTAATAAGTCCTGTGCATTTGTCGAAAATTTCTGAAATTTTGCAGAAAGGTTTGTTTATTAAGAAAATTTGTACTATTAAATTTTGGTGGTTAAAAGGTGGGAGATAATGCAAGTGGTGTTTATCTCAGGTAGGGTTGGTCTTAGACGATTTTACTCGTTATTAGCATGTAAAATTTTTTTTATAAAACTTATCTCTACCTTTAAAATTAAGCTTTTTGCAATGTTATAATAGTTAAAAATATGAAAATTTTAATATTTAAATATTTAAATATTTAAAATAAAATATGATAACAAATGGCGCCACCAAAGTTTTACATGTTGAATGAAAAATTTGAGAAACACGTTGCTGCTTTTTTTCAAAAAGCTATTAATTTAGAATTTTCAATAATTTATTGAAAAATGATGAAATTTGAATGGTGTTGTTGTAAGTATCCTCGAAAACTAATTACTTCGAACGTCATATTCTCATATATTCAAAGATTTATGATTTTATTTTTTTTCTATTTTTAAAATTACGTAAAGCTAAAACTTATTAAATCATCGTATACTATGTTGTTTGTATCAATAATAACATTATAGTGTAGGAAAAATCGATAAATATATGAACATTTTGAGAAATGTTTTGCTTAGAAACAGATCAATTTAAATTAACCAAACAAAACAAACAAAATAGACTTTGTATCACGTATACCGTATTTTACGGACTATAAGACGCACTTTTTTCTTCGAAAAATTGCCTCCAAAATTCAGGTGCGTCTTATAGGCCCTAGCGTCTTATAGTTTAAAAAAAATTGCTTAAAAATTAAGGTGCGCCTTATAGTCCCTAGCGTCTTATAGTTCGTAAAATACGGTATATAATACGTAATAAGAACTCTACTCCGTTTGTATGCAAATATATACTGCTTTCCTCTTCTCTCTTTTAATATTTGTTCTCAAACACTCAATATCCTTTTTCTATTTTATGTAAAAACCAGTTCATGAAGAATAATAAAGTAATTACATTCTTATTTCTTTATTTTTTATGGAGTAATGGACAAAAGGAGTAACAAACAGTTATGAAACAGTACCAGTTCGTTATCGTCGCAAGTAATGCAGCAAATTATCGGAAGTGCCGGATTAGGAAATTTATTTGTTTTTTAAAAGTTATGTTACTATGCCATTCGAGATTTATATTTTGTAACAACGCGCAATGCTATATACTTTCGATTTGTGTTTGCATGGACTTTGATTACACTGAAAATAATACAATGTGCTAAGATTGAAAAGTCTGCAACAAAGTTAATGTAAAAAATTACTGCACATACATTTAAGCAATCTGTTTGAAATTAGCTATTCATTGTTAAGTCGCATAATTAATTAATAAAAGATGTGATTAATTTAATTTATATGCCATTTATTTAAAATTATAAGATTTGTTGCTGGCATTTTTAAGTATTCGGCACGTCTACAAATTTTAACCTGGTAAGTTTGATCGTATTTGACTTTCTAAATGTTCACCTAAACACCATTAAATAGAAATAGTGCAATTAGGAATACTCAATATAATTGTGATCTTTTTTGCATTAAGCTATTTAATTCCTTTGCTTTTACACGAAAAAATATATGAAATGCTGATGTTCAATGAATGTTAGCATGAAATTCATGTTTGAATTAATATAATAATATTTATCATTGCATGCTGTACTTCTTATGCAAACAGTAACAAAATAAATCGATAATCTAAAGTTTTATTAAAGAAGATTAAAGTAAAATATAAAAATTGTGAAATTTCAGTTCACACACCGTGAAAACTGAAACTTAAGAGCTGGGTTTAGAACCTAAAGGACGTAATTCAAAAATTCATCCCTTAGTTGCACATGTTCTATATGGATTTTTCTAAATTTGTTGTGGATAATGGACCATCAAACCACTTTCTGTTGCTGAAAAACGTTTTATTCAACAGACACAAACGTTTTCAACCTAATACAATAGATCATCTTTAGGTGTAACCGAATTCGATTGCTTTTTCAATACGAAACGTCGTAACGAAGTAACGTTAAAACACTCATATTTAAATTTCGATTAGATAAATTAACACTTAAATACCAATATAAAGTATTTCAAACAAACGCAAAACAGTATAAATCTTATAATATAATCGAGATTGGTTGATAACAACAATGATGATAATGATAATAATAATAATAATAATTATTATTATTATTATTATTATAAGTTGACAAAACTGCGTCAAACAGCTGGTTAGCTTGGGGATGCCTTTCCGGGGAGACAGAAGGATTCATGATTGACATACAGGATCAGTTCATAAATACTAAAATCTACAGAAAACACATACTCAAAGATACAACACTCATGAATGACACATGCAGAAAATGTCACGTCATGCCAGAAACTATATGACACATCTCTTCTGGTTGCAAGCTCTTGGCGCAGACAGATTATTTACATAGACACAATCAAGTAGAAAATATAATACACCAAGAAGTTGCAAAGAAACACAAATTATTAGACATTCACGAACCATAATACAAGTATATTCCACAGACAGTATTAGAAAACAACACACACAAAATGTACTACGACAGAGCCATAATCACACATAAAACAATTTACCACAACAGACCAGACATCACACTCGTTGACAAACACAATAAAATCACATACATTATAAACATAGCCATTCCAAACACAACACATTCACAACAAAACACATTCACTGGAAAAATTAGGAAGTACACAGAACTCGCCCAAGAAATGAGGCATCTGTGGAGGATGGATAGAGTGCTTATTGTACCTGTAGTTCTCTCCTGTACAGGTGTGATACCACACACACTACACAAAAGCCTGTGAACATTACAATTGAATAGAAATACATACATCACACTACAGAAGGCAATAATATTGAATACATGTCATATTGTGAGAAAATTCCTGAATACAGACACACACACTGATACACTTCTTTAATTTCTGTTTTGGTTACTTTGCCTTGACTTTGGTCCGGCATAGTACACAGCCACCGGTGTTAACCGAGTATATCTCACTTAACCCAACATAATAATATTCAGCGCAGAGCCCAAACGGTTACGAGTTGACAGTCGAAATTTGGTACACAGTTAGGGTATGTCACGAGAACGCACACTAAGAAGAGATTTTTCGAAATTCCTCCCCACGGGGGAGAGGGACATGATTAAGTCTTAACACTTTCATCAACAATGGAAGTATTACGTAACAATGGAAGGTTTTAAGAGAAAGCGACGTGCAAGACGCAGATGAAGTTTTTTTTCGTTTTTGCGGGAAATCGAATTATTTTTAAACCCACCTAAAACTTCTCTAATTAGTTTGGAAACAGGGGAACCCAATTCTTGCATTCTGTGAAAAGGTCGACTATAACATAATAATCTTAATCTTCGCTTTTGCCCGAGCAACGCCGGGCCTATCTGCTAGTATCTTATAAAAATTTGAATTTGTACAATACACAATAACGATGATTGTTCTTGCTGAAAAGTTCTTTAGAATTACTGTATATTTTAGTCTTTTAAATTGAGATACCTAAGTAAGGGGGGTGAAATTTTCTTCTGCCCCGGACGGCTGACACCCACGCTACGCCACCGATAAGACGCACCTGAATTTTAAGACGCACTTTTTTCTTCGAAAAATTGCCTCCAAAATTCAGGTGCGTCTTATCGGTGGCGTAGCGTGGGTGTCAGCCGTCCGGGGCAGAAGAAAATTTCACCCCCCTTACTTAGGTATCTCAATTTAAAAGACTAAAATATACAGTAATTCTAAAGAACTTTTCAGCAAGAACAATCATCGTTATTGTGTATTGTACAAATTCAAATTTTTATAAGATACTAGCAGATAGGCCCGGCGTTGCTCGGGCAAAAGCGAAGATTAAGATTATTATGTTATAGTCGACCTTTTCACAGAATGCAAGAATTGGGTTCCCCTGTTTCCAAACTAATTAGAGAAGTTTTAGGTGGGTTTAAAAATAATTCGATTTCCCGCAAAAACGAAAAAAAACTTCATCTGCGTCTTGCACGTCGCTTTCTCTTAAAACCTTCCATTGTTACGTAATACTTCCATTGTTGATGAAAGTGTTAAGACTTAATCATGTCCCTCTCCCCCGTGGGGAGGAATTTCGAAAAATCTCTTCTTAGTGTGCGTTCTCGTGACATACCCTAACTGTGTACCAAATTTCGACTGTCAACTCGTAACCGTTTGGGCTCTGCGCTGAATATTATTATGTTGGGTTAAGTGAGATATACTCGGTTAACACCGGTGGCTGTGTACTATGCCGGACCAAAGTCAAGGCAAAGTAACCAAAACAGAAATTAAAGAAGTGTATCAGTGTGTGTGTCTGTATTCAGGAATTTTCTCACAATATGACATGTATTCAATATTATTGCCTTCTGTAGTGTGATGTATGTATTTCTATTCAATTGTAATGTTCACAGGCTTTTGTGTAGTGTGTGTGGTATCACACCTGTACAGGAGAGAACTACAGGTACAATAAGCACTCTATCCATCCTCCACAGATGCCTCATTTCTTGGGCGAGTTCTGTGTACTTCCTAATTTTTCCAGTGAATGTGTTTTGTTGTGAATGTGTTGTGTTTGGAATGGCTATGTTTATAATGTATGTGATTTTATTGTGTTTGTCAACGAGTGTGATGTCTGGTCTGTTGTGGTAAATTGTTTTATGTGTGATTATGGCTCTGTCGTAGTACATTTTGTGTGTGTTGTTTTCTAATACTGTCTGTGGAATATACTTGTATTATGGTTCGTGAATGTCTAATAATTTGTGTTTCTTTGCAACTTCTTGGTGTATTATATTTTCTACTTGATTGTGTCTATGTAAATAATCTGTCTGCGCCAAGAGCTTGCAACCAGAAGAGATGTGTCGTATAGTTTCTGGCATGACGTGACATTTTCTGCATGTGTCATTCATGAGTGTTGTATCTTTGAGTATGTGTTTTCTGTAGATTTTAGTATTTATGAACTGATCCTGTATGTCAATCATGAATCCTTCTGTCTCCCCGGAAAGGCATCCCCAAGCTAACCAGCTGTTTGACGCAGTTTTGTCAACTTATAATAATAATAATAATAATAATTATTATTATTATTATTATCATTATCATCATTGTTGTTATCAACCAATCTCGATTATATTATAAGATTTATACTGTTTTGCGTTTGTTTGAAATACTTTATATTGGTATTTAAGTGTTAATTTATCTAATCGAAATTGGTAAACTCACTGACAGAAAAGTGAGTTTAACGAGTTCGTAACTGACATTCGTTCGAAATGAAGCTGAACGAACAAATAATTTAATGTGAGCTCACGTATACACTCAAATCTGTTTTTGTGCGATTTGTTTTGTGCGGTATATGAACATTTCAATCAAATTGGAACGTAATTGACTCCTATAAGATTTTTTAAAACTCTATTGGATGTTTTCTATGACATCAGCAGATTTTTTCATTTTTTATTCAGTAAAATTTTTTTCATACGTTTTTTACGGTCCCATCCCATTTTAATAGCATAAAAATCATAAATACAGTAGAGAGTCGTTAATCGGAATCAATTGGGGACGGGTTGTTCAGATTAGTGATTTGTTCCGATTACCGATTATGTACGAAAAAATATATTAACCTGTCCGATGTTCAAATTTTTCTCCGTTGCGTGTCGCTTTGTGTTGAATTTTTCTCCGTTGCGTGTTGCTTCGTGTTGAATTTTTCATCGATTTTAAGCCTAACGAAAATTTTTATAATAATAATCAAGGCTATTGTAGCGTTAAAAATTATTTCTTAATTTTATACAAACAAAATAAATATATTGTAGAATATAAAAATATAAAAATTATACTTTAGAAGTAAATCTAGTATCAAAAACGTTCGATTCAGCACGACACAGTCCGACTGAAAATCGTTCCGATTACCGGGGTTTCGATTACGACTCTCTACTGTATTATGTTATATTTGAACAGATGCAGTAAGTTAGCAACCCTCCAGCTTTAGACTGCGGGTGTGAAATTTTACGCCTTGTTAAATAAAATAACACTTTCTGCAGCTATATTTATCAAATAAAATAATTTTTTAACGATTATTTTTAACTTTTTAATGTTAGATTGGTATTTAAGTGGAAACAATTAATTAATATAAAAAATAAAAGTCTTAGAGGATTTTTTCCCCATTAGGAATTGCAGAAAAAGGCCCAAGGAGTTAAAAGATGCTTAAAAAGTAATTTCAACTTTTTCTAATGCTATTTTCGATGATAAATTTAATATCTGTTTTTAATATTTTAATTTATTTCTGTAGTTTACCTACTTTCTGTACTGCAGAATGTAGCCATTCTTTATCTACATTTAAACATCTATACAGAAACCCGATACTTTGCAAATCACCTCCACCCCCCATTCTTTATCTGCTATTATTAATGTAGTGTGTATTGTCTTAATAAAAAAATCTATTAGTTAACTTTCAAATTAATTAAATAATAGTAGTTTGATAAATCTTTTGTAATAGCAAATTAATAATTATGAAGAATACAGTAGAGCATCGATTATCCAATTCCCGATTAACCGATTTATCGGTTAACCGACCGCGTTCTAGTCGGCAAATTCAAATGTCCGCTAGTGTTGTGGCGCTACAATATTTGGTTATGTCTCGGCTACTTTAATATTATTTTTGTTAAATTTTTGCATGTTTTAGCTGGCAGCACTGGCTCGACCATGAAAGGGAGACTAGTATTTAAACCAGGCCTAATACACTATACTAATAATGTACTTTTCATACTTTTCGGTAATCCGACTTTTCAGTTAACAGACCAACCCCAGTCCCCAATTGAGTCAGATTATCGATGCTCTACTGTATTACATAGAAAAATTAATTTTTTATAGCGTGTCTTGGCAAGATCATTTGTTGCATAATTCGTATTCGTTGCAATCCACTTTGCAAATAAAATGTGTGTTCAGGACATAGTAAATTACAGTGTATGATTGTATTTTGTGTTTTGCGATGCTTATTTCCGTTCAGTTCACAGGCCTGTAAATTGGCCGAAAACATTTATTGTGATTAAAGTTATTGCTGGAAAAGCACGAATGGTGTGTTTTTTATTTTATTGTCGATTGTCGGGTTATTTAAAAAGAATTTTTGAGTTGGCTACTTTTGGGCTACTTTTTAGAAATTTTATAGCTACAAACACTAAAAACATCTGGCAACGCTCAACGTGGACGACTTCGTGGTCGCGGCCGTGTACAAGAACAGCGAAGTTTCAAAGATCGCCCTCAAAACCAGTGATACCAAAGAAGATTGGAGAATGAGAACGAGACCTGCCTTGATCGCAGGTAGCCAGATTTAAATTTTTATAAAGAGATCATGTCGTACAAGAATTTTTATAAAGAGATCATTCACGTGGAGATCATGTCGTACAACCTGAAAAATTTATGCCTGACGTGGAACATCTGATCACTGGGCTCCTGGACGTCCAAAAGGAATATTACAGGTGGAAAGTGGCGATGAAGATATGCGAAAACAACAAGAGGAGGATGATGACGGGATGTGAAAACTTTTACACGCATCCAGGAAATGGTTAAGGCAACAAAACAACGTTATCCTCAGAGCTGACAAAAGCAAGTCTCTGATGCTAATGAAGAGAAGTACAGTACATACATGTCTATGATGCAAGGATACATCAATGACACGTACTGTGAAAACGTAGATGTGGGATACCTCCAAACGTTGCAGGCACGTGTGAAACGTTTCACACAAACCAAGTTAGCTGAAAAGTGGGGGCTTGCGCAAAGTGGTGGTGGCATCCCCCGATGTGCCAAGGCTGTTCGCCTTCGCCGAAACTCATAAAGACCCACGCTCTCCCAGACCAGTTCTAGATAAGGCCAGATCCCCACCAGGGCTTTAGAATCTGCCATACACAAACTGGTGTGTGACCAAATGAATGCGTACTCTTGAGCCATCAGGAACCCAATCGAACTGGTGCAGTCCTTGAGGTTTCTCATCACAACCAACTCCACTTGTATCAGGGTTCTTGATTTTGTGTCATTGTTCCCGTCCATTAAAATACAACCGTGTTTCTGCGAGATCAGGGATGTATTACTATCTCGCCCCCATGCCTATCCACACCGCAAACAAATCATAGAATTAGCGCACATCCTCTGTTACTCATCCTTTTTCCGGTTCAATAACAAAACGTACCTACAAAAACGAGGTGTCCTCATGGGCTGCCCTCTATCGGGGCTAGTGATCAGGAGACTTGAACAACAAATCATCCCTTCTTTCCTTCCCAACATCCTCCTGTACAGGAAGTATGTAGATGACATCCTTATCATATGGAAAGCAGAGCCGGACATCAATAGATTTATCAACGCAATGAACAACAACCCGTATGGGCTAAGCGTTAAATTGGAACAAAAAAGCAACGTCTCCGCGCATTTCCTCGACTTGGACATTCAAATAAGGGATAATAAGACCACTCATAGGGTATTTTATAAAAAAATGCCATGTACCTTTGTTCATCCCAGCTATCTCGGAAGATCCATATTCGTAAAAGATCGCGGCTTTTAGGGCACTAATTAAGCTCGCGTTCACGCACAACTCAAAATACGAAGACACACTGGCCGAGCTCAGCCGTATCCAGGAAGTGGCATCACAACACGGTTATGATAAGAACATAGTATATAGCGTAGCCCGCAATTACATACAGGGAAATACTCGTAACAACCTAAACGCCGGGTTGGGATCCGTTGATAATAATGCAAGAAAAATAGTAGAGTACAACGACTATCTGGATGCGATACACAGAGAAATCTCATCCATCACACATAATAAAATAGCTTATAGGAGGCCAAGGTCGATATACAGCTTACTTCGAAATTGGAAAGACAGTTTGGACATGAAACACGCACTGGGTGTATATGCGGTTCCCCTTTGGGATGACAGATTTAATAGAAGTTTGGTCTATGTGGGTTCGACCAAACGCTCTCTCCATCAGCGCCTCCGAGAGCACAAGTACGACATTGCCAGCAATAAACAATCTACTACACTGGAAACTTATGCCACAGAACCGGGAATCACAGCTGACCTCCAAAATGCTCGTATAATCAGAATGTCACACCGTACGTACCAACTCAGAACATTGGAGACTCTGGAGATATATAAGGCAGGATTGCAGAACACATGCATCAACTACGAGGATGCAATTAACATCTCGCACGCCTGGAAATATTGTTATGAGGGAAATGCACACCCACAAATAAATTCACATTGATTTAATTCAATTTGTATTCAAAGTTCGGCAAACGTAATAGGACGCATGCGTAAACAACATCCTAACACGAGCATCATGATCCATCTTATCTTCTAATTCCATGATTCCAAATATAAAATAGAATTCGCTTCGGTTTTTTGTTCTGTTTACTGGTATTTGAAATTTCTTATCAGCTGTGCCTGAGGAAGACCCCTAAGGGGTTGAAAACGTTAGCTGTTGTAGAAACACCTATCACTAAATTATAAAGGGTTTTCGTGGTGTGAAGAATTATAATTCATTTAGTATATTGTAAGAAGTATATTTGTCTTTGTTATAACTATAATTTACTGCTAGTCAAAAACGAATTTCAGTTAAAACTAGTTTTAACTAGACAAAACGGGTTTTAACAAAGACATCCAGTATAAACTAGTTTCAACTAGTGAAAACGCTTTTTGACTGTAACATATACAATAAAAACAAATTTTGGGGGAAAATGGTGGGTTTCACATGTGTATCTCGTGAAGCGTCAGGCTTAATGACGATTGCTAGAGTTTACAACTTTTTATAAACTTATCTTTACTGTAGAAAATGAAACTTTTTGCCATTTTATAATACTCATAAGTATAAAAATTTTCTAAATAAAATATGATAACAGATGACGCCATTAAAATTTTAAACGCTGCCAGGAAAGTTCATCAACTCGTTGCTAGTTTAGTTAAATTCATAATTAAATTACTTTTGCTATACAAATATCTTTATTTCTATACATTTAGTTTTATTATATTTATTAACTTCATAACTTGTTAGGTTAAATATGAATGGAATACAATTACAAGAAAATAATCCACCTGTTGAAAATAAAGAATTTCCAAAAGTTATTTCTACGTTAAAACAAGAAATACGAATCATAAATAATTCGTAAACTTTAAAAAACGATCTGAAGGGATTGTAATTAAGATTTGTATTGGGAAAAAAGCGATATAATTATTTCTTTCGTTAGTTTTTCTATTCCATTGTATAGAGTCCATACTATAGACGCTTAATTAGAACCAGTGTTGTGGGTCAGAGGCGAAGTCGCCAGAGTCACATGTTTTTGGGCAGAGTCAGAGTAAATACAGTTTTTTTTTTTTTTTTACTTTTACCGCTCTGATTTCGGAATTTACTATTAAGTGAATGTGAAGTAAAAGAAATGTGTTTTTTTTTTTAATAAATCGATATTTGAGACTATTTCTTATAAAATGAACACTTCGATAAATTTAGATATCAACATGATATTAACCCATAAAGGCCGTTTCGTATGAAAACGTTATGCATATCTAACGTGATTTGTCCTGTACTTTAAAAAACTACTTTTTATTAATTTAAAATTTTCCAGTGGCCGAGTGGTTAAAATCTCGGAACTTTTGAAATACAGTCGTGGGATCACTCCTAGAAAGTAAGCGCTTATAATATTGCTTCGAAGCTCCAAGCTTACTTATCTTTATCAAACAGAAGCACACAAAAGAAAATTTCGCTTTCATTTCGGGTGCATAATTTTCACTCGCAAAATTTTACATCTCAGTTGTTTTACTTTAGATATTATTATTTTGTTTTACTAATTTGACTAATTAATTTTTTCACTGCTTTTTCATTAATTTCTAGTTATTTATGACTGTTATAGCTTTGATAAAATAATTTGGTCTTAAAACAGTCAATAAAAAAGAAACAATGAAAAAAATTAAACCGAGATCACGATCTAAATGCAACAAAGTAAAAGAAGAGAAAACTGCAATATGTAATTAATAGGATTGTTTTAACTTATTATTCAATGGTTTAATTCGGTGTTCTTTCTAAATAAATAAAGGTGCAAAAATTTACTTTAGATTTAAAGATTAAAAATTTTTTAAAACTGTTCATATTTAACATTGAATATAATTAAGAAATATAAGAAAAGTTTAGAAAATTATTAATGAAATATTTCAAGCAAACAAATAAATGTAATAACGATGACATAATGCAAGTATTCACTTGCTGCCATCTATTGACAGCTGGTATATAAATAAATAAATAAATAAATAAATAAATAAATAAATATATATATATATATATATTTATATATATTATAATAGATATATATATATCATAATTATATGTTATAATATATATTAATTATTATATTATATATTATAATTTATATATATATATATATATATACCTATTATAATTTTAAAGTCTGTGTGTAGAATGAGGTATAACTATTAGAACAATGACAGGAGCTATGAGAATGAGTTTAATCTGCTTTTATCAGCAAAATTATTTCATCTTATACTATAAATCATAATTATTGCGATGTAAAATAAAAACAAGCTATTCTAAAAATATTTATCTGATAAATATTCTCATAACAAACCTTCCTTGAAAAATACCAGATTCATTGCCACGTGTATAAGCCATATTAAAATTATACGACGTATATTGCAAAAAGTTAAGTAATGTATAAAAAATTCAAAACAAATTAAGTGAAGTTTTCTAGCGTTAAATAACTTACTTGATACACTCTGCAATTATTCGTATTTCCAACAAATCTTTTCACTCATGCATAAATACAGAAATGAAAATAATACTTATTATTCTTATATTATAAAAGTAAGATCATCAATTTTTTTGCAATAATTACACCTTATGTATCATAAAAATATGCAAGTTTAGTTCAGTTACATTATTTTGAATGATCGATAATAACATTTCTAAATTTTTGTATTATTTGATAAAATTAACATTTTATTTGCGTGCATTAAAGTGTATTAAATTCTAGCTATTTATGTAATATATTTATTGTCGTTACATAAACATTTCATATACAAAGGAATCTCGCTTAACGAGCATTCCGCATAACGAGTAACAGGGAGAAGAAAAGTCCCAATTGTACGCATGCTGAATCACTCTGTGTTCAGCACTCGTTTTGCTAGCATCTTACTGTCACTTGTAATTAGATATTTTTCCAAACTTGTGTTTACCCATATTACGTATAAACCTCAATAACCATAGCCAATAAACACACCAGACGATATGCCAAATTCTTGGGCTATGTAAAGGCTATAATTTATTATAAGAAATTAATTAATTTGAATAGAGGTACACAGTGATGCTTCCATCTCGTATTAAATTTAATGACCAATTCCAAATTAAATTTTAAAAATGTTTAAATTAAAATTTAATTATTTATAATTATTGAATATTAAATTTAATACGAGATGGAAGCATAACCGCCTACCTCTAGTCAAATTCATTAATTCTAATATTTAATTACAACCTATACATAGCCCGAAAATTTGGCATATTGTTTGGTTGTTTGAGACATATTTTTTCGATTTTTTGCTTTCTGCAAATCGAATTCGCATTACAGGTTGGTATATTCCGCGCTAGAATAAAGATGAGAATGATTCACGCTCACGCATTCCTTAACAATATATATTGCATAATTTTTTTTTTTGAATAAACGTTATACATATTTGTGTATTTTTTCGAGATGGACAGCATTATCTTATTCTACATTAATTTCTATGAGAAAAATTGTTTCGCTTAACGAGTGTTTTTCGCATCACGAGTAAGATTCTGGAACGAATTATGCTTGTTAGGCGATGTTTTACTGTATTTATATACGATCTTACTGCTAATGATAGTTTAGAAGAAATATATAACATCAGATAAATAACTTAATTGTAAGTTATTTATCTGATGTAATATATACAGTGTAAGCAAAAATATATAATATTAGATAAATAACTTATAATTAAGTTATTTATCTAATATTATATATTTTTGCTTACACTGTATATATTATACAAATTATAGTTTAAAAAGCAACGTAACAATATGTTTCTTTTTAAAGTATAATTCGTATAATATATGGGAATAGAATATCATCATCATCATCATAGAGAGTTTAATAACATAAAAATAATACAATACAAATTAGCAATACAAAAAGAGAACAATTTCTCTGTTATGGTTCGAAGGATTACAAATTAGCAAATCTAAAGTACAAAGATACAAAGATAAGTTAAACACTATAAACAACGATTTTATGATTGCATACATAATGTTTTATCTATAATTACAAAGACAATGAATACAATAACAATCATTAATTTTAATGTTTCAAATAGTACTTTTCGGAGATTTTAACAAAATAATTGTATATTTTGTAAGGATTCGTTTTACTGAGATTATTTCAATTAAGTTGGAAGTCGAGTAATGAATTATAATTGCATATTTGAGGTATTTTATAATAGTCACGCAAGCTATGAAGTTCTTGACAATTGTGAATTAGATGATATAATGAAAATTCTTCAGAATTACATAAAGAGCAATAAGATCTTGCTAAATCAATATAAATATTATTAATAAAAAGAGTATATTTATTTAAACGGAGTTGAATTATTAATCGTTTTACATTTAAACTAACTAGTTGTGAATATAAGGTTGTGAAGACGGAATCTGTAATAAATCAATATACCATGGGTGATAAGTACTTTGGTATAGTGAATTTTGATCTTTGTTTATTGCCTGGGAAATTCCGGAGTTTATTAAAGTAAATATCCAAATTTCTAAACATTAATGTTATCTGATAATGACTCCGATACACCAAAACTATTTAGGATTTGGCTTAATTTGTAATGCCATAGATGCTTAAATTTCTGATTTTTACTTTGATTAATATTTTGTTGGTGTAAATATATTATAGTATTATCATTTTCAAATTTGATTCTGTAGTAAAATTTTATTAAACGTTTCAATAAGAACGGGAAGAACCAAACTCGGTTTACTTCATGCCGCAAAGCATATCCTGGAATAGTTCTTTCCAGATGAAATAATCTGCGTAAATAATAGACGTAAAGATATTCCAATTTATAAATATAATCTAAACTCCATATTGGACTTACATAATATATTATGGGTATGATCGTTGAGTTAAATAGTTTAATATGAATTTTCAGATTAGTAGTTTTCAACTTGGAACATACAAATAGTAGATTATCTATGGCTTGCTTTGCTTTGATTTTTATTTTATTAAAATGTGCTTTAAAGGATAGGTTCCAATCAAATTTGACTCTATGAGAATAGAATATTAACTAATTCAATATTGACTATAACAATGTATAGCGTAATGTGTTTGACACCGAAAATAATTATAAATTACATTTTTCCAATTTCTCTGAAGTACACATAAATTCCTTGTCAATACAGAACTTTCACAACGTCGTGCACACAGCAGATTTTGTTGTTGATTCTGTCCTTCGGTAACGTTAAAACATTAAATACGAATATAATAGAAAATTCATCCTTATAACTAAAAAGCTGATAACATAAAAAAATCCAGTTGCTTAACTTTCCCAGCAACATTTGGTGGCACATTCTGTTATGACATTGTATTATTAAAGAATAATTTTATATATTTATAACTATTATAAAATGACAAAACAAAAACTAATAATTGTAAATGCTAATAACGAGGAAAATCTTCAATAATTGCAGATCTTACTCGAAATATGCCACGCTACCCCATTCATTTTTTATCCCTTCGATCTTTAATTACCAAAATTTGATATCATCAACCCTCTAATAATCAAATCTCTTAGAAATCTCAGAAATTTTTCAAGAAAAGGCACAGGAGTTCATAAGCTTCAAACAAGGTGAACAAAGGAATGCCTTACACATACATATTCACTCACATCCCTATGTACAAAATAAACCCTCCAAGTTTTTTACCTTTCTCTACGTTTCAAGAAGTCCTGAATCGAGAAATAAAAAAATAAAAAATATTAAATAGGGTTATTTTTACTTATTGCCAACTTTCTTTTTATTATAAATAATGGAGCTGGGGACATTAGAACTAAGTTTTTTTTTTTAATTGCTCCTATAGCTCTGAACTAAAATTACGTTATTAAAGAGTTTACTAAACAATTATTAAAACGTCTACATAATATTACATATCAGAATAACGCGCTAGAGAAAACACCAACTGAATCGAATTGATTACTTTTCTGTTTCTTCTCCATTCTGTTGTAATATCTCGCATCTGAGATAAGTTTTGCTTCTACAGTATTAATCATTAAGTGTATATATCTATCGCATATTTTATAATTCAAATAGCATTTTAAAATGTAAAGGTTAGTTTAGTTTTATATGTTCATATAAACTTGAAATAATAAACAGTTGAATAATGATATTAACTTCATCGAGTTTAAGTTAACTGATAAGAAAAATCAATCGCTAATTATAAATTACTACGTAAGTTATAATATCCGAGTTTTTTAAATAAGTTCAAATGTAATTGCAATTGTTTTGTTTATATAAAAACCATTTAGTGTTTGCTTTGAGATAAGAGCAGTTCTTTTGCGAAAATCTCTATAATATACGTAATTTTACTTTGTAAAATATATAGTCATTTTTTTTCTTCAGATCGATGATTGAAGTGCAAATTGGGAATTTATAGATCTACAAATTTTTTCACTGTGTATTGGCTGTCCGTGTGTTTTTCGTTAATCTTGACAGCGGTGATAGATAGATGAAACACGAAACCGAACGTGGAAACCACAGTTAAAGGCGACATTGCGTAACAATATTGGAACTTTCGATACTAACCGGAAGTCACGTTATTTCAATTTAAATATTTTCCGCTGAAATATGTTGGATAGATGACCGGCTCGACTCTATTGTTAAAAGAAAAGTACGATGTACAGAGGAAAACCACTATTAATTTGATGCAAGAATATATATTTTAAATAAAATAAATCAAAAGTATGATGAAAAACTTCTAGCCCTACATTGTGATTATGTAGTATTAAATAATTGCCTGTTTTTTTTAACTTATACTAATTCTCACGGGTGTTTGACTAAATAGGCAAACAGGTTCTTTGATTGCATGAACTAAGGTACAGATGAGGAGGAAGTTATAATTTTGTCGTTAATTCGGCAAAATTTGCTTGAATATTCTCGTGTGCTTCATTCAGAAAGTGAAAAAATTCCTGACAGGAGATTGATTAATGTCATTCGAGCAATATTTACGGTAGTGAGTGTCTCACGAACTGCCAGAAATGTTGGCAGGAGTTAATTTCATAATATTTTTAATGACAAAAATTAAAATATTTTATATTATCATTTCAAAACACGCTACTTCCGGAAACACGAGTAAATATAATATAATGTCCACAAATAAGTAATAAACTGTAATAAGATGTAAATTCCAACAATTTGTCGATCTTCTTGGCATTAAATAATCTAGTAATCTTAAGGTTTGTTATTTTTTGCCTGCGAGCGTGTTTGAAAAAAATTACTGATCCAATAAATTCACATTGCAGTTTTTGTGTCTGTCTGGATGGTTGTCCTTCCTTAATCCTGACAACATTGTCAGACAGATGAAAGTTTAGACAAGATATGGAAAGAGTATTAGTAGGAAGCCCGGATTAACTATACATAAATATGTTTCTGTGAAATAGCAAACACATACTTCATCTTACTTATTTATCATTGTTTATCACGAATGATAAATAACGATAAACGCAGATCAGGCGAAAAAGCCGATGTTGCATATGAGCCGCGGGACTAAAAGAAATTAACATTAATCTAGCTCAGGGTTTAGTCCCATGGTTCTCAACATAAGGCACATGCCCGAAAGAGCGCAATTTGCTTTTTAAAAAGTACACTTAGAGGAATTATTAGTAGTAGTAAATTTAAAAGCCTTAAAATTCTTATAACTTGTTATTCACAGATTAAGCTTAAAATGGATTTTAAATTTTCTGTCTCCATGGCATCTTGTCAATGTCTTCTCTGTTTAGATAAGCTTTACTCCTGACCTCTCTAGTGTTACTTAGAGCAAGTTTAGTGGTTTGAGTCTGAAATTATTACATCGATAATTCAAAAAACCTTAGAATAAAGTAAAAAAAGTTTCAAGTGTGTGCAGACAGTTATTATTTCTTTTAAGAAACTCGATACGTAAATGTATGTATAGTACTTATATTATAAATAATTTTGAGGTTAATTATTATTTGTTGTTTTACATATTACATAATATTACTATTATTAGTGATTTCTTTCTAAGTACTTCAACTTTCCTTTCGTTCTTTCATTTTTTTTTCATACATAAATGTCATGTTCTCTGGAAGCTTGTCCAAACCATGTTAATAACTTTTAAAGCTTTGTCCGAGTAAATAGGAATTCACTTTTTGAATAGTAAAAATAACATGCCACATGGGGCATAAAGATTACAGAGATGCTTGGGTGTGACATGGCCATAAAAGTTGGAAATGACTGGTGTAGATATTTCTCTTGCCTACCCATCCATGAGCGCCATCACTCAGCTCATACATCACAAAATAAAGACCAGAAATTTGTCGGTTAAATCTGAAATCCTTTAAATTCATGTTCCTTAAATTAATTTATATAAAATAAATCGATAAAACAATTTTTTAAAGTGTGAGAACACAGGGGGTTATTACCGAAAGGATAACAATGCGTTTACCCTGTCGATTCGTTAGATCTGCTCACTGCGTCGAAGGTTGTTTTCTATGAGTGTAAAAATGCGGAGACTAGACGATCGTATAACCACGGTCTCTCGACTCCAGCTAAACTATTTTTCCGTGGATTAACTCGGGTATATTAAAGATGATTTTTAGAAGGGCTATTTACCAATAAATGTCTTAAAAACAAAAAATGAGTGAAACCCAAACATAATATATATAAACACTAGCTGACCCGGCCACGCGTTGTTGTGGCTCAAAATGTATCTATTATAAATGTGTAACACTTCCCCCATGGGGAAATTTTAAAAAATCCCTTTTTAGTGTATATTTTGTTGACATAACCTATTAAAACGCAATTAAAAACGCAAAAAACCGCATGTAAAATAGTATAAATAGAAGCCGAGTTATTCACGGTAAGCCTTAATCCCGTCCATCTCCCCCCGTAGGGGGAATTTCCTCATGTATATTATATAAAAACACGTGCATATTCGAATGCAACGTTGTGTCAAAATTTCAAAGGAATCGGTAGGAACAAACAAACGTTGTATTTTATTTATATAGATAGGTAGAAAATGATCTGCTTAGGTCCATTCTCACAGAAAAGCATAATGCCTCACAGAAAAGCAAACTTAGGTCGTCGGAAGTTAGCGCCATCTGTTGGACATAAAAGCCTTAATCCATATATAAATATATTTTTGAAAGGGGGGAAATGGTGAACTTCACATATGCCACAAACCTTCGCGGGAATGTATTAAACAACTTCCCAAAGTTTCATGGCAATCGGATAAATGGTGTGGTAATGCATGAAGGACAAACACACACACAGACAGACATACATTCGTTTTTATATATATAGATTATTTATTATACTACAACGATAAAATATATATACGATACTCCACAAGTATCATAAAGTGGCAAGATTATCATATAAAAGATCTAAATCTTACTATATTCTGTATATCGAACATGAATGCTATACGAGAGAGAGAGAGAGAGCTTACAATCGTTCCAAATATTATACTACCGTAACTTGAGGTTTGATCTTTTCTTAAGTTTCGACATGTGGGTAACTATTCTGGAGAAGGTGGAACGGAAGGAACCATTCTTTTGTGCGCACATTATACTAAATTTGATTAATTATATATGGCAATCATTTTACGGAGATCTGCCCGATGATACCACGAATGGTGGGAAAACGCCCCATTTATAGGGACGGCTGCTGTACGGATTTGTACGATGTGCAGAGCAAGTAAACTAACACATCATCATGTGAAAGTGAGTTAATTTGGTCTAGAAAGGAAGTTCATTTCCTCCCTCTTTCAGAAGCGACTAAAGTACATCCTATTGTGTGAATAATATTTTATCGAAAATAAAATATTTTGTTATAATATTTTATAACAATTAAGTTCTTAATCCGCGGATCTCGCAAAAGTAATATAGCTAACAAAAAAGCGACTGCACGTTAAAATAAAAATAATATATAAAAATATATATTTAAAAAGTTAATGTTACTGTAAAAATGAAAAAAAGTTTAACAAATGTAATCAAATATCAGAAAATATTTTTCTTTCATGTGCAGTATGATTTTAATACTTCAAAACTTTCAATTTATACAGCGAAGGCAATATACAAGAAAACTGTTTATTATTTAATAACGCTTATAAATATTTCATATGAATATTGCAAACATTAAGTTATTTAGTTTATGCTCGAATTTTATAATTTAGAATTTTTGAGTAATTTACCGTAGAAAGGAATTTACTAAACAAAAATAGAAATATGTTATTAAAAACGTAAAAAGTAACACGGTCTTTTTATATTCATTTTAAGTACTGAAAACATTATATCAAGGATGAGATAAATATACTGACGTTACTGAAACAAAGTTTATAATTCATAGTCACTTCATGCATGGTTTGTACTTCCAATGTTTTTCGTGGGTAAATATTAACTAGTTTGAAAATATTCTGAGGTGGAAATAACATAAAATATTATAATACAATATTTAAGCATAAAAATATTCGAAGTAAAACGTTTAAATTTTATTTTATTATTAGAATAATATTGTCTTAGAAATATTATATATTTTAGATATTATGCCTAAAAATTTTTGTGAAATAAATTACTAAAATTAAACAACTATATTTTTAAAAATTTGTTTGTGAATAATTGAGAAATATAAATAGCATGCAATAAAGTTTGACGCTGCAATTCAACAAACATAATGTATAAAAAAATACAACAACGGCAACCACCAACAAGCACACCTCCTGTGCACCAGCAAACACTATGATTTTTATGTTAACAACATATTTACAGCTACACTTCGACCTATTTGAAAAACTCGAATAATAGAAATCAATTTATAATAAGTGATGTTTAAATTATGTGTTTCTATCACTTAACTTAAGCAGACTTCACAAATACATTATAAAGAATGACAGCAAACATGTGAAAGTTAATAGTGATAAATTGGTTTTAAATAAATTATGCCAAAGAAATATTCATAATAAATATATTCAATGTACTGTACTTAAACGTTTATGAAATTTAGTCAGAATAATTTAATTGCATCGATGATCTATAGAAATAAAGAAAATTTAACCAAAATTAATTTCCAATCGAAGTAAGTGGTTGCTAGTTTACTTACTACATCAAATTATTAATTGTAAAATATTTATGAAACATGAGAAAATTCTGTCCGTTGAATACATTAGTAATTCTTTTAAGTGTACTAAAACGTATTTAAAATTTAAATTATATCAATGACGAATCTTTCTCTTGATATCATCATTAAACTGTTCATAAAACCTTGAAGTGTCAACGAGATATTAACACAAACAACTGGCTAAACCTTTACACTTTAATATACTGGGCGATATGTGTATTTGATAAATAACACTGTAGATGCAGTATATACAACATTTCTGATGAGAAATATTCTTAATATAAAATGGAGAAAGAAAAAAGTAACACATACGATTCAGCTGGCGTTTTGTCACGTTTGTTTTATTGGTACGTAATATTATTTAATGTTTATAATTATTAATTAAAATTTTATGACTTCCATAATTACTGAATTTTTTGTGACAATAGTTTTAAGTTATATTTTTGCATTTAATTGTCTATCATTTCCAATTGGCAAAATGCGAGCCTTCCACCGTGCACGATATTGTGAAAGTTATGTGTTTATAAGTAATTTATATATACATAACACGAATTAGAATGATTTACTTTTATAATTTTTTTTGCGTGTGACACTGTTTTCTTCGATATAATTAGTATACATTTATTCCAATATATTGTGTATAATATAATTAAAATGTCAATTTAATTATTTATTTCATATTATACATGTCAAGTAAACGTCTGTTATTTGTAAAATCGTATATTAATAATTATACATAACAACAATTATGTATAACAAAAATTTCGAAGTCTCAATAAAGATTCAATGTTAGGATACTCTATTACGGCTCAGCAAGGTTACATTGCTATGTTGACAAACACCAATTTTCTATAAGAAAATCTAAGCTATAACCTATGCTGTAGGTATGCACTTCCCAACGTGAGTTATGCCTATCCCTTGAAGTAGGCGTTTGGTGATTTAGGAGTACGCGTAAAAAATTAATAATGGCGGTTGTAAAATAAGAATATTCGGATTCTGCGTTTAGGTCTTTCGCAACGTTATAGCACTCGATGTTTAGTTTTAAATGAAAAGATAATTATATTATTATAATGTTAATGTGTGTCCTTACTTCGACACTTTTCGATAAAAAGAAACTTTTGCATGTAATAGTAGTGTTATATATTTGACAATAGCACCACTGTTTGTCAGGACACGCGAGATAAAATTTATTAAACGTAATATTATTAAAATTCTACTGGTGAAAACATTTTGACATTCTTTAATTTTATTTACATTACGCATTTAAAAGCAGGTTTTTAATTAGTTTTTACAATATTACTTTATATTCAATTTAAATAGCTATTGGATTTAATCAATTTGCAAGCATTTGTGCCGTCAGAAGTTTATACACTTTTTACTCTGATAAACTTAAAAATGTTATTCGGCTTAATCAGTTATTTATCTAGCCACCTAAAAGGAGTTTATGGACTATTAAACGAATTGTTACATCCTTCTAGTCAGGGGTCGAAAAGTGCGGCTCGCAAGCCGCATGTGGCTCTTTGCATAGACGTTTGCGGCTCTTCGGACATAAACTCCAATCTCACCTCATCTCAAGCAGCTTATAACTTATGAGTTTATGAGATAGAGCAGCCGAATAAACTTCAACTCGTACGGCATACTCTCTACCATTCTTTAGCCTGTCCGCACATGACCATTCGCGTTGATCAATATGAATCGCATGCGAGTGATAGCATTTAAAGCCTATCTGTATATATATGTGACCGGGGGGTCGGCACCTCTTTGGTGTCACGTCAGATCTGACACCACCGTGTCTCGGCTGACACGGAAGCCGCGGCGATTCTACGATCGGTCGCGTTTTTCGGGCGATTGGATTCGGGATGGAGGACAAGAGATAACAGAGGCCATTTTAACAAAACATAACGTATATTTAATTGGAACAGGATTCATGTACATTATCAAGGGTCTAGTGACGCGATTTAAAGAGAGAGAGCTTACAAACGAGTTCGCGTGGTGATAAATACCTTGTGAAAGATGTTCGGAGATCCTGGCAATAACGGAGGTCGACGCTTTCGTCTTGACAAAGTCTTAGTCTTATACCGCCGATGATGGTACAATTCTAGGTCTGAATGAGGAGGTTGGGACTTTAACAGAGCTATAGAGCATACTGATAAGAACAAAAAAATTGTAATAAACCATGGGTGTACGGGCGACTCTTCGCGAGATATGACCCCCAAAATGACTATCGACATCGGAACTGACGCCGCTTTCTCCGCTAAGCCTATCGCGCGTTTAACAGGCAGCAAGCCCTATTGGGTGTAATATAAATTACTCCTTATAGAATTTCAGGACTTTGATTATATATTTGAACTCGGGACCGAGACGAGTTCAACGGTACCCTATTTTTGGACCGGAGACGAAAAATCAATGTTACTTATGGCAGCGAACATGGCGGCCCGACTGACCTCTCGTACGGGCGCCACCACACGCCGCCATGTGCTAAACTAGTGATCGATTCACGGTAGTTCTTGAACGAAGTAAAAAAAGGGGGGAAACGTCTTCTAAAAGCAATTTTAACGGCAAGCGACGCGACTCCCGATCGCGATAGCGAGGCCGGAACTGACGTAGGCGCATCTTTCGAGGGCTATATCTCGCGAAGGGTCGCCCGTACACCCATAGTTTATTGACTTTTTTTGTTCCTATTAATATGCTGTAACGCGCTGTCAAGGTCCAAACCTCCTCATTCGGACCTAGAATCTTGCCGGAGGTAGCGCTCTTAAAAGTACGTCTGCACACACGGCTATCCGAGCGACAACTCCCCGAATTTTCGTAGTATTGTTGTTCTTTTCGATGCAGTTTAGGGCGAAGGTGATGGGAATTGCGTCTGAGAACTAAACAGAGATACATTCTCACGTAGAAAGTTGACAGTTAGTCGTTAGTAAGTGACAACAAGACGACAACTATGACGTCATGGAAAATTTTCTGTAGGTTCAAAATTCAGACATTTACATATAACCTATTGAACGCGTGTCCATCCGTCCGTGTAACGTTATGCTGAAAACGGCCACTAGAGGCGCACCTGTCGTGTGTCGAATTTCGCACATTTAAATTAACAATATAAATTATTATTTATATTAACAGTATAAATTGTTATTATTCATTTGGCCAATAGCCGATAACAATATAAATAATTCAGTATATTTGTAATAGGAATTTATTATTGTCAAGGAATGCCTGTAACGCGCACTAGGGGGCTAGGGCACAGTTGGTCGGCGATCGGTCAAGCAGTTAAGCCTCGAAGCAGCTCTCTGGTACTTTTGGTATTTTGTTTCCATGGCAATTTCGCTCTTCTCACTTGACAAACTCCCGACCCCTGTTCTAGTCCAATTGTTTATTGGAGTTCAAGAATTACTCAGAAACAAGTTTAATTTCCAGATGTTTTATTTAAATACATTTCGGATCCAAAGTTTCCGATGATTCCTCCTCAGTAATATATAGGTTACAGTCAAAACCCGTTTTTAGTTAGAACGCGTTTTAACTAGTTGAAACTAGTTTATACTGGATGTCTTTGTTAAAACTCGTTTTGTCTAGTTAAAACTAGTTTTAACTCAAATTCATTTTTGACTAGCAGCAAATTCTAGTTATAACAAAGACATTTAGTATAAACTAGTTTCAACTAGTTAAAACGCGTTATAACTAAAAACTGGTTTTGACTGCAACATATAGAGTGATTCGGGGTAAGATGGTAAGTGGGGGAAGATGCCTACTTTTTGATATTTTCAAACGGTGACGTCAGATATTGTCATGTGTTCGTATGATGAATCGTTCGGCCAATATTGAGTGTGGAAAGCTGTAGTTGGCTACCGTTACCTCATTTTCTACATCTGAGAAAAATAAAAGCAATACAAGAACGAAGTTTTTGTTGTCAAATGTTTTTAGAATCATTTTAAAACTAAAAGTTAAAATAGAATTTATTACAAATTACGAAAAACAATTAATGTGCGATGTAGTTAAGGTTTTAAAGTTTCCATTCTGAGCTACCGCCGATCCCAATCGGACACGCTAGAACACGTGACACTGGCATCTTACCCCGACAAATGGGAAAGATGCCACATTTTTCTTGGAGTAACATGTCTATTCTTTGTTAATTGAATTCCAATATGCCTATTTTTAATAAATTTTTGTTTTCTCGTTTTATTGCAGGATATGCATAGAAATTATATAAGGACTTCTCAAAAAGGGTTTTTGGACTGAAAAGAGCTTTCAGCTAGCTATAGAGCACGTTAGAACGGGCGGAAACTTAACAATACTTATACTGTGCTGTTATACTTACTATGAAGTACTTTGTACTACATATGCAATAAATTAAATTTGGTTAAGATATTCGAAAATCAATTTCATGCAATTATATTTGTTATCTTACCCAAATGGCATTTGGCATCTCACCCGGATACTTAGGGTCAGATGCCTAAAATGCCAGACAGTAAAAAAGTCGTCATTGTAAACACAATATACAATTATTTTTCATATATTCCAATGTTTTATTTGAAAAACATGCTCAAGAATATGATATTTTCGTTACAGGCCTCTAAAACCCAAATTATCGTTATAATTTCCTTCATAAGCAAAATGTTAGGCATCTTCCCCCGAATCACATAACTATTTATTTCCCCAAACATATTTATGTAGCTAAAATTAGTTTTAGCTAATGTTAAAGTTAAAACTAGTTTTATCTAAAATCAAAACATATACAGCAGTAAATTAACTAGACAAAACGGGTTTTAACAAAGACATCTACTATAAACTAGTTTCAACTAGTTAAAACGCGTTCTAACTAAAACCGGGTTTTACTGTAACATATATACAAATAATTTGTACGAAGATGGTTAAAGAGTCCAAGTTTAGAAGAGCTGAGAAGACAACACACCCAGATGTAATACAAATATTAATTACTTCATTTGCTTCCTGCAAGAATGCATAATATCATTTACTAAATAAACAATTTACGGCTATAAAACATGTTATCCTTTATCAATAATCATTAATAAAGCTTTAATGTAAAATGGGTCTATCATAACAGGTTCTTAGGTTTTTTTGTTCCATCTATTCTTTTTTCAGTCAGGTGAAGATCGTGGATTCCTTTTTGTAATAATGTATTGATATATAATTCCATGAAATAAACATACAAAAATACTGTTATACAAAAATACATTTATTAAAATATAAACACGTGATATAGTGATATCACTTATATGTGCTTCTTTATTAACTCAATAATTAACAATAAAGTACAATTTTAATGTGAGATCCTGGGGTTTGAGAACAATTCAAAAGATTTTTTAAAATTGTAAAATTTTATAACTTATTTTATAAAAGGGAAAGAAAGACAGAATTTTATCTATTTTCTACATTTCTCTTTTATTTCCTGTGATTCAGAAGAAATCAAAGTACTGTGAGGACCGAAATTTTGTTATGAAAAGGAACCTTCAAAATTTAAAATTATAACGTATTATAACATTTGTTTTTTCGAGAAATTATCAGATCATTTTAGTAAAAAAAGTGTTTTCCACGGACTTAGTTCCTTGTGGAGAGTGACACATCAAATGTGTCACTTTGACCTGATTGCTGATTGCACTTAAGGTGCTAAATGCTGAGTGAAGTAATAGGAAAAACCCAAGAAAGACCCTCTTATAAACAGAAGACGTGAATTAACGTTTTCTCTGTCACCATTCGTGAACCTTTTGGTGTGTGTGTTCATCCCACCATTGCCATCCTTAACCCAATCTGGATTAACGCCTGAAGAAAACCCAAATCCTGAGTTGACCGCTGAACTTTACCTGGATTCGCACCTAAACTCTGCCTGGGTTAGCACCTCAAGCACCCAAACTCTTACTACTTCCTGAACTCGTCCTTCACAGGAATCCTTCAACGAGAACCTAATCGGACTCCAGATATTTATCGCCACGCGAACCTCATGTAAACTCTCTCTCTCTCTCGAGCTGTTCGATAGTTTAGTGATAAGTAATCCTATAAACAGCTTTAACCCGGTAAATAGCCTAAATAAATAAACGAATATTTGTTAAATAAATAATCGTGTGGGGTGCACTTCTTCCGGAAATTTCCTGTCTCCATTCCGAACCTAAAATACTCCATACGCGACCGCTCGCGCGAGAATGTAACGGTTTCTGTGTCTGTCCGCAAAGACACAGTGGTGTCATCCTGACAGAGTGCCAAAGAGGTACTGACCCTGTGGTCACAGTACAGTACCTGCTAGTTTTGAAAGTTTGTTCATAAAATGACCGCATCATGAATAGACCTGATTGGTTTTCATATTTTCCATAAAAGGTGAAAGGTTCATTCCATCATGGCTCTTAGTCACAGTATCGGCCCAGACCTTTAGTTATACGTTAAATTACTAGCCACATAGTCATTTCCATCGTAAGAAGAGATAAGAAGAAAGGTTCTCCTTAGTAAATATGCAAATTGTGTATGCTCTCTCTGCAAAGAAAGTGGTCTTTTAGTTAGAGAAGTAGCATAGCCAATTTTTTCATTTAGTTAATCCGAAGTATTTAGCCAATATATCTAGAGTCGCTATACGTAAGTCTTTTTAGTCTATAATAATATTTATACGCATTTATATATAATCTAAGTGTAAGATAAGCCGGGGGCTATAGGGGATGCTCTATTAACCACTTACTCGGCACAGGTTGTTAAAACCCGACCTCAGAGTTGTCGGATTGGGTTGTTGTCGAGTGGCGAGGGGGGAGAAAGACGACAGGCGTCATTGGTAGACAGGAGACAGGTTAGACAAACAAACAAGGAGTTTATTACATACTTAATCTAATATAGAAGAGTATACATTAAGAATTAAATGAGTAAATGCGGTTAACGTATAAACTTATAGGGAACAGCATTCAACCTAATCGCTATGCCATGTGCTAACTTCTAGAGTGGGAGAAATAGTTTACAAAGCTTTCGGCCTAAATTATACCTCTATTTGCTGCCAGATAACTGCATGCGACGATCGTGCGGGAACATGGAAGCTGGAACAGTCCTCTCTTCTACCGTTTTGTTTCGGCCAGGACCGGACAGGAGACACATGTACCAAGAAACTTCCGGCGACGATCGCCCTGAGCTTCCGGGGCAGAGATTTTATTCGATTGTCGTGGAAAAGGCGTCACGTGATCGTCCATGTTGACGACGCAACGCAGTTTCTGATACTATGTGTCAATTTTCCCATCTGATTGCTGACAATCAGGGTGACCTCCGATCCAAAATTATTCGATAGTTTTTCTATAGACGGATGTTTATATTTTGAACAAACAATTAACATTAATTTTAATTTCGATTAACATCACTTAAAATCTCCTTTAAAATCCACGGCCGAACATAAGTATTTGAATAAATCGATTGTTTATTAGTAGATTTGTCTTGATTTGTTCCCATTTCCCTATTGGCACGACCCTCTGCCAATCGAGCTGTTTACTCGAACCTGCCACTCAACGTTATCACAAGATGATTACATCAGCTACGCGTATCTATTAATTAGTTACGATAGAAATTTAGAGTTAGAACGCGATATAAAATAATCATTCTAAGTAGTGTGAGGACTGACGTAGACACAGGTCTCAAGATCGTTAATCTCTTTAAACAAAAGTAGCCATCCTAGACAAGTAAGCACACTCTCACACATCTTGTTCTCACAATAATATAAAAACGTTAAAGCATATTTAACCCTTCCAAGTCCAGTCCTCTGGTTAAGAACTCTCTTAAAAAGACTTATCACGCCAGTACGTTTGTTTCCAATGTTTGTCAGATTTTCAGTGGACTGGTGTGATATGTCCTATGTATTTATTAATCGACAAATTAATAAATTTAGTTTAGAAAAACTGGTTCTTGGCATGTAATTTTAAGTGTTTCTAATTTTCATGATATCATAAATTCCATATATTTAATATTTGATTTTCTGCTAAACATGGAATGAGGAATGTTCAATATGATACGGTAGATGTCACAGATGAAAGCAAATAAATCAGCAGCAAGTAAAAACTGTTCCTTTTTACTCACTCTCATATGCATAATTTTTATTTAAACAACCTGTACGTAAATTGTTCATATTTACATACTGAGTGAACACGATTATTACAAATGTAATGGAATTCGATGTCTTTTTTGGGGTTCGTTATCCTGCTTTATGTTTCTTGAAATAGATTTAAAAATATCACTCTATTGATTACTTTGTACTTTAAAACGAATCTACACATCGCTGGCTGTTTTAGGTCTTGCTTTTGTACAGTGTTTGGTTGTTGTATTGTTTTTTTTCCTTCACATTTGCAAAAACAAGAAGACATATAATGTTAGGAAAGCCTTTCCTTCTATGTTCTGTTTTGAATTGTTTTTCTGGCGTGTAAATATATAACTTATGCATTTATTGTAGCTACATTTACCATTAAATAAAACAGTATTGGTACATTTATGAGTGTGTTTGGACTTTAAATTATGCGCAAATTTAGCATAATTTTTGCATGCGATATAGGCACGTAGAACACATAGACGTGATCACCTGTGAATTGGAATTTGATGTATTATTTTCATGTTTTCCATAAGCTTTGGAATCTTTGAAAATGTCTTATTTGTTTTGTTTCATTGTTCCTAGCAATTTAAATTATACTGTTTCAACTTGTTCGAATAGCATGTTTCACCATGTATATTATCCTACAGGTATCCGTAAATTGATGGTATTATTAGTTCTTTTTTTCTTTTCTGTCAGGTATAAATCAAGGTTTGTAAATGCACAACCGTTGAGTCTCAAATCTTGAGCGTTTTGCGGCGCTAGCAGGATTTTTGCAGAAACAGCTTGCAGCAAGCCTCTTGGTTATAGAAACATATTTTAATTTCATATTTCACACATCAACTGCACCATTAAGATAAAATTATTATAAGTGCTATATTGTTATAAGCATTCAAACTTTGGACATTTAATTTGATAATATGTATAATAAAATCAAGAAGAATTTATTTCTACATTAATTCTTTAAAAAAAGAGAGATTAATGTGAAATTCTAAATTAATGATAATTCTTAATTCTTCTTTTACTAAATATTTTACAAATTTTTTTGTATATATTGTGTACCTAGGCCTTGTTTATTTATAGGATTTATAGTACTGGTAATGTTTCTGATTAGCATATATAAAATATTTTATTCAACGATCAAAATTAAAAATCTTTATTTACACATTAATTTATATCATTACAAACAAATATTGAACAATCATTATTTCTGTTAATATTATCTTATAACATGATCGAGATGGGTTGATTATAATAAGCGCAACGCCCAAACGGTTAAGAATCGAAATTTGAAATTTGGTACCCAGTTAGGGGACGCCATGAAAATGTACACAAAGAAGGGATTTTTGGAAATACTCTCGCGGAGAAGAGAGAAAGGATTAAGCAGCACCGTGAAGAATTTTGCTTCTATTGTACTATTTCAGATGAGGATTTTACGTTTTTGCTGCAATTCGAACATATTTACGATCCATCTAAAAATTATACAATTAGCCTTGGAAATGGGGGACATATTTCTTGCACCCGGTGAAAACGGGTGAGATCGGCTATATAACTATAAAGGTTATAATACGTAAGGGTTAATCACACCGAATGACCAATCTAACACATTTTTAAATTTATTTTTCTACTGTACACAATTTACATAATTTTTAAAATTTGATTGATTGGGCAGTCGATGTGAAAAACTTCTACGTAAGACGACCGTTGTAAATATAAATCAAATACTATATTATATAGTATGGCAAAAGGGTTAAAAAATTAAAGAAACTAAGTAACTTAGTTTACTCTGTTGTTACTTTTTTCCTGAGCAATGCCAAGTTCATCTGCAAATTCGATAATAATTAGTATGGCTTAAATCTTATTCAGTAAAGTTTTTGTTACACACAAATTTGTATATATTAGGACAAACTTCTGTGATCCTTCTTTAATTTTTTCTTGTGAATTATTCATTTTGCCTTTCTTCATTCAGTTTCTAAGACAAATTACAGAACTCACATATATAATTTTTGTTATGTCATGATTATGATACTTCACTGCAGCACAAGTTTTAGACAATTTCTTCCTAAAAAAACGTTTATTTCTATTTACTATGAGATTTATTTTACTCTTATATCCGTAACCGGATATAAGAGTAAAATAAATCTGGATGTCATCGTTAAGTGACAATTTATGAAAATGGATAAGTGGAGATTTGAAAATAAAATTTTCACTTAAAAAATAAACATTACTGTAACTGAATATTTCTAACAGCTGATAATTTTGGTACTGCTTTGTTTACGTTATATATTTACTTCATATTACTTCAAAAATGTTTTAAGTACAATTGTAATTGTAGTAGTTAGAAAGATGATGTAATATATAAAATAATTTTTCATTTTTTGTTTTTGTCAACTGACACATAATGAAGACCAACAACTGCCGAATTATCGGGCTAGCAAATGGCTATAGTAATATTAATAATTTAAGTTAATTTGGTACTAGAGTTAGGCGTTAGGCGCCATCTCTTGCTAAATTTAATAATTAGAATTTTAATTAAATAATTTAAATAAATTTAGGCTTAACTGGAAGAAAAGAATGTAACGTGGTCTGCACGGATAGCAGAAGTTGCGGGTTCGAATCCCGCTTCGGGCCGATTCTTTTCTTCCAGTTAAGCCTAAATTTATTTAAATTATTTAATTAAAATTCTAATTATTAAATTTAGCAAGAGATGGCGCCTAACGCCTAACTCTAGTACCAAATTAACTTAAATTATTAATATTACTATAGCCATTTGCTAGCCCGATAATTCGGCAGTTGTTGGTCTTTATATATAACGGGTTAGTTGTTGTTTATTTATATGACACATAATGATTAAAATGTATTCAAAAATTTTATTTACCATCTTTCATGAAATCATAGTTTTAATTCTAATAATTAAAAAATAATGATAGATTAGTTTTTAAATACTTTATTACACCATTTTCTCAGATGAGAATAAATTACAAATCTTTTATTAAATTTCGAGTACTTGTCAATATAATTATACAAAACAATAACAAATAATCTGTTTATTTTTTCAGTTGGCTCTTTCCAATAATAATTAAAGGAAGAAAGCGACTTTTAAAAAAAGACGATTTATACGGAACTTCCAAATATCATACTTCAGAGTACCTTGGAAATATGCTTCAGAAGTAAGTTTACCAATTTCTTCTGTTCATTCAGATTAAATTAAATATTTTTTAAACTAAAAAAATGCGATAATGAGGATATTGTTTTGTTAAATCACAAGTATTCTCGTCACGTGTAATGAGACTGTGATTACAGATAACGTAGGTATTGAGAATGGACCTGTGACCTAGGTAATGATTATGAAATGAGTTGGCTGAAATATTAAGCAATTAAGATTGCCCGTTTAACAGTTTTGTTACATTATATAAATACAGGGTCTTTATAATTGAAGTTCTGTTTTGAAATGGCCATAAAAGGAAAACTACTGGACAAAATATTATCAGACATGGTAATAATTTACAAAAAGTCGTGGGATTTTATTTCCCCCAAAAAAGTTCACAAACTTACCATCAGCGGGAAATGGCGCTGTATGCAATATTGTTAAACTAAATAAGATATAAAGATATCGGTTGAAAATGAAAATGAACAATTTGGCAGAATTGAAAAACGCGATACACTAACATGTCCGTAGCATTCTTCCTGATATGCTAAGAGCTACTGTCGAGAACACTGTAATGCGATTTAAATTACTTTGAGAAAATGGTGACGCCACATTGAACCTTCTTTGTAACACGTTTTAGAAACGATTAAAAACATTTTAAACCGATTTCCTGCTGGTGGTGAGATTTTGAACTATTTTCTTTAGGTGGAATAAAATCCCATGATGTCTCGTAATCTATTACCAAGTATATAACATTTTGTCCAGTAGTTCTCCTTTTAGAGTAGAATTTTAATTGTAAAACATTGTTTATTATATTGAGTTTTAAATTATTTATATACAAAATATTTTTAGAAGTTTTACGCTGAAAGTGTTGTAACAGGCTCAATTTAAATTATAACAAATAATTCTCCAGGATTATTTCTGTAGGCAATATGCAAATGTTTTAATTAATGTCTCACACGTTAATGTGAATGCGGATTAAGCTCATACAGTTTGTTAAACAGACAGCAGACAACCACTTTTTATTCTATTTAATTCATTTGAAGACACTTTTTCTCATACTACATTCAGAATTAATTCACAAGATACAATAACATTTTACTGTAAACTGGACATAACTGCTTTTATTTCTTTTTTCCAAAAAATAATGACAGTCTAATTTTTAAATACTATATTACACTGTTTTATCAAAAAGAAATGAATTATAAACATTTATAAAATTCTGAGCACTTGCTAACCTTTATGTTTTTCGTCAACATGACTGTCAAAATACCGAGAATTTAGAAATATGTAATCTGCGTTTTGTATTAATAAACATTCTGCTTTTTTTACGTTACTTAAAATAACATGGCCGTAGGGACAGGCTCTATCTCAAGTCTCATAGATGCTCTAGATCAGTGTTCCGCAAAGTGTGTGCCGCGGCACACTGGTGTACCGTGGTCAATAGTTGGTGTGCCGCGAAAAAAATGTCAAGTTTTGTGAAGATAATGCACCTACACATAGCTGAGAGTTATGCGAGCGAAGCGCTTCGTTGCACGAGTAGCGGGACAGCCCACCCGAGCGCCGCACGCATGCGCGTGTCAATGTGATATTGTAACGCTGCGCCCCGCTTAGTCATCGTTGTCACGCGCTTTGGTAAACTGAAACAAATCGCATTTCGCCAGTAACTAGCCGCTAGTTTGTGAATGTGTCTTCGCGGACGTACTTGACTTTTTTTATTACAAATAAATAGACCCTAATACATGTATGTGTATATAATGGTGTATATATGTATGTGTATATAAATTCCTTAAACCTACCGCAAGTTCGTCAAGTGAAACTAATGATTCCCAAGAAGCAGAGTCAACGAAGAA
Source organism: Centruroides vittatus (assembly GCF_030686945.1). Taxonomy (NCBI): domain Eukaryota; kingdom Metazoa; phylum Arthropoda; class Arachnida; order Scorpiones; family Buthidae; genus Centruroides; species Centruroides vittatus. The sequence goes on along the minus strand of NW_027122249.1, from coordinate 1,048,881 downwards.
AAAACCTAACCTTGTTAATCAAAAATATGATGAGAGCTATGTAATGTACGTTATGGCTTTATATATTGCGGAGACGAATCATGCCCAATCCCAAAATGCAGAAACTTTGGGTAATAATTCGATGGTGCCCAGTAAACTTTTACGACATTTAACTACTAAACACCCATCAGTGGCTCAAAAAGACAAAGCCTTTTTTCAACGTTTGAAAGACCAGTCTAAGAAACAGGTAACTCTTATGAGTTCGTCTTTCAAAACATCAGACAAAGCGCAGAAAGCAAGCTACGTGATCGCTAATATGCTTGTTAAATCCAAGAAGCCTCATTCTCTCGCTGAAACTTTAATTTTACCTGTCTGCAAAGAAGTTGTCAAGATTATGATTAGCCAAGAAGCCGCTAAGGAAATCGAAAAAATACCTGCGTCAGCAGATACGATCTCACGTCGAATTAATGATATTTCTAGCGACATTCAATCAACGTTAATTGAAAAATTAAGGCTTAGTGGAGTTTTTGCGCTACAAGTCGACGAGGCTACTGATATCAGTGGTCACGCGCATCTCGTATCAAATGTGAGGTACACTGAGGAATATGAAATAAAAGAGGACTTTTTATTTTGTCTGCCACTACCTGGTTATACCACTGCAGAAGAAATATTCAAAGTAACAGACCAGTACTTCAGAGAGTATAATTTGGAATGGCACAACTGCATAAGCATTTGCACGGACGGAACAGCAGCTATGACGGGAAAAATTAGGGAATTTGTAACCAGGGCTTCTGAAAACAAACCCTAATATTAAAAATGTACATTACTTTTTACATTACAGGGAAGCACTGATGGCGAAGTCTCTGCCTGATGAATTGTTGTCTGTCCTACAAGAAGTCGTCAAAATTGTCAATTACATCAAGTCGCGACCGCTGAACTCTCGTCTGATGAATGCAGTGAGTCAGGAAATGGGAGCAGATCATGTCACTTCTGTTTCATACAGAAGAACGATGCCTTTCTCGCGGAAAAGTGCTTTCTCGAATTTACGAGCTAAAAAATGAAACTCGAACGTTTTTAGAGGCCTAGGGTTCAGATTTTACTTTTCTGTTTAAAAGGGAAGAATGGGTAGCAAAACTTGCATATCTGGCGGATATATTCCCCAATTTAAATGAGCTCAACAAAAAACTACAAGGCAGGAATTCTAATATTTTAACGTTATCGGACAAGATTGAAAGCTTTCGCGCTAAGTTGGTGTTATGGATCAGCCACGCTACCGATGGTAGTAATGAAATGTTCCCAAATGTCATGGCTGCCGATTCAGAAAAAAAGTGCAGGCTTTGATAGTGAAACACTTGGAGCTATTAGGAGAAAAAATGAACTCTTATTTTCCTAAGTGTGACCCGCAACTTATGGACTGGGTAGGAAATCCATTTTCGGATAACATTTGCATTGGACACCTACCGATAAACGAGCAGGAAGAATTCATGGAGCTAAAAACTGATCGGACATTAAAACTAAAATTTTCCGAAACAGAGCTAGCACATTTTTGGCTGCATATAAAAAATGAGTATCCACTGCTTTCAAAGCGTGCTATTGCAATTCTCTTACCATTTGCCACGACCTACTTATGCGAATTGGGGTTTTCAACTTCTACGATTAAATCAAGAAAAAGAGAACGCCTGAGGACGATCGACCAAGAGATGAGAGCAGCCTTATCAATGATTGTTCCAAATTTTGATCGCCAGTGCTCAGTTAAGCAGGCTCACATTTCTCATTAAACATTGTACTGATTTTTATAATAAATAAATATTAAATAAACATTGGTTTTCCCTTTGGTGTACCTCTAAAATTTCTTGATTTGATAGGTGTACCTTGAACACAAAAAGTTTGCGGAACACTGCTCTAGATGACTTCTATGACAAGAGAAAATTAAAACTGCTTGTTTCACTTAAACTAATTATAATAATTGAGCTTCTTATGCGAAAAACATTTATAACAGTATTACGTCTTTTTAATCGGTCTTGAATTCTAATATTTAAAAACGATTTTACTGTGTTAATAATAAGAGGGCATTTTTGCACGTTCTTTATAGGATTGGATGGACCAAAAATGGTGCAACTAGTGCTATGAGGCTAAACTTGATATATTCAGATGGCATTATGAAAAATTCCTAGGGTTTTCTGAAAGTTGAGTGATACTTTTCCCATCTTATTCACTGATCTATTTAGCTGTCTGCAAAATTATATCAATAGTAAATCGAAATTTTGAAATACTTCAGAAATTGTGGATGTTATATTTTTTATTTTTTGGAGTAAAGCCAACTGTTCTGGCGATTTGTTCATAATTTTTACTTTTAACCTATGTTTGATTGCATGACGTGTTAGGGGCGACACAAGCTTTTGATTTTGAAAACTTTACTAAAACTCTTTTCGGATATTTTAAAAATCTGAGGTGTTTGAAAATCAATACTCCCGAAGTCTCTGACTCGCAGAGAGTGCGTTACATACGTTTTTTTTTATTGAGCACCGATTTATTAATTAAAAAATTGCAATCATCTCACAGGCATCACACAAGTAACTGGTTGTGTAAAATGTGAGGAATTGCAGTGACGCTGTTACTAATGCATTGCACTCAATTAAATTAATTCAAAAATGTGTATACTATATACAATTAATAGAAATGCAATACATGTACTGCACCTATGATAGCGTAATGAAAAATTTACACTTCCAATTATGCAACAAATAAAATTTTTATTTAATACTTAGCAATACATTTACCCATGCCTGTTTTGGTAATATTATTCATAAAATGTTCGTCCACTGAAAATTTCATTGGTAAACATTTATTAAATCTCAGTAAATTGATTCATACAATTTAAACTCGTTTTCGTTTGGTAAAAAGAGGTGCACAGGCAGTCATTCGTAAGGTTTTCCTGCAAATCAGCTTCTTTACTAATAAGAACTTTCTCAGATTTCTACGATATGGAAATGATGGAAATTTGAAACAACAGGCATTGTTGAGTAGTGTTTGGTGTATCTTGTAGTCGATTTCATCCGGCAGTTATCATCCAGTATCATGTTCAGTCAGTTTTAAAATTGACGAAGCAAAAAGAGTCCACATATCAACATTATATTCGGAAAATCACGAAGAGTTTTTATGTTGATAAATGCAAAAGTATTGCAGGTTTACGACGTTTTGTACAAGTGGTTACAAATGTGATGGTCAAAAGAAAGTTTGAGTTGAGAGGATAGGATTATGTTGACCCTACTTTAAGCTGTACAACAGATAGAGACATTTCAGGAATAACTTGGAATTAAAGTAATGACACCCTTAGAATGAATATAATGAATTTACAATATGCATGATTTGAAATGCTTACAAAAATATTAATTTCAGCTGCTGCTCATCGCATTTTCAATTCACCATGTATAATATAAACTGTCCACTTACATTAATCCCTAAGCTCTTACTACAGGGTATGTTACGGATAAAACTAACTTGAAAATAAGATGTTGACACAGAGATTACATCTGAGTTTTTCAAATGGACATAAGATATTTTTCTCTTGGTCACTGTCAGGATGTTCACATTCTTACATGGTAAAACCTTAATGGAAGTTGTTCTTTTCATTTCATCTGTGATAATCGACGATTTTCCTATGGTGTATTGTATCTTCTATTCAAATTGTGTTGGAAAATTCTGTTAATGTTCGGCTCTTATAGAGTCTTACTTTGCGATGAAAGAAAGATGACTATGGCTAGGCTAGCGATACTTACAGCTACCGTGGCATCTCTACTTTCTTTTAATATAATGAAAATATTTCAGAATTGAATATTTAGGAGTTCTGTAGTTACGAAAATGAAGAAAAAGTAATGTGACAAAAGTATTAAAGTTGTACCATCGTACTTGTTAGACATGAGGATAAGAACACATTAATAGGGCTTCTCGGTTGAATTTTTGCCTGGTGCAAATGAAATAAGTCGTTGTGCTAGAATTAACGTTTTCGTGCTGGCAATGTCAATAAACAATGTATTATTATTGTTTTATAATAGTTAATTTGCCGTATCGCATCGAAAACTTCAACTACATCTTGAATCTCTGCATTTTGTCAACTTCTTAACGATATAAAATTTCCGTGATATGAAAGAAAAACCGTTTCTACATTTATTTAATTTAATCAGTTCTATTCAAATTTTTCTTATTTACATTTTACATAATTTGCCTTACGCAAAAGATCTTTAACCAGCTCTAATTGGAAAGCGCTTTCTCTTTAAAAATAGCAGCGACAAAATTTTATACATGCGACACCAAGTGCCAAATATATGGTGTTGCACGTATAACCGTTGTTTGCACACCAGGATGCCAGATTATTAAGAATGCTCGATAATTAATAATATATAGGCCTAAATTCTGACGAGAAGGTATAAGGTCGAGCAGGTGATGACTTGTTGCCGTTTGGTGCTGAATCGTTTATGAAAATGGGAGAAAACAATATAGCGCATAGGATTTCTCAAACGGGATTCCGGTTGTCTTTTTACCCGGAAATTCTTCTCATCGCGGGTAATCCAGCAAATTTCTTAAAAGTTCACTTTTTTAAATTTTTGTGTTAAGGATGAGGAAATTTTGCAACTAGAAAGTATAATTAACTCACAATCTGTCAGAATACATTTGTATTTATTAATTTTAAACCTATTTATTAGCTTTTTAATTTTTGCTCGTTGTGGCATGTTACAAATGGTCAATAATCAATATGTAGCCTATTTGTGACAGAACTCTGAAAACTCTTTACTTGACTGTGCCTTATCTGTCTTAATTTTTAACCGTGCCCAGTAGCTTCGATAACTGCATTATGCCAGGTTGTACAAATTGGGCAAAGATACAAACGAGAATGAAATTTGCAAGTATGAAGTTTTTCTTCATAAACCCAATTATTAATAATGCCAAACGAATTGCCGAATTATCGGGCTATAAGCTCGATGCCACTATTAGAGAAACCGAGGCAGACAGATCAAGAATACTAGTGAGCAAAGGAAGTACTACAATCTCGGAAACGAACTAGGAATCTTCCAAGCTATGGGTGAAAAAACACATAACATTTCTATTCTGTTAAATGCATTAAACATGATTCCACACATCAATTGAATCAGAAAGGGCATTTTCGGTAGCGGGACTTTTAATTACAAAAATAAGAATTAAATTGAGTGATCGGAGTATTGACCATCTTTGCTTTTTAAAATGTTATAAAAATTTACAATAATAATTTGTATTATATTTTATTTAAAAAACGAAAATTACCTTTTAAGTTAGAAGTTTGATCTAAGTTCATTTTCCTTCTTTCTTTCTTGTTGTTGTTGTATGCAGTTTCCCGTAAACTTTTACACAAATAGAAAAAAGTTATTAATTTCTACGTAATTCAAAGGTAATTTTTAATATATATCTTACACAGCATTATTAATATGATTTTGAATGTTGCAGAACGTTTATTAAATTACATTAAAACATGAAATCAAATCATATAATTATTTTTCAAGATATTTTGTATATCTTAAAAATAATTAATTCTATCCCGGGAAACAGTTCACTTTCATCTCGGAATTTTGGGACAAGCAGTAGACCGGGAATGAGAAACCCTAACAGGTCAGTAACAACAATTACCGTACCAAAGAAAAAATCTGAGTAAACAGGAAAATAGTATGCGTGACATAACTAACATTTTTATGGAAGCAGAAGCACATATGCTTTTACAATGGGTGTATGCTGTGTGACTGAGATATCGATTTCTTAAAACCAGAAGAAGGTTTAATATATTTAAATTTTTTTAGTGTATTATAGAATCCATTTTGTTAGAAGGGTATAATATAGTTAAGACTTTATACATCACTCGTAGTTTCTCAAGGATTGGTAAATTGTGATTGCTTCAAAATATTATAAAGTTTAAATGTAATATCTTCTTAACTTGTAGCAATTTTCTATGTTCTTTAGAGAATGGAATAAGGAATTACTGAAGAGAAATCCAAGCACAGTAAAAGCGATACTACGATTCATTGGGTGGAAATACTTAATAGTAATTTTACTTGCACTTATTCAGGTACTGTGCCTACTGATTGAAATTCGTTTTGCCTTTAAAGGTGATTTATAATATTTCAATTATGTATTTCCAGGAAACTGTCGTAGTTACAAGCAAGGCATACATTTTAGGATTAATAATACATTATTTTGACAACAAATCGAAATGGAATGAACCAGAAGTTTATTTATTAGCCGCAGGATTTTGTGGCCTAACAGCGATTTATTTGTTTACATTTAATAGTAACTATTTTATAACAGAAGTATTAGGCATGAAGTTAAAGGTAGCTTTATGCACTATCATATACAATAAGGCAAGTATCAAATATATTATTAGAAACGTATAATAGTTTTTATTCCTGTATCTTCGTTTAACCTGTGTCATTTTATGCGGGCATTTTCATTTTAAACTTATTTTAGTCTTTTAAATAAAAATAGTTAATTTTTCAGTTTTATTGCTTTATTTATTTTCTTTTCGCATTATATATCATATATACTGTTTTAATGAAAGGAGACTTGCATTAGTTTAAAGGTTTGTAATATCTGATGGATTTTGTACGTTTTGAGGTCACAATGTTACTTCTTGTGTTATGCAGTATTTAAAGTATATTGTATATTTTTAGATAAAGTAAAATTAGAAATAAATATTAATTAACGCAGATAACTATTTCGGTGTGTATTCCGGTAATTATTAAGATGCATTAAAAAGGTTGAGTGTGTTTTAAAAAAAGAAATGTTATGGATGATTACACTGAATGAAACAGTAGTTGAAAAGTATAAAAATTGAAAATATATATTATTGACGATCCGTGATTTTATATAATAAAATATAATGTTGAAACACATATATATATAAATACATAAAAATAACGATGCATCATTATAGCATGTCCCACATTAATGGTCTTACTACGTTTCACTCAAGCATACTTTTTATAAATTTTCGTGTAGAAAGTTAAAACGTCCGCATATTTAATGTAAATTATTCAGGTTTTAGGAAAAATAAATTACTGTACATTTATTTTAAGATGTTCAGTTATTATGTGCTTTTCTGAACTTTCTATATTGAAAATATATATATATATATATATATATATATATATTTTTTTTGTATTGGTAATAAAATTTATACTTTATTGGGATCAATGCAACAGTCTCAGTTTTAATATTTATTGTAATATTAATGGAAAATATTTTGTTTCATTAGAAAAGAGATAATTTAATTAATAATAAGTGTAATTTATAGGTGTTTTGGTCAATACAACTAGTCGGTTATCTCAGTTTAAACTAACTTCGATAAAGATGGAAGTATATGCCAATTATAATCATAAGCCCTCTTTCCAGTAAAACAACGTCTGTTCCTGTACACATAGTACCACATGGGTTATGGAAACGTTTCATTTTTGTTCTAAATATTTTCTGGGGAATACGTTGACGCGCGTTATTCGCAGGAAAATGAAGTTATCGTATTAAAAAAAAATTAAAATTTATATTAATTTTTTGATAAATAACAATAATTGGATTTATATTTTGTATTTGTTTTAATTTGAAATATCTTTATGCAGGCAATTAATCTAAGTTCTTCATCTCTGGCAAAATCGAATATAGGACAAATGGTAAATCTTCTAGCAAATGATGTCAACAAATTTTCTAGCGTAAGTTTATATGATTATTCTTCTAAATATTATTTTTATTGTGTTAATTAATATCGTCTCATTACAAAAATATATTTGCGCAACTAAAATAAACTATTCTTGTGATTTTCACGGCACTATTCTAATTTTTCGACTAAACATATAAATTATATACTTTGTCACCTTTCACCTTATATGTATTAAATATTTATATTTTATTCACAGAATATCTTTACTATTCCATATTTATTCACAAATCCTTTTCTACTGATTACTGCTGTAGTGATGCTATGGCAATACTGCAGATGGGCCATTTTTGTTGGACTTTCGGTCATATTTCTGTACGTTCCGTTACAAATTGTGTTGGGCAAACTATACTCAAAATTGAGGTAATTATTATTTTATGTTACATAATTATGACATACATCTGAAATGAATAAAGGTGTAGTGTGTTTACTACTCTGTAACTCAGTTATATTAGCAGAAGTTTATTTACTTAATTAAATTTTTCTTCTTAAATCAATCAATTCAGTGTAGGATTAAAACGTTTAATATTTTTCCAAGAAAAAACATACTTGAACATAATATAAAAAATTTTATAGGTATTTTATAAAATTGCATCACTTGAATAAAGTGACTTCCCCGCATTTTCAGATTGGTAATATTTGCAAATGCATATCAGCTCAGAGTGTAGCTTGAAGTGTTATTCTCAGAAACCAATATTCTTCATTATAAACCTGAGTGTGAAGAGATTGCTAGTTTAAACTCGAATTTAATGACTATAAAATAATTACTCTAAGTAGGATATAAATAAATAAGATTAGCCTAGAAATATTCCCTGTTCTGGAGAGAACTGAAAATGCAGTAGCTGCAAGTAGAGGGGAGGAATCATTTTTTATGAGTAGAAATTTAATATAAATTGCGGTTATTACAAATCGAATAACTCGGTGCAAACTTCACCACCTTTAGTTTAACGATTGGAAGATTATAACTATAGATCTTGCGAGTATCTCGTGTTGATTCTCGACATTTTCCTATGCTATTTCCGAGAAAACTGTTTTCTTTGTTGCTTTTTATGTATTTATAACTCTCCAACAGAACTCGTTTCATGTAAATTTCACTTATCCTATCAATATTGTCGGTACGGTAAAATTCAGACACTGATTCCATAAAATTTAGATTATGAATTGAACGCATGTAACGATTTTGTGCCATCTGAAGCTTATTGTCGGCGTATAAAGCTGCGATTCCCCAGACTATAATATCATATTATATTTTGGATTCTATACATATATGATACAACCGTTTCAAATGTAGTGTACTTAAAAAGCTTTGAATTTTCTTGTTTATCCCAGTATACTTTGCCAAGGATAGAGCAACATCATCTAGATGTCTGTTCCAGCGCAGATTATCATCGAAACTTATTCTTAAAAACTTAATCGCGTTTACTTTTTCTGTTGTTATCAGTTATTTCGATTTTTAGGTGAGCTAAATCGACTTTTTTGTTTCTATTGGCAAAACAGAGAAACTATGTTTTGTTATTACTACGAATTTAGTCTCTGTAATCCAATAACTATTGGTAGACCAATCTCACAGCAATATCATTGGCAAATTGATTTTATTTAGAATTATATCATACGCATTTCGGGTTGGTCTAATTTATTCCAACCCCTCTTCAGTGAATATATGTTGATGTAAATTACAACATTATATTATGTGGGTGGGAACCAAACCTTCCTCACATTGACTGATATCAAATTAAAAAATTGTTTTCACCACAGATGTATAATAAAAACTCTAAAACATCAAAAGTGTTTATTATACATCTGTGGTGAAAACAATTTTTTAATTTGATATCAGTCAATGTGAGGAAGGTTTGGTTCCCACCCACATAATATAATGTTGTAATTTACACCAACATATATTCACTGAAGAGGGGTTGGAATAAATTAGACCAACCCGAAATGCGTATGATATAATTCTAAATAAAATCAATTTGCCAATGATATTGCTGTGAGATTGGTCTACCAATAGTTATTGGATTACAGAGACTAAATTCGTAGTAATAACAAAACATAGTTTCTCTGTTTTGCCAATAGAAACAAATATATTAAATTATGTTTTGTTTTTATTAATTACCAACCTGATATCTTCTATATAACTGTTTAATGTTTTTAAAATGTTTAAATTTTCTTGAAGAGTTGTGACATTCATATGAGAATAAGTTATCACTATATCATCAGTTAACATAAGTATATTATCACATATAAGAATGTGTGGCGATTCTTATATTATTACATATAAGAATCGCCACACACGTTAGTTATATTACAAAAGGTATTATACGTGTCTAATTTGAAAAGGTGCCACTAAATTTAATCAGGATTTTATGATTTTAATTTCTCATCATTATGATAAAATTCACAAATGATGGGAAGGTTTGACAACATATCGAATGGTTACAAAAATTTGCAAATGTTTTATTGTTAATTTATAATAACTTATAATATCAACATCTGTAATTATTTGAAAGAGCAACTGTACTGTTTATTATTATCTAAACATATATTTTTTAAACTTACATTTTTGCATCTAAACTTTACTTTAGACTGATCTTTATAGGAAAAAATACCTAATATATAATAAAATTTAACTGTTTCCACTTGTAAAGTTAACTAATGTAATATACTGTTATAATAATTTCAAACAAAAAATTAACTACGAATTTTGAAAAATTTATAATAAATGATGCAGTTTAATAATTATTTTATAAATATTCCTTATATTTCCTTCATGCAATAAACTTTAAACGTGTGAATTTCATAATTAAAATGACTAAAATTTTAACCAGAATTTTGTTAATTTAGTTTATGTAATTTTACAAATAAATGTATTTTTTCAATAAATTGCATAATGACAGATTGCAGGCAGCTGTATTGGGAGATGAAAGGTTGAATCTGTTGAACGAGATAATTGCTGGCATGAGATTGGTTAAAATGTACACTTGGGAGTTGCCATTCGCTTCGTTAATAGAGAAAATAAGGAAGTAAGTATAATTATACTATTATTATGTTTCTGTTTCAAAATTCTGTTTCAAAACCTGAATTTGTTCTGAATTTTAAAAGAAATCACCTATAAATAGCGATATTACATGTCCATAACTTGACAATATATATGGCTTATGAATATTTAGTTTGTTCGATAGTTGTAGAAATTTAAGAACGCTTTTAAGCAATCTTGACTTTCTTCAGCCATCTAAAATAACGTGTCATATTTGTGTCCCAATATCTTCAATTATTTATATTTTACATTAATTTATGTTCATAATTGCTCTGTTTGTAGGAAAGAAATGAAGAAAGTGAAAATGTTTGTATATGCTAGAGGAATACCATTGACATTGGGATATCCTGTGTCAAGACTATTTACGTGTCTTACTATCCTCGCTATAGTTTTGTCTAGGAGCACTTTAGATGCTCAAATTGTGTTTGTCACTATGTACGTTTCGATTTTCATCTATTTTGGCACCGTTGTTTTGTTTTCGAAAGCAATCTCTCTCATTGCAGAAATTTGGGTTTCATTGAAAAGAATTCAGGTAAAATAATTAGTTTCTAGTATATTATTAGTATACATTTAATTAAAACTATAATATAATTAATATTAATATTTTTAGATAAGGATAATTATCTATACATATAAATTTGAAAGTTTGGATGTTTGTTTACTATATACGCCTAGGCCATTAAACCAATTACTACCAAACTCAGCAGTTACGTTTTCATCTCGCAACCTTATATAATGTCCAAATCCCACCCGAAAATATGTATTGAATTTTTGTAAATCAATTAATTTCTATATTCTTTCTAGCCCACCAGTGGGCAAGCGGTCTTCGTACCCTGAACACTGGGAGTTCGGTCGTGAGTTCGCACCTTGCTCGGACAGGCTGTCCACGTGGAGTTTTCCGGGTTTTCTCCACGTCTGTAACGACTAAATATGGGTCAGTTTCCCTTAAAAGACCTTCCGGAAGGCATGCCCCTAATCAGATCGCCCAAGTGTTGCGTTGTCATAACTTAACAAACAAATATCTCCATTCTATTTGCTGATTTACTCGTAGCGCTTATTAAAATTCAGAAAGTACCATTCTGAATCTTAATAAGCGCCCTCTAGTAGTTGAGTGGATAAAACCACCGAACTCTGGTAGTTAGTTAGTCGGGGGTTCGGGCATGGCGAACGGGCTGGAGTTTTTCGGGTTTTCTACACGTTAGTAACATCTAAATAGAGTCCAGCTTCTAAAAAAAGTGTTTCCGGGATGCATCTCCCTCAGGATATCGCTCACTTGGCGCGTTGCCGTAACTAAGTAAACCAGACTAATTCTAATGAGTGATTATTTATTGTAATATCGTCTCAACGCCAGGTTGAACATTTTTGTCACAATGTTCTCAATTCTTTTAGCGGTGTCTCGTTCCTGTACTTCATAGTTTTCCTGTTAGCAATAGAGTCGTGCCGGTCATCCATCTTGTGAGCCCGCGGATTTTTAAGGAGACTTGTAAAATTAATGTTAATTATGTTTTTTCGAAATGTAAATATCCCCGATAGAAAATCGCAGAATCAGGCCGGAGGTCACCAATTGTAATAACAAACCATTGGGAAACTTGACACTTATCTGTCAAAAATGTTTAGTCATCATCAACATTTGACGATCAAGTGAACCCTTTCTACAAGACAATAGTATAAAAGTAAGCTCCGGCGATCGATAGGTAATTGTATCTGAGATAGTGCACATTTAGTCTCAGAATCCCGATCCAGCTTGAGAAGACTACGATTCTTTCTACGGACCGATCGTTGCATACAGTTCCTTCCCGCATTGAGGTATTTTGAGAGCGACCTGTTAACTCTCTCTTCACCGCTTACGGGAATACGCATAGCTAAGAGCTACCCTCTTTGTAGATAACTTTGTTAGTATTTGACCGCATTTAACTGTGTCTAGCCTCTTAGAACTTCCTGCAATCTAGATTTAGTCGTATAAAAAATGCTTTGTTTATTTGTTAAACCTGTCGACTTGCTCACCTCCCTCGCCACTCGATTTAAACCATCCAAACGACAAGAAGATCGGATCTTACCGATCCGTGCAGATTAAGAGGTCATTAGGGAGTTGCCCTGTGGCCCCTTGCTTATCAAACAATCTACTCCGTTCAAAGAAAAATTTTCAATCGATGTGACGTAACTTTCAGTTTGCATCGGAAGTTCATATATAGCTCCCGATTTGACCCATATTTGGTCTAGACTTTTCCTATCTAACACCTTTCTGGAGTTTAAGGAAAGACAGACAGGCACACAGGTAGACAAGGGATATCAGTCGAAAATTTATTGATCTACAATTTTTTCAAATTGCAGCCTGATAATTTTCTATAAACGCGATGTTTACGAGAACATTCTTCACGCGTAGTTTGTACAGTTTGTTGCAAAGATGTAAACAATTTATTATCACAAAAAGATAATTATTATCGCATTATTACAAAATTTTTTTTATTTAAACAAATCATATGAAGTCTTTTTAACCTTAAGGTTAAAACTTCAATCACGTGTGCGGCTATCATAACCCATCCGATACGGATCACTTTTCAATTATTAATAGTAGACCACTATTTAATAACAGTCGTTGACCATTCTCTCTTCCGGGAGGTCAACGACTACTTTTGGTCGAATTACTTCGACCTCCTTCCACAACAGTATCATTTCTATCAGACGAACGATATGATGGCATTAGAATAGGAAAATTGTATAATAAAATGATACAGGCGAACATAAAATATTTTGAATGTGGTTTTTGAAGGTGCCGCGTTTAAATATATGATCCGTTTTTCGCGAAATTTGATTGATTTGCAGATTATCATTTGATATTCGGCTGTGAGTGGTGCAGTTTTTTAAGTTTACAGGAAAAGATATATCTTAAATTTTTAAAAATATTTTCAATTGGTATTGAAAATATTTTTAAAACCAATGAGGGTACCTGACCAATGAGATTGTGCTATTTTGTACCGTCCGATTATCGCGATAAACGCGACAATGGTAGACTAAAATAACCAGACTCTTTCTATAGTTTTCGTTTTAGTGTTCGTTATATTATAGTGTTTGATTTATATAACTACAAAGATTATCTTATTAAAGTGTTCTTTATTCTTCTACTGCACACAATTTTAAAAAAATTTCAAATGCGCTAGATTGGTTTCTCGGTGCGATAAATCTTTGTAAATATAAATGAAATACGATAATATAATATAATAGAAAGGTTAGAAGTACGAAATAATCTAATAATCTTAGTTTTTGTTGTTATTTTTCGTTCGAGCAATGCCGTGCTCATCTGATAGTTATTTTGTAAATATTTATTGTATTGATATCATATCTGTGGCAATTGTATAGTTTTATAACGGAAGATACACAGTATGTTAAATTTACATCAAAATAATAAAAGTCATAATTATTTGTTAATTAGAAACTAAATGAACAAACTATTCAAATAAAAGTCGTTATTTATTGTCTTTAAAAAATACTATGCTTTTGGGTTGTTTTTTTATTAGCCCTAATTAACATATCATAATATATAATCAAGTGTTGTCTAATATATTTTTTAAAAATATTATATATAGGGACAATGACGTATTGACATCTGCGTACATGAGAAATACTGTTTATGAAGTTTTCACTTTTTACTTTATTACACTTTCTCTGAAAGAAAAATAGTCCATTATTTGTCCATTGACTGATGTATCGTACACTTCTTTGAGCCGATAGTAATAAATTAATATATAGAGTATGTTGCTCACAGTTTTAGCTTTTTTAGCATATATGAATATCATCGATGATTCTTAAATTTCTCACTATTGTTGTGTGGGATCAGAAAATAATCTCAAGCGAACAAATACCCAAAATTTTTTCGGTGGATGAGTCTGGCCACCTCCCTTGATTTCCACATGATAATTAGAACTGAAGTAAAAATCTCAAATCACATTTTTAAATTTTATTGTTTACGTATTGTTACTTTCTGGTGTTTATTTTCTTGCAATATATGTAATATAATACACGCCGTATATGTAGATATAGTAAATGAAGTATTGATATAATCTAATCTGCAATTTGTATATACTTTTCTGGCAGACAGTGCATATAAATTGTTATAGATCTGTAAGAGTAATTAGAAAGAATAACAGGAAAAAGTATTACATGTGTGTTTTTTTTTTTTTTTTTGATTTTATAACTATGATTTAAAGACAGTGAATTAGACTGACTGTATGGATTTCTTATTTGCAGTATCTGTATTTTAATATCGGAATTACCGAAGAGAGATATTCACACCTGAATAAAAGATAAAGTTCGCATTTGTTTCATTTTTGAATTCTACTGCAGAATGTAGCTTACTTTTACATTAGAGAACTGTTAAGTATCTCTCTTGAACAAATGTTTTATTAAGTAATAATATGGTGAAATATATTCACAAAATAATAAATTTACAGATTTAATTGAAAATAGAATACATGTACTGTAAACAGGGCCCACTCTAGGGGCGGCAACCCGGACATTTGTCCTGGGCGCCATTTTGGCTGTAAGCGTGAGAAAAATATTGATGTGTTAAATACTCAGTTAATAGAAAATTTCACGTATCGATTTTTTCGTTCTCTAAAAATTTACGGTGCTTATCGTATTTATATTGTTTATGTCTAAAAGCTAAAAATATTTACACTATTATTGAAAAATTAACGCAGAATTTGTAAAGGACGATGTGTGAACTTGAATGAACATGCATATACTTCTCTGAATAGAATAGCATTAGCACGCAAGCAGAGCGCTGCTTCAGCTTGTGTTTGAACATGCATAGACTCGCTTATAGTTACCTGTAATTATAAAAGAGAGGTTTCATTACACAATAGCATTATCCTTGCTATAACGTCGGTAGTGATAACAAGTGGACGTTCATAAAATTTACTTAAGTGTGATTTCTTAATTTTTAAAGGTAGGTACAGTACATCTATAATTGATATGTTGTTTAGTTTGATAGATACTAGTTTATCGTAAATCGATTATTGAATCGAAACAATGAAAGCGTTTGTAAATAAAATAAATATTTAATTTATCCAAAAAGGCTGTTTATTAAATCAATAAAATATTGTATTAAATTTGAATGTATTCTATAGGTATAATTATTTATATTTTTGTTTTATGAAAATAATTATTTGAATCAATAATATAAGACATTTATTATGCTCGTTGCTTCGATAAAACGCGTTTTATAATAATATATTTAAATAATTGAATTGAATAAAATCTCAAAATCGGGAATTATAAAATAGTTTTTAATGACTATATATGGTTTGCTGAAACATTTGTTATTGCAAAATTCATATATAAAACAACTAGACTTTCTTTACGTTCCCAGGATACGAAAAATATTATGTGTAAGCCATAAATATTTTTTATGTCGATTGTCAGAATATAATTTTGAAGTTATGTTAATTACGCTTTTAGTTTATTTAGAAAAAGGATAAATCTTTATATTTTTTTAAATATTATTTTATAGTTTACATTGTTTAATTCGAGTTATGTGCGTGCCTCTCCCAGAATGTCTAACGGTCAAAGAAAACAAAAAAGAAGGCTGGAAAAGGAAGCGGAAAGGCAAAAACAAGCTGCCGCGTTAAAAAATTATATCCAGCGTTGTACCAAAACAAATGACGACGCTGAGAATCTAACATCAAGTCCGGTTATAAAAAAAAAATGCAAAATCGTCAGAGGATGATGATGACAAACAAATGGAGGAAGTTTCTAAATCAATTGGAACTGACGACACTCTGACTCTATCATCACCAGATGAAAGCATTGAAAAAATTGACACCAACGTGACACTCACAGAAAGCGTTCTACAAACTTTGAGTACAAATCCAGCATTGTGGCCAAGAATTTTAGGAGACGCCGAAAGAAGTTTTTTAGTAAGACAAGGTCCACCTAAACCATTGCATAATTACAAATTTCCTTCCAATGACACTAGTCGACATTTTACGTAAATTATTATACACGAATTTTAAGCAATGGAGAGCAAGTTTTACAGACTGGCTAGTGTATTCTCTTTCACAAAACTGCGTTTACTGCTTCTGTTGCAAAATTTTCGGCTGTATAGTTAGTTCTCTTTCAAAGGAGGGTTTTAAAGGTTGAAAGCACCTCGGCGAAAGTTTAAAAGAGCATGAAATTTCCAAAAATTATATTCAGGCTCAAAAATCATGGCTAAAAATGAACCTACGGTTAAAGTGTTATAAAACTTTTGTTTAGATCGGTCTCACAAAGAATTATTAATGCCAAAACAAATCATTGGTTAGAGATGTTTCGAAGAATCGCAGCAATTACTAAAATGCTTGGTAAAAGTGGTCTGGCTTTTCAAGGTACAAGCGACAAGTTGTTTGAGTATAAAAACGGTAATTTCTTAAAAATAGTTGAGTCGCTATCTGAATTTGATCCGGTTATGGAAAAGCACGACCGTAGAGTGCTAAAAAAATAAGACTAAAGCTCACTATCTCGGGAAAAATATACAAAACGAGATAATAGATCTGATGCATCAAAGTGTAATGTCTCATATTATTGATGAAATAAAAAATCAAGATATTTTTCCATAATTTTTAACTGTACTCCTGACATTAGTAAGGTGGAGTAAATGACTTTTGTAATCAGATATGTTTAAAACAATAAATTTGACGCTGATGTTGAAATTAAAATTAATGAAAGATTTTTAGACTTCTTACCATTTGAAAGATCCAACAGGAAAACAAATATCTGATATTATAATTGGAGAACTTAATGACTTGGGTTTAAATTTGCAGGATATAAGAGGGCAGGGATACGACAACGGGTCCAATATGAGGGGCGATAAAGCAGGAGTGCAATCTAGAATTAAACAATATAAATCGCGAGCATTCTATGTTCCGTGTAGTAGCCACTCTCAATCTTGTTGTTAATGATATGGCAAAAGCACTCTTGGAAGCCGCTAATTTCTTCAACGCGGTCCAAAAAATATATTAATTTTTTTCGGCATCTACTTTTCGATGGGCAATACTTTTAAAACATTGTTATTATACATTTTGTCAACGTGGACAATAATTATTAACAGGACAATTATATTTGTGTTAAGCTTTTACACAAGAATTGAGGAAAAAGTTCTTAAAGACTACCTGTACCTGTACAGGTAGCTTAATAAAGTCTGTTTTCTTTACGAACTTTTCCTCAATTCTTGTGTAAATGCTTAACACCAGTATAATTGTCCTGTTCATAATTAATGTCTACGTTGACAAAATATATAATAAGAAATTAAATAAGGCGAGTAAGGCAATAATAATTACTTTTAAAACATGTTCAAGGTTTAACTTTGAAACCATTGAGTGACACTAGATGGGAGAATACGATAGAGACCTTAAAGCTTTTGAGATTTCATTTGGGAGATGTATACGACGCCTTGATAAGTATTTACGAAAACCAAGAAATGGATAATTTAATAAGAGACGAGGCCTCGGGTTTATTAAATTGTATTAAACAATTTAAGTTTTTGTGTTCATTAGTTATTTGGCATAAAATATTAAATTCCATTAATCCAATAAGCATGTTGATGCAAACAAAACATTTTGATCTAGCCTTTGCACTTGTTCTTTTACAAAACTGCAAACTATTTTTTAAGAATCTTCTATCGGATTCGTTCCTCGATCAAACTTTTATTGATGCAAAAGAACTTGCTACCGAAATTGATGTGGAGGCTAATTTTGGATCAATAATAACACGACACCAGATTTGAAGAAGGAAAAGGAACTTCTTATACGAACCTATCAAAGATCCAAAAGTATCAGATAAAATATAAAATAGATTTTTTTTATCTTACAATCGATCAAGCTCTAAATACACTACTTGCTAGATTTAAACAACTTAGTAACCATAGTAACTATTTTCATTTCTATTGAAAATAAAAAAATATGTACCTTTATTTAAATATATATATATACATATTCTTAAGGGGCGGCAATTTGTCTTTTTGTCCGGGGCGACGTAACCGTTAGAGCGGGCCCTGAGTGTAAATGTAGTTTTGCTTGCCTTTCAGATGGTCTTTCTTTTGTGTGAAGTTATGTAGACTCAACAGTCAGCTATTGTCTTTCTGATGAAACGCTTTTTCTTGCATTAAATCTTTAATATATTTTCGTTCCTTAAATAATACATTTGTATAAGAAATCATACGATCGATACGATTTAAATGTTACAATAATTTATTAATAAATATTTTAAAATTGTGTTATATGCAACATTTTTTTATTATTGATAGTAATATTTGATTGTTTTACGTAGGAATTTCTTCTACTTCAAGAAAAAGATAATAATTCAATCGAAATTGCAGATGAAAAGACAAAACTAAATGAATGTGGGATATGGATGGAAAATCTTATGGCTACGTGGAATAATGTGAGTATACTTTTTCAAGATTTTTTAATCTTGGCGTAATACTAATATACCCGTTTATTTTACAATTACATATCTTATATTACTTTCATAAAAAATTGCTATTCGAATTCTATTATATTACTTAAGTATATTTTATAGAAGTCGTATAACTATTTTCACATAAAATCGTATGCTTATTCAAAAAGCGGTCTACGTTGAATTGTACTGTATTGGACTGAGCGATTAATACTACTAGCCAACAGTTCCATACTCATGTAATACTTTAACAATTTCAAAAATTTTATAAGAACGTATGCTAAAATTCTTTTATGTAGATAATGCAAATGAAGACGAAGATGTATTTTTTCTGCAATTAGTGACTTTCGTACGTGAATTACCTCGTGGTTTGCGTACGAAGGTACGAGGTGAACGTTTTTATTTTCTATCCAAAAAGCTTATTTTGGATCAATTCACTTATCACAATATATCACTTAATTGTGTATACTTATGTAGAATTATAATACAAGTTTTATTTTGGATCAGTGCTTCGGCCAATTAAATACAACCCTTGAAAACTGGTAGCTGATCTCGTTGGTTTATTTCTCACACTTCTAAAGTTTACATGGTTTTTTTCTACCTATGTAACATTTGGGTTCAATTTCAAATAAAAATCCATCATGTTTTGGGTTGCTATATTCACCCGAGTATTTTCTTACTTGCATTTCTGGTTTTTAACAGCGTAAATATTGTTATATTTTTAGGACACGATTCGTTTTTTACAGTCAAAATACTAAATTATATTTTAATGTATATAACATGAAGCAATTATTAATATTAAGAAACGTCATACAGTATGCTTTAAAGAATATAATATTAACATTATCGTTTAAATGTTATGATTTATTGCAATTTCTTCATTCAATTTTATGTATTTTACCAACATATTTCTGTTAGAAAACCGGATCAACATTAAATGGGATTACGTTAAGTGTACAACCTGGAGAATTGTTAGCTGTTGTTGGTTCAGTTGGATCAGGAAAGGTAGTGATTTTACTGTTTAATCTTTGTATATAAAATGTAGTATATACTCCATAGTATAAAAGTTCTGATTGTACCTGTACGTTATTTTGTATCCAAAAAGCTTATTACGTCACTTAATTGTGTATATTTATACACAATTATAATACAAGTCAGTGACAGAGAAGTCGACCGCATGACTTATTATTTAAAAAATTGTATGTAAAACGTGAAAACAGAACAAATAACTAAAACAATACAACAATGATATTTTCATTGATGTATGCCTGCAAGTTCTAAATGTTACGTGAAATTCGAAAAGTTTTCAATGACGATCCATCACTTGGCATATTTCTATTTTGTGATATTATCGCGAAGACGAATATCCTCTAAATGTTTTCCCATGATACTCACCGGCTATGCAATTTCTTTCTCATCATACTTCTCCAAATTTTCTCTACAGAATAGCGATCTACTCTTCACACACGCCATAGTAACACATTTATTTATTTCTAGCGAAACGGCTTGCTGGTTACCTTAGCAATGTACAGTAAAACGTTATTTTGCTAGAATAAGAATGAATCTGTAATGAAGTCTCGTAAAAAAGCAGTTGGTTTCGAAAAGGACCTGTACCTTAATCACTCTATCATAGAAATGTAGTTTACGTATACAACGAGCAGATATACAACCAAATATCATTAACAATGCTTGCTTCTGGTTTCGATCCCAGCAACACTGTTAGTTTTTTGACCTTTACTTACACAAATCACATTTGATCAATATCCCGAAACAAATTCGGAAAGTGAATTCGTCAGAAAACAGAACCGATTTTCAATCAACTGTTATCTAGTGGTGATGATGTCTTGATCACCCAAAGTGACGTCACATTTTAACTCTGACCGTGATATCTTCTGAATTGCCGAAATATAGTAGATATCGCTAGATAGTGCGGTATTGTCGAAATTCGCACTTTTTACTGAATTTCTGTGATTCAGTAAACACATACTGCTAGGTGAGGAGAGGTAGTTCTATTGGATTTTTTTACTAAATGGAATATATCACATAATTTTACTAATATAACTATATATTGAAAAAATTCCTTATATTAAATAACGTAATTTACTATTAACGTTTAAAATCATAATTACAATAGTATTTTTTTTCTCTTCACTAATCCAAAGTTTTTTTTCTCGTCAGACATCTTTATTGATGTCGATATTAGGAGAGATTGCTATTACTTCTGGAAAAGTATCAGTGAAAGGAAAAATATCTTATTCTTCACAAGAAGCATGGATATTTAACGGAACAATTAGAGAAAATATAATATTTGGAGAGGAATATCAGGAAGAGAAATATAGAAAAGTTTTGCACATAACGACCCTTGAGAAGGTAAAATCTTTATGTACTTTAACAACAAAATTTACATTTTCAAGCAAGAATTTGTTGTAAAAACTCTGTTTTTTATAACTATGAAATATAAGGTCATAATTGGGTTGGCAATTGAAAAAATTGTAGATCAGTAAATTCTCACTGTCGTTCTTAACCTCCAAAACGTAATTAGAGATATGTACAGTACATGAAAACCAGACAAGGAATGTCAACATATGGGAGGCCCAGATTAACTATACACAGACGACTGATGAAAATCGGAAGTTACGTTATTTCAATTTAATTTCTCTGTTGAAAGGAGTTAGATAGATGACCAGCACGACTCTATTGCATACGGAAAAGTACGATGAACAGGGGCAAAGCAGTATAAATTTGAGGTGGTTGGTATATAGAATGTTTTAAATTAAATAAAAGGACAATTAAAAATTGCAGCTCGGCATTGTGAATTTTATATAATGCTGTAGTTTTAATTTCAGTGTAAAAAAACATGTGAAAGAAAAATTTGTATCAAATCAGTTTGTACAATCCTTCATTAGCAATCACAAAAAACTTGTAATGATCTGTTTACTTTGATTTTATTTCTGTGTACAGTATCGCATGTCAGCACAAAGTAATAGTTATCCACTTTCTTCCAAAAATAAATTCATAACTGAAGGGCAACAGATGTCATTCATTGCGTTGTATTTATTCTCAGTAATCTGGCAGCTAGAAAATCCGACCCGATATGTAAAAGAAATGGCCAGCTTAACAATAGTGCACTGTATATTAATTTAGTACATGATTAATAATAGTAGAATTATCTTTAAATTTCTATAAATTTTATGACAAATATCTATTGCCATCGTCACAATGCACTTTTGGTAATGTCTTGCCTCTGTAAATAATACTTTTTCTGTCCAAACTGAACCGTTTATGTAGCTAACATTTTTCAGGAGAAAACATTTTAATTGAAATAATGTGACTTCCATCAATAAAGTTAATCAGATTCTCCTGCTCTAAGCTTTCTGTATCTGGTCAAGACTTTCATCTGTCTGACACTGTTCACGAGAGACAGACAGAAAGACAAATGACAGGGAAGGTTTATAAGTCTATAATATATTTAAATTGTCTCCCGAATGCTTTTTAGATTGAAAAAACTGCATATCGTTATGAAATTATGATGCCTTGTTTTGTGTTGTTTAAAATCGAAGGTAAAGACTGTGAAAAAGTCACCTGTTATTCACTTTAATGCTCCAGAATTTCCCTTGCTGACAATCTGATTTTCTATCTTAAGCTACTTAGTATAATGTATAAAATGTTCTTTTAATACATGAAAGTATATCTAGTTAACGAATAAAACTCCTTTAAAAATCGAAAGTGAATGATATATTACGAACATGAAGTAAATCAATGGTAATATTTTCTTCAATTTTAATTAATACGTAAATTATAATTTGGAATTTAAAAAATTCTTGACATTTTAAAAAAATATGTAATTAAAGTATGCAGTATTTTTGTCATTGGCAGGATATACACTTATTTCCTAATAGAGATTCAACACTAGTTGGAGAAAGAGGAGTGATAATGAGTGGTGGGCAGAAGGCAAGGATTAATCTAGCAAGGTAAAATTAGTCTAATTTTAGTAAAATATTTTTATAGGTACCACTATTAATGCGTATTATAATACATTTACTTTTCTTATATTTATATACACTTTTTCAGAGCGCTATACGTAGATGCAGACATCTTTTTACTTGATGATCCATTAAGTGCCGTTGATGTTCCAGTAGCCAGACATTTGTTCCAAAAGTAAATATTTAAATAGAAATAGTCTTTTCTTCATATATTTTATATTTCCTTTATTTCAGGTGTATAATGGAATACTTGAACGATAAAGTTTGCATTTTAGTTACTCATCAAACACAGTTTTTGAATTCTACAACTAAGGTTATGATGCTAAATGGGGTAAGAAAATTAATTTACCAATGTCTATTTTAACGCTTTAATTTAGTAATATTGTGATTAATTTTAAAAAAAATTATGAAGTTTGTCTAATACAATATTTAATACATACAATGCATAATTCTAGTACCATTCTCTGCCTGCGTTGATGATTAATATTTCTTACTTGAAAATAAAAATATTAGCGTTAGTTAAGTATAAACTAATTATGTGGAAATGCTTTCATATGATTTCACGTTTACATATTTTTTATATATAATATATCAATTAGGGAAGTTGAGATGTTTCCACTTTTCTTTATTTGTTTGCACAAGTAACAATATAAACAATAAACGTCTCAAAGCCCGATGTGTATGATGAAATAACCAACGATCGCCTGAAATATCGGGCTATAATCTGGATAATTAAATGATTATTACAATCATTTGATTAGCCAGATTATAGCCCGATCTGTCAGGCGATCGTTGGTTATTACAAGTAACTATTACAATGTATTATACGATGGATATTTATTAAGTTCATAATCGTTTTCAGAAAATAGTTTCTTCTTTTCCCATTTTTTATCGCTGAATACTATTTACTGAATACTGATAGTTTCCTGAGTTTCTTTGCACTTAAATAGGGCATATTTTCTATTTAATATTTTGTTATGTAAATAACATCCTGTAGTGTAAAATAGTAATGACAATTTTATTGTTAGAAAGGGGAGCAAAAGAGATTGTGCTGACATTAAAACGTACTAATTTAAATAGTTTTAAAGGTACCAAAATTGATGCATCCGAATCTGAGACATGTCACTTTTCTTGCCCACTGTCTTAACAGAATATATTAAACCATTTGGGCGGGATTTTCCAGATCTTCCGCTTTTAATTTGGAAATTCAAAAGTATTGCATTTATAAAATGCAACTACAAAAAGCGGTAACTGGATTGACACTGAAAACAACCTGTAATATCCAGAAAAAAACACATAGATTTAAGAGTCATATCACATATTCTCACTCGAAGGAGCGTTGATACATAAGTAGGACAAAACATTTTTAATACAATTAAGCTCAAGGATTAGTTAGAAAAATAAGCAATGTTAAAGGAACAGTTACACTGTTCATTCATACAAGTTCTTGTGCTGTTCATTTTCTAATGTTTTAGGAATGATCTGTATACTGAGAATTCGTGGGGATTTTTAAATATGACAAAAACCAATTGGATGAATTTGGTTTAGAGGAAATAAAATAATCTTTGAGCAATAATTAGGATATTGAAAATAGAATTCCTGATTCTCATCAGGAAAACCTTTATAATGAAAACCAACTATGGTCCTCTCAGATTTTTTTATATGGAGAGATCATTTTTGCCGTTCAGAAACTTACTTTCCTTTAACTGTCTGCGGCACACCATGGAAAATATAGGACCATTAGCTGTTTGCAAGTATAGTACACTGATTTTAGTAGCTTTTAAAATATGATATTTCACATTAATATACTGCAAACTGATTCAAATTATCTACTTTTTTTGGAATCATTTTTCTTCTATGCATTAATTATATGCAATAAAAGAATAATTTTTTTCATACGTTTTTAGATTTTTAGTTAATTTTGGAAAATTTACTACTTTTTCTCACTTTTTCAAATAAAATTTGTACTGCAATTTTTTACGTTTCTGCTGTAATTCGGAATGAAAGATTGAATTAAAATAGGTTTATTAGAACTAGGCAACAGATTATTTCGGCTATATGTGAATAGAAGTATGGCTCCGAGTATGCCTTCCTGTAAGAAAATAGCATGTATTTTAGGTGATAAACATTTGAAAATAAACGGTGAGCTCAGGTGGCTAGATCGTTTACAAAGTGTGAACCACAGACTAACTTCCAGTGTGCAGTGGTTTTATTCTGATTAAAGAAAACAATACTCGCGTGTTTATATAAATAATCCTTAGTCCGCTTGTCTGATCACGTTAAAAATTTAATTCTAAAAAACAGTATAGGTACTCCTCACTTTACGACCTATCTGCTTAACGAACACTCGCACTTACGACCAATCGAGTTTCGACCTGCATTTCGGGAATCCCCTTTCTCAGCTTGAGTGTCGGTCATGGTGAATGGTGACATGCGCACTAAGCGTACTACAATAGGCTTGCACTTACTATAATAGTCTTATAGTACTATAATCGGCTAATAGCGTACTATAATAGTCTTTTTATGAATAAATTTGAAGTTTGTTGCATAATTTGTATAATTTTACAACGATCCTATATTCCCGGCGCAAGCTCCTAGCTTATCGACCAATTCGCTTAACGACGTAGTCGTCGGAACGGAACTCGGTCGTAAAGTGAAGAGTAGGGGAGAGCGGGGCTAAAAAGTTCCCGGGGTAAGTTGTTCCGATTGAAATAGCTCCACAAGGAAAAAATATATATATAATTAGTAAATACGTCATGAAATCGAACGTTTCTGCGCACCGACGGCAGCTATCTTAATCAGGTCAGTGACGTCCGGTACATCGGAAAGAGAGCCTGTACGTCGCTGATCCACATAAGTAAATATTTTCGTGTTTGATATTTTTGGTATATCTGGCGAATTTAAATAATTAGCGATTAGTTGTTTGGTATTTTTATTCAAAAATATATCGAGTATCTTGATATACTACGCGAAAACTGTATGTCTCGTAACCTAATCTAGTAGTTGCTGTTTTGAATCCATGTGTTATCGGGGCTAGATGTTTCCTTCTTTGGGGGCATGTTGTGACCTTGGAACAACTTGCCCCAGTTCATCTGTACCAGTAATGCAGTAAAAATAATGTTTTATTTCCTTTTGCAGTATGCGGACTTATATTCGAAAAACAACACGGAGTTCTGTATCTCAGGAGTTGATACAAAGAGCTGCAGATGCAGTTATTAAAGATGGTTAAAAAAAAACTGTTGTCAGAGAATTAGATATTTGTCATATGACGTTATATAGATTTGTAAAGAAGTTTAAATCTGGAGTAGAAAACGCTGCGATTGGCTACAAAAAAGTAAGATTGGTCTTTATTGAAGAACAGGAAATCAAGTTAGCAGAGTATTTGTTAAATGTAAGCTTTACTGACGAAAGACAAATCTTGGATCAGCCAGGGTCATCAGGAGTTGTAAATTTGCCTGCAACTTCTGGTGTTATACAAGAACTTGGAAAGGATGTTCCTTTCTCCCCTTTTCTTTAAGTAAAAGTTATAAATGTTGAAACGTAAAAATGTTTTCTTTATAATAAATTTAAGAAAAACAACTAATTATTGATAAGATATTATTGATTAGTCTTTAAATACATACTTAGTTAAATAAATTATTGTTTTTTTTACATATTACACCTTCCATAGATCTTGTAACAACTTGCTCCACCCTGTTAACAACTAGCCCCGAACCGGGTAAGTTGTTACTTTCCGACTTTAGGTATTGTATTATTAATTATAAAAAAAACTTATAAAAAATCAATCCGAAAAACTGTGTTTATAGCAAAGTTAGATATATTACTAAATTTTAATCTCTTAATACTTATGCTAGAATTATGTTTCCTTAACAAAATATAAGGTTGATTAAAAAACGGAACTTGTAGCCCCGCTCTCCCCTACCTGTATTTGATAATGAAAAATGTGACAATTTTAGAATGCAATTTTCAGAATTTAACGAGATGCTTGTTTTCTCATAATATGACGAATAGTTAATTTTAAAAATACAAATATGTTATTATTTATTTTTCATAAGTGAATATCTTTTATCCAGTTAATTGTTATATTTATTTCTTCAATTACTGTAACACTTAAGAGCCAGAGTTTGATGTACAAATATTACAGCAAATAATAGTAGATAATCCAATAGGGAATAAAATATGTAAAATGTAAAAGAAATTAGCTAGTCCTACATTCCACGAGGTTTCTTTTCTAGATCGCACAAGGAAAGATTGTGTGTGTACTGCACGTACTCATCAGAAATTTAATTATTACGTTTATAATATGCCCAAAATTCCTACAAATATTGCTAATATACTAAAATCTAATACAGAGTGTAAAATAACAACAAAAATAGTCGCTACAACCGTTTCAATTGTGAATTACCCATAATTAATAGTGTGTAATAATCTGTTATAATTCTCTTTGGAATGACAGTTCATCAAATATTACTATATACAAATTAGGTAGTTCTATAGACGCCAAAAAGTTTGTTTGTTTTAATATATGTTTTATTTTTCCACGTGTACTCTGGTGTTTTGCTCCAGTATCCATCCCTTTTTGCTGAGTATTGTCACCATGTTTCACCTCTAATATCTAATTGCTATTTTTTTTATTTTTATTTTTTTTATCTCACTACTGTATTTGAAGATATATATGCTATACAAGTAATTAGAATTATATAGACAATGTAGTATTTTCTACGTTTCCTTCTCACATTTAATACCTGAATAGCGGAGAACTCTCTTTTTAAATACTTCTAGTTAGTTGTCTTTTCGCAATGCGTATTTGGATGTATTATATAGAATTCGAAAATTGTTAACGTATGAAAATATATATTCTTTTATTTTAGGGAAAATGTGACTTTATTGGCAGTTATTATGAAGCCGAAAACTTAGAAAAATATACAACAAATTTATCAGAACAGGAAACAACTGAAAAGTACATGGAGTCTGAAAATTTCTGTTACACTCAGAAAGAAATTGAAATGAATTATCATGACGTATCTCATGAAACACAAGAAACTAATGGTGTAAATGTAGTAAGAATTTTTTTGATATGTTGTTAAAATGTTAATATTATTTAAACTGAAAAAGTCATCTGAAGAGAGAGTTTAAAGCATGATTGTTAATAATAAATAATACGTACATATTTCTTTTCATTTGTTTTATTCTTACTAAAATAACAAATGCAAATTATTTCCTGTAGAAAACGAAATATAATAAAGTACAAGAAGATGAACGAGTTGGAGTAGTAGGATTATCTGCATACAAAGCTTATTTCAATGCAGGAGCGGGTTTCTTCTTCAAGATGCTTATAATATTTATGTTAATTATATCGCAAATCGTTCTCAGTGTCAGCGATTATTGGTTAATTATATGGTATTATATTTACATAATTTAATTTCCTTAGTTATATCCTTAGATTAATAATGTCATTTATATACATTACAAAATTATCAGTTAAAGTGCGTTCACCATTGTCTGGAATAAACCTACTTCAACGCCACTGTTGCCTGTAAATTCTGATTCACTATTTCATCTGTTGGTGTCTTGTGCATAGCTGATCACAACAACAACAACAACAACAACAACAACAACAATTATCTTTAGAATATTTTTAAATATTGTTATGATTTCGGAAAAGAAATTGAAATTTTTGGGCCTTAATATTACTTAGAATATACAAAAATTGAAACCTGTTACATACGAGCATGAAAAAGTGTGAAATATAATATTAATGACATTATAACCAATGTTTTTTTAAAAAAAATAATTTTTGCATTTGTAACAGACTAATAAAAAGCTTGTCTAAAAGGTGCATTATTTAAGTCTGCACGTGCTGCCAAATGCTCTATTCACATATATAGTTACAAGAATAGCCTTTTTAAATGATGCAAGTACAGAGTTCATCTGTCCGGATCCGTTGGAGACAGAGGTCGCCTCTTCTGTTCCTAACAAGTGCAAGGATCGCCTTTCTATCCGGTTCTGCGTCAATTTGATCGCTATTCGACAAATTTGCGTGATGTTTCAGTAACCCACTGCAATCTTTTTAGGTATACTTTTCCCCACTTTCTCTCCTGTATAAAAAAGCGGATTTCTCTTTTTCATGAAATCCATTATGTCTTACCTCATCCTGTTATTGTTACAACATTTAACATGCTTGTTCTATACTCAAGACATTAGTTCTTTCTTCTCTTTCTCTATGTACGTAATTGCATTAGTCATATTTGCTTGTTATACGAGGGACTTGATCCATTTCTCACAGTGAGCAGACAGAGACCTGCACGTTGCTTCCAGGATATGCCGTAGCATGGGTGTTTTTCCACACGATCTGCTTAATTATATACCAAACGTAATTCATGAATTTTTAATTTCAGACACTGTGCCAGAAATTCTTAGCATTTTAAGTGTAGGCGTATGACAAAATGTTGATTGGCGACGTTGCAAAATGCTTACAGCAGTGCGTCACTATCCTGAATTGCTGCATTCTGAAATGTCAGTGCACCAATGCGGTACCAGATTTTTAACTCGATCATCTCTTGCATAATTTACAATAAAATGGCATTGTTTCCTTACTTCATTAGCATAGATCTGTTCCATTCTGAATCATGTTTTTGTATGTTTCTAGTGAGTTACATCGACAGTCGCCATGTTGCTTATATTATGCTAATGGTTGCAGTTAATTAATCAATCAAACAGCCAACTCAAACTCTCAAAGTATGTGAGAAACATGAAATGGTATTTAGGCAATTTCGTCTTTGGTTTTTAGTTTTTTATTTTAAATTGTAATTAGAAAATATAACGTCTACTCTGGTGGAGCTTTGTTCCGAAATGCTGAAATGTGGAGCATACAAAATTACGTCACATTAAAGGCGTTATACCTAAAACTTGTGTGATTCACTTTCCTTGGGATAACAAGTCCTACTACACAAAAACGTCCATATTAACCAACACATAATATGTGTTTAGGTACGTTTTAGCATCGAGCAAAAGCATAAATTTTAACTGATAAGCTGATGTCTCACATTGCAACCACTTACGCACTTGAATTTATCAATTAGTAATTTATAGTAATTATCAGCCGAATCATAGTATTTTTACATTTATTTTAATTTAATAATGAAGTATATTTGTTGATTTAAAAATAATTTATTTCATAATAAATTTTAGCTTACAAGATGAAAGAAGATACACTCAAAATGCAGGAAAAACAGAAAATTTTACTTCAAAAATAGTGACTATTAACAACACTAAAGATGAAAACTTTTATCAAACTCGTGAATTTAACTTTTACATCTATTTTGGATTCGTATCAGCAATATTATTAACGGCAATGTCATCTGCCTCATTATTATACGAACTCTTTGTCGCTGCATCTATAAAACTCCACAACAATATGTTTCGTTGTATTATACGTACTCCAATTTCTTTCCTGGATAACAATCCCATTGGTAAGTGAAAAATAGATTTATTAATTTGAATATTGAATTAATAATTATTTCGTGAAATTTACAAATTATATATATGCAATTTTCTAATAATACGAATTGGTTACAGTATGTAATATCCTGTTCCTATTTTAAATTGAATACCTTGTAGCTGGAACATGATTTTAACCTAAATTTTTTGGGAAAGTTAACTTAACGTTTCGAATTTTCTCTGCATTTTCTCTACAGGATTACATATGATTCAGCTTCAATTAACGTATCAACGTCTAATAAAACGTTCATAACTATCTATGAAAGCTTAGGGCAGGAGACTTAAAATATCTGTTGTACATTTCTTAAAATTTAACTTAAATTTCAGGAAATTTGGCAATTTGGTAGTCTGCGTTTCTTTGGTCTAGTTGAGAGCGGATTAATCCTTTATATGCTTTTATGACTCAATGTCATAATCACACTTGGACTGGCATATGAATACAGTAAGTAGTACATTACAATAGTAAGAAGCCTGGCACTTGACATAATAAATAGCACAATTAGAACCCGACTTCGTATGCTTTCCTTTTATTAATATTGTATGCATATTAACAACGATGATATAATTTACGCACACCGGTCATTAAGCATGTTCCTTTGATTGATCAATGTACAACGATAGATTACTATCTGTGTTTGCACATATACTCTCTTCACATGCAAGAAACAAATAAAAATTTACACACATATATATATATGATTACAGAAATACTGTAATAATAAATATACATTTATAAAAGTAATATGTCTGTTATCTCTACTCATTTTTGTTTGACACTTTTTCTCCCTTATGCCACACAGCACTAAGAGGTTCTTTATCGTATTTTTCACAAGATAGATACTGACTCGGTGTATAGATATTCGGCTTGAGTTATTCGGAGAATTTTGTCCATAAAATTCCCAATATGGTCGACGAACATTATGTCACACTTCAACAGCTCTTTCATAAATCTGAAACAGTATCAGCCTTACTTACAGGCTCTTACTGACAGTGCTTCTATTTTTGTTCATAATAATAATTAATTAAATACGTTTAATTAAGTTTATATTTGAATTCTTTATATTTTTCAGGCAAAATTCTAAATCGATTTTCAAGAGATACGAACGGAATGGATGACACGTTACCACTCGCTTTTCACGAAGCTGTTAGAGTAAGTTTAATAAATAACTGATATTCTCAATTAGTAAAACTGAGTTTTAAAATATAAACACACGTGATTATGCTGTAAATGAAATAGTATAATTGTAAAAACTCGATTATATAATGAAAATCGGTTACAGTTATGCAAAATTAGTACTCTGTTTTCAAAAATATTAGAATTTAATACAAAAGTTTGTAAATTGTTGTTTACGAAAACAAAATTTTTAATTTTTCCAAAAAACCAATGTATGCAAATATCACCATAAACACATCGACATCTTTTGTAATCAAGAATAAATTATTACAATTGTCAAACATTGGCATATCACTATGTAGATTTTCTTACTAATGTGAGCCCGCGGATTTTGAAGGGGATTTTAAAATTGATGTTACTCGAAATAAAAATTAATGTTAATCGTTTCTTCAAAAAATAAATATTCCCGATAGAAAAAACGATCGGACGTCACCGGTTATAATAACAAGTCAGTGGGAAAGTTGACACTTAGCTCTCAAGAATGCAATCATCAACAACAACGATCGATCACGTGATTTCTTTCCCACAACAATAGTATAAAAGTGACAGCTACCGGAAGCTCGGGAGTTCGCACTTAGAAGTTATTTTTGGTGTTTGTGTCCATCTTGGTCTCCTGTCCCCATCCTGAGTGAGAAGACATCGAGGACGTCCAACGCTTCTATATAGAAATGTTATCGCCGCATATAGCTCTCCTCCAACATTAGAGATAATTATCAGCGGACAGCGAACTCTCTCTCTCTCTAGCAAAATAGGTCTAGCTGGTAGATAGTACTCCTGTAAAATATTAGATGATACAATCGCAAGTAGCCACATATAAACTGCCTATCTATCGAACTTATGTAGCATTCTGTATCTTATAATACTTTGTAATATAATAAATGCTTGTTTTATTTGTTAAACCTGTTTCCTGTCTATCCAAAAACACCTGCCTACTTGCTCACCTCCCTCGACACTCGATAAAAACTCATCCAAAAGACAAAGTCGGCGAGTTTTACCAACTCGACGTGTAAGTGGCAATTAGGGTACTCACCCTGTGCCCTCGTAGACTCACAGTAATCTTATAGAATACCATGTGTTCCACACTTTACTTTATTTTATTAATTAATAACTTTACTGAGAATTAACATTTTGTTGATTCTAATTAATCAGCAAGTGTTCCTTTGATTTGCACAAAACTAATTACAAGTCTATTTCTTACAGAGAAATTTGTCTTGTTAGATCAACTTTGATTTATTTGTAAAAATAACTGATAATTCATAATGTATAATATAAATAGAAAATTCAGTTCCTATATATACCAATTTATTATATTTTTTCAGGCATTTAGTGTAGTAATCGGAATATTTGTTATTGAAGGAATTATTTGCCCTTATCTACTCATAGTAAAGTTCATACTTTTAATGTCGTTTTATCTTATGTGGACGATCCATTGCCGTGTTTTGAAAAGCATAAAATATCTGGAAGGAAGATGTAAGTATATTAAATACTGTGTGGCCATCTGAAAGTTTCTCAATTCAGAGCACTTTGTTGGTGTTAATAATAAGCAGATTGACACAAAAACTTCAAAAACGTATCAGAATATGCAAATATTGCGAATAAAGATTATGCGAAAAAAAATAGTTCAAAAACTTATTCTAATACGCAGTTCACAGAAGAAAGCACGAAACAGAACGAAATAAATAATGTAGAACATCATTAAAACGACATTTTAATTTATTATTAAAAACATAACAAATAAAGTCAGCGAAAAACGTAACGTTATGGCTCTACAACAACTTGAATAAAATGCTCTGAATAGGAAAACTTTCTATGTTGTGTATTAAATATATTCCTGCGGAAAGTGATTTCAGATATATTGTTTAATTATTCTGTTTTAACAGCGAGAAGTCCAGTATTTTCTCATCTGAGTGTATCCCTTTATGGGCTTACAACAATCAGAGCATTTAATGTTAAAAATAAATTTAAATCAACTTTTAACAAATACCAGGATAAGCACACTGCAACGTGGTTCATTTACGTGGCATTGAATCGATGGAATTGCACTTATAGTCAAATTATATGTTTCCTAAATATTATTGTCACGATTGTAGTTTTATGTATCATAATGCCTTCAAGTAAGTGAAAGTATTGAAATTTCTATATTACGTGATATATGTGAATTTTAACTTTTTCTTATCTTTAGTTGGTGCAGGAAGCAAGATTGGGCTTATAATAAATTATGAACTAATGTTATTTTTGTATTTTCAATGGTGTACTTTTAATTTATCTGAAACAGAATATCAAGTAAGTTTTATATTAATATTTTATTTATTAATAATTAACACAAATAAATAGTTTAATATTTTCATAATTATTATTTTATATGAAATAACTTATATTAGTATTAGTTATTCAGTTTTTATTGAGAATTAATGATAATCTACATAAGATTACCATTTACGTGTTTCTAACAGTCAGTGATATTTTTATATACTGGCATGTAAATTTTAATTTGCTAACATTTTTTATGTATAATTATGCCACACGAATAGGTTTGTCGCATAATACTTAATATAAGTAAAAAGAAATAAAATTACAATATGTTTAGATTAAGAAGAAAAATGAAATATTTCTTTTAGAAGGAATGTTTACAAAAATGAAAGAATATAGGAAACTAAACTTTAAATAAAGAAAAAAAATGATTACAGTAGTTGGAAATAAAGACAATTCTGACCCACCAAATGATCCTGTTTAAATTTAACTTGACAATATTATCACTTAGAGTTTAAAGAAATAACTGCAAATTACGAATAACTGTTAATTAAAGATTATCTGACTATTTTTCAGATGAATTCCGTTGCACGTATACTGAATTATAGCGAGTTAAAACCAGAAGCAGCTTACGAAACTTCTCCTGACGAACAACCACCTGCCAATTGGCCTCAGAAAGGAGAAATTGAATTTAAAAATGTTTGTTTGAAATATTCGAATGACAGAAGTACTGTTTTAAATAATTTATCCTTTCTTATTAAGCCAGGAGAAAAGGTGAGTTAATTAAAACATTTATTCCTCGTAATTCTTTTGAGTAATGTCATTTTATGTTGGAATGTAGATAGGAATCGTTGGACGAACAGGAGCCGGAAAGAGTTCTATAATTGCTACTTTATTCCTTATGACAGAGCCAACAGGAACGATAATCATCGATGGAATTGACACTAAAAATATTGGTCTTCGGGATCTACGTAGTAAAATCTCAATTATTCCTCAAGTAAATTACAATAGGTTTAAAGAAATTCTTTATTAGTTCATAGAATTATTTAATTTTTGTTTTTAAATTTTGGGTTAGTATTTTTATTGCTATAAATACTGCTTGTATGAAAATATCGTTATTTTCACTCAACTTAAACTTAAACTTAAAACCTGCTATGTCATCGTTCGATTTGGTTGCATATGTAATATATTTTATTTACCAGAATATATTGTTGAACAATCTTGATGTAAGGCAATAATATAATTTCCTTGTAATCGGATTGTTAGAACAGATTGTCTTGCAGCCATCATGTTTGGATTAAAATTTGACAGAAAATAATACAAAAAAGTTCTGTTTGTTGAAACAGAGTACGGGGATGACGGCTTGGATCCTCCACAGATTTTTAACTGTTTTGACGCTTCCGTGAAGACAATACGTAAATTCTAATCAATTCAAACAAGTAATAGAATTTTGATTCAGTTTGCTCTGAGTTGCCCAGTAAGAAAAAACTTTTAGATTTAATTTCCTCTGTTCTGGCAAGAGATTTTCAATACCATAACTGAACACCAGTAAAAATTTAACACATCTTCACTCGTAAACACCTAAACGAAAACTGAAAAACGCGTATGAGTTTGTGAAGATGTCAGCACGGCAGAATGAAACGTTAACTTCTTTAAGAAAATTTTGCAAGTGATAAACACGATATTAAACGATACAAATTAAGCACGAAAACACAAAGTGTGGAGGCGATCACCTATTCCAAAACTCATGGTTTGATTAACTGGAAATTTGTACCCTTTAGTATGAGAATTAAGTTACAATTCTACTTCCATTTCCTGGTTCTACTGGAGATTTGTATATTTATTTATATATATTGTTTTTTAAAACAATTTCACTCACGTTGAAGATACGCCATATAATCTAAACAGAACAATACATAAAAGAAAAGATATAAAATAAATATATTACCATAGTAAATAATCTTATCAATTATTATTTCCCTTGGTTAGCTTTTATCATGGGTTATTTCCAAATACAGTCACTTTCTGTTTTATAGGTTAATAAGTTCTTTCATAATAGTTTGGTTATATTACAATTATTAACATTCTTTATAATTTCGTATATCAGATATTGTATTTTATATTGACTTTAACCAAAAAAAAACAAGGTGAAAGACTATTTTCAATTGTGGTCATTTCAATTTTTATACGTATTTATTAATGCATTGTATATTTAAACATTAATTTCGCCATTTTACTTCACATGTGTATTATTTATTTATTAATACAGGCGATATTACCAGAACAATAATTTTGTCACATAACAAAGATAAACAACAGTAGTTGTAATTGTGTATATTCTGCATGTTGTGATACTTACTTATAAATCATATAAGCTGTATGTTGCAAATTGTTATAATATAAAATGTATTTTAGTTCTCTGTTTACATTAGTTTTCTTCGTGACCAGAAAGAGTGTTTGTCATTTTTGTAACATTTGTAACAAATAATCAATTCTTATTAGCAGAAAGGCTGAAAAGAAATATAGACGAATGTACTAATATCTTTTTAATAATT
Organism: Centruroides vittatus; assembly: GCF_030686945.1. Taxonomy (NCBI): domain Eukaryota; kingdom Metazoa; phylum Arthropoda; class Arachnida; order Scorpiones; family Buthidae; genus Centruroides; species Centruroides vittatus. Next base: position 1,012,247 of record NW_027122249.1, on the reverse strand, counting down.
AAGTGTGAGAAACGAACCGAATGTGAGAACCGAGCTTGACTCCACTTACCGGAAACAGGATGGCGAGTTCTGTCACGATGTATTTTGGATGGCGATAAATCGAGTGGGAGGGTTAGCAAGGTCGTGATAAGGTGTCAAGCGTACTCAAGGATGACAGGCATTGACATAAAACCACATATTTAATAAACACACAGATTATTACAATTCTAGAGTACAAAACAAATGAAGATACAACTAAAACGGTAAATACTGGGATCGACACGACTATTCTATTTGGCGCGTGAATGTTCGTGCCTTAAATTAATGTTCGGTTGATGTCTGACCGGATTAGGTTTCCCTATCCGAAGTTATTACTAGTCTAACTTATAAACTAGGCGAGAGAGAGTTCATAATCTACGTATAATATACCTCTTAGACCGTTGTATAGGAGATTGGCGAAATGCTCCAGGATCGGCAGTCAGTAGGGATGGCACGTAGAGCTCTGTCTTCGGGCTAGAGGTAACCGTTGTAGACTATGTCTTGGTGATGTCCGCCCTGAAGACTGTGCTCAACCCTTTTTATACCCGTTTTCGGGGGAGATGACTAATGCATCGGATGGTGTAATGTGTTCTAAGTTAGGTCCGGGTGTTGCAGATACGGACAGTCAAGATTCGGACATGTCGATGAATTATTGACACTTTCTACCCGGCATTGTTACTCGATTTACCTCATAAAATTGATAGCAACTGTCAAACAAATGGAATAAATTGCCGGTAGTGACTAAGATCAGAATTTGTCTTGCGACCATAGTAATAATTGTTTAAATCGGAGAGACATTTAATCAATCTTATCTGTTAAGAAATCAGGAGAAATAGGATGTGTGTGGGTTTTGTCCGGGTTGGTCTTCACTCGTTTTTGACCTTTTGTTTGCCCCTTTTCCCAGAAGGGTATTGGATTAAAATATTACTTTAATTAATTAAATCATTTAATTAACTCAATACCCGCCTCTCAAATAAATATACAATACAATACAGGATTATCGGGTATTATTAAATAGATACCCGATAATCCTGAATGTCTAGTAATTCGATAATCAGGCTGCAGTCTGATCCTGTACATGCAAGTCTGAATAATTTCTACTGGGCGTTAATGGAAATAAACTGTATTTTCTTAGAAACTTTCAAAAACTTTATACAGAATTAGAGACGTATAGTTTCAGTTCTCGAAAAGTTTTATTTTGTATTACAAATACGATTTTTCCTCTTCGTATTTGAATTTTCCCTGTGTATTAGCAAAAAAAGCACTCATAAAATTAGAGTAACTTCGAGCACGCCAGGCGAAAAAAAATATATAATCTAATTGCATATTTTCTAATATTGTATCATTTAAAGTTTGTAAGATATATTTAAATTGTACTGTCAATGTATAAGAAAAGATGCTCACATGATTTTTCTATCAGCCTTTTATTCACATTGATTATTAAAATATGTTGTGGAATGCTTTTCTTTGAATGCAAAGTTATTATTTTATTTTTATCGAATTCAAAAATGAACACAATAAATGCAGTTTGCATGTTGTTTATAGGATCCGGTGTTATTTACTGGTCCTCTTCGTAGAAACATCGACCCGTTCAATGAATATTCAGAAGAAATGTTATGGCAAGCAATTGAAGAGGTAAGAAATAAACGAATATTTTAAATTCATAGTTTTGTTTTGATTTTATTTTTATTACATTAGAGAACTGATTATACGTATCAGTTGTAAACGTCCTTTTCATTTATTTGTGATTTTATATTATTTCCAAGACTAGCCCATTTTTTTCTAGGATAAAATTTCAATTTATAGACATTAAACTCATTACGAAAATTGTCATATAAATTGTTATTAATTTTGTTAAAAGTAATGTGTCTATTTCAAGGTTCTTTTATAAAACTTAATATGAAAATTTTACAACACATAATTTAGTCAATTCTCACATTGTTATCTTTATAAAACCAAAACTGAATCGGGTAATATTAATTGAATTAACTAAACGTAGTTTACATCTCACAGACAGAAGATTAGCTGATATTATATTATGGAACTATCATATTAAATGCAAATTCTGCCTATGTAAGATATTATCTAACTGTGAAGAAATTCATAAAAATAATGTTTGAATTAACAAAATATTTTAATTTGAGGCAAAATTGGCAATGGATACAGAGAAATGGAAGGAAATAGTGAAAAAGACATCAGACACCATCGGGCAATGAGCCCAGGGTTAAGGATGATAATGATGAAATTACGACGAACCGTTCTTAAAAGTTTGAATATAAACTGTATATATTTGCTATATGAATGAATACAAAACTAAAAACACCCAGCTGAGTTACATACCTCCCGGCTGTTAACACATTTCATTAGAAATCTACATTTTATATTAATAATAATAAAGAAAATTGTGTGTGGATTCAGCTTTTATGAGATTTTGTTATAAAAAATGTCATATTATTAATTATTACGAAATGGTTAAAGCTTAATATTACGAATAGGGAGGAGTTATATAAAAAATTCTTAATGCTAATAATGAGTAAAATCTTCAATATGTTCCACTTTCTCTCGAGATATGTGACTCTCCTGTATCTCCCTATTCCATCGAAACTTTACCATAAATATTTAATGTTCTCAATCACCCCTTATACACAAGTTACCAAGCGAATTTTCGTTTTTTTATATTTCTCCATCATGAGATTTTAAACGAAATAGACGCAAACACAGACACAAACACATATACATACATATTTCGAACAAGAATTTTTTGGTTTTTTACTTCAGAAATGTCAAAACATTAAGATTACAGAAACTAGGAGGGTAAAATGTTAAACGATCACAAAATTATAACATGAGAACCCAAGTTGCGTTAAAACGTCCAGGATATTAACAAGAAATTAAACATTTTAGATAATTACAATACTGTCCCGTGTTCTGTTGTAACAGCAAGGTAAAACCGTTATCAATAACACAATACTGTTCATTTTCAGTGGCATTTCATTCTTAAAAATTTTAAAATAATTTTCAAGTTTATTGCTAGGGAGTTGAATCATATCTACACTAATACTGAATACTAAAACGAAATTTTTCGGTAATATCCTTGAATTTATGGTCTTAGGTCCAGCTATTAGTTTTTTCAATATTATATAATCGAAATTTATATCTAGATTAAACACATGCTTTTCATTATATGACTGTCAGGTCCAATTCCTTGAAAAGTGTATATACAGTACTCCACTGTATAAATTAATTAGCTAATTCTATTAATCACATGTTGAATAAAATGTTTAAGGTACAGATGAAAGATGTTATAAAAAATCTGCCTGGAGGAATGGATACGCATTTAACAGAAGGAGGGCGAAATTTCAGCGTAGGAGAAAGACAATTAATTTGTCTTGCCAGGACAATCCTTTGTCAGAATAAAATTCTTGTCATGGACGAAGCAACATCCAATATCGATAAAAAGTAAGATGGCTGTGTTTTGTGCTTTTACATTTTAAGGTAACCATATGAACTATTGTGTAAACATATAATATTTATCCCTTCTGTATTTAATTAATTATTATTATTTGTTTGTTTCGCTGTTCTCACAAATTATATATTTATCATTTATATCGGAAAATTAGATACACCCAAACAAATAATAGGAATTTTCTGTGTTTAAAGTTTTAAGTATTAACAGTTTTTAGTAGAATATGTTCTATCCGTTAAACATTTTTGAATTAAATATTCTAGCGTGTATTATATATGAATTTATATTTTAACAATAATTTTAAAAACTTAGTTTTAATTACTTTATGTTAAACGTGATAAATTTTCAGTTATTATTTATTTACAGAATAAAAATAATTGCGTTTTGTGTTTATCAAACATACACTAGTTTAGTGCATGAACGTCATAGGAAAAGAAACGTATTGTAAAAAACATTAAAGAAAATAAATTTACACTGCGAAACGAACACTTTGTTGTCATTGCGCTATACCGAAATAACTCTCGGAAGTAAGGAAAATCTACTTTTATAATCTTTGCAATCAGAGATGCTTTCATTGCAGGTAAGGGATTTCAAGTGTAGTTACTTGTTCAACAATGCAAAGAGAGGTTTTAAAGAAATTCATCTTCTCATGGAAAGAATTTCATAAAAAATACATGGAGGTCTGTAGGACTAAGCTTGATAGTCGGTTGCTCTAAAGATGTATCTGTTTGTGCTCAGTGATTTTTGGAAAATATCAACGGAACTATCGGACTTACGGACTACCCAATTATACCGTCATGTGCTGGGTCTCACCCTGGTTCGTTTGACCTCAATTTTATGTTTCTAGTTAAATCAGCGGGAGAGTAAATTAAAATTAAACTTAGCGTTTTTCGATCGGATCTAGCGGGGAGAAACTAAATTAAAAGGGGGAGGCACTGGGGGGTTTAGTGCAGGATCATTTACTATATCGGTACCTAAGATTGGATGGGGGTAGTTAAAGTTTTAAATGAGTAATAAGGGTTTAAATTCTGTAGTATTAGAGTTAATGGAAAAAAATTCAAATTTTTTCCGTTGCCAACGGACTTTAACGGCCACTAACGAACTTTTTAACAATCATTTTCATTTACTGAATTATTGAAATTTTCAACTAATATAACGCATTTATTAATCGACAGACTGGGTTTAAACTTTCTAGCCTTATTTAAACCTTAGTAGGGGGATCTTGGGCTTTTGTTGGGTCTAAAGTTTTGGGTTAAATTATGTGTGGTTAGGTTCGGTGTTATGTCTCTTTAAGTCAATTTGTTCCATTTTGGGGTTGTTTGGTCGACATGAATATTGAGGTTGACAACGCGGACTACAGGGATGGAAGTGCAGTGGCCGAGGTCACACTAGAGCCACTAGAGGAGCAAGTAATAAAGGAGGCCTCACTCCTTTTGGAGAAAACCATGGGGCTATGTCCTGCATCATTGAAGACTGGCCCAAACATCAAGGTTCGTCAGGAAATTCGCAACGCTGTCTTCAAATTGCACTGCTGCGTGCATCAAATGTATGGAGTATATTAAAAGATATGAGAAACCAAAGAATGGGGGACTGCTACTACAACAAACGCCCACATGACGAAAAGCTATGCAGCGGCTGTCACGACCCCAGGCATTCCAAGCATTACAACAAGAAATATAAGTAAAACAATAAAAGAAAAAATTAACAAAGAGGGGACAGGGGAAGAAGTGGCTCTCCTGTTATACCCAAGGGAGACAGATACACGGAACTATACAGACATGAAAGAAATAACAGGAGTGATGAGAGAAAAAATTTAACCTAATAAACTTGGAATTGGAGTACGCTCAATCATTGAAATAAGTGGAAATGGAATTTGTATTAAAGTAGCTTCGCGAAAAGATGGAAACATACTGAAAGATGCAGTGGAGGCAATCCCTGAGGTGACAAGCAAAGTGAAAGCAAAAGTAGCGGAGGGTAGATGCCCCAAAATAATTTCAATAAATGTGCCAAACTACATAGAAGAAAACAAGCTAACTGAAATTTTGTACAAACAAAACCAAGTATGGCGAGGAATGGGCCTTGAGGAGTTTCAGCAGAAATGTCGTATAACCACGACCCTTAATAAAGGCAATGTTAACAAAGGGTGCCGGCATATGGTACTGGGTGTGGCCCCAGAAGTAAGAAAAATTTTGATAGCAAGTAAACACGTAGCGCTCGCCTGGAGCAATGTAAGGTGGATGACTTTGTATACTTACTCAGGTGCTTCAGGTGTTGTTGCTACAACCCCTTTGCCCGGGACTGTAAGAACCGGCAAAGGTATAGCCACTGTACAAAAGACCACCGCTTTTCAGATTGTCCAAATAGAGACAAAAAGCCAACGTGTGTTAATTGTCAGGAAGCAAATAAAAATTTACCAGAGGGTAAGCGATATGCTCCTGATCATAATGTTTTCTTAACAAAATGTCCGCTATCACAAAAGACAAAGACAGTAGTTATAATGCAAACAAATTATGGGAGTAAACCCAACAGTAACACGGATTCTGTCAACTCACTTCAACCAAAAGCTGTAACTTTAAGAACGATAAAAATACTTCAAATTAATGCACAAAAGAGCAAGTCGGCCTACTCCCTGTTGGTTAAGACAGCGATCGATCTGGAGGTGGATCTCATAGTAATACAGGAACCATACGTAATTAGCAATAATATAGTCAGATTTGGGAGCTGGTGAATTCTGCAGAATCAGAGCGGCAAATGGCCAAAATGTGGCATAATTGTTCGAAACGAAAAATTAGAATTGGCAATGATCCCACAACTCTCAAATGAGAAATTCACTACCACTATAATATACCAAGACCTACAAATTTACTTAATAAATGCCTATCTTTCCCCAGCAGAAGTTGACAAAACTTGTGTTAGCGAACTGGAAGATATTACAAGAAAACTGAATAGCCGGAATACAATTATATTCTGACTATTCAGTTTTCTTATAATATCTACGACATTAATATAATATCTATGACATTAATATATCTTTCATAATCTTTCATCTAACATTAATAATAACATACTTATAATATCTACGACATTAACGCAAAGTCACCCATATGCTTTAATCATCTGGAAGACAGAAGAGGAAGGAAAATTTCAGATATGATGGATGAAAACAGGATGACCTCAGCAAATATGAGCACAGCTCCCACTTTCTACACTGCAACAGCAGAGAGTTGGAAGACGTAGTCCTAGTCACTGAAGAACTAGACTACAGAATAGAGAATTTTGAGATTTTACTTATACCTTCAGGGAGCGATCACAAGTACCTTAACACAGAAATAAACAATTTTCAAATAGGCGAATACACCAATAGAAGGAGAATACGCAGACTGACCAACTGGGACCTATTTAGAGAGGCGTTTGCTAGAAAATGGAGAGAGTATGACTTCCGAAAACCTACTGCAAACTCTGATATTGATCAGTATGTAACACACATAACTGAAGCAATGCAAACGGCTGGACAGCAAGCGACCACAATAAAAAATATCGTTCGAAAAAAACGCCTTGGTGGACAAGCAAACTAGAGAGGCTGAAAAAGCAGGTCCGGAAACTTAGAAGAAAAATGACCAGAAACACCGTCAAAAAAAAAAGAATGACTAAAAAAAGACTATAAGCAGGCAATTAAAAAATTCAAAAAAATAACAATAAATAAATGAGACAAGGTCTGAGGAATGGAAAAAATCTTGTGGGGAAAATCACAAGAAAGACCCATGAGATACTCCGTACCAACTGGTATTCCGAAATAGGAAGAAAACACACATGCCAGACATCACGGACAAAACCTATAGCCAGAACAATTTCGACATCATCCAGAACATAGAAAAAATTCTACAATTTCATTTCCCGAGTGACAATCCCGATTCAGACATTCAAATACACAAGTTAATCAGAACTGAGCATGGCCAGTGTAAAACTCATAACAATGATACCCCATTCTCCTTTAGGTCCAAAAGGCGATTCATACTCTTAAAAATGGGAAATCACCGGGACTAGACAGCATTACGGCGGAAATGGTAAAAGCCGCATTTAACGAGATACCAATAGCCTTTGTCTATCTGTATAATGAATGTCTGAGTAAGGGATACTTTCCAGACAGTTGGAAGAAAGCAAATGTGAAATTCATTCCAAAAACCAAAAATGCATGTAACCTAGACGAGTTTAGGCCAATAAGCCTACTCCCGGTATTAGGGAAAATCTTAGATGGCTTAATAATCAACAGAGTCTATCATCATCTACAAAAGAATAACAAACTCTTAAGTGACCTTCAATTTGGATTCAGAAAAGGGCGTTCTACAATCCAAGCAGCCCTCAGAGTCAAGAATTTCATCAAGAATGCTTGGGAAATGAGTCAACACTCCATGCTCATTTCAATAGACTTCAAAAGAGCTTTTGATTTTCTATGGTGGCCGAGCATCTTGAAACGCTTGAACGAGACTGAATGCCCCGCCAATACTCAAGTAATTCTAAGAAACTACTTACACAACAGGACGGCAGGATTAGGGATTGCAATTGCTGGATCCCTCATCCAGCAATCCAGCTGGATCCAGCGCATTCTTTGGCCTGCTGGTTCCAGCACTTGGTGCTGGATCCAGCGCTGCGGATCCGCAAATACTCAATTAACTTTCTAAATAATTGCGCAAAAGTCTACGTCGTCGCGTTGCCGCTTTGCTAACTACTAGACTGCTACTAATTACTTACTCACTACTTTACTAACACTAATAAATAAATTATTTATAAATAAACTATACCTTAATCAATCCAGCAAAATTTAATAAAATAATAACGTATTCAATCGCTTTTAATGATCTTCCTCAGTTACAAAAAAATACATCAACTATAGAACATAAAATGTGTTTGGAATAAATATAAAAAGAATAGTGCTTAATTACATCCCATTTTTTTAAAACAAGATACATAGATGTACTGCCAGGTCTGATAATTTTCGTATTGTATACCGACGTAATCCCACTGTTTTCAAATTTTTAAGAAACGATAAAAGGAAAGAGGATCGGAATTCAACAACGGGTATATATTCGGTGCCTTTACACAACCAACGTTTCAATTCCAAGCTTGTTTATGTGGGTGCAACGATGCGCAGTTTAAAACAAAGGCTCAAGAGCACAAATATACAATCAGTAAGAACCTTGACAACACTGCACTGGCATCATACGCAAGACAGAAGGATGTTAACGTTCAATGGGATCAAGCGGCAATTATAAAAACGACGACGAATAGGCAAACGGTCAAACATCTTGAGAGATTGGAAATCTGCAAGGCGCACATGACAACTGGTTGTATAAACCATAGAGATGCGGACTCATTGTCTACCGTGTGGAGATTCTTTTACATTAATTAATGTTATTAACGGACAATGCTGGTTTCTGTTGGATCTTATATACAGGGTGTTTTTTTTTTTTTTTTTTTAAACTGACGGTACTCAGAGACATCTGTAGAGCAATCTAACAGCCGGACTGTCGCCAAATTTGGGAGAGTGACTAAGGACGACATGGGAAAGAGATTCCGCGAAGAAAAAAGTAGTACCCAAATTTTCCGGTAGGGGTGGATTGCTCTACAGATGTTTCTGAGTACCGTCAGTTTAAAAAAAACACCCTGTATATATTTTTTCCACTATTTATTTTGTTTATTTATCTATATTTTGTCCGTTTGGGCGTTTTCCGTTAATGTTTATATTTATTCCAAACACATTTTATGTTCTATATTTAATGTTCTATTTTTTTGTAACCGAGGAAGATCGTTAAAAACGATTGAAAACATTATTTTATTAAATTTTGCTGGATTGATAAAGCTGTAGTTTATTTAACTTATTCTACTTCCAGTACATAGTTTTATATACTTATAAATAACTACAGACTAATATGTAGAGCCTATATATGAAAACTGGTAAGACTGATAGCCACTTAGCCACTGATTATCCGTTCTTACATTATTATAATCTATATATATAATCGAGACGAGTTGATGATAATAATAATAATAATAATCAGCGCAGAGCCCAAACGGTTAGGAGTTGAAAGTTGAAATTTGGTACACAGTTAGGGTGAGTCACGAAAACGCACACTAAGAAGGGATTTTTCGAAATTCCTCCCTACGGGGAGAGAGACAGGATTAAGGTTTAACACTTCCATCAACAATGGAAGTGTTAAGAGAAAGCGACGTGCAAGACGCATATGCAGTTTTTTTCGTTTTTGTGGGAAATCGAACATATTTTTAGACCCATCTAAAAGTTCTCTAATTAGTCTGGAAACAGGTGTCCCAATTCTTGCATTCTGTGAAAACGGGTAAGGTTGACTATTACGTGATAATCTTAATTTTCGCTAAAACGGTTAGAAGTTGAGAGTTGAAATTCGGTACACAGGGTACCAAATTTAAGTACCAAAGTGTTAAGTACCAATGGAAGTGTTAAGTAACAATGGAGAACAAGAGAAAGCGACTGCAAGATTTACGGGCGCTGGAGGAAGAAAAAAAAAAAAGAGTAATATGTTAGAACATATTCGATTTTTAAATTTAAACAGATTAGTTCGGTTTTTCTCGACTTTTCTTCTTTGGAACATTCGATGAAAATCGAACGATATAATCAGAACACGTCGTGAAAATCGAACAATATTAGAACATTCGATTTTCAAATTCGACCTTTCTTTAGAAATATTTAGTTTATTGATGAAATTACTCTTTTTATTCTGTGACTATAACGTAATAATCTTAATCTTCGCTATCGTTACTTTTGCTCGAGCAACGCCGGGCCAACCTGCTAGTATATAAATATAAATTAATCAGTAGAGTTACCTTTGCTATTATTTAACTTAGATTATAATTATAATGTAATCTTTAACTAAACATTTAAAGTTAATTATCTCTATCTCAAGTGTTAAACCGAATTAAAGTTAAGTTTACTACCTAAATGTGTAAGAAGTTTTACTGATTTATAGTGTCCAGTCTAAATAATAAAAGCTTCTTAAGTATTTTTTAAAAATGTTTTATTTCATTAAAAAAACATAAATTGCAGGATAGATAGATAGATAGATAGACAGATAACACTTTATTGCACCAAAAATACATCCGCGCTGGATCCAGCTGTGATGATTTCAATCCAGCAAAAATCCAGCTGGATTCAAAACACTGCTGGATTGCAATCCCTAGGCAGGATACTACTCCAACAACATTACAATTGAAAGAAAGGTTACCAGAGGTTGAACACAAGGCTCGAGAAGTGGGCCAGGCCTCTGGAACCTGGGCTTTGACAGCCTGCTAGAAGAATTCAATGAAAGGGAAGATACAAAAATACAGGTTTTTGCCGATAATGTTATATTGATGATTTCGGATAGAAACTGTGACAAACTAGCAGAAAAAGGCAATAAAGCAACAGGGAGAAAAGCTGAGTGGAGCCAAAAACATAAACTTCAGGTTAACTATAAGAAATGTGAAATACTAGTGAGCACAAAAAAGATAGGGAAAGGACAATTAAAGACAAGTCAGAATATACATAAACGGGAATAAGATAAAAAATGTCAATAAGATGCGGTATCTAGGAATTTATTTTGACAGAACCCTTACCTCGAAAATTCACGTAAACAAAATTCATCAAAAAATGCTCCAAAAAAATAAATATACTTTTGCAAATATCTCGTAATGTTTGGGGTCTCAACTACAAATCCACAAAGTTAATATATAAAGCAGCAATCGAGCTGACAATTGTATACGGGATACAAGTGTGGGGAGAAGCCATTAACAAAATAGAAATAAAGAGGAAACTACGAACGATCCAACGAAAATTTATGATAAATATCTGTAAAGCGTATAGAACGGCTCCGACTGATGGCCTGTTAGTATTGGCAAACATCCTACCGATTGACCTTAAAGCAAAACAACTTAACTGGGAATGGACATTAATAAAAGAAGACATCAGCAACCTTAATGCTAAGGATATTGAAAACAAAATTAAGAATGGGTTACTACCCCCGAGTAGCTATAATCTCATACAAGAAATGAAATACAATCAAATTGAAAGGGTAAGGAACAACGGAGACATGGATAAACACACAGCACAAGATGTCAACTACGAAACAAACATGGACAACAAGGATGTCAACAGAGAAGACTGCTGGAGAGTATTTACGGACGGTTCGAGGAGGGCAGAAGGAGTTGGTTGTGGGATCGTAATCTTTGACTTAAAGAACATTAAGACTTATCAGGCTAGCCTTAAAATGGCGAATTATTGCACAGTCACCCAAGCAGAGCTTTGGAGTGTTTTCAAAGCCTTACAACATATTGACAAAAAATCCCAATGGTACAAAGGAACTACAACAATATACACCGACAGCAGGGTATATTGCAGGCTATTCACACCCTTAAAAACCAAACTAGAAGAACTTTACTTACACACGAAATAATTGAATTGGCTCATAGAATTGGCGGCAATAAAATATTGAGATTCCATTGGATCCCTGGCCATAAAGGGTACGAGGAAAACGAGCCTGCCGACATGCTGGCTAAGAAAGCAGCAAAAAGTAACTTACCAATAACATATAGTAGAATATCAATCAAAGTAGTTAAGCAAAAAATTAAAGAAATAATAGATCAAAGATGGCAAAAAGAATGGGAACACTCGAACACAGGTAGAACTTTGTATAGCTTCATACCGACGATCGCCGTCAGAAGAGCATGTAGACATCTTAAACCTACTTACGAAATTACTCAATGTTTACTAGGACACGGTAACTTTAATGAATATATCTTTCGATTTGGAAAGAGAAATACTGACAAGTGCGATATAGACAGTGACAGCGTTGACAACGTGACACATTACTTATTCCAGTGCAGCAAATACGAACATCCTCGTGAAAACTTTATGAGACAATGTGTTTTGGCCGGCTCAAATTGGCCACCAAAGCGCACAGCACTTGTGCAAAATAAAATGTTATTCGATAACCTCTGTAAATTTATAAAAGCAACGAAAAAACTGTCTGCAAGAAAACAGTCAGAATATCCACTAGAAGACAATGGAAGAACTACTACAAGTGAAGAAATTGATTAAATTGTCGACAAACAACTGATCATCTTGTACAGTACATATTGTATATAATTGTATATATGTTACAACTGTTCACATTGTAAGTCTCAATGTAGGCAAAGTAGCCTAAATTGTTTCTTCTGTAAAGTTTGTTTTGTTAATGTATGCCCGAAGCAAGACGACTCTGCAGACCCGTTTTCTTTCATCTCCTAATCTTCCATCTAATCTGTCACTATTATTTTTTCTTTCATTTTTTTCAGGGCTGTCAGTCAACAACATAGACAGACCTCTTAATCTTTACTCTAATGTAATGTAATGTACGACTAAGCTGGTGTTCAATATAGCTGAGAGATTGTTATGTTCAGCGCTTGTTATGTTCTCTGTTTTTTTTAAGTCTGTTTTTTATATAGGTATATTTAAACTTGTTCTTATTTTTCAATTATTCCATATTTAGTGGTCCATATAAGAACAAACTGATATGTATTCACTCCATTTCCCGATGTGACAATGAGTTGAGTCTTTCTGCTTTTTTTCTAATGTAACACACCTATAACAACGGCGCTTTTGGTTCTAACAATTTCATTTACCAATTTCTATTTTTAAAATATATCTGTTTAAGGAACCGGGTTCGATAAGGTTAAATGATCGAACGATTTAACGGCTTAGGGATAGTAAGTCCCGCCCACTGAGTCTTAGAATGGCTATATAAAAGTTAAGACTAAAGATCGTAGGATCCTAGTCTAGTCAGGACGCTGACACCAGTTAAACAATTATTTCTAATCGCGGTTTAACTCACGATCTACAAATTTAATATCACTAAAAGGAGGGCTAATAATTTCATGAGCGGGGCGGTTCGTAGGTAAGTGATAGGAAGACCGTTGGTTTAAGGAAGATTACCAATAGATACGTTGACAATAACCACTAAAAATTTAATGGAATGAGTTCAGCTAAAAATGTGGATACATAGACATTATATCATATTTATGTTAGATATAACATAAATATATCGATTCTATTCCTAACAGAGATATATATGTCTTTAACAGAGAGAGAGTTTACAAAATATATTATATTACCTCACTAATAACTTGATTTATAACAATTTTGTTGAGTCGTTGATCGAGGTTTGTTCTAAAGGCGAGAAATTACTCCTATGTTCTTTGAGCAGAAGTTACTATTCGGGAACATATGGCACAAATTTAAAGTATGAGACTACTATGTGATGAGGTGTGCATTGTGCGCGGAGTTTAGCGCGTATCACCTATTTATACTCCAGCTCTCCTACAATGGAGATTAAATCTTTTAGACCATCTGAGATGTCATGATGAGCCTTTTGGTTATTCTAAATATCTCTCTCAAGAACTAGCTTTCAACACAAGAAACATTCGTTCCTCGTTCTCCTCGCTGATTTTAACTTTTATAAAAATCGAAATATTTCATTAAATTTTAAAGGATTTTCTATTAAAATATGAAAACTCATTTCAGAATCTCACATCTGTATTAGGGTTTATATTTCCCTGTCTTTTACTTGTCCCGGGATTCCGGGAAAAAAACGAACTGTTTTCTGGTATCCCAAGAAATCCCGGGATATAATTAATTATTCTTTAGATATATCATTCGATTTCAAGATTTATTTTATAATTAGTCTTCATTATTAAGTAAGTTAATACGTACTGCAACCTTTAAAATAATAATCTTAATGATGCTGTGTAACATGTATAAAAAATTAATTTTTAGTTACGTAGAAATTTTCACAAATAGAAAAAGTTTATTGGAAACTGCTTAGAAACAAGTAATAATAATAAAAAAAATTTTAAAGTCAATTCCTACTTAGGTCAACAAAGAAAAATTTTATTCTAAATACTTTTTATTAAATAATTACAATTAATATAAATATGTATATACATACGCTAAATATCTTATATAAGAGAAATTTTCTTCTCCCATATAAAACTAAAATTAATTAATTAAATTTAAGTAATGAATTAATATTTGAAAAACCTGTATTAACATCAAGTGTCATCCACTACAAGTTTTAAAAAATGTATTTGAACTTGAGTGGATGAATAAAAAGTATTTTATTAACGATTGAAAATTTGAACAAGATATATAAATATATATAGGGAGAGTGTGAACTAATAGTAGGAATTTAATAAAATGCTTTTGACTTGAGTTGAAAATTTAAAGAAAAAAGGGAACTTTGATCAAACTTCTAACTTAGAAGTTATTTTCGTTTTTTTTAAACAGAATATAAAATATTATTGTAAATTTTTATAATAAGATTTTAAAAAGTAAAGATGTTCGATATTCCCATCACTCAATCTAATTCTTGTTTTAGTACTGAGAAGTCCCGCTATTCAAAATGCCCTTTCCAAGTCAATTAATGTGGGTAGAGTCGTCTTTAATGCATTTAAGAGAAGACAGATGTTATGTGTTTTTTCACCCGTTGCCTGGAAGATTTCTAGTTCGTTTTCGAGATGCATTACAGTATTTCTTTTCCTGTCTAGTATTCTTGATTTGTCTATCTCGGCTGCTTTAATAACGGCATCAAGCTTATATTCCTATAATTCGGCAATTCGTTTGGTTGTGGTAATCAATTTATGAAGAAAAACTTCATACTGCATACTTCGTATTCGTTTGCATCCTTGCTCAATTTGCACAATCTGGCATAATGCAGTTATCGAAGCTACTGGGCATGGTTAAAAATCAAGGCGTCATAAGCACAATTATTCCACATATTACAGGTTCTGATAAAGAATTTTCAGTCTTGTCACAAATAGGCTACGTATTGATTATTAACAATTTGTAACATGCCATACAAAGCAAAAATTTTAAAAATAATAAGTAAGCTTAAAATTAATAAATACAAATGTATTCTGACAGTTTATAGGTTAATATTTAAACATATGATTACATGCAATGAAAACAATATTTAATATTTTAAAATACACATATTAACTTACTAACGTATTTAAATTTTTCTTGCAGGACTGATACCTGTATTCAGAAAATTATTCGAGAGAATTTCAAATCTTGTACAGTATTAACAATAGCACATAGATTACACACTATTATCGATTCGGACAGAGTTATGGTGAGTTTTATGATGTAAACTAATATAAATAAATATAAGTTTCATTTACATTTTTAAAATTAATAGGTATTACATTCGGGAATTATTCAAGAATTTGATTCGCCTTATGCGTTACTAAAGGATGTAAATGGTACTTTTTATAATTTGGTAAAGAACACAGGAAAGACTTCGACGGAAGAACTTTATAATATTGCCAAAGATAAATTTTATGATCGGCAAATTATATCAAATACAAAATTATAAGTGAATCGATACTTACTATACAAATTATTTCTTGTAAGTTCTGGATTATTATTTACTTTTTAAAACTTTCATCTTAGAAAAATGTCTTCGATCATCTGTTTCGTGTAAGAATTTAAATCGCTGAAATCTCAAATTTACAATTTTTAATGCATTATTGATAAGAAAACGATGTTAAATTTATGGTTAGTCATTGTTGAAACGAAGATATTGTGGATGTCCAATGTGAAGGTTTAGCTGTAAAGACGATGATTGAAATTTTGCTGAACAACAGAACATTTGTTAATGTGATATAAGTTACTACTTAATATGATTACAAGTGAATCTAATATCTTAATATTTTGCTGCACATTCAACTTATATATGAAGCTATTGAAAATTATTAATAACCGTAGAGTAGCATTTTAAAAACTTCCACTTAATATGCTTAATAATATCTTCACCACGGAAAATATATAGTTGTAGCGTATTTATTCTATCGTTTTTTGTGTGATGTAACAGATACTAAAACAATATATACCATTTCTGAAAAATTTTTAAACTTAATTATTAAAGTGAAATAAAAAATGATCAAATAACCAATAGCGTATTTTCCATTAAACGTAATATTATTTGTCTTCTACCTCTCCTTTCACATAGAGTGTATTGTTATGTTCGTCATGCAGATTAAAAAAATAAATTGAAATTTATAGGCATTTTCTTATGTTTAATTCTTCAAAATATATACTTTTTTAACTTACAAAGTTTTCTCCTGATCAGAATCAATTAGAAAATACAGTAACATTCAAATACACAATTGTCAAGATATCAATACAGAACGAATCTATCGTAGAGAATAATTCTATTTCTTACATTCTTTCTTTATCATTAATTCCTGAACTAATTTTAATTCCATTTCCATGAGCTGTGTAGTTATTTTTTAACAATGTGATTGTTGCGCATTGGGGTTGATAATAGGATTTTACAATCATGGTTCCAGAAAAAATTCATAAACTTAATACTGCTATAATTAAATTTTTCGTTTATTATGTAGCAATATCATTCACATATATTTATCTATACCACTATTCGGTTACTATAAGAATTTTTGAAGTTATAATGCTGTTTGTGCATTTGACATCGTGCGTTTAAATAATTAGCAACAAATTTTAATGATTTCCCTAATATTTCGAGCCACGTCTAGTTTCGAAATTACATATCTTATTTTAAAAATTGCGCGACAATCTTTCAAAAAAATTTATAATAAAATTATAATATTTACTACTTACACTTTTCATTGTCAATCGTTAAAGAAAAAATTTTCCTGACTACAATTGAGATAATTATATTTTCATTTGACCGACTTCTAATTGATAAACAGCCTAAGTTTTTGTTTAGTTAGTCGTAAAACCATTATAACATTAGTATTATTTTTATTATTTAATTTCACGTAGGATTAAACTTTAAAGAGAACCCCATATACTACCCTATGATTCATGGATCACCGACACATACACTCACCAACTTTTAAACATGTATGATCTTATTCTTTACTTTACAACTGGGTGCATAGATAGACACTGGGCATTTTTAACATTACTCTTTATTCAGGTATATACTACAAACAAGATGATTCGTTATGGCCAAGGATCTCATTCCCAAGTTTCTGGAACTAGTTCAGTTAATTTGTTTACAAATCATAAATAAAATATGATTAGTTTATATAATACTATCATTTACATATTATATAATCAGAGATTCCATACGTTTGTATATAAATAATATATTTTATAAGTAGATCAATTTAAATTTAATCTAAAATGTTTACATTTTCCTTTTTTATTTCACTGGCTTTCTATAATCTCACTTGTTAAGTTTTTTATTTGTGCATGTGTGGAATTGTGTTGTTAATAAATAAGTAAAATTAATGTATATTTGATTTATGTAATAAAATACTTCCTTTAATTTATGTTTGTATTAGCAAGAATGTTTATTTTACTAATAAACTTTGATTTTAGATTTGAATTTGAATATAATTTAATTTAATAATTAAGTTAAAGTTGGGAAAGTTGAAGGTTTAATAAGTATCAAATTTTTCTAATATACAGAAAAGTACTTACAGTTAGTTTCTAAACTATAGCAGTTATAATTGTCATACAGAATATTTATAGACTTTTCTATGAAATGCTTCATATTGTTGGGCTTAGTGGGAAAGGGTTCGGGGGTAAACGTAAACAGTAGCAACAGAAAGTAAGCATCATTTCAATATATGAAAATACAATAAAATATATTTTCATGTTTTTAGAAGATACGTTTTTGTGTCCACTTTCTCATGTGTAATTTTCTAGAATATGTCACAGATGTTAAGCAGAGTGTTGCTTGTATGTAATGAATTTTCAAATATTCCAAGTCACGGAGAAAATAGAGTAGTACAGTAGTATGGAAAGAAAATAGTTCTTAGTCTGATGAAAAAACAACACTAAGTGAATGTTATTTTTCCGGGATCGACATGCCGATAGACAATCAAGTCTTTTACATTTTTGCATTCAAAATACTTTTAAACTACCAAAAAAAAAAAAAAAAAAAAAAAAAAAACAATAAATCCGAGGATTTATTGTATCTTCGTACATGTGTTTGTTGAGGTGGTGGGATTACGACTAAACACCCCTAAGGCGGAAGACCCCCATCAGCGGCAACGAAAGTCGTTACGATAGTAATCCTGAGCGGGACGAGAGGAACGGCAGGTGGATAGACTTTGTTACTTGGACCCTGGTTGTTAGGACGTTGGTGAGTGCGGAGCAAGAACGAACATATACCCCAGAATAGATTCGAACCTTGGGGTACGGACTCTCGAGTATCGACAACCCTGAACTTTTACTTGGCTAAGATTCCCGTTAGCCGTAACATTTATACTGTATTTATGAATATGTATCTTATTGTGTATGGAGGCATTTATCTTTTCCTCTTAATAACTGCTGTACATTTGTCAAAAAATGTATAAACTTTTCAAGGAGGTTTGGATATTAGAGGTAAAATTTTCTAGAACTTTTCAGAAATATCCGAACCATAAAGTCCAGGAGATACGCACCCTACAACATTTTATCTCACGCATCAATCTGAAAAAGTAAATATAAGTGAAGCGATTATAAGTGACGAAATGACATACAGAATGCCATGAAAAAGTTCAGCAACCGAGCGACCAGCTTTTTTAATATAAACAACACGTGTACGATTGCTGTTTGACTTTTTTCTGATAATCGTGTATTAGTATAGTAATTAAACGTTACTATCAGATAAATTATACGTTTCTCAAATCATTGAATATTTAAATGAATAGAACTTAACACGTGCATATAGTTACTAACAATTAATGAACTCTTAATAATTTTTCCACAATGAACGGTTATATATAACGAAGTAGAGGAAGTAAGCAAACATCACTTGTGGTCCAGATGAAAAAAATGTGTATACTTAATCGAGACCTCTGATTTATAAAAATCTCACCCGGACTCGATTTCCATGAATCTAGCTCTATTCTACAGATTAAGGACAGACAAATGGACCCACTGATGTTTAGATTGATAACCGCAGAAGTCTATACGTCAACTTTTTTAAACTGTATCGAAGAAATACAATTTTCTACCAAAGTTATTTCGTTTTAGTTTGTGAAGATAACTTACTTAAAAGCAATAATAATAATAATAATACTAATTTATAGTAATATAAATAATATAATAGAAAAATAATAAATAACTTTAATATATTATGTAAGTATTTTTAATATTGTATCAAACGTACTTTTTAAGTTTGTCTTTTTGTTTTTCTGATGTTTGATAGACACTTCCAAAACAGATACGTGTAGAATATTTTGAAAGTGACCAATATAAAAGTGCTATAGAAAAAACACGAAAATACTTATAAACCTTCCACCGTATTAATAATGACCTGTAATAATGTATATATATTATTACAAGTTATATAATAATAACATTTACAAATTTTCAGATAACTTGTTCCTTTGCATACAGTTAGAATTTTTTCATTAAATTTAACAAGTACTCTAACAACAGAACCACGATGAAACCTTTACATAAATGATAATCTCACTGTTTATTATATGATGAAATCCATCAACCAGAAATATAAATACCTCGTTAAACGTCTACACTTACATATTTTATTAGAGTATTCACATTACATGTATACACATGTAACAAGTATTTCTGTTTATGCAGTGTGCAGAATATTACGAAGCCACACGTTAATATAGAATGGATGAAAAAGAGAAAAATAATCCATTTGACTCAGCTGGTCTTTTCTCACGTGCATTTTTCTGGTATGTAATTTCATTTAAACTCATTAATATTTCAAATATAGAAACAGAATAGAGAGTATAGCCATCGGTGAGAACTAATTCCCCAAAATTTTTATATTTTTATTTTTAAATTTTTATATTTTATGTCGTTGATATGTGGAAAAATGCATAAAAAGTTCGTTTCTTTTATGCCTGTATTGAATTTAGTGTGTGGAGGGGTCACGCTTTTGTTCACCTTGTTCGAAGCTTCATAACTCCTGTGCTTTTTTCAGAAAAAAATTAAAATTTTACAGTGAGGTTTGTGTATGTGTGTATGAGCGTGATTAATTGAAGTAAATTTTAGTGGATAAAGTTCGAGAGGTCGGGAGATAAGCGGGATCGTGGTATGTCTCGAGTAGGGTCTGACATAATGAAGATTTTATTCGTTATTGCCATTTACAATTGTTTATTCAACTCACCCTATCCCGAATGTTAAACATTTTCCAGTTTTATTATAGTTAAGAATATAAAAAGTTTGTAATAATAAAATATCGTAAGTTATTCCACCACAACTTTTGATGGCGCAATGTGTAACAACTTATTATCGGAGGTTTTTAATGTAATATTTCATTTCTTACTAAATAACGAATATATATTATATACATAGCAATAAAGGGGTAAAGGAATAATAGTTTAAGCAATAAACAGAATTTTCATTTTAATGTAGAAAAATACAGGTGAATCTTCGATTAATCATTACGAACGTATACAGTATGCACATTCAGCATTCAGCAGTACAAAATTTCTCTTTAGCTGTGCATTTTGATTTACATATTTGTTAAGATATTGAACTCGTTTAGTTTAAACAGCGTGTCTACGTATTTGGTTGAGACAGCCCAATAATTATTTTAGTTCACATTTCATGCAACAATGTACTTTGTGTGAAGTTTTCTCTATAATTTATATATTTATACACTCAAAATATCATATTAAACGAAAAATGTTAGAATTATAAAAAAAAAATAAAAAAAAACAATTCAGGCACAGTTGAATAATTTAATTTCGTGTATGAATTTCAAGTATTAATATACACTTATTGCACCTACGCACTTATACAGCAGAAAAAATCGTATAAGTTACCACATCAATATTTCAATATAATATCAATGTCAAATTTACAATAAAATGTAAATACTTGTTAGAAATAATGATTTGACACAAATAATTCGACTGTAGATAAGTGTGGTAATTATTAAAAAGAAAAAAAATACGAGAAACTTATTAACTGATAAAGTGATATTGAGAATTTTACTTATAATATATTCAATATTATTAGAAATATAATTTTTTATGTGATATGTATACATGAGATTATAAAAAAAAATCAACAAAGAGTTGCTCATCTTTCTCGGAAACATTTAGTGGTTCCAGCTGTTGTGATATTTTATTTAAAAACATTTTTATATTTCTAAATATTTTAAAATGGCAAAAGACTTAATTTTGAGCATAGGGATGGGTTTTATAAAAATTTTGTACATACTACTAACGAGTATTATCGGCATTAAGTGCAGCCTTACTTGGAATACGACACACGACCTATCGTATGTTTTCAAACATTCTACTTATAACCACCAAAATTTAATATCATCAATCCCCCTAATACATGAGAAATTTCAAAAATTTTTCTCCATGAGAAATTTCAAAAATTTTTTGACATAAAGAACGGAAGTTAAGCTTCTAACTCGGTGAAAACATCGTGTACTACACACACAGAAACAGATACAATAAATCCATACATACAGGAAAAACGCATGAATATTTTTTTCATTTCATGGACGTAACGAGGTATCCTATGTCAAAAAATGTAAAAATTTTAAGAGTTCATTTTCTGACCGATCGCCATACTTTCCCTCTGTTATGTATAACAGAGAAAAAGTACGTATACACACAGCTTTATTCTGATGTTATAGTGATTACAATTCAAAGTATGTACTCGCTCGTATATTTTTATAATATTTTACTATCATTAATTTAAAAAGAAAATTTAAAATTGATAAAGAAATGAAACATATAATATTTAACAATATTATATTTCATATATTTAAACGATACTTTGCAATATCGCAGTAATTATGGTTTTTTCCACAAGATCCGTTGCGTAATTTCAATGTCATCGTATTGCTTTACATCACATAGTAATTAATTTGTCATTCTCCAAAATAACCTTCAGAAGAAAAGGAGAAATGTGTTTATAATATCATTTGAGAATTAAAAATAGATTAAGTTATTAATAAATAACCCTATCTTGTAACGACCTTAATTTGCCAAAAAATTATTATTTCTTCCAGTTGGCTTTTTCCTTTACTAACAAAAGGAAGAAAACGATATTTAAAACAGGAAGATTTGTATCAAACTTCAAAATATCATTCCTCTGAGTACCTTGGCAACCTTTTACAAAAGTAAGTTATCAGTTAATAGCTAAATTAAATTTATATATACAAATTTATTCAAAATATAATAATGTACAGTACAATACGATATATATATTAAAACCGAAATTCTGTATATTATAATATTGTAATCATTGACTATTCTTTCTGTGTGGAATTACCATTCAATAGATTGCAAACTTTTTTCTCAATTAATTTTTATACATTCGCAATTAGTTTGATAAAATACAATTATGTAAACTAAATTCATAAATCGGTAAACGTTATTTATTTAAACTATAAAACTTTATTTCTCAAGAAATTTTTATGTAGAGAAAGGGTGTCCAACCTTTCGGCTTCTTTAGCTTACATTTGAAGAATAAACATTTGTTTCGGGTTGCTCATGAACTATAAAATTACATGTGAAGGTGACACAAGTAGATTTTCCGTTCTATGTGAAAACAAATAATTTATGTAGTAAAAAATGAGCCAAGTTAAATTTTTGTAGCCCAAGAAATAGCAAATGCGACAAATGACATTTTGTGCGCGGAATTAGAGAATGGGTAGACCATTTTGGCGCAATTTAGCAAAATCTTTTCTTTTGAGGTATAGTACTGTACAAAATATGAGTATAATTTATGGTGGCAGCCGTCTTAATCCCTATCTTCAGCACTTCTGAACTTTCCTGAACTAGTGCTTCAGTGGCTAACATATAGTGAAAATAGCTTAACTGTGTTTTAACTATTAACAGGTTATCCAAACGTTCCAAAGGTACATTCTTTAAGGCTATATAAGTGTATACTAATGGCATCGTGTTACATTTTCTTAAAATATGATGTATTACAATAGCACACGAATTCCCAAAACTTATTAAGATCTTTATGTAATTATTTTTTATTTTAAGGAAGTTTACAATTTTATGTTGATCCACATTCGTTATACTCAGTGTCACATGCGGCCTGCCTGCCAGGTTGGACTGCACTGGTGTAGAGTGACATTTAAACTCCATTGATTAAAAAGTTTTACGTTTGGCATATTCCACACACTAACTTAAACTTTGGAGTTTAATGAAAAAGTTGATCTTAGAAACCTCTTTATTTTTGAATTATTCAGAAATATCTGAATAGTGCCAAAAGTGGTGTTTAACCGTGAACTCCACCTCCACCTTTGGATATATATTACTTGAATTAAGGAATGATTTGAAATATTAATACATAACATAGATTTCACAGCATTTATAATTATATTTTTATATATGTTCTCAATCATTAACGCTTCCGTAAATTTTCTTTCAGGGAATGGGATAAAGAACTGAAGGGAAGTAATCCAAGCATGTTAAATGCTATATTGCGATTTCTCGGATGGCAATTTTTAATTGCGATTATATTTGCACTTATTCAGGTATTATGGAGAACTTTAAGTACGTCACTATAGTTTGTAATAATAAACGAGTTAAATAAACATTACATTTTCAGGAAACTGTCATAATTGCAAGCCAGGCATATTTTTTGGGATTGGTAGTTAATTGTTTTGACAACAGTTCTGAGTGGAATGAATTCAGTGCTTACTTATCAGCTGCAGGATTTTTTGGAATAACTGCGATTTATTTATTTACCTTCAATTTCAATTTCTTTGTAACGGAAGTATTAAGCTTGAAATTGAAGATTGCTTTATATACTGTTTTATACAGAAAGGTGTGTATTGAATAGGCTTTAAATTTACGTAACTTAATTAGATATAAGTAATTAAACGTTACAGATATTTCTAATTATAAATATTGTTAGGTTTTAATGAAATGTTTCAGCTAAGTGAAAATTAAAAATGTACACACTTTGCAAAAGAAAATCTAATGCGTTTTTCATCTCTCTTAAAGTAATTACTGTTTAATCCCGAGAAATTCGAATTAATGTTTGTTTTTAAATGCAAAACTGTAGAGGATATTTGCTTTTTATTATATTATGTATGGAATTATTTAGAATAAATTTTGTTTTTACGTCTGTTTTGCATTTTTATTATATGCTGATACTCAAAAAGTAATAATTTTCATATTACTAATAAATCCAAAAACGATTTACCTCCTTGCAGACCCACTCATTAGCTTATTGTATGGGAATATGAGTTTATAGAAAATTATAAATGCCTATAACGATTTCAAATTTTTTAACTATCACACTACTCGAGAAATGGCATTTGTTTCCTACCTCTTTGACTGTTAACTAGCATAACTTAAACACAATACTACCATAAATATAAAAATAACCTCTGCAAAGTTTCAAAACATTTTAGGTTAAATTTATCTATGTTAGTCAAAATGGCGGCTCGTCTCTGATTCCAGCAAACAGAAGAAAGGAAACAGTGGGGACACACGTTCTAACCTAACCTATTCTAATAAATTACCATAATTATTACCAATGAAACTATTAGAATAGGTTAGGTTAGGTTAGAACGTGTGTACCCACTGTTTTCTTTCTTTCTGTTTGCTGGAATCAGAGACGAGCCGCCATTTTGACTACCATAGGTAAATTTAACCATTATTTATTTATCCAATCCAGAGATAATATTTAATATATACCAAACACAGACATACATCATAAAATATAAAAAAGAACTTTCAGTGAATTCCTTAATAGATGAAGCGACATATAATTTTTAATGTATGCGATATTTTAGTGTTTTATAATTTTAAATTTAATAAATTTTAGCCTATATGTATTGTATATTTCTTTAATTATACATACCTCAGTACTGATATAGAGCTAATTAAAACTGATAGTTCGTACGTTAATTGCATGAAGTAAGTTTCTCATTATCGGCATATAAGAAAAGTAACTTCTACACTGTACTAATTTATTGTTAATTATAATACATAACATTCTAGTTTTTACATGTAATTTTATTGATGTTAATTGCTCGAAATTTATTTATTTTATTAAAATCATATATATGCAGGCAATTAACTTAAGTTCTTCGTCTCTGGCAAAATCAAACGTAGGTCAGATGGTAAACCTTCTTGCAAATGATGTCAGCAAATTTTGTAATGTGAGTATTGATACAAAATACATTTTCTATAGAATAGTAATATTTTAAGTCTATTAATATTTTCCAATCAGAAATACTTATTTTAGAAAATATTTTCATATTTGCAATAAGTATAACTAAAACGCATTCAATTTACAAAGGTGTGAATCCTCCCTATGATTGATCTGACATGAATTCATATTGAAAATATAGTTTCATAAAATATACAGTCAAACGTCGGTTTTCTTCAATAATATCTGTAATACTTCTATTTGTATATAATTGAAATATAAATAAAAATTTTAAGCACAAAAGTGTGTACAATTTAAAACTTATTTGTGAAAACTTTACACAAGAAGAGGTCATTTTTCATATAAGTCTGTACACTGCAAGCATATTTTTATTCCTCTTTAATCTATTTTCTTCAAAAGTTTACATGTAATATTGCATTCAATAAAAAATTTTATAACATTGTAATGTTTTGAAATCTGTAATTAGAAATGCGTATTGATTATGTATAGTATTTTACTCTTAAATACATTTTATTTTTGTAAAAAACTTATATATTAGAATATATTTGGTGTTTCCTTAATTATGTTTATTTATTGAATTTTTTTTATTACAGCACGTCTTTACCGTTTTGTGTATATTTACGAATCCTTTCTTAATCATTGTTACAATAGTGGTATTGTGGCAGTATTGTAGATGGGCTATTTTCGTTGGAATGTCAGTGATATTTTTATACATCCCCATACAACTTTTATTTGGAAAATTATACTCAAAATTGAGGTAATTATTACGTAATTGTAAATTATAAATTGAGGTAATCATTTAATAATTGTTAATCTAAACTGTGAGTTTAAATTAATTATTATCTACTGAAAGAAATTTCGCTGTTTGTTATTAAATTATTATTAAGAGATATTAAATAAATTTTCTTTAAAATTACGTTTTTCTTTCATGATTTAATATTTGAGTAATGTTGAAAAAGCTATTCTGCAGTGAGTATTGTTGACTGTGTTTGTTTTTGGCCCTTTTCAACTTGTTAATTAGTTTTGAAGCTGTACTTGTACATAATTATTTCCAGACAAAAGCTCGTTGCATAAAATATTTTAAATATTAGACGTGTTACAAGTTAAAAATTACAAGTAAAATGTGCATGTTTTCATCATCTACTCGTTATAAGCAATTTTGGACGTATAAAGTTAATTATAATCAAGTATAAGCTACGTGCAATTTAAATAACTTTTACTTTACTATATATTCAGTACAGAAAATGTTTAACAACTTAGAAAGTAACACATGTAAATTAAAAGAATTTATTTAATTACAGAAGAAAGGTATAGATGGAAAGTCGCCTTCATAATTTTGTTTCATCAACAACAGGGTCAAAGATAGCGAATTTTGGCGTCTTCTTCGAAGAACCAAGAAATGGTTGGCTGAGGAACAGACCATTGTAATCAAAGCGATAAAAGCAGAGCTCTCGTTCTTCTAAAAGAGATCTCTCATGCAGCAGTACATGATGAACACGGATTGCGAACCGGTTGATGATGATTATGTAAACTGGTTACAGGCTCGGGTCACACGGATCACACATACATCCCTGGCCAAGACGTGGAAGTTAATCAGGGCGGTTGTTGCCTCACCAGACGCATCTAAGTTATTTGTGTTCGCAAAAACGCATAAGCCGACGCCTTTCCTTAGACCCGTTCTGGATAAAACTAGGTCTCAAAATAGGCTACTAGAGAACTCGGTACAAAACCTTATATCAGACCGTTTGAAGGGTTAATGTTATAATCCTAATGAAACCGTGTTTTAATTTACGTTGTTTTAACTAAATAAAGTGATGAATAATATGCCAAGTGTTTTTGAAAAACGTCACTCCATTGTGTCAACATAAAACAAGGTTAGTGTTATAATTTTACTTGTAGTTTTATCATACCAGTGGCCAAATGTATAAAATCAGTGAACATCTAGGTATTACGTTTACACCTGACAACCAGAATAGTCACGTGGAGTTATCTGATTTTTTCACATGTCTAACAAGTAAATAAAGTCCGGCTTCCAATAAAACTTTTTACCCATAGGCATTTTCCCCATGTATTGCGTTTCTGTCTCTCCTCAAAGGAATAAGCCATATCCCATATAGGAGTGGTCCTTTATGCCTTTCTAATGTATATGATGTTCTTACGCTAAAGATTCCCCAATTTCTTAACTAATTCTAATAGTGTAAACATTATCGTTATTAAGTTAAGTAACTGTGTACTACTGCACATAATGATTAAACTATAAACATTTCTAACTCGTAATTTATGCTTATGATTAAACGTTAGCTAACTTTTAATTTAATACATTTTACTAATATTCTATATGTGTTTATGAATATATGTACGTATTTTTAGATTACAAGCAGCTATATTGGGAGACCAAAGATTGAATTTGTTGAATGAGATGATTGCTGGTATGAGATTAATTAAAATGTACACTTGGGAATTGCCATATGCTGCGTTAATAGAGAAAACCAGAATGTAAGCATAAATATATTTTTTATTAATTAATTTTTTGTTGTTTTAATAATTTTAAAAATTTATACATAACTGTTCTTTATATTTGCAGAAAAGAAATGAAAAAAGTCAGAATGTTTATATATATTCGAGGAATATCATTAATATTGGGATATCCTTTATCAAGATTATTTTCTTCTCTTATTTTCTTAGCGATCTTTCTACTTGGTGGTCGATTAACTGCCGAAATTGTGTTTGTCACTATGAATTTTTCGATATACATTTACTTGAGTACTATTGTACTGTTTTCTCTAGCAATTAATGTTGTTGCAGAGATTTTTATTTCATTGAAGAGACTTCAGGCGAGTCAATTTTATGTATCAATGTTATATTATGCCTGTTTGACGTTTTAAAAACTTATTTTATTTTCAAATGTTAGTTACTAAAATTAATATTAGGTCGTATTTTTTAGGATTTTCTCCTACTCCAAGAAAAAAATAATATTTTAGTCAAAGAGATAGAGAAAAAGCGAAAATTAATGAAAATTAATGGTATTTGGATGGAAAGAGTTCAGGCTGCGTGGAATAAAGTAAGAAAAACTCTATGTTTAGTTTATATTAGCTCTAATATGACTTAAGTAATAGAAATTGAAAAACTTATTAAATATATAATATTAAAGATGTAGCAGCGATGAGAAAAATGAATTCTGTTTCAAGACAGCAACATTAGCAAAAGTTTTCTATAAAAACGCGTATTTATAATATGTACCGTACATGGATACATACAGAAACTTCAAAACAAAATACAAATTAATGGAAAAACATCAGAGTGCTGTTGCATATAAAGTTGTAAATTGTTTGCACTACAAATCGTGGGTACATCAAAAGACTTTTGACTAACAGGGTACGTGGGTACGATGAAAATTCATTACTCTACATTTTTTCAAGTATTTTCATTTCTCAAGGTATGTCCCAAGTGTATGGTACAATATCTTATAATATCTTTATAATTTTATAATATTTTATTTGAAAACACAGTATTAGCTATTTTTCTACACAGTCGCTTTTCTCTTGCTAATAATTTTTCTCATAGAAAACAAAGCTAAAATCTTTTTATGAAGAAATTTTCTATTTAATGATTTCAAAAAGTGGATGATTGCATCCTTAACTATACTGATATGTTTGTCTGAGAGATGTTTGACAGTAAGAGGTTTCTTAAGAGATCCAAAAATTATTACCTGGTAGTACTTCTAACCTGTGCACAGGATTGTCCATTACCTCCAATCCATGCTCATTTTAGCCTATCTAAATTGTAACATTCATGATGGCAGACATTATCTTGCAGTAGGCGTACCATTCTGCAAACTGCATACATTTGTATTTCCTTGTTTGTATTGAACATATATTTGATGTTAAACGGAGTATTACTAAACAGTAGCGTGAATCTTTACGAAAAAGTCTTGTAAACAAATAGAGCACCCTTATGCTCCCAGAGAATATGAACTAAATGTCAGACTCTCATAACACTGTCAGAGACTTCAAAGTCTCAATTTTGACATGTGGATTTAGAATTACTTCATAGCCATTCCATTTTCGCCCAATTACCTGAATGTCCTGCAATGATTATCAGTCAGCTTTCACACGCGAATACAATAAGATATACAATACGGAATCGTGACATGCGTTTCTACTACTGGCAATCTAAAATAAAGGAAAACTAAGTAGATTAAGATTCTTAATCCAGACGATCCAGCTTGAAATAACGTATTTATTAACTCAATTTAAAACATCGTTGTTGAATATGGCCGTTAAAAAAACCAACCATATCACAGGAAGTAAACAATTGAAGTAAATAAAAATATTATTTAAACTTTAATAATACTTGGTTTTCGATTTATTGAAAAATTTTCATTAATTTGTGAAATCCGTTGTCATTATTCTACAAAATTTCACGGATTTTGTGGAAAATGTTGAATTAACCTCGAAAGCTTTTGTGACCTGAGAGTTGGCGTCTCTTTGATGCCTTTTCAGGACTGACACCATCGTGTCTCGGTTGACACGGGAGCCACAATGGCGATTTTAGTTTGGCTTAAAAATTAGGACACGCAAGCGGTCGCGTGAGTAAGCGATCGAGTTCCGGATGGAGATAGAGAGACAGCCCGATGGAAGTAAAGTACTCAGACACTAAAGTTACAACTAAATAACCATTCAATTTCAACGAATAGGAGTACATGTTACAATATATAATATATATCAAGTTATACCGACTTAGCCTATCTATCTAGCGGTCGCGAGAAAAAGAGTGTACAATTGTTCGCGAGTCGGAAAGTACCTGCGTTGATTGTGATGTTTCACTTCGTGAGGACTTGAAGGTCTAGAGTCTTGAAGTTATCCAGATTTTTATTGTTCGGGACAGGTCTGGACCATCCGCGAAAGTTCTTCTAGGTGCAGTTAAGAATACCGTGAAAATCCGATAAAGTACGATTGGCACTAACGCTTGAAGATTTCGATAACTAATCCTACAGGGACTGGCGACGACTACAACTATCGAGGAACTGGCGACAACTGCCTGTCTGCCCGTTTGGTATTATATTAAAATGATGAAATCGGGACAGCAGGTCAGAAGGTCGCGTGAAAGCGTCTTTATCGACGCTGACTAGTTAAAAAAAGGTATATTCCCAGGTGTGAAAGTTGACAGATAGTTGACAAAGTTGATGTTACCACTTTGAATTGTTTATGTTGAAGTCCGGATTCTCACACACTTTTTTTTTATTACAACCCATATACAAATTTGTGAACTTTTTAATAGTTAATTGTAAAATCTGTCATGCAGTTGACGAAATATTTGCGTAAATTAATCACCTTATGTTTGAAATGTGTTTATTTCTGTGTAATCTTTCCGTGAAAATCCTTTAACAGAGTTTAAAAAGTTGCATTGTTTGATATTGCTTAGTGTTTATTAATCAGAGATGATAACTTTAAACTGTGAAATTGAGTTATGTTAAAGAATAGATTATTTCTTTTGCGAGCCAGATATCTCCTAGACATATTGATTACGTGATAGAAACATAGGAAGACAGTATTTGTCGTATATCGATATGGTTACCTGCTAATTGTCTGTAGATCCAAACAAATTGCGAATTTTGACTGAGAACTAACAGTCTTTCTGAATAATAATGAATGATGGTTTAGATAAGAAATGGTAGGGCCTATATTTAATTAAGAAAGTAACACAGAGTTGTAAAGAACATGTTAGAAAGCATAGCATTCGGCTGTAAGAGGAATAGAAAAATGGGTTAATTTATCCACGCTAGCAAGAGCACAAAAAGCAATCATAGTTTGCTACAAAAACGTCCATCTATAGTATGTAAGAAAACAGACGAGTTTCCTTACAATGAACTGATGATTTTCGCACTATACATTAATGTTTTGCATGTAATATCACTATGTTAGTAAAAAAATATTTCAGTCTCTGAGAACCAGTATAACTAAAGAAAGGTAACAAGTAAGCTGTATCGAAATCATTAGGTTCGAGAACAAACTGCCAGTTTGTGATAGACTATAGAAAAATTCTCTAGCCAATATTTTTTGTTTCTAAACGCAATGCTTTCTATTTAGTAAGACATATGTGTATATTGAAAAAGGAAAAAGAAAATTTTCGATAAACTTGCTTATGAATGCACGTTCTAAGTCACGTGATTATTTGTGGATAAATATCACTGACCGTGCGAAATAGCAGGTTACATAAATACATTGGTTACACAATCAGGTGATATCTTAAAACGCATGATATCGTATCGAGTCTTCATTCGCCTCTTCATATTTCACATCAAATTGACATCATTTGGAAAATGAGAAAATATCAAAGAGGAATCAAACTGGTGTAAAATTGTACACAAGTGTTAACAATGATAAAAAGAACGTGCTGTTCTTTGAAATGCAACGTCTGTTTCAATAAATATTTATTAATTTTTCTTGACGTCTAAATAGTCAAGAGGCTAAAGGCAATAGCTTGCTATTCTGATGGACTCAAAGTTGAATCCACCAAATGAAAGATTTCTCAAGGTCATGAACTTGAGAAATTTTTCATTGGCAGTCAATTCAGACAAGTTTGGCTGTTTCTGACAGTGTAAAATCATTCCATACTGACCCTTGGTAAGAATTCATTTTTAGTAGAAGAGTTATAAGGATGTTTCGTTATTCCTCATAGACTTCTTTCCATTGAAAAAGAACTAAGCATCTATAGAATGTTGATGCTTTGTATCGGTATTAACTAATCTCATTGTGGGCACATAAATTTATATTAGTCCTTGTTATAGGTGTTACAAATTACGTATATTTTCTGGTTATGATTAAATAGAACTGTTTGATTCCTTTGAATAGAGTAAAAGTAATCACTTTGAGCATTTTATTATTTATTTTATATGTAAATATATAGAAAACTTAGCATGTTCGAATTGTAGGTAAGAATATTTTGTATTATGATATTTGACTTTCATTTGTATTACTAGTATTAATGCTTACAAACATTATGAAATTATAGGTAGCAAGTTTTAAGGCTGTTTTACCAACACATCTCATTGATATATTTCTAATTTGATTTCGTATTATTTAAAGTTAAGTTTAAAAAACTCACTTTATTGTTTATAAGGAAACCGAACTAACGTTGGATGGTATATCGTTACAAGTACAGCCTGGAGAATTATTAACTGTTATCGGCCCTGTTGGATCAGGAAAGGTATATATCTCGGATTTTTATTTTTATATTTACTAATATTTACTGTGTCAACTAAACATTATTATAATATACGTAAAATATAATAAATACATTCATTCGTATTATACTCATTAGAATGGTGATTCGAACTTCTCATTTCATTGGCTTTTCAAACTGAATTCTTTCAAGTTCCACTGGACTTTCCCTATCAGAAAGTGGATTAATCCATTCTTAAAATTAGACAATTCCTTTCAATAAACTTAGTCACCTAATTTAATGTAACTAACAGAAATAAATGCCCTGAATGAAAACAATGAAATAATACGTATGCTCTGCATAATAAAATGAAAATTGCATTTACTGTAGTTGTACTGTTGTCCCAACACTTCACATCAATGTGTGACATGTAAGCTGTTTTACAGAACCTCCATTTTGAAATTATATCAACAGCCAAATTCTTCTCATTTATCCATAGTGGAAAAAGTTTTTCTAATTCTTCTATAACTTGCAATGTTCACTCTTTGTTACTCTTTTAGCCACATTTGCTGTTTGTACTGCTACCCTTTTCATAAAAATGGTGCACGTCATTGACTCTATCATCATAACATGTTATCCAGATCTGCAACACTTACGGCTTTTATAATAAGTTCGATAAATTTGTTTTACTCCTCACTCATCGATATTACAACCAGGCTTCGTTGCTTTCACACTAATCGTAAGTGCTCATTTAGGTGTATATACTGTATATATATATATATAACAAAACCGAAAAAAAAGAAAAAGAAAAGCATAAAAAGCAACGAGTATTACGAAAGACATGCACTCAGAGCGAGAGCGAGAGTTACAGCCAGCTTACATGCGTGAAAGATGGCAATTACGTGAGCATCTAACATCTCTGTTCAAACTGCTGACCCCATTGTCGGTCTGGCCTAATCATAATGTTCACGTTGGATAGATCCTGTTTGTGGACTCATTTTTAAAACATCCATTAAATGAGTTCAATATGAATTTGATATTAAAAATCGCGAATCGAATATTTATGAATGTATAATTAATATGGCGTTCAACAAAAATTATATATTCATCTTCAAACAGAATACTATGATAAGGGTTTCAGACCGGTGTCGTGTTGTTCAATTGGCTGTTCAATAATCGCACAATATTTTTAGCATTGTTGCACTTAATTTTCCTACAATCATTCAACGATGGCAAACTTTCACTCTAGTTGGATGGCTGAAACAGTCTGAACGAATTTGAAGCTACTGTATTACCAAAGTTGAAAAAATAATGAACTTTTACATGGGTACGAAAAACATTATATAGGTGATACTTGTATTCAACGCTGTTTACAGAGATTTTCAAATCTCCAAATTTAAGAAAATCTAGTTTAATACACAAAACTGTAATTAGTTACTTACCTCTGTCGGATATTGCCGTGTTTTAAGCTATACAAGAATTAACAATGATATCCGGGTGCGTAACTTTTTTAGAAATAAACATAAATTTTTTTCAGAAATTAATATATATATAAAACATCAGTTTTAGCTTTCTTAAAGAGTCTGTATAGTCAAATGGATCGTGAATTTGGCATGCGTTGATATATGGAGTTGGGAAGTTATCAAAAATCAACGTATATTTATAATAGAGAACCCATGTAAATATTTTTCAAGGATTTTCTTACTGATCGAATTCAACTCAAGATCTTGCACAACTGTAGGTTGATAACTGTAACTGTTCTGCCATTTGGTTATAGAGAGTAAATATTATAATCTTTAACCATGTTTGAAGATATAGCGATGAAATGTAGATTTGTTGTGATATTCAGAATGTGTTTTAGGTAGAATCTACTTTGAAACGTATTTCTTGTTTGTTTTTCAATTCAAATAATTTTATTTTATTCAATACCGGATTGAAAGAATGAATAATTTTTACACAAGTTTGTGTGTACAGTTTGGCTATAAAGTCTGAACACATTCAAATATATATTTATTTTTAGAGAATGACATTTTCATTATGGTTTCTATTAGTGATGCACAGATTAAAATAAAAGATGATGCAGTCATTCTGTCGATCCTACCAAATTCGTTTGTCATCTGTTCGAAGGAGAAATGTCACTAACATTTACTGAATAAATGCTCTTCTTTAATGTATTGCAGAAATAGATCTAAAGAAACAAGAAGTATATCAGACAAACACATTTTTAGAGAAACAAGCCGAAAATGAAGAAACAAGTATTAACAAAAATAACAGATAGACCAAAAAATCATTAAAACAGAATTTCTGACATCATAGTTCTTAATATCCATACACATATGTGCCTATATTATTTAGACTTTACGTTGTATTGTACGTACATTTTTAAACATACATTTAATATATTGAAAAGTGTTAACATATATAATAGAAATATATATTATGTATATTAGATTATATGTATATAAATTGATATTTTTATATATAAATTTAAAATATACTTTATAAATATTAATATAATTTTAAACAAAAAATATAATTATATAGCTACATCAGCAATTTATAAACGCAGGTTAAATATTATAAAAATTATTATTATTTTTTTCATTAGACGTCTTTCCTAATGTTACTATTAGGCGAAATTCCTGTTATTTCCGGAAAAATGTCAGTGAAAGGGAAAATAGCTTATGCTTCACAAGAGGCGTGGATTTTTAATGACACTATAAGAGAAAATATCTTATTTGGAGAAGAATATCAAGAAGAGAAATACAGAAATATAATACATATAACGGCTCTTGAAAAGGTAACAAAAACTACAATAAATCTTTTAAAACTAGTTCGGTTCAATTCTTAACACTTTAAACACAGAACTGGCTTAATCCTGTATTAGACGCATGAACCTGTGGTAGCAATTTATTCATGTGACGTCTCACAGAAGACAGTTTTTTAAAATTAATATTCTGAAATCATTCTCAGAACATCTTTAATTCTCGAGTTTTGTTTACTTTCTAATAATATGAAATACAGGCGTATTGAAAAAAACCTGTTATTTCTGATATTTATTTACACATAATTCGATCATAAAAAGCAAAAATAAACATATCAAATTTCAGCATTCCACAAATTATCTGAAGTTCGATTTAGTGTCATCACTTCCGTTTGAAATTTGACAGGAATTTGGTCAGAGAAAGGAAGCATAATTAATTTTTGTGAACAGAGAGAGCCATTTTCACCTCTTACTATTGATGCCAATAAAGTGCTAATTGTTTTATGACTGAATCAATAAAAACTTTCTTTCTGGTAAATTAATATCAGTACAAAATACAGAAAATATTACGGAGAGAATCAAAGGTTTATGCACATTGTTTAACTAAATTTATTGTTGAAATTTGATTGAATATGAAAGAGTAGATTTTCTGCATTGTATGAATGCTCTATACTTTTTCTTCATGATTATTTATAATAATGCAAGTATATTCATATTTTCTGATTATTTTTAAAAAATGTAAATAGATACAATAATAATTTTCCTTAATGGTTTAGCATACTAATTTAATCTTTGTAAAAGTAAGAATATTATATTATATAAAATATTAATATTGTTATGTTTTATTTCATCTTATTTCAGGATATAAGTTTACTTCCTAAAAAAGATTTGACACTTGTAGGGGAAAGAGGAGTGATTATGAGTGGTGGGCAAAAAGCAAGAATTAATTTAGCAAGGTAAGTGTAATCGAGTATTGTATGCAACTTTTACTGCAGTGTATGTTATTCTAAAGTATAATGAAATGGTGTAATTCAACTGAGATAAAGTTAGTTACTTCTTACTTAGTGCAATGCTTTACTTGAAAAAACAAAATAAAAACACATCAATTTAATCTATAAGCCAGACTTCTGAAATATTCTGTATAAGTACATCTGGAAAGTTTGTTAATAAATATCAAAAAATATTTTTAAATACACTTTTCATTCGTTATTTGTACAGAATGGAATATTTTATATATTTCAGAGCACTATATCTAGATGCAGATATATTCCTTCTTGATGATCCACTGAGTGCTGTTGATGTTCCTGTAGCAAAAGAGTTATTCGAAAAGTAAGTACTCAAATTATATTTCTAAACCTGTATAAGTGTTCATATTTTTATAAGTTGTCTTTTTTCAGATGTATATTAGAATATTTAAAAGACAAAATTTGCATTTTAGTTACACACCAAATACAATTTTTAAATTTTGCAAGTAAGATTTTAGTGTTAAACAAGGTGAGTAATATAAATAAATATATTTTTTACTTTCTTGGCTCTTATATATGAAAGAGGAAAAGTACGGAAATCGGTCAAAAATTGACCCCCTCCCCGATTTTTACTGTTTGGACGCATGGGACCTTGAAACGTGTAGAAATGGAAAACATTCAGAGATTTTTTTGTATGTATTGATGTTAGTATGTATGTGGGGGCATGATTTTGTTCGCCCTGTTTGAAGCTTATTGACTTCTATGCTTTTTCTCGAAATTTTTTGAAATTTTGCAGGGCTATTTGTCTATTACGATAATTGATAACATTAAATTTTGTTAGTTAAACGTCGACAGAGTGGGGAGATTAAAAGGGTCGTGTGTATCTCCAGTAGAGACAAATTTAATGATTTTATTCGTTATTAGTATTTACAATTTATTTTATAAAAGTCATTCTACCCTCAAAAATAAACTTTTTGTCATTTTATAATAATTAAAACTATAAAATATTTTTTAAAAAGTATTATAACAGATATTTTATTTACGATTAGGAGTATATAAAATAACAGTTATTTACTGTGAACGAACATTTTATCGCAATTGCGTATTAATCTTTTTCTTCTAGATAGTTCTAAATTATTTTAAAATTATTAAAAATCATAACCATTTATTTAGTTAAACTAAGGCGCCTAACGTCTACCTTTAGTAGCAAATTACTTAATATTAGTTATTAAATTAGCGAAGTTAGAGCCCATCTACTTAGGCGATCGTTTGGTGATGATTTTTATCAAATTCGACAGGAAAAAATCACCTTTATAGTCTGGAATTTTGACCCAGTTAAATTGGCCGATGACCCTTGTTAATATTTGACTATAAATAGGGAAAAGCGTGAAATGTAGAGTGTTTATAAACTTTCAATCCATTTCTATAAAATGATTTGTATTCAAGCCATGTGAAACATTCTGATTCAAGAGGAAATCGTTTGGTTTGTGCATATTTCAGCAGATTAACAAACATAGAAGTACAGACTCCAGAAATTCAAAAAGTTTGCTCCTACCATGGCCAATATCGGATTGTTGGTTAAGAAATTTAGGTGAACAAATATTATATACGATGACAAAGTTCCAGGAGACCAACAAGGTGAAATGGTCCAGTGTGGCAAAATGCAATAACACAGAATCTATGTCTTCAACCAGAAAACTAAGCTAGGTGCTCAGATTGCCAAAACTGACGATGTGTAGATCCTCCATTTCAAACTGATGAGACATGCATAGCGTGTATGGGTATTGCATAACCTAGATGAGAAAAACTATGACATCTGCCGAATTAATTCATGATTTATTAAAGGTTATAGAACAGGAGAATTTGATGGCACTTTAATGTATGTCAATACACTAAAACATGCACTAACCACTATGATATCCTTTTTCATTTCAGCTTGCTTCCTTAGATTTACAAAAGGGATTTTGTTACCATTTTCACAAAAAATGGATTAGGGCTTTATAATCATTTGGTATTTATCACAACCACATCCCATAGTAACGTCTGGCATCAGGACCTTCAAGGGAGTTAATTGCTCTTATTCCGTTAAAAGCAAGATTTATTTGATCTGAATGACTTTACTTTCTGTTGGTCATTTTCTTCTGCACCAATATACCATTCTGATAAATAAGAAATGCTGATGTGAATTGAGATCAAGTAGAACTATCTGGACTCTGTCTTTAAATATTATAAAAACAAAATTGATAAATAATGTAAGAATATTATTATTAATATTAAAAAAACATTAGGAGTAAAAATTAAAAAAATTATTAATAAATAATACGTCATGAAATAGCACAATCTGTAAGCTGATTTTCCAGTTAAAGAACTCTGATCTGATAAGTCCTTTCAAGTAATATAAAATTAGAGGTTCTAATGAATATTAATAATTAAACAAGATAAATAATAATAATAATAAATTTTTCAAATAATTTTAACACATTATACTCATGAATTGTATGGTGTGTTGTAATAATTAATTCATGTCAAGAATATGAAAAATAAAAATTGTTATTTTATAAAAATTCTTTACATAGAAAATATTTAAATAGTTATTGTATAACTTTTTCATTATATTTACATTTAAAACTAAATATTAATATATTTATACACTCCTCAAAAGTGAAATCGCAACACAACGAAGGAATGCACATAGCCACATGCACTTTGCAGGACGAGTGGAGGTGAGAGACAAATGTAATTCATAAAAAGAACAAAGATAAGCAACAGACACCTATTTATTCAGTTACAAATTTTGCCCACAGGCAGCTGTATAGAGAGACTTACTATCAATGAGGCGATTAGTGGTTGTCTGAGGTAGCCCTTTCTGAGCTGGTTCCACTGTTGCACACATGTCGTCTATGGTATGTAACAGTAATCCCTCGTACACTGCACACCAAACAACGTTCCACAAGTGTCCGATATAACAGAGATGTGGTAAGGCTGCCAGCCAGGGAAAGATGTAAGTTCTATTTAGGCTAGTGAGAATTTGCCGTGTAATGTGTAGTCAGGCATTGTCTTGCTGGAATATTGGGTCAGGCACAGCCTGCACCAGTAGCTGCACCACAGGCAACCTATTGATACAGTACAGTACATGACATGATTGTGTGGTGCAGATTTCTGGTACTCTGTATCGAGAAAGTGCGCCAGGGCTGTTTACTGATAAACATGACACCTCCCGAAACCACGATGCTCGGTGTGGGACCGGTGTGATGCTTAGCAAAAAGGACAGGCACGTAGCATTCTCCACGATACCACTATCACACCTGTCCAGATTTGTCATTCTTCTACAGGGAGAAGCAGGATTCACTTGTAAACAATAACCCGATGACATTCAGCGGTCAACTTGCGATGGCAATGACTCCATGCCAACCAGGCAACCTGAGTCCCGAGCTTAATGACGTCCCTACAGCTGGTATCCGTTCATGCAGCGTAATTTCAAGCAACCTGTTGGGAATGATATAGGTGAATTCAGATGCACCCTTTGACAGTGACATGCACCTTCAGATATTACGTGTCATGGGAAATTGGTCCCAAGACCATCTGACAAATCTGCCGTTCTATGCGGTTTGTCTTCCATCGGTCTGATTTACTCTTTCTTCGGTGTCTGCAGATGTTTTTCTGTCCGTCATCTCACACATAACTGGATGGTACTCATGCCGTGCGCATCACGCATGGCAACGGTGCACCTCGACAAATCATCGTCATGCAGTTATAGGATAAGGTCTTCCCAGCCAGTAACTGGTAGTATTCAGCTCTCTGTTGTCTGTAAAAAATTTTCTATGCTTCTTCAAATGTTAGACTGCCGCGAACCGTCGCTGATAGCACTTATGGTTTGAGCTGGCTGCTGAACTTTTTAGCCTAAAACTGGATATCACTTGACTTGAGCTGTATGTAACGTTAATCATTTGCATATTTTTTTAACCATTTTCGGTTCTGTAATTTCCTTCCGGCTACGCACATTCCTTCGCAGTGTTGCGATTTTACATTTAAAAAGTTTATTTACATTTATGTATAGATATAGTGTATTTATTATATATTATATATATACATTATAAAAATTGTTAACATGACTTTATTTTAGGGAAAATGTAAAGGTATCGGTAAGTATAATGAATTAAAATACGTAGAAAAGTATTCAGGAATTGAATTAGAGAAAGAAACCTCAGAGCAAAACATGGAACTGCCAAACCCAAACCTCACTTTTAATGAAGAAGGAACCTTTTATAATAAACAAGTTGGCACGCTTCATGATAATTACGATATAATCAATAATGACATAGTAAGTATTTTTTCGTAAGTAAGTAGTAAGTACGAATTTTCTCACCATACTATCAAATTTTTAGCTTTTATAACTGGTCTGGCCCTCTAGTGGTGGTTCCGAGTTTCTTAACTTCATTTACATGTTTGCATAATAACTCTTGGATGTCTTCTGTTTTGAAGTTTAATGACAATACAAAAATATCACATTTTTGAGTCCATCCTTTCATCCAATATTTTTGTATCGTCATTGAACTCAAAAATGTAATATTTTTGTATTGTCATTAACTTCAAAAAAAAAAAAAGACGTAGTAAGTAATTGCTGGTAAAATATTTAAATACATTTTTCATTTTTTTGTTGTTAATTTACTTATTGTTTTGAATCAAAGTTTGGCTGACAAGTGAGTATATAAAATCACTAAACACTGGTTATGGTTCGTGCCTCACCAACGAGCTGTTTATTTGAATTTGTCCTAAATTGTAGATTCGTGACACGTGATTAAAGAATAGCTTAAACAAAGTTTATAAAATATTTCCTGCAAGTTAGTTAGAAACATTAAAACACAACAGTATATTGTATTTTTTCTTTTTAAACAGAAAACTAATTTGTGTATTGATTACTTTAGCAATAGAATAACCCAAAAGTGATAGATTTATCGCTTCATACTCCAAAATTTATAGTGTTTTATCAGTTTTTTTCTATATTAAAAATGTCGAAATCTGTTTTGTACTGTAGGATGACTTAATGAGAATGCTTCAAAATTTATAGAGTATAAAATAATAATATACAGTAGTTGACTTATCATAATAATTTATGAAAATGAATGTGTTCAACCAAAAATCTTCTTAACTTTACCATAAAATTTTTACTTATCCGAAATACAATTTTACAGAGCTATCAAAATTAAATAGGTTACAAAATTATGTACAGTATATTTATAAAATTAGAATTAATAAAAAGACATAAATTTACTTACAATAATATTTCCATGTATATCTTATTTTTTGTAATGAATAAAAACTTTTAGAACAACTAGTTTAGTTATCAGTTAAACTGCATTATATAAATTATCTGATAAGAAGTTCAGTCTATCTTCCTACTCCAATAATGGAAATCATATTTTATTATAGATTTTTTTTTTTTTTTTTTTTGTTGCTTTTCACTTTTTAAATGTTCGTTTATATTTCTTCGGAATGTATTTCTTCCTATTTTATGCTATATACATTTTTTCACCACTCACTGAATTACATTGTTTTGCCATTACATTATTTCCATATTTATATTTCTTTGCTCTAATATATTCTTTTACTCTCATAAATAACAATGTACCTATTTCTCTTACCTACATCTTTTTGGTGTGTATTGTAATTAACATTCCAACTAATGTACTACACTTTTTAAAAATTTATTTACAACTGCATCATCATTTTTCTTAAATTGGTTTTTCATAACTTTTTTAAAACATTATCCATTTTTACTGTCCATAAGTTTTATTTGTAGTTCTATTTAATACATTAATTATAGCGTGTAGTTTATATTAATTTAACGTATACTAAAGTGTATGAATACTAACTTATGATTTTTTCGACATTTGAAAGTTTTCCATATGTTTCCATTTTGATATTATGGTTATCTTTAGTTATTTTTATACATTTCATTACTAACTCAATTTTAACCTTTTATTAACTGTATATAATTAATTTACCTTTTTTAAAACTTTTGATTAATGCTATTTTATACTCAATTCTTATAATAACTAATTCCTCAAAGATGTGATCATTTTTATCTATATTTATCATTCTATTTTCTGCCAAAATTTATGCAATGCATGATCCCATGAGAAGCTTTTAATTTGTTGAAAAGATCAATTATTAACACAAAAATAATTATTTCTCAATGTATACTCAACCAAACTTATTATCCTTTCTTGATATTTTAGTTTATATTCATCGTTTTCTATGACCTCAGCAAATTTCATAATTTTATACCCATAATATTTTATTACTTTGTTAATTAATTGGCCCATTAAAAAACAATGTGATAATTTTAATTAAAATAATCTAATTGTTCTAAACTTTTGATGCACGGATTTGACTGTGATAAAAAAAAAATTACACACTATTAGATGTTGTTTATGATATCAGCAAGTTTTCTTTTTAGTCAAAAGAATTTTTTATATATACACTTTTGGTTAATGTTACCTATGGTTCCAAGATGGCGGCTCCTCTCTGATTCCAGCAAATAGAACAAGGGAAACAGTGGGGACGCACGTTTTAACCTAACCTAACTATTCTGATAAATTACCATAATTATTACCAACAAAATTATTAGCAGACAAGCCGCCATATTGGAACCATAGGTAACATTAACCACACTTTTTGGTCACCCTTAATATAATAGCACAAAGAATCGAAAATTTTGTGTTATATTTGAGTATCTGTGATGAATTAGTACACATCTTGTGTTACCCTCAGGTGTATATGTGAATGACAAG
This sequence comes from Centruroides vittatus, assembly GCF_030686945.1. Classification (NCBI taxonomy): domain Eukaryota; kingdom Metazoa; phylum Arthropoda; class Arachnida; order Scorpiones; family Buthidae; genus Centruroides; species Centruroides vittatus. The sequence continues at coordinate 968,911 of NW_027122249.1, read as the reverse complement.
GGGAATTATAGTCAACAGCTGTTTTAATGGTCAACCGGTTTTAAACACTAGCTGCAGTTGACAGTTGCACATGGTGTCAAATGAAAAAATAATTTCTGCAACTATATTTTCTAACTAAAAGCATTTATTTAAAACTATTTTATATACTTTTAGTAGTTTTTCTATAAAAACGCGTTTTGAAGCAATATTTACTTTGTGGCAATTTTTTATATATCGGATTCGCTTTTAAGTGGAAATAATTATTTGTTATAAAAAAAATAAAAAGATATGAGTGGCCATACTTAAAATTAGATTAATTTTAAGTACAGCCAGGCCCACAAGCGTGCAGCTGAATGGTGAAGGACATATCACCTCACAAAGCACACTGTTTAATTCCACCATTCAATGGGACCAGGGAACGAAACCAAGAAAGTGGATTCGTTCCTAGGACCTCCAGATTGCTAGATTGACATCTTACCTTACTCGGCCATTCTGACTAGCAATTTTAATAAACACATGTTGTTATAAATAATTGATATATAGGCCTATTATTGAAAATGTTACTTCTTCTAGAAAACTACATATAATAAAACATCTGATAAGGAAGACCAACATCGAATACTGGGATTATCTGTTTACAAAGAATATATGAATGCCGGAGCAAGTTTACCCTTCAAAATTCTTATACTTTTTATGTTCATTTTATCGCAGATTCTACTTAGTTTCAGCGATTATTGGCTCATTAAATGGTATGATTTTTACGTATTTGAATTAGATTTTTAACAGTTTAAGAATTATGTTATATAATAATATTAATGAGTAATATAGCAAAATTGAACAAATTACGAAAAATCACTATTTATGTACTGAACACTAGTGATGTACAAATTTATGCTTATAAGCATATAACATTACAGTTTTGTTCATTATATTATAAACAGTTTTAGTTAGTAGCTTATTATATATTGTTTTTAATGCATTGTTGTAATTTACTTTCTGAAAAAAATGTTGATATCTTTTCTAAAATGAGAAATTATTTTATTAATATTTTTCAGGTTGCAAGATAACAAAAACTACATTGACAATATACAATTGAAAAATTTTACATCAAAATTAGAGACAATTAACACCACAGAATCTGTTAATTTTCATATTCTGGAACTCAACATATACATTTATTTGGGTTTAGTTTGTGCTGTATTTTTCGTCACATTAATTTCTGCTTCATTATTGTATGAAATGTTCGTCTCTGCATCTATTAACCTTCATAATAACATGCTTCGCTGTATTATTCATACTCCAATATCATTTCTGGACAACAATCCTGTAGGTATGTAAAATATATTTAATACTTTTTAAGGTAACAATTCAACAAAATTTGGTAAGAAAAAACATTGTCGATATTAGGTTTAAATTAAATAACTACATGCATTGTTCATATTTTTTATTTACATTGGATTTTTATATCGCACATTATAAAAATATTTAACCTTTATTTGCAATTGATGTAACTGATGAGATGTAAGAAAATAAAAGAATCTTAGAGTAGGAAAAATTTTATGACATTAGAAAGTCAAAACTTAAAATTCGTCTAAAAACACAAAGCAGGCGATACATGCAGAGTATTAGTAGATTTTAAACATACACTATTATCTAATTTAGAATTATATATTAAGAAAAAAACTAAAAATAGTCCCCTATTCAAATTATTCATTAAAGAACACTAATGAATTATTAAGAAAATCGATGCAAGTAAATGTGTAGTCAACATATAGGTTATTAAGTTTGGACATAGTTTCTATGTAGCCATCAGTAAAGTGGGAACTTATTGAAAAAAGTCTACTTAATCCAGACATTCATAACTGATTACTAGAGTTAATAAAATATAGCTTTAATAACGTAAATGGAATAGTATTGATAGCTAGATATGTGGATGACATAATAATATACACGTCAATAACTAATGAAAATATAATGTGCAACTAAGCGAATACACTAAGCAATACTTTAAAATTTGAAAGCGAAACAGAAACTAAAAATGAAATTATATAATTATCTGGATTTAACTATAAATTGCGGAAAAAACGTTCTTAATATAAAACCATATAAAAAAAGCTACAATGTGGATAAAAATCTAAACTATAAATTGTATTGTCCTATAACAATTAAAAGAAATAATTTTGTAACAGCACTATCAAAGATATGGAACAGAACATCTAAGACAGAAGATAGATAAAGACAACAAAATGAATTAATAAATACATTTATATTGAACAATTACCCCAGTAGATTATTTAAAAAAATGTATAACGGAATTTATAAAAAACAGATTTAGGGTTAAAAATAAAAAAGAGGATAATATATATACTTCATTCCCTTATATTAACGGTACATACGAGAAATATAAAAATGTTTTCAAAAAATATGGAGTTGTACTAGCAACCAAACCAAGAAATAATATTAATATCAATAAAATTAAAAATAAACAAAAACTAGACGAAGTAGATATTGCGTATGATCTAAAATGTACTGCAATAAACCAGCAATTTACATAGGTGAAACAGGAAGGCAACTCAGGAATAGAGTAAGAGAGCAATCCGGCTATGAAACAGCAATCCGGCTAAAAATAACCAATGACCATGGACTGATCATTGTAGTAAATTTGGATGTATAATTAATAATAATATAAAAATAATCCACAAAGAAAAAGATAAGTTTATAAAGAACATTTCGTGATCGTAAGTGCACACAACACCATTAACTTAAATAATGGGATGGAGATAAATGATATGTGGGCGGAAATAGTAAGAGCAACATAGCACATAAATAGACAAAAGGCTGTTAGAACGATGCCCCAAGGTTAGGACATCGATATAGTGGAGCGCTGTATGTTTTGGCAAAAGAGGTTAGTTCGTTAATGTAAATCATTTGAATGTTCTAATTTATAATAATTTTTATAACATCTGTATTTTTACTGATTGTAGATATGTATTACCTGAAGAGGGGTGCAGTGAAACAGAATTTTGCACCCGAAATGCATTGTGTAATAAAGGCTAACAGTTATAATCCTTAGTAGTTTTATCTCTGATAAAATGCGGTTATAGATAAAAAAAGGACGGTTGTATTCTGTATTAATCCTTAAAGTTTTTTAATTTTTTAAGAAGATATTTAAAAAAATGATTTTTTAAAGGAAATAGTACTAGTCCTCTGATTCGTTTATATGAAAACAATGTCTTCCAATATCATGCTGACTATTTGAAACATATTCCATCTCTGAATTTTTAAATTGCTGATCCTAAGCGTTTTAAACAGTGCAAGAGATAACTCAATACTAACCAAAGCTCTATGTAGGTATGAGTATAATATTAAAGGTTGACGATAGTTTGCCCTGTATGCTCTGTAATATCATGACCATTAGGATCAGTTTTACGATTTTTTAATTGCAAAGATGTCATTTTTGGACAACACTGATGCAACATGAATTTGGAATAAAGTACGCATACTAAAAGTGCTGAAAGGTTAAATGAAATGTGTCATCAAAGATATAACGTTACTGACATTAACCATTTGGCTATCCTGACGTTGGTATGTTTTGTTTATTAAGTACGATTTATGATATTTACAACTAGGATCTGGTGAGTATCCATAATCAACAGTATAATGATTGGACTAATCACATATAATCACGGTGTTCACATACATTTTTTCCATTTTTATTTGTTATAAATAATATAATAAATCTTGTGATATTTCAGGAAAAATTCTAAATCGATTTTCAAAAGATGTTAATAACATGGATGATATGTTAACATTTGTTTTCTATGAAGCCATAAAAGTAAGTTCTGATTAATTTCATTTTCTTGTAATAACGGTAATTTAAACATAACGATATAAATATCTAGGTCTCCATGTGGATATTTATACGTAGGTATGTAGATATATATAGTTTATACGTGTAGTTTTCCACCTTTTTTCAAGTGTACCACTTAAATAAGGCCAGTTTTTCATTGAAAAATCTGTCAGGAGGCATGAAGGCTCGGCAGATTGTGCAAGTTTTGCATTGCTTTATCCATTAATCAAATCCTGTCGAAAATAAAATTAAAATGTAAATCGATAATGCAAATTTATTGTTCTTTTTACATACTATAAGCATTAATTATTTTTTTACGTTAGCATAAAATTAATTAAGATATAAATAAAAATAATTATTTAAATATACAGCATCATTAGCAATTCATAACAGATTTTATTATTTCAGGCATCTGGCTTCTGTACCGGAATGATTGTAATTGAAGCGTTAATCTGTCCTTATCTCATAGTACTAACATTCTTTCTCTTAATCACATTTTACGTTCTGTGGACTACTCATAACAACGTTTTGAAAAGCATAAAGAATCTGGAAGGAAAATGTATGTATTAATGAATCAAAGCTTTTATATGTTATTTTATAACACAAAAATTGAATTTAGTAAATTTTTATAAATCTTGAAAAATTTTTATTATTTAAAATGAGTCATATAATATGCAAAACGTCTATTTTGGTAGCGAGAAGCCCGGTATTTTCTCATCTGAGTACATCCCTCTATGGAATTACAACAATCAGAGCATTTAATGCTGAAAATAAATTCAAATCAACATTTAATGAATACCAGGATAAGCACACTGCAACGTGGTTCTTATACGTGTCTTTAAATCGATGGAATTGCTTATACGGTCAAATAATTAGTTACATATATCTAATTATTACTGTTATTTTTATAATTGTTTTCGTGAATACTGGTAAGTGAATATATTCAACGTCCTAAAATTAGAAAGTCTAATACATTTTTAACTTTATACAATTTATAGATGATGCAGGAAGCAAACTAGGTTTAGTTATGAATTATGGATTAATGATATTTGTGCATTTTCAGTGGATTATAAAACAATCTTCTGAAACAGAATATCAGGTAATTTCATTTCATGATTATAATTTATTATCAATTAACTACGGACCATTCATTAATGAGGAAGTGGTTATAACCAATCCACACTGATAATTGGTTACAGAATTGCACCTTGCTAAAAGGCTTTCAACGTGAGGTTTCCGGTGTTTTCGTGACACACACCTAAACAGAATCGAGTTTATTTATTACTAAACGCTTATTTAAACGTAATATTGGATATACTCTCTACAGGATTTTCAACTGGATTTTCAAATAATAACAGAAACACTTGGCAGTACAGATTTAACTTGGGTGTAATTATTTAGAATCACGTTTTCGTTTTATATTAAAAGCACCAATGTTAGACTGTATGAGGATACATACAAATAATAAAAAAACACTCTACACGAGGATAATTTTAGTCGTTATCATTATACAGTATCTAGTTTGTTTGCTTCTGTGTCATGTTGTACGTCTTCTCGTATCATCCTGACGTTATAATTCACTCTAAATAGTTATTTTAAACTTTATTAATAAAATATTTGTGTAAAATAATGTAAAAAGTGAGTGCAGAAAACATTATGGAATATATTTGCAACCAATCATCTTTCAGTTTAATTAATAACTTATGAAAAATGTAAGTGTTACTACATAATAGAAAATGTATAAATCTTGAAAAAAGAACAGTTTTATTCAATCTGAAAACCAATGATTACAATATTGAAATAAGTTATCAGATTATAGGCCAGGAACACACATGCGTAAAATTCGGCGTAAAATCTAGCATAAAACAGAAAGCCTAAAAATTTTTCTGAAATTTTGGCAGAAACAGAACTGAAAAAAGAGTAGAGTGTGTCTCTACTTTTTATGCCGTAAAATTTTTACGCCAAAATTCCTCCAATAAAGAGAAGTCTTTTCTGTGACGTCAAAGTCGACACGTGGTTTTTATTCTAACAATGGCAGCAATGAGGGTTAACCTTATAATTGCGACGGTCTCGAAAAAAACAAAAAATAAATGGAATAGAGGGGTTTATCGAATCCGTTCGATCACATCAGTGTCACGTATAAAGACACTGCATTTAAACAACGTTTGCGGATGGCTATAGGTGTAAAATTTTAAATAACAGGTAGGTCTAGTAGAATCGATATATAGGCCTAGGCCGATATATCACACGTTCTTTATTTGAATTCGGAATACAAGTGTATTAATTTAAATTTTCTATATTATAGCAGAGGAAACGGCGAAAAAATTGAAGGTATAAAGGAATAGATATATGAGAGGAAAAAATTAATAAAAATAGCACTGTTAGTGGCAGTGATGTTTCCTATTCTGCCAGAATTTTTACGTATGTGTGTTCTGGCATAAAAGCGTAAAGCATAAACTGAACCGAAAGCTGATTTCTGATTCAGTTTTCTGCCACACAATTTTACGCATGTGTGTTCCTGGCCATACACAGTATATTATCATGGGCGTAGCCAGGAAGGAGCATGGGTGGGCACGACCCCCCAGTTAACCTGGTGCCCCTCCCAGAAAATTACAGCCTCTACTAGGCCCCTCCCATAACAAAATCCTGGCTACGCCAATGTATACTATTCACCTAGTATTTCGTATTATCTCATACACATTCGATTTTTCAGATGAATTCTGTTGCTCGTATACTAAATTACAGCAATTTGAAATTAGAAGCAGCGTACGAATCTTCGACTAACAAACAACCTCCTGCAGATTGGCCACGTACAGGAGAAATTAAATTTAAAAATGTATTTTTGCAATACTCGAAAGATAAAAATGTTGTTCTAAGTAACTTAACATTCCGTATCCAGTCAGGAGAAAAAGTATGTTATGTGTAAAATATTAATATAAAGAATTTTGGAAATAATTGTTTTAAGGAATATTGTTTTATCATCCTTTTCATTGCAGATAGGAATTGTTGGACGAACAGGTGCTGGAAAGAGTTCAGTAATTGCTGCTTTATTTCGTATGACAGAGCCAACAGGAACGATAACCATCGATGGTGTTGATGTTAAATCTATAGGCCTTCGGGATTTACGTAGTAAATTATCAATCATTCCACAAGTAAATAAGTAAAAAAATTAATAACATTTATTTCTTATTATTGTCAATAATTTACACAATGCTAGCATTTTCGAATAACTGTTTTACTAAAATTCATTTAGTTCTTAAATCCTTACGTTTTGATTTTTACTGCACAAAGTAATGTTGATTGAGTTGAATGTCAGGCAAGAGTTTCTCTACCATGAAAATTAATTCATGTTCACTTTTCTCATGTAACAGTTCGGAAAACGCAAATCAATATTCTTTGTTTAAACAATTTTTTAAATGTGTACTTGTCGTACTTTCTACTTATTATGTATTTATTTAGCATAAAATTTAACAATATGAAAATACAGCGTGCATTTTCTTCCAGGATCCAATGTTATTTACTGGTCCTTTTCGAAGAAACATTGATCCTTTTAATGAATATTCAGAAGCAATGCTATGGCAAGTTATAGAAGAGGTGAGAAAAAATACATAAAGCTATTATACTAATAGATGCCAGATATCGGAGATCAATCTTCATTATATACTTATTCTAATTACCACTATATAAAAAATTCGGGGATCTCCCTTGTCGATGTTTCCCTTTCTTTTGCGACTCAAGCATCGGTTAAATCACTTCCTCACCCTGCGTATAATCACGAGCATGCGATCGTATCTTATGACGTGACGCGTGATTTAAAATTATTCACGGACGGCTCCCGTTCGGGCCCGCGGCCTTCGCATTTCTGTCGGGGGATCAGGTAATCTCAAAACTAAGCTTCAAACTCCATCCAGACTGCAATATAGTACAAGCAGAGACTCTTGCTGTACGAAATAGCCTAAATTATATAATAGAAAACGAAATCAAAGACGTGCTACTCTGCACAGACTCTAAAACTGTTTTGACCTTTTTAACGAAACCAAAAATCTCGTCTGAGTTAAATCTAGAAATATATAATCTATTCAAAAAGTGCGTAGAACTGTTTAACACTCAAGCCTGCTGGGTAAGAGCTCATTCTGATTGCCTAGGAAATAACCTGGCCGACTCCCTCGCGACCTCTGCCTATTTAAACGACGAAATTGCCTATTCTACCCTTCCTCTGTCCTATGCTAGGGCCCTTCTCCGTGAACGATCGATGCAATTATGGAATACCAGATGGCAATCTGATAATAAAGGTGCAATCATCCACAAATTTTTCCCGACCGTCGAAGACAGGCAAAACATTAAATACAACGAACACGATTCGATAACGACGAACTTACTAAGCCAACATGGCAAATTAAATTATTACCTCCATAGATTCAAAATTATAGAAAATCCGAATTGTAACTGTGGCTACCCCGTTCAGGATACTATAAAGCATATTCTATATGACTAGTCTATTCGATCGTCAGCGGATGATTATCGCCTTCCTACGCGACCGTTTAGTGGCCTGGCCGGTGCCATGTAATATGCTTACAAGCGACGAAGATGTTTTTGCTTTAGTTAAAAATTGTTTCGGGCAGTGCGCGGGTCTATTTGGTCCGAATTAACTCTTGTTGAACCGGTTGTTGTGCGCCTACCTACGTGTATAAACTCAATTCTGTCATCTATACATTCTCCTCCACGCGCAGCTATCGATTAAGCTTTCAGAGTATTTATTAGTAGTCTAATATCGGTATGATCCTATTTTGTCTCCTCGTCCTGCTGGCAAGACTTAATATGGGCTAATCTTATCCTAAAACCCAAGAATTAAGAAACAAATCAATACTAAATCTTATTTAGCTATCAGTTTAGCAGTATATAGAATTATAAATCTTTTACTACCATCATTCCTGCTCTTCAACACTTGTCTAGGTCACCTCTCTACATGAGGTCTGTTGCTTGGCAACAGCCGCGGGCTTCCTTCAAATGTTGCTCTTTTCTACCTATTATTAACGAAATTCTTACCTAAGTATTACCTCATCTCTTTGCATCTACGTTACACTATCCCTTGTACTTTCCTGTCCCTATGCAATCATTAAATATCTCCCGGCTGTTGTCAAATTAATATAACAACTATGTCGGCCTTCGACCTGGTATTAACTCTCTTACATAGATGCTAGTTGTTTACGGACTTAATCACTGTCGCCGGCTCCTCTTCAGCATTGCAATCATATAAGTATAAATAGATTATCTTCCTCCTACCCTTCGCGGGCCTTTAGCTTTCTATTCATCCATTACTTCGTCTCCACCTTCCGGCACCGTGACTACCTGTCCTATTGCTTACCTGCGGGTCTTCTCGGTACTTCCTCTCTAAAAATCTTCATCCTTGCATCTCCGTGTCGACGGCCTGTTGGCCGTTTCTTTTTTTCTAAATTTATTTCATTAAATTAAAACTAATACATTGTTGACGCTTTAGTAGACACTCCCGGTATTTATACACATCAATTAATACTTTTACATAAATAATTCTACAGCTTTTCCGGCGGTAGCACCTTTTCCTTGGACCTACAATTCATTACAAATCATTACAAAAATTTACATTTAGCATCCTGAACCTCGCTACACACAGTCTTGCGCTTCTCGCCAGTAGTATTCTATTTCCCGTTGTTTATCCTTTAATAGATAACAAAACAGATTAATTTACTATCTGCTCGCTTCTCATAACTGCTAATTATTAGTACGCATAAATTTAGTTTATCAAATTGTACTACACCTGCAACAAATGGTTATCTCGTAGAAGTCGCATCCACCCCTGGATAGTAACGCTTTGTAGCCCCCTCGTGGCATTTTTCGCAACTACATAAATATAATTATTTTCAATCTAAAATTTACAATTATATTATAAAACTAATTCTAAAATAAAATTTTGATGTAAATAATGATTAAAAATAAAATACTAAGTTTATAACGTAATAATCTTGTCAATAATAATTCTGGGGATTAACAAATAAATAAATAAAAATTAAATATATCTGTAGCCCTCTCGCGGCAGCTTTGTAACTCAAACATAAAAATTGATCTATAATAACTAAAAATCGGTTTTAAACTGCGTTAAGCTTTTAAGTTAAAAGGAAAAGGAAGGGGAAATATATATATATATTATATATATATATATATATATATATAAAACGACGAAAAATAAATAAATGGAAAAATAAAATAAAATGGAGGAAAAATTAAAAACAAAAATATTAAACTTGCTCCCTTATCTTCTCGCTCTCCTGTTCTTTAGCCGGCCGCCGCCGTACCTTCTATATAAAAGCATTAAAATATCTTTTTACGCAAGGAAGTTATATTAAAAGGGGCATTTTCGGGGTTGTGTCGGTAGCGCTCGCATTATAGTCTCGTCTCTGCCGAAAACTGTTTCTCTCTCTTACCTTGATCGGTATTTTCCGCCCCCGCTCCGTGTAGCGGCCCACTTATTAATAATTCTTTTCTAGCCTTACTCTATTTCCAGGAATGATGGTAGTCTTCACGAAATAAAAATAAAAATAATAAAATAAGTAACAAATTAAGGGATGTTTATTCCCATCTTTCTGTACCCCTGCCTCATTAGGCAATTAGGGGGTGGCATTCAGGTTTGTAGACCGTTAGAGGTTCTAACAATACTCTTTGTTTCTCTCATTCCAGAGTGTCCTCTCGTTAGAGTAGTACACAGTGTTTCCGTTGACAGAAGATTTAGGTAAGTTCTGTTTTGTGTGGATTTACCAGTGTCAGGAGGGGCCTTATTTAGATATAGCAGGGTACCAATTTTAATATTACGCTTAATTTAAATAAAATCATAAAAATAATAATATTACCGTACCAAGAGTCATTCCAGTATGTCACCTTCACGTCCTCTGACTCTCGCGTCTATCGTAGTTATTCCAAGAGAAAATTGACCACGCTAAAGCCTCGGTCGATAAATCGAAAAATTTCAGCAGAGAATTAAAAGATAAAGTTTGGTATAATCTAGGAGAAGCGACTTTCCTGTTCAACCATCTGAAGGAATCCTTCCCAACAATAGCCGAAGAAAAAGAATTAAAAGAAAAGCTTCAGAACCAAACTGGAACTTTAACCCCCCCTCCCATGTCTCCCCTTTTTCTTCTCCCTCCTCCTGGTTCATATGGAGATTGCCTCCCCTTCTTCTTTCACAATTTATATGGGGCGGGGTCCCCTCTGTTTCCAGACTAATTACAGAATTTTTAGATGGGTCTAAAAATATTTTCGATTTCCCGCAAAATATTAATTCCCTTACAAGAAGTTTTTATTTATACCCAGTGATCTCGATCGCGGCGCCATCTGGGGTCGCCTTCTAAAAATTTAGAGGAATTAATTCTAAATTTGAATATTTACTAGTTCAAACCGCGTATATCGCTTAAATCGAAATATCAACAAAAAATAATAATAATAATAATAAATAAATAGATAAATAAATAAAATAAAATATTTTACTTATAAGTCAATATTTAAAACTAAAATAAACTTAAAATATCATCTAAAAATAAATTAACCGACATATTACTTTAAAAATTCGTATTGGGGCCCCCTTTTTTGCTATATTAGCTTATTTTAATTGTATTATTTTACCTCGTTTTTCCTGACACTGGTTTTTCCTTCACGGAATGGAGCTTACCTCTCGATATTCGGTGCCTCCTCTCTCCTCTGGCTCTGGTTGGAATTCTCGGTCTCGCTTGCTGCCACGCCCTCTTGGCGCGTGGTGACCGAATTTATTTGCACGCGTCTTTGCACGGTCCTTATTATTTGCACGCGGCTTTTCGGAGCAAAACCGGCTCTTTATTCCTTCATTCTCTTAGAAATTAAATAACCAACTCTTACACTTTCCATCTGTTTCACAAATCTCTTTTTAAATAACATACAAATGTAATCAGCCATCTCTTAGTCCAATCTCCCGCAGAGGTGCTCGGGCTCTCTCTAAATTTATCCCTTTAAAACTATTTACTATTTACCCAAACACTTATTAGGCCATTAATAAATTATAAATGTACTTTTCAACAAATTAGCAAACTATCAAATAAATTTTCACTTATCCTTAGCCCGTCTTTCTGCACAGGTTCTGTGACTATTCTATTATACTTTACACTCAAATTGGCATTTATTAACCTCTTTAACACATTACAAAGTATTAATATTCATTTTTTGGCGCCTTTCACATATGCAAAATAAATTTAATAGATTACTATGTGCTTTCTTCCAGCCCATTTCCCTACATAAGGGTATGGGTCTTCTATTAACACGAAATTTCTAAATACAGTAATCTCATATTATTCACTCTTACATACTTATGGCCATTAATTATCACTTTTAAATCGCCCTTCATCAAATATATTATTATATTAAATATTAGTCACTATCCCCTAGCCCAAGCCTCTGTGATGATGTTCTAGACTATTCTTCTAAATTTTTACACCCATATGGGAGTCTATTAATAACTTTAAGTTACTATAAAGTATTAAAAATCACTTTTAGACAATTTTCACACAAGCAAAAACAAATTTAATAGATTACTATGTGTGTACTTTCAGCCCATTTCCCTGCAAAGGTGTATGGGAATCGTTTGAATTCGAATCTTCTAAATATTGTCCTATTTTCACTTGCATATTTTCGGCCATTAATTATCACGTATAATATCCCTTTCAATAAACAAATCATCATATTAAATATTAGCCACTATTTTCTAGCCAAATCCTCTGCATAGGAGCTTTGACTATTCTTCTAAATTTACACACCCAAATTGGAGACTATTAATAACTCTATCCCACTATAAAGTATTAAATATCGCTTTTCGGCGCTCTACTCACAAGCAAAGCAAACTAACAGATTACTATGTGTGTTCTTCTTGCCCTCTTCCTAGCTTGAGGTTCTGGGTCTTACCTGAACTCAATGTTTCTAAATATTTAAATAATGTCTTATTATTCACTCTTACTTACTATCACACTAAATACACTACAATAAATAAACTATTATATTAAATTTATAACCACTTTCTTCTAACCCATTTCTCTGCTTCGCTGTATTGGCTTTTTCTCAACTTATACATACAGTAGGTGTTTATCTCTCTTTATAATACAATCAGTGGCGTAGCGTAGTGGGGGTGGCGGGGGCGGCCCGCCCCAGGCGACATTATTAGGGGCGGCAAAATTTAACAATAAATAATAATATCTTGTAAAAATTTGAACCATTTCATTTCATATTTTTGTCGCACCTACGATTCGGACCGATTGAAATGAGCACGGAATTGTTCATTACCTTACGTAAATAAGGGGGTGGCGAAATTTTCCTCCGCCCCGGGCGGCTGACACCCACGCTACGCCACTGAATACAATATAATATTATTATGCCACTTCCCACTTCTTCCTTATTTTACTAAACCTTATCCTATCCATCACATCATTTTCATCTGCAAATATTTCATCAATCATTTTCAAAAGAAATTTTATAAAAACCGCTAGGCTGACCCTGCCTTCATAGGTCTTCTCGGCGGGTAGAAATAAAAAGTAAATAATATTGTGAGATAAGCAGAGGGTCAGGGGGGAAAACCTCGCTGACCACTTACGCTGCACGGGTTGGTAAAACCCGACCTCGTTGTCGTTGGATGGCTAGGAGGGCAAAAAGTGAGTGGGGAGGTGCGTCAGTAAGTCGACAGGCGTCCTTACTTTGACAGGAGACAGGTTTGACAAATAACAATAACGGTTTATTAACTAACAAAAGCGCACATACACTAAAGATACACATAAAATAAAGAATACAGATAATTACTGCTAACATGCGGATAATATATGCCTAGTGCTAACCGCGAGCTAACCAATACAGTCTAGTGGGAGAGAGTTTACAAAGTCAATATACTTGATAGGTGGTCCGATGACCGAATGCGACGACCTCCTGGACTATGGAAGCTGGAACCAGTCTATATGTCCGGGACTGGAGACACTGGATTCAGACCTTCCTGGATGATCGCCCTCTTTCCAGAGTTGATCAAGTTTTTATATGATCGTTGTTGGCACTGAGCCAGTTTATTATTCAATGTTCGATGACTAATTTGCTGACTCGCGATGACTTGGACTTTTGTTTTCTCTTTCTGATCTGATCTGATGTGTAATCAACATCCGATCGATTTCCTATCGAACTTGCGGGTCATGAACCCCTTTAAACTCTCGAATTTATGCCCTCAATCTGCGGGCTCACAATATATATATATATATAAAATAAATTATTCATCATTCACTTCTCCCTTCTTCAGTTCTTTCCTTCTGAACTAACACTATTATACTAATACACTAACATGAGGACCAAATTTCATTTCTATTCCTTTCTTTTCTTTCCTCCTCCTTTCTTTTTACCTGCACCACTGCCCTTGCGCGATTATATAATTACTAACTAACTATTAAATATTGCAATACTACTATTAAATAAAACAATACAATAAACTGTAATATGACAAATTGTAAAACTAACAGCATGAAATGTAATCTAATTAGTAATGCGAACTTATAAATTCTACCTTTGGCAATACTAAAATATGAAAATGAACAATAAGAAGAAGAAGTCTCCAAATAAACTTCACTATCCATCACACAGACCTACACACCTGATGAAGCCTGTGAGGTGGTTACTTGTCTTAAACCTATAAACTAAAACTTTATCCTCCTCTTGTGGTAATTTTGTCCAACATGCCCCAGTTTTTATTTGTCTCCCCTGTAATTTATAATTCCTTTATTTCGACCCTCCCTAGCTAGCTAAATGGAGTTTTTCCGGGTTTCCTCCATTCTTTTCCCAAATGGGAGCCAGCTTCCCCAAAGTCCTCCCGGAAGGCTGCTTTAAATACTCTTATAGAGTGTAGCATTTTTACCATAAAATTTCTCTTCCAAATTCTGTTGGACACTTTTATCACTGGACTGCTCACTGCTGCTTTCTTTCCTCAGCTGCTTTGATTCATCCAAAAAAACAGTAGGTCTGGTTGGTTAAAACTACATACTGCAACTTTCCTATCAATCTGTCTTTCTCCTTAGCTCCTAGGTACAATGGTAAGTAAAATAACACAAACAAAAATATAACATGAAGAATAAAGATAAAACATAACATATAACACGCAAATTATGAGCCCTTACAAGGGACTAGTTTTTCTTATGAGCCCTATATGGGACAATTATGAGCCTGCCTAGGGACACCATCTACTAACCCACACATAACACTCTGGGCCCTTTTTATGCTCTCTTTCGAGCGGGAAAGGGCCTAAAACCACATAAAAGAAAAAATATATATATATATATATATATATTTTGTTTATTAAAGGTTCAATTAAAAGACGTTATTGGGAAGTTACCTGGAGGGTTGGATACACATGTAAGTGAAGGAGGCCGAAATTTCAGCGTTGGACAAAGGCAGTTAATATGTTTAGCAAGAGCAATTCTTCGTGACAATAAAATTTTAGTTATGGACGAAGCAACATCCAATATGGATAAAGAGTAAGATTGTATTAGAAAAATTTATATAAAAGGTTTAAATTTAATGTACAGTTTACTTATAATTCTTATTCTTTACGCAATTCTTACATTTATGTTATAATATTAAACTTACTAATTCTGTCAATGTTCTATCGAAAATTGTTATAAAAAAATGAGTTTAGTTTTCTGGTGGCAAGTGTAAAATAAGACTAATTTTTTAAATAAATTTAAATGAGTGTGTTTCGCTGCATGGATATTTTTAGAACATTTTAGATTATGTCAACTTACTGATGCGTGCATCTAATAGTTCGCTGTAGGAATCAAAATTTTATAGAGCATATATACTTTTGATTGGGTATTTACAGATTCCTAAGTTTAATATATTCTACTGGTCTTAAAACAAATGGAACATGCTGATTTAAAAAAATAATATATGTACTTTTTGGAAAATGTTCATTGAAGGCAATAGGAACATGTTTTCTTATCTTAGTCAGGGGACACTAAGGCAGACAAGAGGGGACTGGTTGCTGAGAGTCAGACAATTTTGGTACAGAACGAACATGAACAATTTTTGGGGGTTCTATTACCTGCTGAAAGGCTATCAAGGGCATCTTTTCTATCGCAAATTGTCACCTAATTGATATGTTAAAAGCGTGACATAAACCTGTATAATTCATTGTACCCCTTCTTTAGATTTAATACACGGTTTGTAAATGCAATTCTTTTGTAATTTCTCTATTAAATTTTCCGGAAAATATAACATTATACAGTACAGCAGAGCATCGATTATCCGACCCCCGATTAACCGACTTATCGGTTAACCGACCACGTTCTAGTCGGCAAATTCAAATGTCCGCTAGTGATGTGGCGATACAATATTTGGTTATGTCTTGGCTACTTTAATATTATTTTTGTTAAATTTTTGCATGTTTTAGCTGGCAGCACTGGCTCGACCATGAAAGGGAGGCTAGTATTTAAACCAGGCCTAATACACTATACTAATAATGTATTTTTTCGTACTTTTCGGTTATCCGACTTTTCAGTTATCCGACTTTCAGTTATCCGACCAACCCCAGTCCCCAATTAAGTCGGATAATCGATGCTCTACTGTATATTTAAATGATTTTAGTCTGACATTTATTTTTAAGTTCGTGCTATCTTTATTGGAACATTTTTATATTTTATGCTTTCATTTCGAAAAGATATTTCTTCAAATAATTTTCCAGAATTTGAATAACGTTGTGAGTTTGCTAATAATACTACTCGAATTTAAAAAAAATATATTAGAACTAGCAGGTAGGCCCGGCGTTGCTCGGGCAAAAGTAACGATAGCGAAGATTGAGATTATTACGTTATAGTCACAAAAGAAAGAGAGTAATTTCACTAAGTATTTCTAAAGAAAGATCGAATTTGAAAATCGAATGTTCTTATATTGTTTGATTTTCACGACGTGTTCTGATTATATCGTTCGATTTTCATCGAATGTTCTAAAGAAGAAAGTTCGAGAAAAACCGAACTAATCTGTTTAAATTTGAAAATCGAATGTGTTCTAACATATTACCCTTTTTCTTTTTCTTTTTTTTCCAGAGCACGTAAATCTTGCACGTCGCTTTCTCTTGTTCTCCATTGATACTTCACAGTATCATCGTTACTTAACACTTTGGTACATAAATTTGGTACCCTGACTGTGTACCAAATTTCAACTTTCAACGCCTAACCGTTTTAGCGAAAATTAAGATTATTACGTTACAGTCAACCTTACCCGTTTTCACAAAATGCAAGAATTGGGTTCCCCCTGTTTCTTGACTAATTACAGAATTTTTAGATTGGTCTAAAAATATGTTCGATTTCTCGCAAAAACGAAAAAAACTGCATCTGCGTCTTGCACGTCGCTTTCTCTTAACAATTCCATTGTTACGTAACACTTCCATTGTTGACACTTCCATTGGTACTTGACACTTCCATTGGTACTTGACACTTCCATTGTCACTTAACACTTACATTGTTACTTAACACTTACATTGTTGATGGAAGTGTTAAGACTTAATCTTGTCCCTCTCTCCGTGGGGAGGAATTTCCAAAAATCCCTTCTTAGTGTGCGTTCTCGTGACGTACCCTAACTGTGTACCAAATTTCAACTTTCAACTCCTAACCGTTTGGGCTCTGCGCTGATTATTATTATTATTATTGTTATCAACTCGTCTCGATTATATATATAGATTTGGATATTTGTGGTATTTGGTGCATAATATTGTTTAAATTATTCAAAAAATCTAATAATAATAATCTATAAATTCTGTTGGAAATGTAAGAAAAGAAAGAAAAAGAAAACAATTACTGCACTTTGTAGAAAAATATATTTTAAAATACGTAGTAACTTTTCTTATTTATCTTATTCCTTGTGTATAAACTTGCTGACAAAGACTTTTTCTTGTGTTAAATGTCTTATTGTTTCCTTTGATCAACAAGAAATGTTATAATATATATCACATGAAATATATGATATATAATAATATTACGTATTGAAAATAGATACTGTATTGAAAGTTGAACACCATTTTGATATTTGTATATTATCTATGTTAACAGGATTCTCGTGTGTGATGGATTTTTACGTTTTATATACAGAACTGTAATTTCGTATTATGCTAATTAAATACGAAGAATGTATTCATTTGCATATTTTCATAATTTTAACCTAAAAATGTTTAGTATCACTATACAGAAAAATATTTTTATTTTTAAAAATAGGAGTTCTTTTTATAACAGTAAAAGTGCTCAGCAAGTAAACCACTATAATACAACACCTTAATATTGCTGAGAATTAGATATTTTAATCACAAACGCTTTCAACCTGATTAACAGGCCATCTTCAGGTCTACAAAAAACGATAATGGAACAGAAACGTTCCATGTATAGAATATAAATATTTAAATCAAAATTTTTAGAACAAAAATTTAAAAAATATACAATAGAGACGGAATAAAATATAAAATTAAAATATACAAGAGAATAAATAAAAATAAACTAAAAAATATAATATACATAATAAATCTTCCCATAACTGATTCTAGCATGAATTTTCAGTGAATTTTTTAATCATGTATTTCCACGCCGACGACAGGCTCTCAGCATCTCTCGCATTCAAACATCCTTTCCGTAGCCTACTCCTATATATTTCAATCTTCTCCGCTGTCATTGATAAAGTGGGGGAAGATACCGGTTTTATAATCGTTGCCTCGTCCCATTTTACTATCGAACCTTGGACTTGCGACATTTGTGACAAAACCGTGGTGTTGGATCCTTTTTTTACGTTATACCGATGTTCTTTTAGCCTTACCCCTAAGCTCCTGTTGGTGACGCCGATGTAGTCTTTCTTAACATCTAGCTGGATGTTTTCATAAGGAACTTTATAGACCCCTGGTTTCTCTTCTGTCTTTATTCTATCCTTATCATTTCTCAAAATCTTATATAAATTTGGGGCTCTTTTTAAAATCATTCTTGCTTGTTTCTTATTAGCCACTTCTTTCATAATACTGCTCAAATTACTGTTATATGTAAACTTCAAGCGTCTATTGTGATCCGTATTTAATCCTTGTTTTTCATTGTTCTTTTCATATTTTTTGAGTAATCCTACAACGGTGCTTTTCTTGTAGCCTAGGGTCTGAGCTACTTGCAATATTCTTTCAATTTCTTTATTTCTGTCATCGATTCTATCGCAATACAAATAGGCTCTTCTTATCAAAGTTTGAAACGCAGCCATTTTATATCGATATGGATCCATGGACTGTGCTGGTATATATAGCGGGGTGTGCGTAGGCTTAACATATACGCTTGTGGACAAATGATCTCCCATGAACTTTATATTAATGTTTAAGAAGTGCACACTCATGGAACTTTTTTGCTCTAACTTTAATCTAAGACCATCTTTGTTATTATTGATTTTATTCAAAAATTCATGTATCCTGCTACTGTTTCTCCATAATATAAAAACGTCATCCACATATCTGATGAAACGTATGATATCTTCCTTAAAATTTTGTAGAGCTTCTCTTTCCAACCTTCTAACTACCAACTCGCAAAGAATCCCAGAGAGGGGACTTCCCATCGGAACTCCTCTTTTCTGCCTGTAAATTCGACCACAAAATGTAAAACAAGATTGATAACATACCAGGCTAGCGAGTTCCTCTAGGTCTTGGGTGTAACTAAGCAACTGAGGGTTGTTGTTGTACATGAAATCCAATAATGCCTTCACACATGACTCAATCCTTACTGAAGGATACATACTTTCATAATCTAAAATGGTCGCAACTTCGTCCTCCATTAACGAAATATTTTGCATTTCTTTCACTACGACAAGCGGGTCTTTTGCCACCAGTCTATCGTCTTCTATCTGTGAGGATAAATATTCATGTAGCCTTTTTTCTATAGAGAAATATTCTTATATTTCTCTATAGAAAAAATATAAGGCTATATTTTTTCTATAAAAATATAGCCTTATATTTTTCAATAGAGACATATGGCTTACGAAGGAGTGGTTAAGAACGAATGATCTAGTGTTGACCAAAGCGGACAAAACTAAACATTTGGTTGTCATGAAGAGGCATACATATAATAGGGAATTACATACTTACATCAGGAAGACTGAATGTGAAGAGGTTGACGACAAAATGATTGGATCTCTGGACAGAAGGGTCAAAAAGATGGAAAGCTCAAGTCTCGCGGCCGTTTTGCCTTTTCTGAAGAAATGTTACAACCCAAATTCAGGAGCTCCAAGATTGTTTGCGTTTGCTAAGACGCACAAAACTGGAAATGAATTAAGACCAGTAGTAGAGAAATGTAGGGGGCCCACCTTTATCTTCGAAAAAAGGCTACATGAATATTTATCCTCACAGATAGAAGACGATAGACTGGTGGCAAAAGACCCGCTTGTCGTAGTGAAAGAAATGCAAAATATTTCGTTAATGGAGGACGAAGTTGCGACCATTTTAGATTATGAAAGTATGTATCCTTCAGTAAGGATTGAGTCATGTGTGAAGGCATTATTGGATTTCATGTACAACAACAACCCTCAGTTGCTTAGTTACACCCAAGACCTAGAGGAACTCGCTAGCCTGGTATGTTATCAATCTTGTTTTACATTTTGTGGTCGAATTTACAGGCAGAAAAGAGGAGTTCCGATGGGAAGTCCCCTCTCTGGGATTCTTTGCGAGTTGGTAGTTAGAAGGTTGGAAAGAGAAGCTCTACAAAATTTTAAGGAAGATATCATACGTTTCATCAGATATGTGGATGACGTTTTTATATTATGGAGAAACAGTAGCAGGATACATGAATTTTTGAATAAAATCAATAATAACAAAGATGGTCTTAGATTAAAGTTAGAGCAAAAAAGTTCCATGAGTGTGCACTTCTTAAACATTAATATAAAGTTCATGGGAGATCATTTGTCCACAAGCGTATATGTTAAGCCTACGCACACCCCGCTATATATACCAGCACAGTCCATGGATCCATATCGATATAAAATGGCTGCGTTTCAAACTTTGATAAGAAGAGCCTATTTGTATTGCGATAGAATCGATGACAGAAATAAAGAAATTGAAAGAATATTGCAAGTAGCTCAGACCCTAGGCTACAAGAAAAGCACCGTTGTAGGATTACTCAAAAAATATGAAAAGAACAATGAAAAACAAGGATTAAATACGGATCACAATAGACGCTTGAAGTTTACATATAACAGTAATTTGAGCAGTATTATGAAAGAAGTGGCTAATAAGAAACAAGCAAGAATGATTTTAAAAAGAGCCCCAAATTTATATAAGATTTTGAGAAATGATAAGGATAGAATAAAGACAGAAGAGAAACCAGGGGTCTATAAAGTTCCTTATGAAAACATCCAGCTAGATGTTAAGAAAGACTACATCGGCGTCACCAACAGGAGCTTAGGGGTAAGGCTAAAAGAACATCGGTATAACGTAAAAAAAGGATCCAACACCACGGTTTTGTCACAAATGTCGCAAGTCCAAGGTTCGATAGTAAAATGGGACGAGGCAACGATTATAAAACCGGTATCTTCCCCCACTTTATCAATGACAGCGGAGAAGATTGAAATATATAGGAGTAGGCTACGGAAAGGATGTTTGAATGCGAGAGATGCTGAGAGCCTGTCGTCGGCGTGGAAATACATGATTAAAAAATTCACTGAAAATTCATGCTAGAATCAGTTATGGGAAGATTTATTATGTATATTATATTTTTTAGTTTATTTTTATTTATTCTCTTGTATATTTTAATTTTATATTTTATTCCGTCTCTATTGTATATTTTTTAAATTTTTGTTCTAAAAATTTTGATTTAAATATTTATATTCTATACATGGAACGTTTCTGTTCCATTATCGTTTTTTGTAGACCTGAAGATGGCCTGTTAATCAGGTTGAAAGCGTTTGTGATTAAAATATCTAATTCTCAGCAATATTAAGGTGTTGTATTATAGTAGTTCTTTTTATATTTAATAATAAACCATTTTATATTTTAAAGAATGCATAGAATTTTTGAGATAATTACCATTTTCTCCTCAAGATACGTTGCATAATTTGTATATTGTCGTACTGTTTTACATGAATGATCACATAGTAATTAATATGTCATTTTCCATAATAAATTGTTTTTAATAATAGGACATATTTATTTTTAATTTTGCTTTATAATTAAAAATAATTGTTATAAAAATATATTTTTCAAAGATTTCCTAGTATATTAGTGTTTACTTCTTCCACGAACTAAAATCTTTCTGTTGATATTATTCTTTGCGTCACTTAAAAGTATTTTCGAAGAAATTTAACAAAATAACAAAATTCTGAAACCTTCTCGATAAATCAAATGAAAATAGTATAATTTTTATGATTTATTTCTCAAACGTATCACATATATAAGCTATGCAATTCATTTAAATTTGGCCTATCCTAAATTAATGACATTTATCTATAATGCAAAACCACGTATAGTACAAACACTAAATGGTATTAATAAATAACATTAAATACTTCAACCGTAATTATACGGCTTGCTAAATGATATTGAAACACAAAACTACATATACATCATATATATTCAGATGCTTATATTCGCACACTTGTTAGGTGACAAATGTGACAATGGTAACCCAAGTAAATGAAAATAATATTCGAAAATGAAGGAAAAACGTTAATCTGGTAACCACAGTACTACAATTTATTAATTAAAAAAACTAATAAAAACCAGGTGACTTCATTTGCGATTAATTAAATTTTATATCAAAAATAAAACCAATGAGTGACATACACTCCTGAAAAGTGAAGCTGCAACACTAGAAAGGAATGTACCAAGTGTAAATTGCATTACTAGAAAAGATGATAACAATACACAATAAATTAAAGTTTGTCTACTGAGCAGGTCAGATTTGGGCTATAAATTCCAGCAGACAGTTTGTGCTGTGAGTGTTATCAGTGACGATTTGCTGTAGCCAAAATTTCGAGGAGGCATAAAAAAAAACGTCTCGGAGAAAATTGCGAAAATGAATACCACTAGTTAACGGCTTAGCAACGAGACTGTAACTTGGAGATGAGCGACTTTGGTTTGTCGACGCGTTCAGTTGCCTAGCGTGTTGGGCCCGATGTGAATACCATCCAGCGACACGATGGACGCAGGAACATCTGCAAACACGCCAAAGAGGTGGTGTATTGCACCAGCCCACGACAGAGAGTACAAACAGCCTGTTGGTACCATGGCAAACAGTTGCATTTCATATTGTAGCATCAGGGGTATTAACGTAGCTTTCTTTGAAGTAGGAAATCGTTTTTTCTCTTGTACGTTAGTTCGTTAGCACATTTTCTATAGCAAATGCTACATAAAAATTCGTATATTATGCAGTATATCATGACCCCCCTTCATTTTCCATCGACATCCATTATGCTTGTGGGCAGACATAAGTGGGGTATGGTAAAATATTGTCTTTGTGCTAACATGGTAAAATGAGTATTAATTAATTTGTTGACAGTAGAATTTACTGGTGCTGTGACTAATTAACGTTTTTAATATTAATCTTTTAACTGTTTTATTCAGCTATTTGGTACTACATTAATTTAATATAAGACATTTATTTACTTACTTCATTTTATCACCAGAACTGACTGCTGTGTACAGAAAATAATTCGAGAAAAATTCAAACTTTGTACAGTGTTGACAATTGCACATAGATTACATACTATTATGGATTCGGATAGAGTTTTGGTAAGATTTATCTGTTTAATAATATAAAATAAGTATGTGTTTTTACTGAAGATTCCAAATTTTCTAGGTTCTCGAGTCAGGAGAAGTTAAAGAATTTGATACGCCATATACATTACTGAAGAATGTAAATGGTACTTTTTATAATTTGGTGAAGAACGCAGGACAAACGTTAATGAAAGAGCTATACAAAATCGCGAAAGATAAGTATAATGACAAAGAAAATGTTGTTAAAACCAAATTATAGAAGATATCTTTGATGTAAAAGTCATACACTATGAAAACTTTAATAAAACAATAGTATTTCTCATTTGCACTGTAAAATTTGCATATTACTTAGTTTATTAAAATATAACCACTGATTTGTTTTTGAAGAAATCACGTTGCTTTAAATAGTACTAAATGACAAAGATTTTTTACTGTATTTGGTATATTATTTAACAATTTTTGAAATAATAATAATAATAATAATAATTCTTTATTGTTTGACTCTTACTTCGTAACAAGGGGTTACAAAAAGCTGAAATTAGTGCAGAAAAACAAGTTTATATAGTAGATTAATAGAAGTTATTACAAAAAGAAACACATAACTGAAGTTAGTAAAATTTAACAAATTAATGTAATAGCCGAATACAAGATAATATAAAATAAAATATACAATAATAATCATTTTTTGAAAAGCGTGATATATTGATTATGTCTTTCCAAGATTTAAATCTTAAGTACTTTTTTCCTCCTTGCTTCAAATTTTATACAATTTGAAGAACACATGTTTCCAAGTTTCATACACTTGCATAGTACAATTACTACAGGATTTATTGTTAGACTACTATTATATGTCAAAATATAAGTTTGACCACATCGAATTTGCAGTATTGAACGTTTTACATGATAATTTATGTCCATAAATAGATACTCCTCACACATAAAAGTTGTTTTAACACTACGATATAATTGAAAATGTTTGTATTTTTCCAGTAAAAACCAATCTTCATGTATGGTTTGTTCACAGGACACGCTTATAATTAACATTTGATAGCTTTCGATTAAATGAGGATCTTGAGACCATCATAGGATAGAGAAACCGTGTCGATCTAACAAATTTTTAACGCCAACGACCAATTGCATGTAGAATTATCCATCGTTGTACACAATTTATACAATTTATTATTTTATTTAACATAACTTTTGTCACCTACTTTAAAAAGTGTAATCCAAAATAAAACTATTGATTTTATTATTATTACTGATATTCTAGAAACACAAACTCTAAATGTAACATGTAAGCTGGAATTTTATGGTTTAACATAAAAATTCTTCGAAGATATAAAGCAAGGACAATTTCCAGTTTATTGTAATAAGTAAATGCCCATACAGGAGCAGCTCATAATAATACAGACAAAATCCTTAAATGATATAACGTTACATCGATATAAGCATTATTAATTTTAGCTGTTGAAAGAATAGACATTATTATAACCATCTCTCTCTGGGTGTTGGTCTGCAACCCTTCTTCAATACCATTATTTATGTTTTAGAAACATTTATAGTTAATCCATAGACAAAGCAAAATTTATCCAGATTTGCAGTTTTATTTTGTAACATTTGTGGGGTATCAGCAGGAATTACAGTGTCGTCAGCATACATTAATAGCTACATGTAACTCAACTCAATCAGAGAGTGAAATCCTAGGTAAATTAGATTTAGCCAGTCGAACTATCAGACCATTAACTTACAAATTAAAAAGCAATGGGCTCAAAATTTCACCCTATAGAACTCCAATGTCAATACCAAATGAATCAGTCGTTTCGGCTAATATCTTTACTATTGCAGTTGCTTTGGTATATATATATCAATTATAAGGACAAGAAACTGTTTATTGAAGGCCATTCTTTCTAAGGTAGACCATAAAACTTTAGATCTGCTCTTGATACCGTTAATCATAAAGTCTACAAAAACAGCATAACGTTTTCCTCTTTTTCTGCAATTTTAATTGTACCAGTGCATTTAATATAAATATTTGATCCTAGCACCATCGGCCGGGTCGAAAACCTGCTTGCTCCTGACACAAAATATCATATTTAATAATCCAGTTCTCTAGTCTTTTATTTAATAAGAAAGTAAATAGTTTACCGATTACTGGAACCAAAGATATGGGTCGATAATTTTTAGGGTCATACACAAAGCCTTTTTATATATTGGAATAATGAAAGATTCAATCCATTTTTTCGGGAAAAGTGGTCTCTTTTAATAGCGTTAAAAACTTCCAATGTTTAAAAGAAAACAATTCTGAAAAACACTGTAAATATTCTGTTCTAATAAAATCGATTCCAGGTGAAGTGCCAGATTTAAAACGGTAAATAGTTCCTTTTAATTCCTCCAGTGTAAAATCTGTAAAACATTTCGTTTCTATTAGGAAAACTTTATACACACCCATCGACAATTGTTCACCATTTATATATAAAGAATGTTCTTTGGAGAATTTAGTAGCATAAAAATGTGACCATCTTTTCAAGGAAAATCTTGAATCATAACGTGATGATCTTTTATGTTTAAAAGTATTAACTGTTTGCCAAAATGATTTAGAGTAATTACACTTCATCAATCTGCCATTTAAGTTCCAAAAATAAGATTGTTTTTTCTTTTGACATATTAATTTATATTTTTTTAAATAATTTTTTACGAAGCGTAACATTCATCCGTATTTAATTTTTTCACGTTTTTAAATAATTTCCATAGATTTGTTTTCATGAGTAACACTCGTTATCATACCATGCATTTGTTGTATGCCTTTTAGAAGTTACAGGTTTAAGGTCATAAATTAAATCTAGAGAGATTGCCACCTTAGCTATACATTTCACCAAATCGTTGAATTTGAGGTTTCCTCCAATTCATCGGATAAAAATTCATCCAATTTAACAGCAAATAAAGATTTAGATTTATCCGTCCATATTGCGCGTTTACCAGCATATTGTCTATTAGGAAGTCTTGATGTCATTAAAGAGATCATTGAAAGAAAAATAGATGAGTGATCAGACCCCATCTCTGATAAAACACATAGATCATTTACAATATGAGAGCATATTTCTTGTTACACTATGACGAAATCAATTACACTGTCGCCCTTAACTGCATGATAAGTAAAATCCCCTTCTTTATCTGCTGGCAGTAAACGATTTAAACAAACAAGATTATTATTTTCACAAAAATGATAGAGCATTTTCCCTCTATTATTAACAGTAGAATCCTTCGAAGCTCTTAAAGCAATATGTCCATTGCCAGTAAAAAATGACAAATAATTGAGATGTCCCATTTTAACGTTAAAATCTGCGCATAAGATTAAGCTAGTTCCATGTAGCCAGTAATTTTCTATAAGTAACAAAGTATTCTTAAAATCAACATCATAGTTATTATCAGGCGGAATATAGGACACTATTAACTGAATATTGGTTAACTTTTCAGTATCTAGTTGTAAAATGAATACAAATCGTATCTGAAATATCAGTTTAACCGTAGATACTGTATTTAATCTAAGCCTGACAACTAAACCTCCATTGAGTCTTCTTGGTCCCTCATGGCTATGAGCCAACTGATGATAAATTTTGTAATCATCAGAGAACATTGATTCAACTACCGAGGATGTGTGCCTTGTTTCTACCAGACAGAATATATCCATTTTGTATATCAGAATCCAAAAGTTAAGGAAACTGTATTTATTTCGTAAACCTGCAATATTGTAGAAGAGAAGTTGTTTTATATTGTCGTCTTTATCCACATACAGATCATCATATTGGTCATTTTTGTCGTATATGTTATTATGCTGTTTATCTTTATACGTTATACTCCTAAAAAAGACCGTTCTCCATCTGTCTGGAGAATTTCACCTTTGAAGTTACAAGCAAATATTTTATTATTTATAATTAGCCTGTTGTATCGCAATTTGACATTCTTAGCACCTTTTAAACACATTTCTTTTCCAAACAGTTTTAGCTTGTTTCTGACAGCTCGGGTACTTGTCCAATAGTCATCATTAATGAATATATTTAGGCCTTTTAAATTACTAACATTTTTATAAACTTTTAATTTATCTTCAAAAACAAAGCAATTCACAAGTAGTCTTTTTATATTAGGTTTAAAATTTCCCATTCTAAATGCGCGTTTAATATTCACATCTGTAACCTTTAATTTATCATTGAAAAGTTTTTGAACCTTAACTAAACAGTTGTTCGAATTATCATCGTCTTCTATGCCAGATATTACAATATTATTCCTTCTTTCTTTATCTTCTAATTTCATTAACTTTTCATGGAGATTATTGCAGATTACATTAATTTCTGTATTTGATTTGTTATCTTTAGAATAGACTTTTTCTCTCTGAGTTTCAAGGACAGATAGCCTAGATTCAACATCTACTAGTGCCGTATCAATGTTCTCAATCCATGCTTGCATTCTGTCTAAGCGATTTAAAAGTGTTTCTAATTTGCTGTTTGATGACACCTGCAGTTTCAAGAAAATTCGGATTCCTTCTTGGACGTTAATCTCATTTTTGGCACTTATATAAAAAAAGATCAATTGTTCCGTTGGCTCACCTGAGACATTTTCTTTGCTTCCGATTCGTTTTCTTACATTTCCTGGTGATACGTCTTGAGATAGTGACGAAAAATGAGATTAACGTCCAAGAAGGAATCCGAATTTTCTTGAAACTGCAGGTGATCCGTCTTGAGATAGTGACGAAAAAGTTTTCCTTTTCTGAGACGGAAACTCTGATATTTTTCTAGAAAGAAGCAAAGGTGAATCAGGTGGAAGAGAGCAAAAAATTCACGCCAACAGCCACGACAGTCAGACAGCGCTCCAATTTTTGAAATAGAAACTAAGGTTGGTTCGCACAATTCCTAATCGTACAATACAGCAGATATTAGCCCATGTTTCCATAGTATCAAATTAGAGAGGAGAAATGTACTGTACGTGTTAAATCGTATAGCTAGCGTATTTTTGCTATGCTGGAATATTGTTTCAATTCAGCAGCCAACAGGATAGCAAAGCTTGAAGAATGTCACTAGTACTGCAACCACTGAGACATGTACTAAATATAGGCAAGTAATCGTACAACGAATTGAAAATATGGTTTTAAGTAGGAATTTGTTAATATGGCTAGTAGCCAAGCGAGTCAGTATCAATATTTTAAACAGAAAACTATTATATTGTCCAGAAAAAAATCTGTTCTGTACATATATGTGTAGCATGAATCGGTTTTTTACACGAAATGTGGATGTCGTAAAGCTGAAAATCCAAACTAACAACAATTGCTTTCAAGTAAAAGTTACTTATCTGTAATTGGCTTCTAAGTCACTTTAAAGCCATCTTACCAGACAATGCCAGTAAATTGTCGGCCAAACAATACATATGCATTAATATAGACATTTATTGTCGGAACGTAGTGACGACTAATACTTGACTTCGTGCATTCCTTGTCCGCAGAATAACTCTGGAATGAGTTGTCCGATCTTGATGAAATTTTCTACGACGACTCACCATCACTCAAGGATGAACTGATTAAAATTTCAACTTTCAAAAATGATCCGTTTTTGTAGAACTGGATATAGGTGTTTTTCTCCAGTATGGATCATTTTTGAGAGTTGAAATTTTAATCAGTTAATCCTTGAGTGATGATGAGTCGTCCTAGAAAATTTTATCAAGATCGGACAACTCATTCTAGAGTTATTTTGTTGACAAGGAATGCATGAAGTGAAGTGTTAGTCGCTTCCTGCACGCACGTGTAGAAGCGCCATCTGGTGGTCGGAAAATATGACAAGCATTATAACGGTAATTTTGAAAGGTAAATGTTGTCGCTAACTGGACACACAACAAATATAAAGAATCTTTATAGAATAATAAGTTTAAACAAGTCTTCTTTTTAAAACGTGGAGCAGCAGCGATCAATATTGATGGCTTTACGATCCATTCTCTCCTTCGTCTTCCTATCGTTAGTACGAAATTTCGATCTCTAAATGGAGAAGCTGCGCAAAGATTCCAAATTGAGATGAAGTCGCTCAAATTCATCGTCATCGATAAAATGTCAGTGATTGGTGCAAGAATGCTTTACATGATCGAGAGAAGATTGAGAGAGATAAACCCCGAGAAAGATGAGCCTTTTGGTGGATTCTTTATCTATTTGTTTGGTAATTTTCGTCAGCTTCCTTCTGTTAAAGATACTCCTCTTTACTCGAGTGTTTTTTACGATGTAATGTCCCAACAAGGTAGATTCGCATTTGATTCTTTTGAGAAGTTCATTGAACTTAGTAATTCTCATAGACAAAATAGCGCAGATAGTTCCTTCACGGATGTCTTACAACATCTAGCTTCGGGTGATTTCTCTGATACAGATCTAAACATTCTGACGACAAGAAATCGAGTCTATTTATCCAGAGATGAACTTGATCAGTTCCAAACGACAGTAGAGCTATATCCAACAAACGAGCAAGTTAAACAAAGCAATGAAGACTACTTGCAGTCAACTGGATGCCCTTTTGCTTATATAACAGGGGTGGGCAAGCAAGAGTTTAGTGGGAACCGAAATGTAGGTTTTGCAAAATGCATGGGAGCCGCAGTTCTGTACTATCGTGGTGGATAGTATGGTAAGGCCGGAAAGGATAGCACTTTCAGCAAGAGCCGCACTTGCCCATGCCTGTTATATATCATCCGAAAACACTCCAGATATTGCCCTGCCTTCGTCCAAAGATGACTCAAGCTCTTGGTCTCTCGGTCCCTCCAAGTTTTTGAATCTCTCAGTTAATGCCAGAATCATTCTGAGAGTCAACTTATGGGTGCAAGGAGGTCTCGTCAATGGTTCACTAGGAACTATACGCTACATTATATATGTTCCTAATGCTCGCCCTCCAGCTCTTCCTCTGTTTATTTTAGTGGAATTCGATAGCTATCAGGGACCTTTCATCTATGATAATCTGTTTCCAATAATCCCCATAACACGCACTTCGAACGATGGCAGTATATTGCCATCTCGTAGACAGTTTCTCCTTACCTTAGCATACTCGATGACTATACATAAATCACAGGGATTAACTCTTCCAAAAATCAAAATAGATATAGGGAAAAAAGAAATAGCTATCGGTCTTATCTATGTTACATTGAGTACAGTGAAAAAATAACTGACATAGTATTTTTAAAGAGTTACAATAAAGATCGCAACGAGTCAATCTGTAAGTCCAAGGCCTATAGTGATAGACAGAATTTTATGAGACATTGGCATAGCAATTAATTAATGGCTTATTCTGACCTTATATTTGTACCTTTAAATGATCCAATAAAAATCATATATATTGTTGAGAACGAATGATTCTTTGTTTCTTTTTTCCTCATAATCTAAAAAATAAAGGTGCGAGCAGCTTCGTTCCGACTACACGCTGATGTAGCGTTACTTAACTAGTTATATTAATTTGTTATAAAACAATTGAATTCTGTTAGATTTTATAAAATATCTAGATCCCAAACGTAATACCATGCATAACGTGACGAAGAAAAGTTTTATGAAACAATCTAGTTATATAAAATGCCTATCTATGGCTATTAAAGATGATGTTTTCGTTAAAAAAAGAGACAAAATAGTCGTGGATAACAATTACTACATGTAATTCATTTGTTACTGATATCTAATTTTAATAAGAACTATTAAATTACTTATCGAACTTCCAGGACAACGTAACAAAATAAACTGTTAAATTGTACGTAGGGAGTCCGATATTAAAGGTACAGGCCAAAATTTCACTAACATTTGTAAATAAAGGAAATATTTAATGCATTCCACAAAAACTGCATACTTTTGTTTATTTCGCGACATAATGGCCTTAAACATTGATACATTTATCCCAGCGTGACACTAGTTTGAACATCCCTTCACGGTAGTGTTGCATGTAGTTCAGAACGGTATTTCGCAATTCCTCCTGATCCGCAAAGCGTTTCCCAGCCAAAAATTTCCTTAAAGGACCGAATAAATGACAATCCGACGGGGGGCTAAATTTGGACTATACGGAGGATGTTGCAGAACCTCCCACTTTCGCTGTGCCAACCACAGTTTGGTTTGATTTGACGTGTGGAGTATAGTCCAGATTTACCCTCGGTTCGAATAAATAAATAAATGAAAATCCCAGGGGATTTTCATTTATTTGAACCTTTAAAGAAATGTTTGGTGGGGAAATGCTTTGCGGATCAGGAGGAATTACAGGACACCGTTCTGGACTACTTCAAGCAACTTGACAAGCAACAGTACCTTGAAGGGATGTTCAAACTAGTGTCACGCTTGGATAAATGTCTCAACGTTTAAGGCGATTATGTAGAGAAGTAAACAAAACGATGTAGTTTTCGTGGAATGTATTAAATATTTTCTTTATTTATAAATGCTAATGTTATTTTGGCCTGTACCTTTAATATTGGGCTCCCCTCGTATTAAAATTAATTACGTATTATACTAAGTGATTTAATAGAGGTAACTGTAGTGACACACTATGTTATATTCAGTAACATAGTTATAAATTTTAATTGTATATGATCTTTTTCAATGTTGGTTTCTTTTAAATAATGAGTTTGTTATTTAACTATTTACAAGCTTCAACTCTAAAGGAAACATAGTCGCATCTTGTGTCATCTTCCTCACACTCTGTTAACAAATACAGCAGCGAGTAGTGGTGAAAAAATGTACAGCAACGTATGTAAACTTTCGAGTTTATATAACTGTATTCTGCTAAATAAAAAATTGAGCAGGAGTCTCAAACAGGGGCGCTACTGTTCCGGATTGGACAATCGTTAAGTCTGGATAATCCCATAAATCGTAAGCAGGAGATTATCATCAAAAATTCTCAGAACTGAATACATTTTGAACTTTACTACAACCCATTCGATAAATCGGTGCATTACTAAGAACCACACTGAAATATTATTCTGTAGTAATTTTCGTTAATAATACAGAAAATGTAAACAAACAATAACATATTTAATTCTTTACTATTCACATATATTTTTCCTGATAATCATTAATAATAATGTACTAATTTTGACTCTATGTCATAACAGTCAAACACAATACATGTTTACACAGGACTTAAATAAGTAAATTTAATAAGTATAATTAAGTAAGTAAATTAAATTCCACTGTATGATTTCCAGCGGCGTGCGGTGACAATTGTGACATCAATTAAATTGTCTCCTCAGCCACGTGATCTTTATAAACTTTCTCCTAAGAACTTATTCTTCTCGCGGGCGTAAGAAATCTATTTACGTTAACTTTTCTGGACAACTGCAAAAGGTGTCCAACGTATAACGTAAACAGCAGAGATACCTATATTTACTCTGGTTAAAAATTTTCCTAAAGTAAATACAGGTATCTGCTATAACACGGTAGTTACGTTCCGAAAAAGTACCGTGAAACAAAGGACTAGTGCAAAACACAGGGTTTGGTTCGAAAAGTTTGCAAAAGTATACTATTCCTTTCAATAACTAAGTGAAATATGTTAAAGCAGTCAATAATTAACTGAAAATCACAGTAAAAAGGTACTGTATTAGGCGTTAGTATTACTTACGGTTAAAAAAAACTTTAATAACTCTTACTCAAAAATTTTAAATAAACATTACTAAATAAACATTTTAATCTATAAAACCAAAACACGATTACAGTTTTAAAGGATAATGTGTAAAATCAACGTAAACAATACCTGTTTGATAGAAAATATAGAACAAAGAAAAAATAGTGCTATCAGTTTTCATCAAAGAAAACCTGACGATACGCACAAAACAAATTGAAAATTTTCAATATTGTAAAATATATGGGTAAATTTCAGGTGACAAACATGCTTACTTAAATAAAATAATATCGAATAACGAAGTTTGCACTTAAAAATTGTGAAATATTGTACGGAAGATTGCCCCCATTTTTCCAACTTTCTTAGTGCGAAAACCGTGTTGTAGATGTGCCGTGTTCTACGTGTGATACCTGTAAAGTGAAGATTTTCACCTTCTTTTTTCTTAATATACTTTGATTCGATGTATTATTAAACTTCGACAAAAAACATCCATACCACCCTAAGATCAGCGCATCATACACATATACTCACCAACTTTTCGATATGTATGACCATGTTTGACCGTAAATAATATTTCAATAAAATCTTTTAACTTAACTAGTCCCACAAATTTGGGAATAAGTAAAGTTTATTTGAAAAACTCTGTTTACAAATGATAAATAAAATGAAATCGGATTATATATTATCATTTACATATTATGTATTCAGAGAATTCGTACGTTTGTATATAAATAACACATTTTAGAAATAGTTGAATGTAAATTTAATTAACTTTCCCAACACTTACTTAACTATTAAATTAAATTATATTCAAATTCATAGCTACAATTAATGTTTATTGGTAAAAGAAGCGTTCTTCTTAGTACAAACATAAATTAAAGAAAGTATTTCATTGCACGACTTAAGTGCTTTATAACGTAGGGCTTAGTGGGAAACTCTACAAAAAGAAAATATAATTTCAATGTATCAGATTAAAATAAAATATATTTTAATATTTTTAGAATATACATTTCCTGTTTACTTTCTTACGTCTAAATTTCGAGAATGGGTCACATATGCTATTAAGCAGCCTATTGCTTGCACGTAATCAAATTTTTAAATATTCCAACTGACAAAGAGAATAGAGTAAATATGAAGAAAAGAATAATTCTTAATCTGATGAAAAATCACTACTAAGTAACTGTTATTTTTGTCGTAGTTATAACTTATAACAGAGTGAAGTTATGGCAAGAGGATAGACAATCAAGTCTTTTATATTTTTGGGTCCAAAAGATTTTCAAACTTCCAAAAAAAATAAAGCCGGGCATTTACACTGTATTTACGAAAGTGTAAGTCAATGGTATAGAAATAATATTTTTATCTTATTTTGTAGCTTAATAACTGCTGTGCTTTTATAAAAAATGTTTCAAGTTTTTTAAGGAGGTTTGGATATTAGAAAAAAAGCATTGCAAAATTTTTCATTAAAATCGAACCATGGTTCAGGAGATACGGCTCTTACAACATTTATAAATCTGAAAAAAATGAAATAAAATGAAGCAATTATGAGTGATATAATCAAGTACAGAATGTCAGGAAATAGTTCAGCAACCGATCGACCAGATTCTTTTAATATAAACAACACGCGTATGACTGCAGTTCGACCTCTTTCTGATAATCACATATTACAATCTGATTTATAATAATTAAAAGTTATTATCAAATAAACTATACGATTTTAAAATCGTTAATTAGCATATAATTACTAATTACTAAAAAATTTACAATAATTTCTACACCAGAAATATTGTAATAAATGATTTTAAACATACTGGTATCAACGTCAACAATACTTTAATTTTAACGAGCAATTATTTTTTGTGACATCGTCACAAAGTTAAGTCACAATGAGTGACTTAACTTTCCAGGAAACGTTTAATAATGCCTGTCGCATCATCTGTTATGATGTTTTATTTTGAAAATGTTTATATTTGTAATTATTAGAAAATAGCAAACAGCTTCAAGTTGAGAGTAATCCCGAGTTTTATTTTTTTAAAAACTGTAAATGCGAATATCCAGGAAAATCATCATTAATTTCGCCCTTACAGAAGATATCACACACAATCCCTATGTCTCCGATTCCCTCGATTTTTAGTGAACAAAATTTAATGTTATGAATGGCACTAATACAAAAATCCACCTGCAAAATGTCAAAAATGTTTGACAAAAAGCACAGGAGTTGAGCTTGAAAGATGGTCAACAAAATCTACTCAGAAACACTCCCTCACACACATACATAGAGGAGAGGAGGGTATTATGGAATATCATTTACATTTCTAAAAATAACTTTATTGGATTTTGATTAAAATTCTCAAAATCATCATGAGTACATACTATAACTAGTTGTAATGAACTATCACTGGTAAAAAAAATACTGATTATTTTGTTGTTATATAAAAAAATTATTTATAAAAAGTCACAAATGGAGGTTATTATGAAATAGTCGGGTAATATGGAATAGGGAGTTTAAACCACTTAAAAACTTATTATATCTCATAGAACATGGTTATTTTTAACTATAAAAACCACATAATTAAGATTATGTGCATGTCATTTCTGCTTCGAGTCTATTTACAAAGTATCAGATATAATTTTCTTTCTCTGCTCCGGTACAGTCAAGGTGAGCGCACAGAGAACAGCCGAAGCATTGAATCCAAATTTCCCCTCGTTGATCTTCAGAGAGAATTTTCCGTTACGGAAGATACATTCACCGTCTTCGTTTTCCAGTTATATGGAATACTATACTTTTACGTCGGGTATTATAGAATATCTAGTATTCCATAATACCGACATGCCCTTGGAAAATGAACCTTTACACTGATGGACAAAACATTGTCAGCTAAAAAACGACCACGGTATAACAAACTACAATTCTTTCAGTGTACATTATGTTTAACATCAATGTTCAAGTCACATGTGTACTAGTAGGTTAAAATGTTTGAAAACTTGCTTGCAAAAACTCTTGAAAATCACAAAACACACTTTGTTCTGTAGCGAGTGGGACGACAACAAGCGGTCAACTCTAACGGCACTGCATCATAGGAGTCTTTCTTGAGTATTTTATGGTATTCCCAAGTTCTAGCAGCGACAAACAGAGCCGAAACCTCGGTATTCCATATTTCCCGACTATTCCACAATACCCTCCTCTCGTCTACAACAAAACAACCCCCAATTTCTTTCATTTGTCGATTTTCCGAAGTCTCCTGAGTCCAAAAATGGAAAAATGTTGGTGGTCGTTTTTGACCGATCACCATTCTATTTCTCTGCTATATATAACAAAGTCGAGAAAGTAAGCAGACCAGAAAATCGTATGTAATTATTCGGGCTTTTGAATTCTAATTATCTCGCATCTGGACTCGATCTCTATGCATCTGACCCTATTCTTCAGATCAAGGACAGACAAATTGACCGACTGATGTCCAGATAGATAACCGTGGGAGTCTATACGTCTGCTATTTGTGAACTGTATCGAAGAAATACAATTTTCTACCGAAATTATTTCGCTTTATTTTGTAAAATATAACTTACTTAATAGCAATAATAATAATTTCTAGTAATATTAATAATATAATGAAAAATAATAAATAACTTTAATGACTTACGGAAGTATTTACAATATTACTAGCTGACCCGGCAAACGTTGTTTTGCCATATAAATTATTTCTAGGTAATTTCTAGCTGACCCGGCCACGCGTTGTTGTGGCTCTAAATGTATCTATTATAAATGTATAACACTTTTCCCGTGGGGGGAATTTCAAAAAATCCCTTCTTAGTGTACATTCTCTTGACGTACCCTATTAAAACGCAATCAAAAACGCATCTAAAATAGTATAATAAAAGCCGAGTTCTTCACAGTAAGCCTTAATCCCGTCACTTTTCCCGCTGGGGAATATCGAAAAATCCCTTTTTAGTGTATATTCTGTTGACGTAACCTATTAAAACGCAATTAAAAACGCAAAAAAACCGCATGTAAAATAGTATAATAGAAGCCCAGTTCTTCACGGTAAGCCTTAATCCCGTCCATCTCCCCCACTGGGGGAATTTCAACATGTATATTATATAAAAACACGTGCGTATTCGAATGCAACGTTGTGTCAAAATTTCAAAGGAATCGGTAGGAACAAACGAACGTTATATTTTATTTATATAGATAGAGATAGAAAATGTCTGCTTCAGTCCATTCTCACAGAAAAGCAGAATGCCTGACAGAAAAGCAAACTTAGGTCGTCGGAAGTTAGCGCCATCTGTTGGACATAAAAGCCTTACTCCATATATAAATATATTTTTCAAAGGGGGAAATGGTGTAGGGGTATGAAAAATAGATAGTAGCCGATTCTCAGACCTACTGAATATGCATATAAAATTTGGTGAAAATCGGTAAAGCCGTTTCGGAGGAGTACGGTAACAAAATTGTGACACGAGAATTTTATATATAAGATATCGAATGTGTTTTTTAAATTTTGTTTATTTTGTTTATATGTTTGGTAGACACTTTCGAAACAGATACGTCTAAGATTTTTTAAAGTGATCCATATAAAAGTATTATAGAAAAACACGAGGTTATTTTTAAACTATGCACCGTATTAAAAAGGATAATAACTTATAATAATATATTTAATTTATGTATATATGTTATATAATAATAAGGTTTAGAAATCTTCGAATTTTTAAATTCAATTTACAAGCACATCGATGACGAAATTCTTACGAAAATGATAATCTCACTGTTTATTATATGATGAAATCCACCAGCCAATAACATAAATATCTCGTTTAACGTTTACACTTACACATTTTTCTATCAGAATATTGATATTACATATTGTTAGAGAAGACTTGTATTTCTCTTCATGCAGTGTGTAGAATATTACAGAGCTACATGTTAATACAAAATGAATGAGAAAAGGAAAAGTAATCCATTTGACTCAGCTAGTGTTTTCTCGCGTGCATTTTTCTGGTATGTAATTTCATTTAAACTGATTAGTATTTCAAATTTAATATAAATATAATTGGTAAAGTTCTCGTATGACTTCAATCTCGTGCATAGCATTTTAAAAGGGTAAAATTAAAAACAAAGTTAATTCTTCCATGTAGTTTATTAATCATATAATAGTGATATAGATAAATTTGCTTTCTTTATATTACATTCTCGCTGTAATAGAAAACGTACAGAAAGTATGTTAATCGGTCAAAAATGTTTCTCCAATATTTTTATATTTTTGGAGTCAGGGGAACTTGAAGCGTCCAGAAATATGAAAAAAAATTTAGTTTTTTTTCTGTATGTATGGATGTTAGCATGTGGGAGGCACGATTTTGTTCATGGTCTTTGAAGCTTAATAACTCCTGTGCTTTTTGTCACGAATTGAAATTATGAAGCCACGTTTGTGCATTTGGGTCATTGATGAAAGTAAATATTATAGATTAAAGGTCGAGCGGTGTACAGGTAAAGAAGTTCATGTTATATCTCGAATAAGGTCTGATTTAATGACGATTTTACTCGCTGTTACTATTTATAATTGTTTTTGAACGCCATTCCTGAAATTTAACTTAAACGTTTTGCCATTTTATAAAAATTAAAAATATTAAAAGTTTTTAAAAGTAAAATACTGATGGCGTCACCCAAAGTTCTGAGAGAAAGTTTAACAACTCATTGCCGGATTCTTTTAATATAATATTTTATATTTTATTAAATAGTGAATACACATTATAGACAGAACTACAAAGGGATTAACGAATAATAAATTAAAGAATAAACAATATTTTAATTAAAATATAGAAAGATACAGCTAAATTTACGATTAGTCATTTAGTAAATGAAAATTAAAACAGGAGATTATAAAGTTTTATCATTGAGGTAAGATTAGTTTAAATTTCAGCCGCTGAAACGAGATTTGGCTCTGATGTTTCATTATTGAGTTTTACTATAAAACGTATTTAATGTACATATTCAGCAATCAGCAGCGCCAAATTTCTCCCAAGCGGTTCATTTCGGTTTATTTTTTAAATAAAAATTGTTTACATTTGCACTTATGATATTCATTATTTGGATATTTGTAGTATTTGGTGTATAATATTGTTTAAATTACTCAAAAAATCTAATAATAATAATCTATAAATTCTGTTGGAAATGTAAGAAAAGAAAGAAAAAGAAAACAATTACTGCACTTTGTAGAAAAATGTATTTAAAAATACGTAGTAACTTTTCTTATTTATCTTATTCCTTGTGTATAAACTTGCTGACAAAGACTTTTTCTTGTGTTAAATGTCTTATTGTTTCCTTTGATCAACAAGAAATGTTATAATATATATCACATGAAATATATGATATATAATAATATTACGTATTGAAAATAGATACTGTATTGAAAGTTGAACACCATTTTGATATTTATATATTATCTATGTTAACAGGATTCTCGTGTGTAATGGATTTTTACGTTTTATATACAGAATTGTAATTTCGTATTATGCTAATTAAATACGAAGAATGTATTCATTTGTATATTTTCATAATTTTAACCTAAATATGTTTAGTATCACTATACAGAAAAATATTTTTATTTTTAAAAATAAGAGTTGTTTTTATATTTAATAATACATCATTTTACATTTTAAAGAATGCATAGAATTTTTGAGATAATTACCATTTTCTCCTCAAGATACGTTGCATAATTTGTATATTGTCGTACTGTTTTACATGAATGATCACATAGTAATTAATATGTCATTTTCCATAATAAATTGTTTTTAATAATAGGACATATTTATTTTTAATTTTGCTTTATAATTAAAAATAATTGTTATAAAAATATATTTTTCAAAGATTTCCTAGTATATTAGTGTTTACTTCTTCCACGAACTAAAATCTTTCTGTTGATATTATTCTTTGCGTCACTTAAAAGTATTTTCGAAGAAATTTAACAAAATAACAAAATTCTGAAACCTTCTCGATAAATCAAATGAAAATAGTATAATTTTTATGATTTATTTCTCAAACGTATCACATATATAAGCTATGCAATTCATTTAAATTTGGCCTATCCTAAATTAATGACATT
The DNA here is from genome assembly GCF_030686945.1 of Centruroides vittatus. NCBI lineage: Eukaryota > Metazoa > Arthropoda > Arachnida > Scorpiones > Buthidae > Centruroides > Centruroides vittatus. The sequence continues at coordinate 928,606 of NW_027122249.1, read as the reverse complement.
TATCTATAATGCAAAACCACGTATAGTACAAACACTAAATGGTATTAATAAATAACATTAAATACTTCAACCGTAATTATACGGCTTGCTAAATGATATTGAAACACAAAACTACATATACATCATATATATTCAGATGCTTATATTCGCACACTTGTTAGGTGACAAATGTGACAATGGTAACCCAAGTAAATGAAAATAATATTCGAAAATGAAGAAAAAACGTTAATCTGGTAACCACAGTACTACAATTTATTAATTAAAAAAACTAATAAAAACCAGGTGACTTCATTTGCGATTAATTAAATTTTATATCAAAAATAAAACCATGAGTGACATACACTCCTGAAAAGTGAAGCTGCAACACTAGAAAAAAATGCACCAAATGTAAATTGCATTACTAGAAAAGATGATAACAATACACAATAAATTAAAGTTTGCCTACAAAGCAGGTCAGATTTGGGGTATAAATTCCAGCAGACAGTTTGTGCTGTGAGTGTTATCAGTGATGATTTGCTGTAGCCACGCCAAAGAAGCCAAACACGCCAAAGAGGTGGTGTGTTGCACCAGCCTATGACAGAGGGTACAAACAGCCTGATGGTGCCATGGCAAACAGTCGCATTTCATATTGTAGCATCAGGGGTATTAACGTAGATTTCTTTGAAGTAGGAAATCGTCTTTTCTCTTGTACGTTAGTTCGTTAGCACATTTTCTATAGCAAAAGCCACTGGCTTAAACGGAAGCTATAATGGAGCATTGTCTACAAATTATCGAAACAGTAGACATTGCTTCAAGGAGTAAATTTGTTTTTGTATTTTTAAACTTACAGAAATACAATAAAACAATCCTCTTGAAAAAAATAAAAACAAACAATGAAATGTCCAATAGAAAGGGAAAGAGAATTATATACTTTGTAGTTGTTAATATCGAAAAATATTGATTTATCCTCACGAAATCGTCAGGATGACATCGCTCTTTACAATGCACAGTTTTTACTTAAGTTTTTATACATAAAATTCTCAGAGCATACATTAGTGAAAAACGTATTATTTAAATTTTAATATAAATCTTTTATTTTTGTAATAACCTTAATTTGCCGTAACAAATTATTGTTTTTTTTTAGTTGGCTTTTTCCTTTACTAATCAAAGGAAGAAAACACTATTTACAACAGGAAGATATATATGAAACTTCGAAATATCATTCCTCTGAGTACCTTGGAAACCTTCTTCAGAAGTAAGTTTAACGATTAATATTTAAATTAAATGTATATGAAATATAATTATGTACACTCTGATGTATATATTAAATGCAAAATTCTATATATATAAGTAAATATAGCTCCGTAATTGTTTTGAATGTAGAATTCTTATTTTATTGATTGCAAATGGGAAGAAATTAATTGAGAAATACAGTAGAGTCGAAAATCGGAATCAATTGGGGGACTGAGTTTGTTCCGATTACTCATTTGTTCCGATTACCCATTATGTACGAATAAATATGTTAACCTGTCCGATGTTCAAATTTTTCTCCGTTGCGTGTCGCTTCGTGTTGAATTTTCGTCGATTTTAAGCCTAACGAAAATTTTTATAATAATAATCGAGGCTATCGTATCGTTAAAAATTATTTCTGCATTTTGTACAAACAAAATAAATATATTGAAGAATATAAAAACATGAAAATTATACTTTAGAAGTAAATTTAGTATCAAAAACGTTCTATTCAGCACGACACAGTCCTACTGGAAATCGTTCCGATTACCGGCGATTCCGATTACCGGGGTTCCGATTAACGAGTCTCTACTGTAGTTTGAAAGAAATAAAATTGTGTAACCAGTTTTGTAAAGTAGTAAACATCATTTATTTCAACCATAAATTTTTATATGTATACAAATCTTTATGTAGAGTGATACCTACTCTCCAATTATGTGATTCGTTTTTAAACCCCACGAATGAAAAATTTATTTGGTTTTTCCTTTGGCGTAATCCACATCCTAGTTTGGACTTTGGTATTCAATGAAAAAATTGACATTTGAAAACCGCAGTATTTTTAAATGATGATAATTTTTTTTAGTGCCAGAAGTTGAGTGTAACCGATGAACTCCACATAACCTGAAAATTGAACCGAAACGAAGAACGGAAACTAAAAATGAGGCAATTTTCTATATTTGTTTTGAATTTGACAGAATCTACGCTAAAAGAAAAATTGAAACATCAAATAACTTTTTATTTTTGATCGGCTTTTTAGTTATGACTTCACCAATAAGAAACTGTTCTGAAAGTAGTGTGGAGTTGTCAGAACATTAGAATACGAACCCATCCACGCTAATGTACAATATCTGGGCCGTCAAGATCACATGACCTTCGATTTTATCGTTTGTAAATTTATCATGTATTCGTTGAATTTTATCACGTGACCTAGAGACTCAAAATAAGTGATTCCTTTCTCTCGGTATTATCGTCAAAAAATGATCTTTAGTAATTTTCTCAAAACGCTTTAGTTGGTTCTAATTAATATGTAATTGATATTAAAGAAGTAAATCTAGGCAAAGCATTTGAAGTGCTTGTAGAATGCAACATTTAATTTTAATTTTAACACAGGCATACCATAAATTATGTCACCAATTTTTATCCTTCAATGCATTATCGTCTGTTTGTTTCTTTAAAACATTGCTGAGTTTAAATATGTTTTCTACAGTGTTTTTAATAAGATGTAATCAATGTCACCAAAATGTTTATTATTGTTGAATTTTGAGCACTAAATTAACAAGTAGTTTTTATTCTTATCCATTGTTATCGATTTACATAATTCTCATGTAGATGCATGTTATCTACTCTGCATTTTTGAACGATTTTCTCATAGAATGACTTCAGTTCTTCACATACCTAACAGCTTACTTCTGATATTATTATTGAGTTGATTAAAGGAGTATTTTGGAAGATTTATAAAACGTTTGGAAATATATATTACTCGAATTAAGGAATATTTTGAAATAATAATATGTAATAAATATAAAATTAGAATTATTAATGTTTTAAAATTTCTATTCACTATTATTAACGAATCTGTAACATCTCTTTCAGAGAATGGGATAAAGAACTGAAATACAGAAATCCAAGCATGTTGAAAGCCATATTGCGATTTCTTGGATGGCAATTCTTAACTGCAATTATACTTGCAGTTATTCAGGTATTATAAGAGATTACAAGAACATTAATATGCTTTTTCAAAATGAAATAATTAAGTAAACACTACATTTTCAGGATACTATTATAATAGCAATCCAGGCATATGTTTTGAAATTAGTAATTAATTATTTCGACAACACTTCGGATTGGAATGAATTCTGTGCTTATTTATCAATCGCGGGATTTTTTGGTATAACTGCGATTTATTTAATTATCTATAATATTAATTTCTTTGTAACAGAAGTTTTGAGCATGAAATTGAAGATAGCTTTGTATACGGTTTTGTATAGAAAGGTGAGTATGAAATATACTTTAAATATATATAACGTAATTAGATATAACATATTAAACGTTACAGATAAATGTGTTGCAGATATTTCTAGTTACAAAAATTATTAAGTTTAATTCACTTGTTTCAGCTCTGTAGAAATTAAGAATGTAAACAATACACATAAGTTAAACGTAATGAATTTTATATTTTTCCAAAAGTAATTACTGTTTATTTCCAATATATTCGATTTTTATTCTTGTAAAATAGAAAATTGTAGAGAATATTCTTACAGTGTATCTGCCATTATTATTTTTTTTTGGTGTACCCCTAAATGTCCAAAAACGTATCCACGGTTAAAATAAGGTAATCTAGAAAAGAACCTCCTACTAAATTCCGTGATTTTCTGTGTTTGTTTTTGTGTGGATATTATTTTGCATTATATTTTCAACTTTATTGAACCAAAAATATTGAAACTTTGCATAGGTTATTTTCATATACATGGGCAGTATTTTAAGTTTTTATAGTTATAGGTAAAGTAAATAAGACACATGTGTAATATCTCAAGTATAGTGATAATTAACAAAACTTTTACTTTGTTATTGGAATTTATAAATCGCCTTTCTAAGATAGGAACCATTTCTGTGAAGGGGTGAAGCGTTTTTGCAATAATTAGTAATAGGTCAATTTTCATAACAGATGAAGCAACACTTAATTTTTAGTTGGGGCCATATCTTAGGATTTTATAAATTTACATATATAAACTTTTAATCTACATACTAAATTTCTCTTTCAAAGTAAATAGTTGTCGAAATTAAACTTTCCTAACTCAGAGGGTTCCGGAGAGTGTTCTACCGATCGAAATAAGAGAATATTTGAATAACAGGTACTTCAGACAATGTGCTCACGATTTATTGAATAAAAATGTTTTTCGTACAAAAAAACACCGATAAGTGGGCTGTAGCTATGCAAATCACGGTTACAAATGTTAAATAGGTGCTCCATTCGCAAAAGCATGTTTTTCACTGATGAGCACAATGAATCCGCTTTAATCACGAAAAAATTACGACGAACTATGTCTTTTAGATCTGACACAAATACACATCCTGATGCACATATATCGTGATGCACAATCACGATATACGTGGTCTTTAAAAAACTACCTAGACAGAAGTCATATGGTGTAAAATATGGTAAACAAACAGGCCAAGCTATTGGGAACTGATTACTGATCACTTATTAATCTGCGAAAGTCTGCCTGAAGACACGTTGAACAGAGCAAAGTATGTGGGATCGTGGGATCATTCATGAATATGGTATTTTCAAGCCTTACGTTGAAGTTCTGGGATCAAAAATTCGTTAATTAACACTTTAAAATCCTATTCTACAATAATGGAACAAGTTCAAAATTCCTGGTGAATAATTCGAATGAAATCTATAGTAAGCTTTTGTACGAAAAATGTTTGTTTAATAAATTGCGGGTGCATTATCTCAAATACTTGTTGTCCAAATATTTCATCTTGAGTAGTGAAACACTCTTCATAGCCTTCTGAGTTGAAAAGGTTTAATTTCGACAACCCTGTATATACGAGGGGTGTCCGATATTAAAGGCACGAGCCAAAACTTCACTAACATTTATAATTAAAAAACATTTAATACATTCCACAAAAAATTACATACTTTTGTTTATTTCTCGACATAATCTCCGTAAACGTTGAGACATTTATCATCTCTGTATGACACTAGTTTGAACATCCCTTCCCCTTCTGCCAAGTTGTTCAAAGGTGAAGGGATGTTCAGACTAGTGTCATACAGAGATAAATGTCTCAACGTTTACGGAGATTATGTCGAGAAATAAACAAAAGTATGTAATTTTTTGTGGAATGTATTAAATATTTTCTTTATTTATAAATGCTAATGTTATTTTGGCCTGTACCTTTAATATTGGACTCCCTGTATCGGATACCTTATTAATTCAGTACTGATACAGTACTGATACAGTACTGATACTGATTGAAACTGATACTTTATGGAATTTATTAAATAAGTTCCTCATTTTTGGCCTACAAGAGAATAAATTTGTACACTTTATTAATTCGCTATTAAATAAAATAAATATTATTCTATTTTTTCGATGTATTTCTGTTGAGATTTAATATAACTGCAAGAAATTAATTTTTATAAAAACATTTATATGCAGGCAATTAACTTAAGTTCTTCATCTCTGGCAAAATCAAATGTAGGTCAGACGGTGAACCTTCTTGCAAATGATGTCAGCAAATTTTGTAACGTAAGTACAAAATATATTTTTTTATTGAAAAGTAAAATTTTAAGTGTATTAATATTTTCCAAACCGAGATAGTTTTTTTTTCTCAGAAAACATCATCATATATTACTAAAAATATTCAATTTAAAATTCTGTGAATTTTTCTCCTTATGATAGATCTGACATTGATTTTTTCATAGTGATTTCATACCCTTAAACATATATTATACAATAGGATTGGTTTAATAAGGATTTAGAAAAGTTTTGACATTATAAACAAAACTGAACAAAGTATTGAATGTCCTTCATAAATGTAAATATATACAGTAGAACATCGATTATCCGACTCAATTGGGGACTGGGGTTGATCGGATAACTGAAAAGTCGAATAACCGAAAAGTATGAAAAAAATACATTATTAGTATAGTGCAGTGTTTCCCAAACTTTTGACATCTGTGTACCCTTTGTATAATTTCTTAATGCTGAGTACCCCTCATCAAAAAAATTGCATATACTTTAAATCAAAAACCAAAGATAACGAGGATATTCCATTTCGATATGCTGCTGCAATTGAAAAATCGAAAAAGCCAAAATAGAAGAGTATGTGGAAAATATTGTTCCTAGATATAGCGATATGAACTTTAGGTCTCATTTTTGTCTTTCTAGAAGCACTGTCAAAGTAAGTCTCTGCTAAGAATTGTTAGTTGTAGTAACTAGCTACAGAAAAATTGGTTTATTCGGCATTTTTAGCTTTTTATTAATACTAAAGCACATAACAAACCTTTCCTGTTAGAAAAATCGCACAAAAGCTAAAAATACACACACGCACATTGTAACAATTCAATGTGTAGATACTGGAGGTTTTTGTGTGACACTGTTGTCTTGGTCATAGGGTGGAGGAATACACAGAATCACAGCACCCGGCGAAACCGCTAAGAAGTAACGAAGTTTTTTATTATTTTTCTATGTTTGTAATCGAAAAAAGTAAACTGCTTGTTGACCAGGAACAGCCGAAGCACGGTGCAGCGCGTACCCCCACTAAACTCTTCCCGTACCCCTGGGGGTACGCGTACCACACTTTGGGAAACACTGGTATAGTGTATTAAGTCTGGTTTAAATACTAGCCTCCCTTTCATGGTCGAGCCAGTGCTGCCAGCTAAAACATGCAAAAATTTAACAAAAATAATATTAAAGTAGCCAAGACATAACCAAATATTGTAGCGCCACATCACTAGCGGACATTTGAATTTGCCGACTAGAACGCGGTCGGTTAACCGATAAGTCGGTTAATCGGGAGTCGGATAATCGATGCCCTACTGTATATTTAACTTTTCTCACTCTGTGGATCTCTCTATGATATTGGTATTCTTAGAATATTCATTATCGGTTCAGTCAGCCCATAAATAGGACAGGCGAGTGATGAGTGAGGGGTGCATTATAATATATTCGATTAGACCAATTTCTAACACCTTCCTTCAGATTTTCAGTTTGTCCGGGTCCCCGTGTGGTAGGCTGTCAAGTTAATGCTTCTATTAGGAAATAATTAGAGAATAAATGAAAATTTGAAACATAGAAGTGTGTACAAATCGAAATTTATTTAGTAGTTTTTTGCGACAGCGACACTCAAGGAAAAAATTATTTTTTATATAGTCATACACATTTCGAGCATTTATCCATTTTTCTCCAGTCAAATTTCATTAGAACTTTACATATAATATTACCTTCAATTCAGTATTCCATAACAGTCATTTTTTGTAATCTCTGAATAGAGGTATGTTTTTATTATGTAGTAATCTTAAATACATTATTTTGTAAAGTTTTTACGTATTAGAATATATTTCCTTTTCCTATAATTATATTTTTAAATGCAATTCTTTTTTTTCACAGCACGTCTTTACCGTTTTATGTTTATTTACAAATCCTTTCTTAATCATTGTTACAATAGTGGTACTGTGGCAGTATTATAGATGGGCCATTTTTGTTGGAATGTCAGTAATATTCTTATACATCCCTATACAATTTTTCTTTGGAAAACGATACTCAAAACTTAGGTAATCATTACTATTTGAAACTACATAACTGTAAATTATAAATTGAGGTAACTTCATTTAATAATTGTTAATCCAAATGGTGAGTATAAATTAATTATTCTCTACTGAAAGAAATTTTGCTCTTGTAATTAAATTATTATGAAGAAATATTGAATGAACTTTCTTTCAGATTATATTTTTCCCACTATAATCTATCATTGGAAAATTCTCTCAGCGGTCATTACTGTAGATTGTGGTTGCCCCTTTCAAATGCATAATTAGTTTTGAAGCGATATATTTATATCATTACTTGTAGAAAGGAGCACTGTTATTTAAAATATTTCAAATGTTACAAGCTTTACAAGCTATAAATTACAAGCAAAATATATCAAATAAATCGTTTTGTAACACTAAAAGTTTTTACCAGCTCCTCGTCATAATCAATTTTAGTTTTATAAAGTTACTTATACACTCTTCAAATATGAAATCGTAGCACCACGAAGGACTGTGCGTAGCCACATCAAATTGCAAGATCGATAGAGGTGAGAGAGATATGCAAATTATCATGTTCGCGTATGCAGTGGGACATCTAGTACCCAGTTTGGGGCTATTAAATTCATTAGCTGGATTCAGCTATCAGCGACAGTTCGCAGGATCTAAACTTTTATAGAAGCGTAAAAAATGCCTCAGATACATAAGCGAGCTGAATAAAACCAGCTAACAGCTGGAAAGGAGACTGTAATTTAAATCTGCATAGAGGCCTCGACTTGTCGATGCGTTTAGTGGCGACGCATGTCAGGCACAATGTGAGTACCATCCTGCGATATGTGACACGATGGACGCAGTGACATATGTAAACTCGCCGAAAATGACTAGTGCGCGATAGAGCACAGAAACTGGAAGATTTGCCGATCAGTCTGTCCGGACCCGTTTTCGTGGCACGTGACATCTGATGCCACCTGTCGTCCAGTTACAGAGTGCATCTGTTTCCATCCAAGCCATTCGCAACTGATTGCATGAAGTCGGGTTAACTCACGGCAACCAGTAACCAGGGTTCAATTATCCTCTTTTGTCTTATTGTTGTTGATTATTTTGATGCCGTTATTTATAAACAGTAAAATTTTATTTTTTTCCAACAGAAAAATAATAAATTTGGTTCTTTTACTAACGTGAAGAAAATCCAGAATTTTTCAGGTGACGAACTCGTTCGTCAGGCGCGCATCCTCGACCAATTACTAGAGTTAAGTGGTATTATCCACTCGGGCACTAACCAATATTGTTTAAAATTTCTATATGAGATATAGCGTTTTAAATTATTAAAGTATTAGCAAGACTTTTCAGTAGTTTGTACAATATATTTGATAGAAAATTTTATTTAATGTTTAAATAGATTTCAATCTTTTTATACCTGCAATAAGAAATGTGTACTAAAAAGTGCCATGGAAGTGAAAGGAATTTTGTTGTTTTTGAGTACATTTGCTAATTCTTTATAAAGTTTGATTTACATCACAATTTCCAAAAGTTATAGTATGGCTTTATCTGTAATTTTTTTGTACCAGTGTCAAATGTTTAATATCATTTAACAGTAGTATTTGTTGATGTGTTTGTGTCGGACAAATCGGATGGTCTCGTGGAGTTTTTCGGATATTTCTGACATGTCTAACAACTCAATAGAGGCCAGCTTCCAATAAAACTTTCACCGTAAAGGCTTTTATCGGCGTCTGAAAATTTTCTGTCCTATCAAGGGAATATACCACATTACCTATAGTACTTGTCCAATATATACTTTGTACGGCAACGGTCGGAAACCGGTGGTCCGCGGACCATCAATGGTCCGCGAGAAAATTTTGGTGGTCCGTGGAGAAATTTGGACATTAATCAACTGAAGGTTATGCGAAGTATTACGAAAGAAATGCAAAATGCTTAGATTCTTTTTTCACTCGTTGGGGGGTTTTTATTCGAATCTAAAACCACATACGAAATGACTGCTATCAATAAATAATGAACAATAAACAATATTTTGAGTGCGATAGTCGTTTTTCGTGGAAAAGCGCTAAGAAACCATAAACTTATTTCAAACAAGAAGCAATGAACTTTAGGCTTGCGTGAATTTGTTATAACTAGACACGCGAGTTTCATATTAATATAGTAAAATTGAACTTTTATGATCATTATTATACAACAGATTTTGTATCGGTTAAAAAAGTTTATGAGAGTGGTCCGCGGGATTTAAAATTGTGAGTTTGGTAGTCCGTGAGGTCAGAAAGGTTGCTGACCGCTGTTCTACGGTATCTAACATTTTTACGCTAAACCCAAAAATTTTAACATTCTTATAGCTTAAAGATTATTCTCATATAATGAAGTAACTCTAACTTATATCTCATAATGCTGAAACAGCAAACATTTCTAACTTATAATTTATTATTATGTTTAGATCTTAGGTAATTTTTAATTAATTAATTACATTTTTACAAGGGTTACATATGTGATTATGAATATATTTACATATTTTTAGATTACAAGCAGCGATATTGGGAGACAAAAGATTGAATCTGCTAAATGAGATGATCGCTTGTATGAGATTAATTAAAATGTACACTTGGGAATTGCCATATGCTGAGTTAATAGAGAAAATCAGAATGTAAGCATAAATAAATATTTTCATCATTTATTACAATAATTTTTATAATTTATATTCAATTTTATTTATATTTGTAGCCAAGAAATGAAAAAAGTCAGAATGTTTATATATATTCGAGGAATATCATTAATATTGGGATATCCTTTATCAAAATTATTTTCTTCTCTTATTTTCTTAGCGATCTTTCTACTTGGTGGTCGATTAACTGCCGAAATTGTGTTTGTCACTATGAATTTTTCGATATACATTTACTTGAATACTATTGTACTGTTTTCTGTAGCAATTAATGTTGTTGCAGAGATTTTTGTTTCATTGAAGAGAATTCAGGTGAGTCAGTTTCAATTAGTTTATAATAGAATTTTAAAGGGATAAACAGTACCAATCTGCGTTAAATATAAAATCGGAATACGTGTTAAATTTTTAATTTAAAAAATTTGATATTATTGAAATAAAATACATTGTTACATATAATGTTGATTATTAGTAAAGAAGTGCTACTTGAGATATCGAGCTTTGCTATCATCCATCAAAAAATAATTAAAAACAATTGGAATCTATGTAGAAATGATTTGGAAATACCTTTCTATAAGAAGAAAGCGTGATTGCTTTGAATGTAATGTAAATAAAAATTTTTATATATTGAGTAATGATGCAATGAATATTCGGTTACTATTTGGTATTGGGCCTATTCGGCCTATTTTTCGCTGTTCGGCCGAATACCGAATACCTAAAAACAGGAGTATGAAATAACAAAAACACAGTAAATTAATCATTTTAGTATTTATATTTAATGTTATTGGGTTATTTATTTATAACTTACAACCTGCACAAAATAAAAAACAAAATAATATTAGTCACATGTATTCACAATGTATAATTACAAAGATCAGCACACGTACACACCTATTCGTGCGAGAATCGTCGCACATCCGAGGGTCTGACCCAGCCTATCCTTCTTTTTAAGCACTCGTCTTTGCTTTTCCCCTTCTCTTTCCTCTATCGCTCTAGTCCACGTATGCCTATGCATACATCATAATGTGCGCGCACAATACTTTTGATTCGTCACTTTTCCGTGGTAGATTTCCCATTTTACAATTACGTGAATCATAGCCTGGTAATAACGGAGAAAAGAGACGGATGGGACGTCGGTATAAATCACAGTTATGATTTCACAGATTCGAGACAGCTTGGTAGCCCGAACGGCTCCAGGCTTTCGTCCGTGCACGCCAAGTGACTTTCGTTACAAGCATTTAGCTTTCCGAAGTCTACGAGAACAATTATTTGGCATTGATGGCCAATAAGCTGCCTCGACTTGTTCGATTATGTTATTAACTCAATTTCACATTTATTTTCACATTTTCACTTCGCAGTTCTTCTCTGTTCTTTTTCCGTTATTTACACGTGTAGGTCAATTCATTGTTATCCACATTTGATATCATCATTTATCACATACTGCCATGACGCTTATGTCTGTCCGCTACGGCTGTCAAGAATTAACGCGATTGGCGAAGCGTAGTGCAGCGGGCCAATAGAGAGCAGGGTCCTTCCCATAATGCGGTTTACGCGCCAATTTTCGTGCGTGCGTTAATCAAGCCGAATAGTTTCGCCGAATATTCGGCTATCGGCCTGAGGCCGAATATACTATTCGTTGCAACATTAATATTGAGTAATAATTTTTTTAATGATATAATGTTTCAACGTTATATTATGTTTCATAGAATCTAGAACTTGCCTTATTTGCAAATGTTGTTTAGTAAAATTAATATTTCGGTGTTCGTATTTAGAACTTTCTCTTACTCCAAGGAAAAAATAACAATTCAGTCGAAACGATAGAAAAAAGACTAAAATTAATCGAATTTGGAATATGGATGGAAGGAGTTCAAGCTGCGTGGAATAAAGTAAGTTTTGTGTATCTACATTAACTTTGCAGTTTTCAATAAAAATCCATCCAGTTATTAAAACTATTTAGATTTCTATTATTTAATATGTATCATTGAAGGTGAGGTATCAATGAAATACAAGATCTTTTAGACAATTTTAAATTGATAAAACTAAGGAAAAAGTGTTTTATTAGTAACCTGCTATAAATTTTATCGACACCGACTTTCTAAATACAACAGTAGATAGAAAAATAATTTGTTACCAAAATCCAGACTGTTCCGGCCAAACCACACACATCTGTCAAACCTTATATAATTGAAACACTAAAAAAAGAATATAAAGATTTGAAAACTTACAAACGTTTTCAAGATGCTATCAAAACCATGAATTATGTTTACTTAGTTTAGTTTTGTATGTTAATTGTTCTTATTGTATGATTGTTATGGAGTATTTGTATTTTGTTTTGTACACTTAAAAAGGCTAATAGCCACAAGTCGTAAATATAGTAAAGTATATAGCAGGAAAGACCAAGGTAATTTTCCATAAAGTTGCTTATGATTGACCAGGTGTAAGTCACGTGATTTTCTGTAGATCATGTTATCTATCTTGCGAAACACACAGCCGACGTAAATACATAGGTTAGATATATCCCCATGCAAAATTTTAAGTCACATGACATCGCACTGGATCCAGATACGCCCCTTCATACATTGTGCTGCCTTACTGTCTGTGACTTCACTGCTAATTTACATGAAATTTACATTATCTTTGTTTTGAAGATAAGAAAGTACTTCTGATAAAAACAATGCATCTTGCTGTCAATTGAGCTTCTGTTCATATCAATTTTTCTGTGATGTTTGAATAATCAACATACTAAAGGCTTGCAGTTGGTAAGGCTCAAGTTTGAGTTCAGATCAGTACCTTGAATAATATTTTGTTGGAAGTCTCTCCCAGATACGTTTGGCCGTTTCTGACAATATTTAATGATTTTATAGTAAACTTGAGTATGAATTGTTTTTTATAGAAGTGTAGTACCAAACTTGGTTATTTTTCGTACACCTGTTTCCCCTAAAAAGCACATATTATTTGTTGGAGTTTTGCATTCAATAGTTTCATTGTGGGGTCAAAAATTTATATTATTCCTTCTTACAGGGTTCGTAAAATGTATTTTCTGCTTGTGATTAAATACGATTTTTGATGCCTTTGGAGTTTAAGACAATCATTCTGAGCATTTCATTATTTATTTCATGATAAGTAAAAATATAGCAAACACAGCACGTTCGATTTTCAAGTAAAATTGTTTTTAATTATAATTATAATTAAAGATTTTGATTTTCCATGTACATTACGTAAACTAAAGCTTAAAGACAAGAATGACAGGTAGTAAATTTTAGGATATTTTTACTGCCATATCCTATTAACATATTCTTACATTACTAGCCTAAAAGATAACTTTAATTACACATAGTAAAATTTATGTTTCAAATTATTATAAAATTTATTGTTTTTAAGGATACCGAACCGACATTAGATGGCATATCGTTAAAGGTAGAGCCTGGAGAATTATTAACTGTTATCGGTCCTGTTGGATCTGGAAAGGTATATATCTCGAATTTTTATTTTTGTATTTATCAATATTTAGTGTATAAATTAGATATTTTTAATGTACGTAAAATAAGAAATACATTCCTTAATAACGTATTCATTAGACTGGTATCTGAAACTACCGTTTTAATTAATTTCTTTCAAGAGGTTACTTGAACTCTAAATTCTTTCATGTTCAAATAAACTTACCATTAGAAACAGAAGAAAGCGAATTAATCTGTTTCCAGAACCATAGTATTCATTACAAAAAATTAAACACACAATTCAAAGTCAACAACGAAAATAAATACCCTGAATAATACTGTACACAATAAAAACAATTAAAACACTTACGTTCTCTATAATAAAATCAAAATTACATTCAATGTTGGTGTGGTGATGTCCCATTTCTTAGATTCAGTATTCAACTCACTAATTGTTTTAATAAAATCTTCTTCTTTATAATATCAACAGTCAATGCATTGCCATTAATCCACAGTAAGAAAAGTTTCTCTATTTCTTCAATAACTCGCAATCGCCGGTAGGTTAACGTTGTCATGCTTTTAGCCACATTTGTTGCTTTTATTTCTACCTTCTTAAGAATGGTGCACATTACTGACGTCAGTATCATAACATGTCTACAAGATACGCAGCATGTGTAGGAATTTGATAATAAGTTCGATAAATAAATCTCAGTTGTCGATACTACTACAAACATTCTTTATTGCTTTCACACTCTTCTTGGATACAATGGTTTATATCTAGGGGTTTTATACACATACGTATGTCTGGTTAAAATAAAAATATATATTTAACAAAACATAGAAATATATACATACATACATAGAAGAAAGACATCGGTCGTACGCGAAGTGTTTAGCCGGCAGAGAAGAGGGTAGAGGAAAGGGGAGGGGAAGAAGGAAGAAGAGGAGGTAGACATCAGTCAAAATAATCTGTATTCTCTGGCGCCGCTGAGCACAGCCAAGCAGGAATACAGAAAAATACATAGTAGATACATGCTGTTAGTTATACAAGGAATATCATAAAATGGCAGGGAAAAGGGAAAGTAAAATGAAATAAATAAAATAAATGAATTAAAATAAAAAGAATAAAAATTACATAAATGATTTTTAAAAAATGTTCGGATTGTTCGGATGAATGATGTCAATAATATTCACTGAATAAATGTTCTTCTTTAACATACTGAAAACATTATTCAATGAAACAGGGTGTATATAAGACAAACGCATACAGGAACAATTATACAAGCCGACACGAAGAAATATGTTATAACAAAAATAACAGGTAGCCCAAACGAATCAATCATCTTTGGAGCAGGTAATTTATCACAGAATAGTTCACATAAACATTTAGTGTAATTATCCCAAATATCTTGAATAACAGTATTTTGATTTGAATTTAATATTTTCCATTTTCAACATTTAATATACAGTATATTTAAATTTTTTATATAAATAAATTTGAATATATATTTATTTAATTTCTTCATATATATATATATCATATAATATATATATATATATATATATATATATATATATACATTCCTTCATATATATATACATATTTGCCTTAATCTGGAATTTATATCACACTACACATATTCTTCAGATATTCATTTAGTATATTAAAGAGATAACAATATACATTATACATGCATACATGAAGCGCCGGATCCAATAGGTGCGAGGCCCGATTGAATTTTTTTTGCGGGGCCCCTCAAACTTTAAATAACAAAATTAATTAACTGTTAATTTACATATTGAAATATGCTGTTTTATTTTTAATAATAATATACCTAGATATTTATTTTTGTAATATGTACTATTTTTAAATATATAAATTTTGACGTCATGCGGGGCCCCTTCAAGCGCGGGGCCCGATTGGTACCAATCGCTCCAATCGCTTAAAATCCGGCCCTGCATACATGTATAATATGTAGATATTAAATTTATTTGATTAAGTATATATATATATATATATATATATATATATTATATATATATTTATATATACATTATTAATTTAAATATAAATTCTGAATTTTTGAGAATTACAGATATGTACACACATATATAATATTCTATATAAAATAATGAATTCAGTTTTTAATGGTAAATAATAATTACATACCTGTATAAGCAATTTATAAACTCAGGTTAAATATAAATATTATTATTTTTTATTAGACGTCTTTATTGATGTCACTATTAAATGAAATTCCTGTTATTTCCGGAAAAATATCAGTGAAAGGAAAGGTAGCTTATGCTTCACAAGAAGCATGGATTTTTAATGGGACTATTAGAGAAAATATCTTATTTGGAGAAAAATATCAAGAAGAGAAATACAGAAATATCATACGTATCACTGCTCTTGAAAAGGTAATAAAACTGTAACAAACTTTTTAAATTAATTCGTTTCTGGTAATATTTATTATTTAACAAATGTTACCTGAACTGATTAACTGAATATTTTTGCTAAAATCTGAAAAATTTGGATTTACTGTATATTACGAAATCTGTATACGTTTTTATTCATGATGATTTATAATAATGTAAGTATGTTTATGTTTAGGTGTACTGATTTTTTACAATAAAATATTAATAGATACTATAATAACTTTTCTTAATGCTTTTAGCATACTAATTTAATGTTTGTACAACTATGAAAAAATATTATATGAAATATTAATATTGCTCTGTTTTATTTTCATTTCAACTTATTTCAGGATATAAGTTTGTTTCCTAAAAAAGATTTGACACTTGTAGGCGAAAGAGGAGTGATTATGAGTGGTGGGCAAAAAGCAAGAATTAATTTAGCAAGGTAAGTTTAATCGAGTATTGTATGCAACTTTTACTGCAAATATATGTATTTGAACAGTGTAAGTTAATCTGAAGTATAATGGAACGGTGTAATTCTACTGAGAAAATATTAGTTACTTCTTACTTAGTGCAATGCTTCACTTGAAAAAACAAAATAAAAACACGTCAATTTAATCTATAAGCCAGACTTATAAAATATCCTGTATAAGTACTGTACATCTGGAAAGTTTGTTAATAAATATCAAAAAATATTTTTAAATACACTTTTTATTCGTTATCTGTACAGAATGGAATATTTTACATATTTCAGAGCACTATATCTAGATGCAGATATATTCCTTCTTGATGATCCACTGAGTGCTGTTGATGTTCCTGTAGCAAAAGAGTTATTCGAAAAGTAAGTACTCAAATTATATTTAAAACCTGTATAAATGTTTATATTGTTAAAAGTTGTTTTTTTTCAGGTGTATAATAGAATATTTAAAAGACAAAATTTGTATTTTAGTTACACACCAAATACAATTTTTTAAAGTTTGCAAGTAAGATTTTAGTGTTAAACAAGGTGAGTAATGTAAATAAATATATTTGTTATTTACGAGAAGTAGTATATCATAAAACAATCTATCACTGTTTTTTAACATTTTATTACTAGAGTAGAGATTCGAAAATTTGTCACCCTATAAAAAGGTTTGATATTAATTTGATACGCTAGTATTCTTCAAGTCAGAATTTCTTCGTTCATGTCATGTATTAATGATGTCGGAAGAAAACACAGTATCTGTCTGAATAATAAATGTGTAAGAATACAGGGCTCGTTAACGCTTCTATCCTTCGCGTTCACCCCGTCGAAACTTTCGTTTCGCTCACTATGTCGAAGGAATGGCCTTTTTATGAGCGATATGGAAGATCAAGATCATGAAATCCAGATCTTGTCAGGACTGACACCAGTTAGACAATTCCGCGGACTAACACGCGTAAACCATTATTATAACTATTGATAAGGAAGGTTTAACGTTTAGCGAGTGGGGGTGCGTAGGTAAACCAAACGAAAATTAACCACGTTTGATTAACAAAGAACAACAAAATTTAATATAACCAAATTAAATGGATAAATACAATAAAAATACAAAATGAAATAAGAATACAAATTAATGGAATTACAATTAATATATTCTAGACTTAATAGACTTTCTGTATCTCGTAGAGATACCAAACTATCTAACTTAAATCTAAATTATCCTATACACGTAAGAGAAACTTTACATCAACCTAACAATTCATATTACCTTCAGTTGTGGTTTATTTTTGGCTTCAGTTGACTTTACGTCCTTTACGTTGGGAGAAGATCGGGGATAAAAGCTAGGTGCACAATATAAAGTAATTACATCTTCTATATGGTCAACTTTGAAGTGTTCTCATGTGGCAAAGGACGGTTTCCATCAGCTGTCTTCATATGGTAGTTTCGTTGGAAGAGCTACTTATAATGGCGGGAAAATGCCTCTTTTAATAGAGAGACAGCCAAGTAACGTGTACAAAGACCGCATCTGAATTATCTTGCAAGTCGGCCGTCTAAAGGAAAGTTCAACTTCCCCTCTCTCGAAAACATGAAAGAATTTTACATCCTTTGTAAATTTATCAAATATAATTTTTTTTTACAAATATTTTAAAAATAATTAACCCCTAAATCTGGACTCTTACAAATGTTATATGCATAAAGATTGTTACAAATGGTAATTACTGTATATCAAACTAGAAATGTTTTCTGCACCAGCTGGAGACTGCTTTCTGTGACAAAGCTGATATTGAAGGATTGACCTGAGTGATCAGTAATAATACATTTTAAATAACATGTTTGCTATATCCTTACTTCTGATTGGATAAATCAATGTCACATGATCATTATGAAACCTTTTACAAAATTTATGGTAGAAATGATACGGTGTGGGATTTTTTTTAATTTAATAAAATATATTTAAATTTATATAATTTGCCAAAAGTTTAGAAAATGCAGCTTAACTTGTTAAATCATTATTTAATATAATAAGTATTAGTTATAATTAATATATATGATCATAATCAAATCTGTTTGTACATTTTATGAATCAGATATATATGTTGGTTTAATAAAACAATACAATAATCAAAGCCGAATTATCGGGCTAGAAACGGCTATAATAATAATTTATAAGATAATTTGGTATTAGTTAGGCGTTAGGCGCCATTTCTTGCTAAATTTAATAATTATAATTTTAATTAAATAATTTAAATAATTTAGAACTAACTGGAAGAAAAGAATCGGCCCGAAGAGGGACTCGAACCCGCAACTTCTGCATGTTCCCAGCCGGCATTGTAATGGCCGTCGATGGTCGTAACGTAAGCTTATATATATTAAAAGAGGAGATCGGACCGGAGGTTCGGTTATCGTAATTAGCAATGCAGCTACACGATATGCAGAAATTGCGGGTTCGAGTCCCGCTTTGGGCCGATTTTTTTTTCCAGTTAGTTCTAAATTATTTAATTAAAATTATAATAATTAAATTTAGCAAGAGATGACGCCTAATACCAAATTATCTTATAAATTATTATTATAGCCGTTTCTAGGCCGATAATTCGGCTTTGGTTGGTGTATTGCTTTAATCATTATCGGGTTAGCTGATGAAGCTGATTGGCTTAATAAAAATCATAGAAGACGTTTCAAATTAAATAAATGTGACCTAATAAATCTTTTGGAGTAATAGGAAACTAAAAACTAGTAAAAATATTAGTAATAAAACAGGAAAAAAGGGAAATAATAATAAAGTTCTTATTTAATTTTAACACAGTATACTAGTAGATTGTATGTTGTGATGTAAAAATAAATTTATATTAAGAATACGGTAAATAAAAATCACTATACATTTTTTTTCGGTAACGCGTATACTATTTCTTTAATTGTGTTACGATTTTCAACTTCTTCGCATAGAAAACATTTAAATAGATATTATGTAACTAACATGTAAATATAAATATATTTTTATTTAAATTTATTTATAAAAAAAATACATTTATTATATAATATAAATATACAGTACAAAAAATTGTTAAAACATGATTTTGTCTTAGGGAAAATGTGAAGCTATCGGTAAGTATAATGAATTGGATGACGTAGAAAAGTATACAGGAATTGCATTAGACAAAGAAACTTCTGTGCAAAACATAGAACTATCAAAGGTCTCTTTTAAAGAAGAAGAAACATTTTACAAAAAACAAGTTGGCACGATTCATCCCATTGAAGATATCATTGATAATGACGTAGTAAGTCACGTCTGGTACAATATTTAAATGCATTTGTTAATTAATTATATCTTTATTGTTCATTTTCTTATTGTTTTGTGCCAGTGAGAGGCCGAGTAAATAAATCCGCAAACACTAGTTGTGAGATTTGTGCCTTATTAACGACCTGCCCACGTAAAGTTTTCCTGGCATTTATATATGTGACACCTAAGTAGCGGCCAGTTGCTCATAGAAAGTTTCCGAATAATTTCCTGAAAATCAGTTTAACACATAATAACAACAATGATTTATTGCCTTTATATACAGAAAACAATTATGTATATTGAATACTTTAGCATTAGAATAGCCTAAAAGTGAAAGTGTTATTGTTGTATTTTCCAAAATTTATTGTGGTTTATTAGTGTTTTCCCATTTTTTGTACACTGAAAATCTCCACTTCTGTTTTCTACTATAGGCTGACATTAATCAGAATGCTTCAAAATTTTATAAAGATTATAAAATAATAATCTGTAGTTGTTTATTCACTTTTGTGGTAAGTCTACATTAATAATGGTTAATCAGAATTTTTTTAAATATTCCATAAACAGTTTACCTGTTTGCAGTACGATTTTCCAAATGTGTCAACATTAAATAAGTCACAAAATGATGTTCAGTACATTTACAAAACTATACGTAAATTGACGAAATATGACGAAAAAAAAATTATGGATAAACTCTACAAGTGTCGTCACCAGGGGGCAGCTTTCCTTTTTTAAAAAATCTGCATTTTCCAGATCTAGTTTCCAGTAGATAAAAGCAGTTACACCCCCAGAAGGTATTGATGGACGTAAGCGAGACATCTGTTATCACCAGTTCCTTTTTAAGAAGTTATTTTATAATTTTAATTGAAAATATTTTTGTGTTTTACAAGAACTATTTTATACTACCAGCGACATGTAGCCTACAAAGAAAAGTCGGTCGCCGAAAAAGTGTATTGTCTAGGAACATCGAAAATAAGTGTGATCCCCTTTGGGCAGATTTCGTCTTTATTTTTATTGAAAACTATATATACACTCAAACCTGTTTTTGTGCGGTCTTTTTTTGTGCAATTTTTTATTTGTGCGATTTGTTTTGTGTGATTTTTGTGTGCGGTATATGAATTTCAATCAAATTGATATACTGCACACAAAATAATTGCACAAAACACATCGCACAAATAAAAAATTGCACAAAAAAAGACCGCACAAAAACAGGTTTGAGTGTATTACAATTATATAAATTTTATTTACAATAGTTACAGTACAAAAGTTTTCTTAAATTTTCTGATTATTTAAAACTTTTAAAATAACTGTTTTAGAGAACATTTAAACTAGGTTATACAGTATAATTCATCTCATTTTACGTTCACTCTATTCTGACATCTTCTAACTGCAATAATGGGAACTATATATTAAGCATTTTCTTACACTTTCTTTTTATTTCTAAATGTTCTTTTAATTCAATTTTCTTAGAAATTTATTATTTTCATTCAAGTACTTCATTGTATTTAAATTTATTTCTCATTCCATTACTTTGTTTAACTTACATTTGCCATTATATTATTTTTGTATTTACATTATATTCCTCTACTATCTTCAGTCACTTTCAAAGATAAGTGGGGGAAATAACTATCTTGTTATGTTTTTAGTGTGCGTGGTATAAACATTCCAACTAATGTACTACATTTTCATTACTATATTTCAGGATGTATCAATATATAAAGAATCCATTCTTGTAGTTTTCACATAACAGACAAGTTTTCCACCGATTTTATAGGATATGATACAACTCGTATTGTTATAATTTATTTCATATATATATATTATAAACTACATAAAGGATATTGAACATATCAATAATTGGTGTGAATTTTATTAGATCTTCATATTTTGGAGGAAGCTAAATTTTTTGATTCTTCGTGGATGACTTTTTGGCTGTTTTCCCTACCTATAGGCATTATTTGCGCTTTGCTTCAAGCTAGTCTTAAGTACAGCCACGTCCAGAAAGGTGAAACTACATGGTGAGTTGACAGATCACCTCACAAAACACAAGGTTTAATTCCACCATTCAAATGAATACGGGAACTGCATTTATTCCCAGGACTGGAAGATTGCTAGATTGACACCTTACCTAACTCGGCCACTCTGGCTAGCAATTTAAATAAATACATATTATTATGAATCGTTGATATATATTTTTCAAAATATTAATTTTTATAGAAAACAACATATAATGAAGTATCTGACAAGAATCACCAATTTCGAATAGCAGGAATATCTGTTTATAAAGCATATATGAATGCCGGAGCAGGTTTACTCTTCAAAATTCTTATACTTTTCATGCTAATTCTATCGCAGACTCTACTCAGTTTTAGTGATTATTGGATCATTAAATGGTACGATTTTTACTATAATTAAATTAAATTTTCGATAGCCAAGTATTATTTAAATTAATAATTTTAATAATAAATTTAGCAAAATTAACATAATACGAGCAATCACTTTCCTGAAAAAGAAACTCTTCAACATCCACACACTGAACAAAATTATGTACAAAATTGTTGCTGCATTTAAGCGAACAACGAATGATAACTTGCTACTATTTAAAATTCATTCTGTATACTAGTACTTTCTATATATTAACAGGACTTATTATACTGAAAATTATGGATGCAGATATTTAGTCTTACAGATCAAAAATAATGTTCTTTATTTAGTCCACCTGAACACATACACTTTAAACATGTGTTTCGGACTTGTTCGTCCCTCCTCAGCAGGCCTTTAAACGACACTTTCTACAATTAACAATAAAAACATTTCTTGGTACAATTATAACTAAAATTAGTTAAAAACACAAACATTTCCCGACAATAAATTTAAAAATTCTTACAATTTCTGTATTTCCGATCTTCACTACATTTCCACTTAAATTCACGATCCACAGCAACCATACAATTTTACACATTCTTAATTTTTATACATTAAAAGCAGTTTAAAACGATAAATTTAATTATTATCTAAATTATTATTATATCAATTAACTTACTTCTTGTTGATTCATACTCGTACCCAGCAGAATTAAATACGAAACTAATACGTTCCCAACACATCTTTTATACCTCTTCCTCCCCTTCTTATAATGCTTAACCATGATTGGTGGATATCTCTACCATTGTTGTTATTCATTTTATTAGTTTGCCTAATTATATTTAAATGCTCATACGGTTGTCTTTTATAATTGTTTTTTTTTTTTTCCTTTTTTCCTGATTTTTACCGTATTTAAATCAATTGCACAACCTTCTGTATTACAATGGTCAGCTACTGCTGAATTTGCATAGTTTCCTCTAATTGCTCTGATATGTTCACTTAATCTTATTTTTAATTTTCTTTTAGTTTCTCTTATATATGTTTTCTTTTGGATTACAATTACAATCAAATGAATATACTATTCCTTTCTCCTCTGTTATATCATATTGTTCTTCTTTTCTGTAACATAATTGTTTTTTAGTTGAATTTATTTTTTCCGGTATTAAGTTGATTCTATTTTTTATTACATTTTTAATTCTTTCAAATAATTTTGGAACATATCTTAATTTAATAAATTTATTTCTCTTTATCTATTGATTTTGGTTGTTTGTCATTATGTAGTTTTTCAAGCCATATTTTTATTATACATTTTGGGTAATCGTTTAAAATGAACAGTTTAATTATTTCTTCTTCTTCTTGTTTTTGTGATTCTATTTCACCTGTTATTTGTTTTATTGTATTCATATACATTTTGAAATATATTATATTTCATGCTGACCGGGATAACAGATTTATAATTAATTATTTTGGGTATTTGTATTGGTTTAACATATTTCTTGTAAATTAATCTATTATTTTTTCTTTCTATTGTTATATCTAAATAATTTATACTATTCTGTTTTTCTTTTTCTAATTCAAATTTGATATTCTCTTTCATCTTATTGGTCTTATTTATAATTATATCTTCATTTCTTTTCGTTTTATCAAAAATTATTATGCAATCATCCACATACCTGCTGTAAAATTCAATACCTTCTATATACCTTCTGAATTTTACTCATGAAGAAAACATATATTACTATATTACTCATGAAGTAAACATTTGAGAGAATTGGAATGCAAAGCATTCATGCTTATAAGCATATACCTTACACTTTGCTTTATTATATTGTAAACAGTTTTAGTTAGTAACTTATTACGTGTTGTTATTAATTGTTTGCTCGTAATTTATTCTGTTAAAAAAATGCTGACATATTTTCTCAAATAAGAAATTATTTTATTATTAATTTTCAGGTTACAAGATAACAAAAGCTATATTGAAAATTTACAAATGAAAAATTTTACATCAAAATCACGGACAATTAACAATACGAAATCCATCGATTTCCATGTTCTGGAAATTAACATATACATTTATTTGGGCTTGGTTTGTGCTATATTTTTCGTCACATTAATTTCTGGTTCATTGTTGTACGAAATGTTCGTCTCTGCATCTATTAACCTTCATAATAACATGCTTCGCTGTATTATTCATACTCCAATATCATTTATGGACAACAATCCTGCAGGTACGTATAAAATATGTATTAGTTTTTAAGGTAACAATTTAAGAAAATTTAGAAAGAAAAACACTGTCGAGAATAGGTTTAAATTAAATAACTACGTGCATTATTCACATTTCTTATCTAATCATGCTGTTGTTCAATATTACGTATGTTTCTGGAAAACATTAAAATTGAATAGAATAATTTTTGTTATGCTATGGTTAATTATTGAATACCTGTCCGTTAAATGTATTAAAATTCAATGTATTTACGTTTATAGCAATTAATTAATGTAGTTTGCAAAAAATGGAAGTAAACTGAAAAATTTCGGACTATGAGAAATAAAATATTACTTTTACGTTGAATCGAAATGCGAATCCATCGAAACGCCTTCCATCAGTAAACATTGCGAAATGTTCTAATTGGATGATAAAATTCACACGATGGATTTTTTCGACAAAATCTTCAAAATTATTGAGATATTTTTAATGATATGCATGATGATTCCAGTCTCGTCATCCGACTCCTCAAATGGCTTACTTAAATTTGCACGGCCTGAGATGTTCCAGATGTTCCAGTACGTTCGTAGGAAATTCACATCCGCACTCAACTTGTTTGATATGTACAGTTTATTTACAAAAGCATACAGGATATCACTGTTTTCCACCGTATCGATTGGCACAATAATAACCGAGGGCAAGTTTGAACCATCGCGATATCCAGCAGATGATTTTATTACCGTAGAAAGACTCTATCTGCACTTTTGTAAGACTTAAATAAATGAATGCATTTATATACAAGATTTTTCTTACTATCCACAGTGGTAGTAGCTACATTTACAGTAGTACAGTAGCAAAAGTAAGTTTGCACTTCTAAATTCCCTTAAATATTGATTCTGGTTATGCTAGAAGATACTGACACAAAAACCAGAATCAAAATATTTTTATCAAATTTCTTTTCGTGAGTAAGAATCTCTCAGAATTTTTCACCATAGATATGTTTCAGAAGAGGTAAGAATATTTTATCGTAAGAGAAATTAAGTATATTTCATAATACCACACATAATTAAAAGCATGCACATCGAATAGTATTAAAAGTTTGGTTATAAGTTTGTATTCAGAGGAAAATCTGCATGGAAACATTTCAGTTCAAAAAATTTTGCATGATTATTTGTAGTTGTAATTGCTAAACATTGTATTTATAGTAATGTTAATAATGATAACATAAATGTATTTCACACAATTTTATTTGTTACAATTAAAGTTATAAATCTTGTGACATTTTAGGAAAAATTCTAAACCGATTTTCAAAAGATGTTAATAATATGGATGATATGCTGACATTTGTTTTCTATGAAGCCATAAGAGTAAGTTTCGATTAATTATATTTTCGAGTAGTAACAGGAATTTGTATATAACACAAATATATTAGTAGGCCTACAGTTAAATAAAGATATAAATAACATATAAATCATGACATCTTTAATAAAATGTTTTACTCCTTGCTTTATATTGTTAATATATCATGTCTGTCCCTAAATATAAAGACAGTACTAATTTTAGTACAAAAATATTTACACTAAAAACTCTCTGCAAAAATAAGTCATTTTCGGCTTGCTTGAACTTTCATATATTCATATAAAATGATAACCGTGTAATTAGACATAACAAGTCAAGGCAGAATATTTTTATAGGATTACAATCAATTTTTACTCTAGAAACAATATAAAAGCATACAACAAAATTAACTGAAACAACTAATAAAATGTTAAGAAGTTATATTTAACAACAAAGTAATATCCAATGAAAACTCCTTTGGCTAACTTTCCAAATGTGGTCTGGTATTGAAAGTATCAGACAGATGCGCTTATTTTTTCCAGTAACAAATTGTCGTTCATTTTAGTTACTCCACATTATTATACTGCTGCTCATTTGCGTATACAGTTCTAGCCAGAATCTCTTGAAGATTCTGCATTGAATTAAGGGAAGGAGTTAGATCTGATCAATTAACAATTGACACTCCATTAGCCAAAAACCATCCATATATAGAGTTCGCTGTGTGAATGGAAGATGTGTCTTGCTGAAACAGCTATCGATTCTCAGCAATACTTTCTGCAAATGGAAAGAGATTGTCCTTCAATATGTCCTGATAATCATTTGCTTTTGTACGCTTTCGAAAAAAAAAAAAGGAATTTTCTTGCCAACTAAAATAACTGTACACCATAATTGACCTCCTGCTTGTTATCATTTCGAATATACTGCTTTGTACCTTCTCAAATCAAGCCAGCGGTGACTACAACTGTAAGGTTCAACGTGAGGACACCGAGTAGGTTAAGCCTACTACACGTGTTTTAAGCGTTTCGCGGATGGCAGTATCGCGGTTTCGTATGTGATACTAGGAATAAGAGGATGATGTAGGAGATGACGAGATTCAGTTGGAAAGAGCCCTTCAATACAGTTTACACTTAAACATTTATTGAACGGCACAAACGATTGTAAAACATGTCAACATAATTTAGTATAGTCTAGTATTTGCGGTTATACAGGCTATCATCACAGGAAGATAGAGAAGTCACAAAATTACCTTAATCATAGGGGATGAACACGAAGTGGTTCAGTTCCTCTTCGAGGTGCGTAGAATAAACCTCAGCGTATAGATAGGTGAAGCATTCGGTTGCAATAGGTGAAGCACAGACAATAATCCGTACGATTGGAGGAACAAAGACAGCAGGATTCGGCCGTTCCTTGGTATATTTAACGAGCAAAATACTTCAGGATGTGAAAAGTTTGCGAGAAAAGGGTCACTTTCTACACCGAGAGAGCGTAAATCGAGACTCTCTCAGTTCAGAATGTTGACATACACTGGCTTAAGTCATCTTAGTGTTATTTTTCTCCCCTCATTTGATTCTCACACAACTATCTCGACTACCAAGGTTGATTTGTACTATTTTCACGTATCTGTCCAGCTCATATTTGCCTTGGCCCAGAGTAAAGGTTTCACTTTGTGTGTGGGCTTTAGTGATGGAGCAGGCCTATTTGAACTAAATGCAAGATGCCGGCCTGTCTGACCAACTCTACCAGAAGCTGATTCGACAACATTAAACTCGGGTGTTGTTGCTAACTTCCGAAATCACATTTCGTTTCTGGCAATCTGATAAACAATGATTTGTTTTATTCTTTCTAAATTTTGAAGTAGGTCCCGTTAATTTCGTTTGACCATATTGAACTATAATGTGTAATCCACTATAGTCGATCGTTTTCGATTACATTGGATGAAGGATTTAATTATTTGGCAATTGCTGTTGGAGAGTGATTTTCACCTCTAAGAGCAAAAATTTCACTTTTCTCTATGTCTGTTCATTTGCCTCGGCCCATCGTTAATTTTTTAATTATAATCAACTGCACTCATTTTTACTAGTTCTGCTCGATTAATGTTAACCTCCCGTGTCTAAATATCAACACTCTTTTATATTTTTGGGACGTTGAATTGAACTTGAGACGATTATGTTAATTGTTTTCTCTCATTAGAAAATATTATCATTATTTAAGTTTACACTCATTAAAGAATAAATATTCTAAAAATAAATATCATATGCAATTTTCTTTTGTGTAAATGATTTTATACGATGTCTTTAAAGTTACGGGAAGCACCTGAAGTAAAAAGAGTGCATAAATTCACTGAACGCCAACATAAAGGTTTGCTCCTCACCTAGGGCAGGTCTCCGTGTATTTTTTCTGTTTTATTGAGGTCTAACACATAAATATGGCTAGATTTTTATTGAGAATCTTCCCTGGAATTTTATAGAAATCATATAATTGTTGCATTACCGTGTCCATTAATCTAATCTTATTCAAAAATGGAACTAGAATGTGTGAACATTAATAATGGTAAATTTATTGTTGCTTTTACTATTACTTTTCGTATTCTATAAGCGTCTATTTTTTCATATTAGCATAAAATTAATTCAGGTACAAAGAATAATTATTTGAATATACAGCAACATGATCATTTCATAACTGATGTTTTATAATTTCAGGCATCTGGCTTCTCTATCGGAATGATTGTAATTGAAGCGTTAATCTGTCCTTATTTCTTAATAATAACATTTTTTCTCTTGATCTCGTTTTATGTTATGTGGACTACTCATAACAGAGTTTTGAATAGCATAAAGTATCTAGAAGGAAAATGTATGTATTTATGAATTAAAGTTTATTGTATTTGATGATATGACAAGAACATTTTAATAATTAATTTTTTAATTTAGTAAATTTCTCTAAATCCTAAGAAATACTTATTATTTGAATGAATCATTTGATAAACATCATGTAACAAATTTATTTTGGTAGCGAGAAGCCCGGTATTTTCTCATCTGAGTGTAACCCTGTACGGACTTACAACAATCAGAGCATTTAATGCAGAAAGCAAATTTAAATCTACGTTTAATGAATATCAGGACAGACACACTGCAACATGGTTCTTATACGTGTCTTTAAATCGATGGAATTGCTTATACGGTCAAATAATTAGTTACATATATCTAATTATTACTGTTATTTTTATAATTGTTTTCGTGAATACTGGTAAGTGAATATATTCAACATCTTAAATTTTACAATTTAATAAATTTTTATCACTATACAATTAACAGAGGATGCAGGAATCAAACTAGGACTTGTTGTCAATTATGGAATAATGATATGTTTGCATTTTAATTGGATTATAAAGCAATCATCAGAAACAGAATATCAGGTAAGTTTATTTCTTACGTTAATATTTATTATTAGTCAACTATGGGCAATCAGAGGTGAAGTCGATATGGGTAATTAACGCTACTAATTGCTCACAAATTTGCACCTTGCTAGTGAGCTGGAAACATGAAGTACCAGAATTTTTCGTGTCTGACATCTAAATACAGTGCAGTTCTCTTATTGTAAAGTAACATTAGAAATTCTCTCTAGATTATTAATTGGACATTCAAAGAAACAACACTGATCACATCACATTCTATTTCGATTTAATTATCTAGAATAATGTTCATTTTGTATAGGGGAAACCGGGGTTAGTTGTGACAGTT
Source organism: Centruroides vittatus (assembly GCF_030686945.1). Taxonomy (NCBI): domain Eukaryota; kingdom Metazoa; phylum Arthropoda; class Arachnida; order Scorpiones; family Buthidae; genus Centruroides; species Centruroides vittatus. Next base: position 898,972 of record NW_027122249.1, on the reverse strand, counting down.
TTTACTTAAAATTTTTTTATGAAGGTTTGACTTAACATAGAAATCTGTAAGTCTGCTGACAGGTTAAGCATTCTCTTAGCTATATATTCCACATTTTTGTACTTTTCTATGAATTTATTAACATTCTGAAATATTCAGTTTTCTGAAGAGTGCGACTTTGTAACAATGTACCCCTTAGTGGGGTAAGTTGTTACAGAGCCGGGGCAAGTTGTTACATTTACTTTTTCCATACCAACAAAGCAGATTAATTGAAAATGTGAAAGTAAACATGATGTAAAGTTTAAGGAATATTTATTTTAAAAAACTTTTACAATGAAACAATTATACACATATATATAGTAAGAGAAAAAGCCATTGCACCAATTCAGAACATATTTCTTAAAACAAAATGTGCGATGTGAAGTGTGAGGTGGAAATGACATCAGGTAGATTCCGTTTGCTTTGCAAAAATCAAGAACTGGTAATGACAAATAAAAAATATGGTTATCAAGAATTACCAAAACTGGCGAATCGACAGATGATGATAAATGCTTGTGGAAAAGTTTCATAAACTGCAAAAAAATTGGTCCAGTCATCCATCCACTGGGATGAGCAGCACCAATGCAACCTGTTGGACCCTGGGCGATGAAATGCTGCTTAAAGTGGACACGCGGAAATATGAAGAGGGGAGGTACAGAATTGCCTATAGCATTTACTGCTACTTCAATCGTCAAAGTAGTTTCCTTTTCTGCGGACGTTGTTCTTCCTACTTGTTTTTTGCCCTTCTCAGCTATGATTTTATTTTGTTTTTGAACTATAGTTGCACACGTTTCATCCATATTCCAAACCTGGTGCCCTTCAAATCGGTGATGTTGAAGAACATCTTGCAAATTGTCATAAAACTGTCCAACATTGAGAGCATTAAAGCTTGTTGCCCTAGATGAACTCGTGGCGTCAGGAGTTCGAAGGGATAATTTGGGATGCCTTTTTAAGAATCCTGAAAGCCAGTCTTCTGTAGCTCGCTTTGTTTCGTCCCAATTTTTCGGAAAGATGACTTCACAGGCAACACCATATTCGTACGCAAGCATCCTTACATCAGTGGAAGATAAACCATAGTAAATTCTACTTGAATGAACAATATATTCCTCGAGTTTTGATTCTTGTCCATCTGAAAAAACTTGCCTGTGCCTAGTGTACCCAACCAAGTTGACAGATGGTGCAGAAGTATCGTTATTTTTCCCCACTCTTTTGATATAGCGTTGGAGAATCATAAAATTAATTTTATAAATATCAGCTGCTTTTCTAAGTGATAACTTCTTTTCTTCTACATCCTTTGCTGCAGCTTCACATCTGTAGAACCTCTAGTGGTTTACCTTTTATGTGTTCGTGGCATTTTCTGAAATATAATAAAAAATACTAGCAGACAAATACATGGGGTAAGTTGTTACAATGTAACAACATGCCCCAATCATTTTGTAACAACTTGCCCCGATCCCGCCATTTTGATTAAATGGCGAAATACTCTTGAGCATTTCAAGATATTTATGCAATTACAACAAAATATTACACTATCGTATACTGTTAATAAGCATGTTAAACATTGGAAACCTACCATGCAATCCTGTATTCAAAAGTAGATGGGGATCACAATACAAAAAAATTACTCTTAGGTTGGAAAATGATACAAATGAAGATATCACAACTCTAATAGCTCCTCTTACCGCCAAATTTCACGTAGCGTTAGAATGACGTAAGTGTCAAATACCATGTTAATTAGCAAGTGCTACCTCTTGCGTGTGCTCAGAAAACTTAAAATAACAACTAACCCCGTGTAACAACTAACCCCGGTCTCCCCTGTAAAAAGCACAAATGTTATATGTGTATACAGAGACGTTGATGTGACATAATACCGACTGTCTTATGTCACATCAACGTCTCTGTATACACATATAACATTTGTGCTTTTTACAGGGGAGACCGGGGTTAGTTGTTACACGGGGTTAGTTGTTATTTTAAGTTTTCTGAGCACACGCAAGAGGTAGCACTTGCTAATTAACATGGTATTTGACACTTACGTCAATAACTGCTCGACGACAATATCAATCATAATCATTACATAGTATCTATCAGAAGGTACTGAGCAAAACACTAAACATAACATACAAATAACACCTTATCTTTGCCGAGAAAATATTCATTTCGAAAACGAATTTTTTCAGCCTGATTTACAGGCCATCATCAGGTTCTGAACTAAACTGGAACTAAAGCATTCCAAAATAGAATACAAAATTAAAAAAATTAAATAACTAACGGAATAACAAAATATAAAATTAAGTTAAACAAAAATTAAAAGTAATCACGGGAACAAGATAAAAATAAGTATAAGAATTAATATAATATCTCTAATAAAATTACTAATTTAATTGGTTAGAGTTCTTAGTAAATTTTTTAATCATAAACTTCCGTGCAGAGGAAGACTTCCTGCATCCCTCGCATTCAAACATCATTCATGTAGTTTACTCCTATAAATCTGAATTTTTTCCGCTGTCATTTTCTTATTTTCCCGTAAATTAGAGTTTTTAAAAGCTTGTTTAAATAACGGAGTGTTTTCCATGACGATCTACCGAATTGCATTCCTACTGAATGCCGTTCGCTGAAATACAGATTTTGTTTGGCTTGCTTCAAAAAGTCTATCCGAATAGCTAAAAACAGAAAATTAGGATTATTGAATGAACTCGTCAACCTAGAAGACGCAATTTATAATGAAGATCCTGAAAAACTAGTCATGGTTAATAGGAGAGTGGTTGACTTAACTGAAGCTGTCCACAAGAATTATACTAGTATTTATGTGAAGAAGCTAAAATGGATCTTACATAAACAGATTAGTAAAAATACCAAGAATAATTTTATTACTTACCAAGTATATGACCAAATATAGGTACCAAGAAGAATCATGAAGCTTCTAGAAAAAGGCCCAAATTTTGTCCCTGCAAACGTATGAATTGGGAGACTTCCATACAGGAAATTGAAAGAAGCATAGTCGGGCTAGATGCTTTGGAAAAGGAGTACTACAGATGGGAAGCGGTCATCAACAATAGACAGAGAAACCGAACAAGAGATATTAGAAGCGGTGACATCAAACTGGCTAAAGATTGGTTAAGGCAAAATGAACTGGTGATAACTAGAGCTGATAAGAGTAAAAAATTAGCTCTCATAAAAAAGCTTACTTATAACAAAGCACTAATGGATTACATTGAAAAGACAGAATGTGAAAATGCCGACAGCAAGATAATTGGAAGCTTGGTTAGAAGGGTCAGGAAACTAGAAGTCTCTAATATTGCCACGACTTTACCATTCCTCAAGAAATGCAGGAACTTTAGACCTGGAAAACGTAGATTGTTCGCTTTTGCTTAGGTGCACAAAACAGATAAAGAAATAAGGCCGGTGGTGGAAAAATGCAGAGGACCCACGTTTCTATTAGAAAAAAAGTTACAAGAATTTTTATCTTCCCAGCTGGACACAGATGCACTAGTTACATTTAATCCTCTGAAAGTAGTCAAAGACTTACAAAATATTTCGTTAATGGAAGATGAGGTTGCAACTGTTTTCGGCTATGAGAATATTTATCCTTCAGTTAAGACAGAATCATGTGTTGAAGCGCTTTTGGATTTCTTAATCGACAAGAACAATGAGTTTCTTACTTACACTAACGAAGTAGAGGAACTGGCTAGATTGGTGTGCCAGGAATCTTGTTTCACTTATATAATGGGCAGACGTACAGACAGAGAAGAGGGGTCCCTATGGGAAATCCACTCTCAGGGATCTTATGCGAATTAGTAGTTAGGAGACTAGAAAGGAGAATTATTCACAATTTCAAAGAAGATATCGTTTATTTTAGCAAATATGTTGATTACCTTTTTATAATATGGAAAAATAACTGAAAAATTCAGGATTTTATGGATAAAATCAATCATAATGATGATGGCCTTAAATTGAGATTAGAACAGAAGAGTTCTACAGATGTGCATTTTCTAGACATCAGCATCAAGTTCAAAAAAGGCCATCTATCAACTAGTGTTTTTATTAAACCACCCCACAGCCCATTATATATACCAGCCCATTCCAAAGATCCGTTTAATTATAAAATGGCCGCATTTCGTGCTCTGATAAGAAGGGCATTTTTGTATTGTGACACAATTCAAGACAGGATTAAAGAAATTGATAGAATAATGAATGTGGCCCAGACCCTAGGTTACCGAAAAAGCACAATCATAGGAATAGTAAATAAATATGAAGCGAACAAGAAAAGGTCATTTAAAAGTGTCCCGACTAGAGTCATCAAGTATACCTATAATGAAAGTATGAATAACGTTATGAAGGTAGTTGCGGACAAGAAAGGTTCCAGAACGCTAATAAAAAGGGCCCGAAATTTATATAAAATCCTCAGAAATGACAAAGATAGCATAAGGTCAGAGGAAGAGCGGGAGTTTATAGAATTCCATACGATAATAACCAATTGGATATTTAAAATGATTATATCGGAGTAATCACCAGAACATTGGGACTTAGACTCAAAGAACATAAATATAATATCAGAAAAGGATCCAATGCAACAATTCAGTCCCAAATGGCACAAACACAAGACTCTGTAGTCAAATGGAATGATGCAGCCATCATAAAACCTATATATTCCCCATGTTTGGCAATGACAACGGAAAAAATTCAGATTTATAGGAGTAAACTACATGAATGATATTTGAATGCGAGGGATGCAGAAAGTCTTCCCTCTGCATGAAAGTTTATGATTAAAAAATTTACTAAGAATTCTAACCAATTAAATTAGTAATTTTATTAGAGATATTATATTAATTCTTATATACTTATTTTTATCTTGTTCCCGTGATTACTTTTAATTTTTGTTTAACTTAATTTTATATTTTGTTATTGTTAGTTATTTAATTTTTTTAAATTTTGTATTCAATTTTGGAACGCTTTAGTTCCAATTTAGTTCAGAACTTGATGATGGCCTGTAAATCAGGCTGAAAAAATTCGTTTTCGAAATGAATATTTTCTCGGCAAAGATAAGGTGTTATTTGTATGTTACATTACATAGTACCTAGTTTTTTTTGCTTTTGTGACTATTGTTTGTCAGGCCTTTCGGTCTTCTTATTTTATCTTTATGCTATACTTTAGTTATTCTAAATCTGATTTCTTAAAAATATAACAATATGATAGTAAAATGTACAAGATATGAAAAAACAAGAATATTATTCAATTAGAAGAACTAATAATAGCAATATTGGTATAAATTTTCCGATTTTTACAGTTTATTAGTAAACAAATATTTCACTTTATCTCATACTATTTCGATTTTTCAGATGAATTCTGTTGCTCGTATACTAAATTACAGCAATTTGAAATCAGAAGCAGCATACAACTCTTCCACTGACAAACAACCACCCGCAGATTGGCCTCGTACAGGAGAAATTGAATTTAAAAATGTATCTTTGCAATACTCGAAAGATAAAAATATTGTTTTAGATAACTTAACATTTCGTATCTATTCAGGAGAAAAAGTAAGTGATGTGTACATTGTGAAGAATTTTACTTATCAATTTCTAGAGAAATACTGTTCTATTCTTGATAATTTATTTTCATTGCAGATAGGAATTGTTGGACGAACAGGAGCTGGAAAAAGTTCAGTAATTGCTGCTTTATTTCGTATGGCAGAACCAACAGGAACGATATGCATCGATGGTGTTGAAACTAAGGATATAGGTCTTCGGGATATACGTAGTAAAATATCGATCATTCCACAAGTAAATGAATATAAATATTAAATTAGACATTTATTTCTTGTTAGTGTCAATAGTATAAAATGTGCTATTAGCGCAATTTTCATTATTTCACCACATGTTTAATAAATTCAAAACCCTGTGTATATTGAAACGTTTTATTGGGTTGTGACGGTTGTAAATCGCATTTTCGCGAATGAAATTTTCTATTTATTTTACATTCGAAACAATGAAATTCTGTAATTCCAACGCATTCAAAAACTAGGTATTCGACTGATATATATTCAACAAATAAATATTTCATTTATTTTCAAAATTCTTGAATATAAATTAATACCTACTGTAAATAGGAGCCAGTTTTCAATAAAAGTCCTCCCCGGAGGCATTTCTGATTGGCAGTTTGCCAACCTGTAGCATTGACATAACCACATAATTCAGATATGAATTCCAATTCTATTCGAATTCATATCTGAAATATATTTGATGATTTTGACTTTTTCTTTTCTGTCTAACTGTAAGATTTGTATATTTTGATTAATTAAATTTTTCATGTTCGACACTTTTCTTCTTTTTTTCTTATCATTAATAGTTCTGTCTAATAACTTGTAATATTAACTAATATCGTATCTTTGTTGAGCAAGACTTGAGGACCATTTCATAAACTTACGTCATTGTTATGCTCTGATGCTCTTATTTTTAAATTTCTAGTGATATATGAGTAATATTCTTTTCTTATTTACGATTATCCTCTTGTGGTTGACAAGACGAGCCATAGAATATTCGTCGGTGCTCACTACCAGACTCATAAAATGGAAATATCTGTGTTTTCGTTAACACATAAATACAGGTTAATTTCCCATAGAACATCCTGTCCAAATGTCATCCCCGTTTGACAATTGCCTACGAGTTGTGTTGCTTTATTCTATCAATGCAATCGATAAGCATCGAGATAATTACCCCGTAGTTAAGTGAAACTTAGAAATTTTAATGGAATATCTCCGGCAAGTTAGAACACTACATCGACCAACTGTTGCTATAACTGTCATTTTGTGTACCTTAAAACAGAAAATACACTCGCATTCATAGGGCTATTGAAATGTGTTTCAAAAATATTTTAGTGTACACAATGTTCGGCTTTTAGAAACAATCTTTTTACATAAGAAATTCAGATTATGTATTCTTAAATTTTAAATTTTCTTGCACAAAGTAATGTTCAATCAGGTTTATGTCAAACACCAGGTAATTCTGTAACATGAAAATTAACATTCGTTATAAAACAGTTCAAAAACGCAAGTCAATGTTTGTGTTTAATACTCTTCAAGGTAGGTTATACATTAAATTGTAGCCTACTTTTCGTGTAATCTGCTGAATGCTTGATGTATTACTATAATTAATACTGAAAATTTTTGAAGAGCAGTTTGTAGTGCTAAAATACGTACAATTAATTATAAGTTTCCTTATTATATTGAAATTTGGACATTTCTTAATATATTTGAAATATTTGTTTTTGAAATTTTCTGTTTGATATGGAATCCTGCATGGTTATGTGAAAAAATAGATACACTACTTATAGAAATACAGTAAATAAATACTATACCGATATATATATATTTCTTGATTATCCTGAAATAATATCTATTATTTCTAATCATATATATCATTTAGTTCATTAAATAGTTGTTGGCAATATTTAGTTCCTCGTATATGAATGTTTTTCACAAATAATTGTGACGACATTTTTTAAAATATCAAGGATGAGGAATCAGCAAGAAAAATACGCTAGTCCCGAGTCCGTATTTTTAATACTGACTCCAACATCGAGACTCTGATTCCGAACCCGATTCTTTATACTAATATATGACTAGTAAGTTAGTAGTTTGTTCAATAGAAATGAAGTAGGTTAAAGTAAATCATTTAACAAAAATAGTGTTTAGTTATTTCATCCCATATTAATTCCAGTTTGCAGGAATAAACTGCATTTTTTTCACTCTTTATGTTAAGAAAAATTTAGTTTTTTTTTAAATCTGTAATCTAGCTTCTAATGTTTATGCTTAAACCCGTAATTAAAGTCATACTTTGACTTCGTTCATATCTGATCTATCAATGTTAATAAAATAAAACACAATTATTCATTGGGAAAGTTTTAACATTATAATCGTAATTCACGTATTTTTTACCCTATAAACGTTAAGATAATGGTATTAATAGTTTGTTAAACGTCAACAGGAAGTTAGTAGTCGAATGCCGATAAATTTTTTGTGTTCTGACTCCCATAAAAAAATTCAATCAACCCTTGAGTCCAGACAACTTACTCCTGACTCCAAATTTTATTTCTCTTAAATATTGAAATAGAAGAATACAAAATTATATAACCCTGCAATTGACAGATTTTCTCTGTTTTAGGGTAACGCTTACACACGACAGTATTTAAAACATTCTGTAATCTTTGCTTTGCAGGTACAGACTCTATAGTGAAGATCCTTATTAAGCCGTTACGATCTTTACGATGAATCGTCTCGAGTTGGGTTTCGTGACTCGAGAATGTCCGTAAGGTGGTTCGAGGAAAGCTACACCTCCACACTCAACAAGGAAATATATACAGTTTATTTACACAACAAATATTTACAAGATGTACAAACTCGACAACATTACATACACTATGCAACAAGGATGTGGTATTTCACGTCGGCTTGTCTATTGGAGACTGTTAAACTTCGGGGAATTCAGGTCGCCTTTCCGGAGTTGGCTCAACTATACGGCCTGTCCAGTCTCCACACTTACCCGTCCCTGAGATCGTTGTCAGAGGAGAACACTCTCTCTACGCTCAGCGGGCTGTCCAAGTGCCTGAGACTACCGTATTATCAGTCTCTTGCCCTTCTCCTCGTTTCTCTCGCCACCCTTAGCTTTTAAGGGATTCTACGGCGACCACTTGCGACCAATAGGGTCCTTCTTTTCCCCTGGGAGCTTCCAAAGACGTCCGCCCTACGCCCGACGACGTAGCTTACAAACGCGTCCGTCCCTTGTTTACGTTTTACAAGTCGACCAACACGTGGCCAACACATTGACATGTACCATAAACGGAGATGCTACTCCCTTTGTTGTTCCCGGCCGTTTATAGCCCCAGACCCCAGGTGGGACTAATTATCTCTGTCGCGTGGCTTTTCGACTTAGAACGCTAAAAGCGACCTTTACATCTATATTTTGGAAAAATACCAAAATATGAGCCGATGTATCCAAGTAATAATTTTTAAAATACAAAAATCAACAAACGATTAATACAAAAAATAACAAAATTCTTTAATTTTACAAATACAAAAATAATAATACACAACTTTTTTCTTTACTACTGTATTCAATTATATTTGCTTATACATGATTTATTTTTATATAATTTTCTGGTTTTGTTTCGTTGAATAATGTCTATCTTTCTTTAAATATAAAAACGATTACATGCTCATGGTTATGATAATCATAAGTCAACTTTAAATTCAATAGATGAATGAATGGATAATGTCATTCAGATCTTTTCAATCTTTTCTCCTGTGGATAATTCAAAATTCATATAATTATAATTTATTAATATTTTGTCATAAAAATCATTTGCTTACACTTTTAAAACAATTTTTAAAATAGTTATGATTTTAAATTATGTATTGTTATAGGTATGATACATCAAGTATAATATAGAAATACAGCATGCATTTTTTCAGGATCCAATGTTATTTACTGGTCCTTTTCGAAGAAACATTGATCTTTTTAATGAATATTCAGAAGAAATGCTATGGCAAGTTATTGAAGAGGTAAGAAAAATACAAAATAAATACAATACAAATAAATCTATTAAAAAATAATAGATGCCAGATATCGGTGTTCAATCTGCATTATATACTTATTGTATAATACATATGTTAAAGGTTCAATTAAAAGACGTTATTAAGAAGTTACCTGGAGGGTTGGATACACATGTAAGTGAAGGAGGCCGAAATTTCAGCGTTGGACAAAGGCAGTTAATATGTTTAGCAAGAGCAATTCTTCGTAACAATAAAATTATAGTAATGGACGAAGCAACATCCAATATAGATAAAAGGTAAGATTGTATTAGATCCATTTTCATAAAATTCTTAAATTTCAGATATAGTGTACTTCAGCTTATTATTGTTTTTCAATGCGTAATTTTTTATTGGTGTCAAAAAATTAGAGTTACTAATTACGTTTTAATATTTCTTTTTAAAATATTTATTTTTATTATTATATCAAAATGAAGAGTGTTCGATTCCATGGCTAGTTTTTAAGAAATTGTATATTGTTAACTTACTAATGCATATATTTAATATTTTCGCATACATACTTTCGATCAAGTATAAGAAGGATTTTTGGTTACATAAATTATGTGCAATAATCGATTCGATTAGGACTATTTTTAATAAATTATAAAAATCAATTTACGGACTAACATTATGAGAATGTCTATAATGTCATATAATTTCGGAAATTTAAATTTAGAAAAAATAATAAAAAATTAATTTTTCTCAATTTTTAAGTTGATATTCCTAATGTTCCAAAGTTTAAGATATCCAGATATATAACTGGTGTTGTAACAAATCTGTCATTTTATAATAATAACTGATTTTTAAAATATATAATATTATATGTACAGTACTTTTTATAAATTTTATTTTGTGAAAACTAATAAGGCCTTTTCTCACTCCCCTCGCGAGATGGTCATGTAGATCAGTGTTTCTCAAACTTTTTGGCCGCGACCCCCCTTCTGCACTTAAAAATTTCAAAGGACCCCCGAAGAATAAGTATGTGTCAAAAAACATCCCGGAGGGAGGGGGTTAGGCTCGTATTTAAATATTTATATTATTTTTATTATTTATATGTGCAATTTATTTAAGTAAAAATTATTTTATATATTTTTTATTTCTATTATTTCTAAACATGAATCCATAGTAAATTTATAAAATATTTGAAAAAATTGATCTGGCATCAATTTTTCAGCGACCCCCAAATATTTTTCACGACCCCCACTTTGAGAATCACTGATGTAGATGACAGGGAAATGGATGGTAACAGCTTTACAATTTAGGAATAGAGCTTATCCGAATCAATGAAGGGCGTCCTTTCTATCAAAAACTGCTACTAAATATATAGATATATGTTAGAAACGTGACAGAATCCTGAAAAATTCATTACAGCAAACTCGTTGTACAGAATTGTATATTTAAGTGATTTTATTCTGATATTTATTCTTAAAATCGTACTGCAGCAATTTGATATTATATATATAGATTCCCAAACGACTCATCTTGAAATGATTTTCGAGTATTTAAATCACTTTCTGAGTTTCCTAATAATAGTATTCAAATTTATAAAGATATATTAAAAATTAGCCTATTTAATAGGTAGCACGATTCTTTATCATCATAAAAATAAAATTGAAAATGAAATATGTTAATGCTATTCTCGGCTGTTTTTAAAAATTATATTTGAATAGAGCTTTTAGGATAGGTTTTTTTATATTTGAACTCTATAAACCATTATTGCGAACGAGGACAGTAACTTATAATCAAAGTTTCATGAACAATTTTAACCTATGATAAAGTATCTTTGACAAGTTTTAACGTTCACCATAATTGCTATACAAAACAGAATTTTTATACAGATTGTATATATAAGTAAAATTCTGTAACAACTAAGGACATACGAGAAAATCCAGGCAAAATTTTCGAAGTGTCCACTTTGATTTCTTGCTGATTCAGCAGCAAATTTTAATTCCAATTTTTTAATATATAGAGAACAATGAAATCTGAAACCCTTTTTAGTGAAACCTGTTTACATTTATTAATATATACAATTCTCTTTCACTTTTGATTATTTCGAACTAGTTGATGACATCCTTGTTCAGCTTAAGAAACATCGAAGTACTTATTTACGTTCGATATTTACATTAAATTCCATTAGTTTGCGAAAAAATACATTAGAGAGGTTGCAGCAGGCGTTTTTGCGATGAAAACGTCGGCCGCAACCTCTATATTAAATAATTGCTTCAATCATAGTGTCAACAAATCTGTTAACAATATCTTTATTATTTACGAAACTCTATATTGTACTTTACAGAAATGTTTGTGCTGAAAGAAATTAATAAGAATGTGTATGAATAAAATAAAAGCTTCCAGATGGAAAGCTTCCAGCTTCTTCGGAAAGAAAATCTTCTAAAGAAAAATTGAGAGAAGAAAAAGGGGTTAATGTTACCTTAGATATACAAAATGGCGGCTCGTCTCTGACTCCAGCATACAGAAGCGAAGAAACAGTGGGGACACTCCTTTTTCTAAACCTAACCTATTCTAATAATTTAGTTGCTAATAATTATGATAATTTATTACAATAGGTTAGGTTTAGAAAAAGGGGTGTCCCCACTGTTTCATTGCTTCTGTATGCTGGAGTCAGAGACGAGCCGCCATTTTGTATACCTAGGGTAACATTAACCGAAAAGTATAATATTTAATGATATTACTAATCAAAACATAAACGTATCCTACAGATATGTCATGCAGATTCAAGCATAGAAAAACAAAGTTAACATTCTCTTTCCTTATATGATCACTTACCTTACTTTATTAATCTAGAATTCTATTGATTTATGGAACATATTATTTATAAGTGAGTTATTGAAGTTATTCTATATTTTAATAACTTTTCTATTTTATTTAGTAATATCAACATAATATAATACACGATTAAAAGACGTATAAATGTACTTGCTTTTGTAGGTTATGCGTTGTTTCTAGTTCCTAAATGATGAGCTATATATATATATACCTGTGCTTTTTAAAATTATTTTGAAATTCCTGTATGCTGTTTTGCTGACATTCATCTGCCTCTGTTGCATTGCGAAAATGAAGTAGATCAGCTATCGCAGGTTTAAAAATATATATTGTTTTAGTATTATTTTAAATTTTAAAGTTCGTTATTTTGCCATTTTCACTTACGTAAACAACTAAGTGTTTTTGCTTAAATCTGGTTTTAAATTTTGTGATATAAATTAAATAAATAGTAAGTTCTCTGGCATAAAAAGAAAAAGATATTTTCATTTATCTAACTATTAATATCACGTGTTGTTCTCGTAAGCAGAAAACCGTTATTTAACTTTCTATTAACATTTTGTTAGATACAGAGATACTTTGTTACAGTTACACAATTCAAAATAAACGATAGATGGGAATTTTTCAAATTTGAATACATTTAATACTGGAAGAATCTATTTGTCAAGAAATTCGCTTTCATTACCAACTGAAAACTATATATCAGCCAAAACCTTCACATTATGCTCCATTTGCTGGCAATATAGATGAGTTATCGATCATTCATGTAATCTCAGCACATCAAACAAAAATTGTACTTGAAAATAATATTTAAATTTCGAGATAGATACTCGTGCAATTTCGTATATTTATACATTTGTACTAGAAACCATTTAAAATTGTTACTTAAAATTCCTACGTAGTTCGATCTTTTTCTGAGTATCGGACTCAACTGTAACAAAATTCAGGAAAAGACATTCCGATGATATGTTAGAATGAAATCAGTGCTTCTCAAAATTTTTTTGCAAAGAGTTTCATGTTAAATCTTACATCTACTTCATTACAAATTTAGAAATGCTTTCCAGTTGTGGGCACGCATAACTCTGGGGCAGGATTTGCAGAATTTATTGCTATGTCCCTCGTAAGAATAATGCTACATATAAATGGTACATAATGCAGTATATTATAAACCTCTACATCATAAAATCCCTTCCATTATTCACGTGGTCGGCTTTAAAAGTCGTGTATCGCGAAAAGATTTTCTTAGTACTCATATGGTAGAATAAGCCTTTCTTGATTGGTTCATGATATAATTAATTAATCGTGCTCAAAAGAATTAACATTATTAACATTAACTTTCTAAGAGATTTTATGCGGGTATTTCCATGACATTAATATAGTGCATTTATTTGTTTATTTTAGCACTGACTGCCGTGTACAGAAAATAATTCGAGAGAAATTCCAATCTTGTACAGTGTTGACAATTGCCCATAGATTGCATACAATTATCGATTCGGATAGAGTTCTGGTAAGATTTACCTGTTTAATGATATAAAATAAGTGTGTTTTAGTGAAGATTTCAAATATTTTAGGTTCTCGAGTCAGGAAAACTTAAAGAATTTGATTCGCCATATGAATTACTGAAGAATGTAAATGGTACTTTTTATAATTTGGTGAAGAAAACAGGAGAAATGTCAATGAAAGAGCTATACAGAATCGCGAGAGATTACTATAAAAGCAAATAAAATATCGCCAAAATGAAATTGTAAAAGAATTGTCATTTTCTAGGCAGATCAACTGTTTATGTATTTAATATTCATTTCTAAAAAACGTATCGTCGATTTAAAAATCAGATAATATGGAATTAAACGTTAATAGTGCTGTAGTATTTCTGATTTCCACTGTAAAATATGCGTATTAGTTAGTTTATTGAAATACTAGCAGGTAGGCCCGGCGTTGCTTGGGCAAAAGTAACGATAGCGAAGATTAAAATTATTACGTTATAGTCACAAAAAAAGAGTAATTTCATCAACGAACTAAGTTTTTCTAAAGAAAGGTCGAATTTGAAAATCGAATGTTCTAATATTGTTTGCGCGACGTGTTCTGATTATATCCTCCGATTTTCATCGAATGTTCTAAAGAAGAAAAGTCGAGAAAAACCGAACTAATCTGTTTAAATTTGAAAATCGAATGTGTTCCAACATATTACTTTTTTTTTTCCTTTTTATTTCAGCTCCCGTAAATCTTGCACGTTGCTTTCTTTTGTTCTTCATTGTTACTTAACACTTCCATTGTTACTTAACACTATCATTGTTACTTAACACTTTGGTACTTAAATCTGGTACCCTGACTGTGTACCAAATTTCAACTTTCAACTCCTAACCGTTTGTGCTCTTAACATTTACATTGTTACGTAACACTTCCATTGTTGATTCTTCCATTCTTAACGCTTCCACTGTAGACACTTCCATTGTTACTTAACATTTCCATTGTTGATGGAAGTGTTAAGACTTAATCCTGTCCCTCTCCCCCGTGGGGAGGAATTTCGAAAAATCTTTTTTAGCGTGTGTTGTCGTGAGGTACCCTAACTGGGTACCAAATTTCAACTTTCAACTCTTAACCGTTTGGGCTCTGCACTGATTATTATTATTATTTTTATCAACTCGTCTCGATTATATATATAGATGTTACAGTAAAAACCCGTTTTTAGTGAAAACGCGTTTTAACTAGTTGAAACTAGTTTCACTGGATGTCATTGTTAAAACCCGTTTTGTCTTGTTAAAACTAGAATTTACTGCTGTATGTGTTTTGATTTTAGATAAAACTAAAATCAAACATTAACTTTTTAACTTTTAACATTAGTTAAAACTAATTTTAGCTACATAAATATGTTTGGGGGAAATAAATAAAGTGATGGTTGAAATTAATAACATTTGTATTATTTAATACGATATTTATTGAAAATATTGGTCACACATCTGTGTTATTAACATTAATTAACCCTTTGTCCCCGAAGGCACCGATCGATCGGTACCCTGGCTTTTTAAGCAAAACTTCGAGGGTACCGATTCATCGTTACTTTGGTAAATATCGATTTTTGTAAAATTTATTAACAACAAATATAATCTCGTTCGATATGAAGTGAATAAAGTATAATAATTCGTTATATTAGTTGATAGCAGTATAAAATTTTGATTTCAAACAAATGTTTGATATAATGTGCGATAATTTCACAACGAATAAACATACATGCATATGTGTTATATCGAATTGTACAAAACAATATTCTACGTCTTTCTGGCTCAGTGCCCGCAAACAACTATGTAACTAGACAATGTTAATTTTCACAAAATGTTACAAATTATCAAGTTTGTGTGTCAGTTCTGATATGTATTATTTTTTCTTATAAATTTTTCTAATAAAATATCAATATATTTTATTATAAAAATATATTGATATAAAAATAAAATTATATAAAAATATCGTATAATTAGTATAAGTATCGTATAATTATCGTATAAATATCGTATAATTATATAAAAATATCGTATTCAAAACTAAAGATATTAATAAATGTAAGTAATTTTTTCATATAGATATAATGATAATTCGATTTTTGGTGAACTTTTAAAATAATATCGCCTGACTGACCTATATTGCCTTAGGAGGGATCGCAAAATAAACGTAAACAACATGTCGGGGGGAAAAGGGTTAAAGCGATACGAAATTCATCATACACTATAGGAACGTGTTAGCTGAATGACCTTGGTCGAAACAGTTCTTACTAAGCCATTTTGTTAAAACCCGTTTTGTCTACTTAAAACTAGTTTTAACTCAAATTCATTTTTGAGTAGCAGTAAAATCCAGTTATAACAATGACACCCGGTAAAAACTAGTTCTAACTAGTTAAAACGCGTTTTAACTAAAAACGGGTTTTTACTGTAACATATAGATAACGTGTGATTTTCAAACGATAATGTTAGTCGTGTCGGTATAATTTCGTATTTGTGAAGTTACGTTACTTTAAATACCACTCAAATGTTAGGAAAGACTTATTTTATTGTCTAGTACTTATCAATTTTTGAAATAGAAAGTAAGGATTGTTTTGCATAATGCACATTTTTACAGAAAAGCATATATTAGCCCATGTCACCATAGAAACAAATCAAGGACAACAAATTTAGGCAGAAAAATTGTATACCTAAATAATCTATTTCTGCTGTTCTGGCTGATTTGCAGTCCATCATCAATAGGATAAGACAGTTTGGAGAGAGTCATTAGTATGCAACTAATGAGGCATATACAAAATACACACGAGTAATCCAACAACAAATTGGGATTATCGTAGTAAAGTAGAATGTTGGTTTCAAAGCTGGAAGCAAGACAAGTCTGTAATAGTAATGGATGCAACAGACTAGTATGTTGTCCAGGAACATACTGTTATGTAGTGTGAACCAGTTTTTATACAGTGTATACGTTGCTTGGTAATTCGTGTGTAATACGTTTCAGGTGTAATACCCAACCCAGTGATTTTCAACCAGCGTACCGCCACTAAAAATACCTATACAATAGACCCCCCATAACACTTGTTCACATAACACGGCGAAAAATTTGCGATCGTTTTCGTATAACACGCTAAAAAGAGACTCGTATAACACGGTAAAACGTCATCGCCGACTCGTGTCGCGCCAGGATTGGTCGAATCTGGACCAATAGCGGGTATTGTACAAACCGTTGAGTTTAAACGAGCTCTGGACCTACTAAAAAACATTTATTATACAACGGCCATAAAAATTATATTTTTATTAATGATATCTCCAAAGTTAAGTTATTATATATAATCATAAAATAAGTTACATTTTGGGTAACCTAATATTAAATTGTAACAGGAATTATTGTACCTAACCAAAATGCCGAAAAAGTTGGCCATGAAAGACAAAATTGATATTTTAGAGGATAGAATTATTTATAAAGATAACGAAATTATGCGGCTAAAATCAGTTATTCGTGAATTACAAGAGAAAATTAAAAATATTGAGAAAAAAGAAAAAAATAGATCCAGGAACATCGAAAACTCGGGAATGGAAAGAGAACCTTCCCCTACTGTTCTAGAGGATGATAGGAAGTCGGACGTTTCGTCTGTTTCACCTATTAACATGATTAACTTAATAAACCAAATTAGTGAGGAATTCGAAACTAGATTTAATAAACTTGAGAATACGTTTGTAAATGCAAAATGTGCTGACTGAAATACTTCGATCAGTCCTACACTTCCGAAAGGCCCTACCATTCCACAAAAGTTAATATCTTGGCCCGCTTTTGATCCACAAAATATAAATATTTGGTTGGAAAAGCTGCAAGGAATAAAAGAATGTTTCGAATTAGACGATACAACATTTATTTCCACACTAAAGCTACAATCAGATATAGATTTGGTCCAAAAAGAATTAGGCTAGAAGAGGCAAAAGGGTATGAATTGACTTGGACTAGGTTGAAGGCACAAATAAAGAAATGGTATGAAACAGATTCCACTGTAAAGAAGACAATTAAAATATATGATAGAGTTCAAGGAAAATTAGAATCAGCTTTTTCTTATGTTTTAGATAAATTAGAATTATTTAATTCTTTAAACCATGAATATTCGGAAATAGAAAAGATCGAACTATTAAACAATGGTCTGCAAAAGGAAGAAAGAATGTCTATTGCAAATAAAACATTCCATACCTTAGATCAGTGGTCCCCAACCCTATGCCCGCGGGCACCATAGCGCCCGCCGATCGTTTTGTGTGCCCGCCGCTGTGCAACCACGATAAAAATAAAAATATTTCGGTTTTCAATAAAATGCTATGTAAAAGTTTTTTCGTTTTTAATGATTAACCACTCAAAAGTAGAAATGGCGTCCAACACAGATAAAAGCACAAAGCGAAATGCGACCGATCTCTTTTTCTCCTCCACCAAATCTTCAACCAAATTTCCCATACCTGAAATGAAATAAACCGGTTCGTTCTGAATATCATAAAATCAAAGTACAGATAACGACTTACAGATGAACACCTTGACGATTGCTTACGAGCAGGAATATCATCATACTCTCCTAATTACGAAGCAATTAGGCAAATGAAATGCAATGCCAAAAATCATTTACTTTCAGATTTATATTTTTTATAAAGAATTTTTATACTCTGTAGATTTTGTATGCATTGTTTAGTAATTACTTGCTTTGTAAAAATTATTGTTAACTAGCAGACCCGGCCACGCGTTGCTGTGGCTCAAAATGTATCTATTATAAATGTATAACGCCTCCCCCGTGGGGGGAATTTCAAAAAATCCCTTCTTAGTGTACATTCTCTTGACGTACCCTATTAAAACGCAATCAAACACGTATCTAAAATAGTATAATAAAAGTCGAGTTCTTCACAGAAAGCCTTAATCCTGTCCCTCTCCCCCGCAAGGGAATATCGAAAAATCCCTTTTTAGTGTATATTCTGTTGACGTAACCTATTAAAACGCAATTAAAAACGCAAAAAACCGCATCTAAAATAGTATAATAGAAGCCAAGTTTTTCACGGTAAGCCTTAATCCTGTCCCTCTCCCCCGCAAGGGAATATCGAAAAATCCCTTTTTAGTGTATATTCTGTTGACGTAACCTATTAAAACGCAATTAAAAACGCAAAAAACCGCATCTAAAATAGTATAATAGAAGCCAAGTTCTTCACGGTAAGCCTTAATCCTGTCCCTCTTCCCCGCAAGGGAATATCGAAAAATCCCTTTTTAGTGTATATTCTGTTGACGTCACCTATTAAAACGCAATTAAAAACGCAAAAAACCGCATCTAAAATAGTATAATAGAAGTCGAGTTTTTCACGGTAAGCCTTAATCCTGTCCCTCTCCCCCCAGTGGGGGGAATTTCGACATGTATATTATATAAAAACACGTGCGTATTCGAATGCAACGTGGTGTCAAAATTTCAAAGGAATCGGTAGGAACAAACAAACGTTATATTTTATTTATATAGATAGATAGAAAATGATCTGCTTTAGTCCATTCTCACAGAAAAGCATAATGCCTCACAGAAAAGCAAACTTAAGTCGTCGGAAGTTAGCGCCATCTGTTGAACATGAAAGGCTTAATCCATATATAAATATATTTTTGAAAGGGGAGAAATGGTGGTCTTCATATATGCCACAAACCTTCGCGGGAGTGTATTAAACAACTTCCCGAAGTTTCATGGCAATCGGATAAATGGTGTGGTAATGCATGAAGGACAGACACAGACACACACACACACAAACATACATTCGTTTTTATATATATAGATAGTCTTGTGTATGTTTTATTGCATTTTTGGAATTAAATGTTTTCTGTACATTATGTGTATGTATTATTAACTATGTCCAAGTATAAATTCACCTTGAAAAAATAAATGGCGCCCGCCGTCCGGCCGGTATTCTAGAATGTGCTCTTAGGTACAAAAAGGTTGGGGACCCCTGCGTTAGATGATTATACCAATGCCATTATGGAATTAGACTCGATAACAAAGAGAGAGCGCGAAAAATACTACAAAAGTTTCAGTGTAGGCGAATGTTTAAATAGACCTAATGGGATTTCAAAGTCGCCTAAGCCTTACAGCCATTTTTACAAAGAACAATCGAATCGTCAAAATCGTGAATTAATGGGCCGTAAAAGAAAATCCGTATACAATAAGCGTTCTAAAACTTTTAGGAGAACTAACAATAGAAACAATGGCATACAACCAGAACAGGCTATTTCTCGAAATCAGACAGTCTCAGAAGAAAGTTCTAACGATATTATTTGTGACAACTGTTGGAATAGGGGTCATTATAAGAAAATATGTAAATATCCAAAATTTTATGCGTTCGAAAAAATGCGCCAACTCATGGATAAACTCGAAAATCAAAACGAGAAACAAAAACACTAATGGGTCGGGCTCCCGGGAGAGAGCCCTGTTTCCAAGCTGCTAGAATCCCTCCTTATCTTTTAGAGTGTCTCGCAATTTCGAAATGAAAATTACGCACTATTTATTTGGAAATCGAAGGCTCTCCGTTTAGTGCCATCATTGATACGGCCTCAGAAAAATCATTGATAAGCCGAAAACTATGTATAGAATTAAGACTAAAAATACGTCCTGAACTTATTAAACTAATCGTAGCAGATAATAGAAAGATAGAGTGTGAAGGTACTTGTATGTGTAGACTACAAATAATGGAAAATAGTATTGAATTTGTGTTTGTAGTATTGGAAAATTTCCCACATGATTTATTACTAGGTAGTGATTTTTGTGAACAAATGAAAGCAACCATCAGCTTCAGAGACAACTTATTTATAGTGCCAATGGGAGAGAATTGTATTAGTCAAATTCAAACGCCCCTCTTACATCACACCAACGCAAAATTCCGTACCACCGAAGAAACACTTGTAAATGCCTTTACTATGCATACCGTAAAAGTTCGCTGTCCAATTAAGCAGGATACAGTAGAAATAAAGCACGAAATGGGCGAGAATGATATCAATGTTTTATCGGGTATTTGTGAGGTGAGAAATAATGAATGTATAATTCTAGTATTAAATAACACCCCAACTCCTGTTTTACTTCCAGCGGAATCTACTGTTGCCAAAGGGAAACCATGTGAAGAATATTCCTTTGTAAATTTGTCTTTATCATCACAATCAGACAGTAATGCAACAGATTCAAATACTATAAAGCCAAATGCTAACCATTCGTAGGGAAGAAATGTTAGCTTATTCGTTCATTCTTATCGAAGACTAAACATACAGTCACTTACTTTTAATATCGGGAATGATTTATCTGAAGATTCTGTAAAACAAATAGAGGAGGTATTGAGAGAGAACCTAGACGTATTTGCAAAAGCAGTTTCGATCTTGGAGTATGCTCCCTAGGATCTCATGAAATAGTAACAAAGCCGGATGTTAAGCCAATTAAGCAAAACGCTTATAGAATGTCTCCATGTCAACGAGAAACTGTCAGAGATTTAGTAGAGCAAATGCTTCAAGCTGGTATTAATTATACCAGCTTGAAGCATTTGCTCTACTAAATCTTAGGCCGTCAAAGAGTCCCTGGGCCTCACCTATAGTGCTAGTACCAAAGAAAGATGGGAAGCATTGGTTTTGTGTGGATTATCGTCGTCTGAATAGCATCACCGTCTCAGATACTTATCCTCTACCTCGTATAGATGATGCCTTAGAAATTTTGGGAGGAAACAAATTCTATTTGGTAATGCATTTAGCCTCTGGATTTTGGCAGATATATATGGCTGAAAATGACGTATGTAAGTCCGCATTTATAATCCCAGATGGCATATATGAGTTTTTGAAGATGCCATTCGGTTTAAAAGGTGCTCCAGCAACATGTTAGAGGATAGTTGACCAAGTTTTAGGCGATCTAAAGTGAAAGGAAGCACTTACATATATCGACGATACTATAGCATTTTCCAAAGACCTCCCAGCACATTTGAAATTACTAAAGGAATTGTTCGAAAGATTTAGAAATGCTCAATTGAAAGCTAAACCTGAAAAATGCATATTTGCTGCTAATTGTGAAATCGGGGGGTGCCGAATAAGTCGAACCCCTCTCGATTGTCACCAATGTGTGAGATCCCGGGGGGAGGTAAGAGTTTGTCGTACCTTCCGTTCCGGCGACTCACTTGTCAAGGATGGCTGTTACGTTGTCGGCGCGTTACGCGTTACGCGAGTGGATGAGGAGGAAGATTGGGGCCGACGATAAGGCGAAGCCGACAGTCAAGAAAGACACCATTTTATAACAAAACAAGATTTATTAAAATCGAAACGAACAAAACTACACGTCTACACGTCTACCCTCATAAACAAAAAGGGGGTCCGGAGAGAGAGAGTTTACAAATATATGCTCATACCTCTTAACGAGTCCGTAATAGACAGAGTCCGGTGAAAGTCCCGGTAGGTTGATATTCACTCAGAAGTGACGATGATGTTCGGGATGACAGAGAATCAGTTAATGGGACGATGGCACGTCGAATCTTAGAATTCGTAGACTGGACAATGGCACTTAAAACATAGACACCTTGAAACTTTCGGCTTCGGTCGACGGCGTAGTGCACCTCTTAGTGGAGAGACGATCCGACCCCTTTAGGGGGGAAGGAAGCGTCTTTTATAAGTTTTTGATGGGAAAACTTGTCACGTGATCGAAAACGAATCACTATTAGGGCCATAGGTGTTCCCGAGATATTAAATAAACGACTAGTTCGGACGCTAACTATAAACCATCGTGCAAGATGATCTACCTGCTCCGAAGGAATAACGGCTTGTTGACAGTTAGGGGACAATCGTTGCCATTCGAGGGTCAACAATTTCCCGGGTATGGAATGTTGTTGATTAAGTCGTTTATAACTGGAGTGAAATAATTTAGAAATTTTAGGTTCTTGACTTCCAGATTTCACATTCACTCCATGCTTTCTTTAAAATCATCACTTAGTTAGTGTGATTTTAAAATAGTAGGTTGATAAGCAGGGGGAGAGGTATGTTTACAATTTAGATTGATATATTACTCTCTCTCGGAAACGATTAGGTCAATAGGTGACACCGTTGCGATAATACATAATATCGAAGTTGTTTACAAAATATATAAATCCCGACGCGTGTTAGACGCGCGACAATATTTATTACTCGAGGTTAGGAGAGGCGAGCGTCTGGAGTTTTTGGAAGTAGTTGGGTGCGTGGATGACGTCATCGTTGACCTAGGGTCGAGACTGCAGTTCAAAGTTCACTTGAGTTGAGACTGTTTGGTGGAATTTCTCCCTTTTTCTTTGTAAAGGAGTTAGGCGGTTTGTAGTACTATATCACCATCTTAAATGCTTGGATATAAATTGTTCTAGATGGGCAAGAATCGTAGGTAAGTTGATAGAGTTGTCTGTCCACGTGGATAAATTAAATTCGGGTGGATAGTTCTTAATTTGGTGGATCGGGTGTAAAGTTGCGGGAGTCAGCCATCTTCGATAAAGGTGATGAAGACACTATTCTTGGATTTAAAATAAATGTTAATAAGAAGTTATTTGGAGTAAATAATCCTTTAATCCCGGATAGAGGTATGCAAGGTTACATAAAAGATTATTTTACTCTCTCTCTCGTTAAAATAAGATTAATATATCTAGGTTAGTATGAGAAAAAAAAATCCCGTTAAAGAGAGTTAATCTACAATTCTAGGATACGAACTAAATATTAGAATCGTTCGCGGCAAATCTGTGAATATAGGTATAACTCAAAATGTTAGTACGTTAAAACGAGGAATAAAGGGAAAATGGCGGTGTAGGGATGACCTTGTTAATAGGATTGAACAATAGATTTTTGTTTTTGTGGAGTCGGGTTGCCTCGGGGCTTTTCTTCGTGGGAAGTGCCCGGTTGAGTGCTAGGTGCGGGCGGATTTCCGTCTCCGTTGAAGGCGGTTTCTTCGTGTTTCTCTTCCGGTGGAGGTCGGTGACTAGTCGCACGGGTCTTCTTGCATCGTGAGTACTTCTTGCATCGTGAGTAATTGCGATAACTATAACATAAACAAAGTCCCGTGAGGATAACGCCAAGACAACCAGCAATAATGGTTATTATTAAAGATGGGTAAGTTATGGGAGATGATTTTGTTGGCTCCCGTAACAGGTGATTTAGGTCGTATTGGACGTTGTTCAAAGAACGGTCTGCTAATCGAATATCGTAGTCCGATGTGAGTTTCGGGAGGTCAGGATCCTTAAGGCGTTTTTGCAGCAACAGGATCTCAGATTTGTTGACGATTTGTTCTAGCTGTGGCACTATTAATTGTTGTGCTATCTCCAATTGTATGGTGGTCTGCATTCGGAACGGCGAAGTAAGGACGAATCCAGGTACATAGCCGGTGCATGCGTTTGGGAGATGGAGTATTCCCGTTTTGTTTAATTTATGAGTAGTGGATGAAAATGGAGATTGTTGATGTCGAGTGGGACATCTAATAGTTAGGGTGAGAGGATTTGGAATAGAATAAATCCATGATCCTAGTTGATCAATCCTCTTAAAAATTGGCGGAAATTGTGGAACGATTTGGCGGGTACAAAGGTCTTTGACCGCGACTTCGTTGCCACTAAATAGTGCATATTCACAACTTTGTTGAGGGAAACGTTGAATAGGTCCGTCTACGGAACAAATAGGAAAGTGATCCATTTTGCAAATTATTAATTCGTAGTGTTGTAATAACATATAGGACTGTCTGTCCATGGATAAGGCGACTATAGGGTAATTAGTCTGGATTTGGACGAATGTGTTTAGATCAGGTATATATGTGGGAAATTTGATAATTTCGTACATATCGAAGTATCCACTAGGAGTGATTAATGGAATCTTAGCAAAGATTCTCAACTTGCCAGGTACCGCTACAGCCAGGGTGGTAATCCACTAATAGTATTTAAATAGCGTGTCAGGTCTTATAGGTTTGACCATTGCGTAACCTTCCGGAAGCTGCAGTTGAATGTCTCGGAGGGTACGGAACATGATTTCTCGTGATACGAAATAGGTGCTTAGTTGACCTTTTTCTAGTATATCAATCGCCTCTCGTAAGGCTACTAGTTGGAGATGGAACTCTTGAATAGAGAATTCGAGTATCCGACTAATTATTTCAAACGCAAGTTCGTAACTATAGCGATTTAATAACTCTTTAAATGATTCTTGTCGTTTGAATAACATGTAGATTTGGTGTCGATTATTTTTGCTGATATTTAGAGTATCATTCAACAAGGTGGCTTGTGAGCGCAGTAAATGAATAATTCTCTCGTTTTGCTCATTGATGTTAGAGATTTCGGCATTTAAGGTTGTAATATCTTCGGAAGTAGCTGTTCCGAAGAGGAATTTTAGAATTTTTCCTCCGCCGTCTATTAAAGTTCGGCATAAAGTGTTTAGGG
The DNA here is from genome assembly GCF_030686945.1 of Centruroides vittatus. Lineage (NCBI taxonomy): Eukaryota > Metazoa > Arthropoda > Arachnida > Scorpiones > Buthidae > Centruroides > Centruroides vittatus. Next base: position 873,685 of record NW_027122249.1, on the reverse strand, counting down.
CTGATAGGTCTCGATATTCCTTATGAAAATCAAGGAATGAGGTTTTTACAAGGAATAACTCTATGTTAAAGTCCTTTCTATATTACTTCTACTTCTACTCTCGAAATGCGACTAATGCCCTATCAACATGTTATAAATCGTTTACAGGCTTAAGGAGGAGGATGACCGACTAACGGCAGGAGAAATAAGTCGAGGAATTCCACTGCGAGTGGGTCTCGATAGAACCCATGGTCGATCAGCAACTGACCCTCGACTGCGAAGAGCATAGGGTGGAGTGGTCTCCTGTTCTTCTTCCGTTTCCGGTTCGGAAACTTCGCGTTCGGGCTTGCGGTCATCTCTCTCACTTTCGCTCTCGCTATCCGGTTCTGTCTGTTCTTCCGGTAGCGAAGGGAGTATGGAGGACTGAGTGAAGTCATCCTCAGAGTCAGATAGCTTGCCAGGTAGTGGCGTGGCCGTTAATGGGTTTTCTCCCTGTGATACCATAGGTTGATCGACAGTCGTGTCAGTGTCATCCCCGCTGTATTCTAGGTCGCTTTCTTTTCCTATGGGCTGCAATTATTCCTCTTGTGCTCCGGTTTTGTTGATTCCTTTTCCTTTCGGCGGGAGTAACTCGTTCATTTCGGAAGATGTCCGAAGAGCTTTCATTTAGGGTAGGGATCTGAGAGAAGTTTTTCTTCCTGTTACTAGTATCTCTTCGCTTCCTTTTCTTCCTGCGCGGCCGTCGGGAAGTGCAGAAATGAATATTCTTCTGATTGGGTAGAATCACCTGAGCATTAGCAAAATCTAGTGTTAATTGTAGGGCTTCGATGAAGTCTCGTCCCAATATCCCGTCACACGGGTTGGTGATCTCGGCTCGCACGATGGCACATGGCATGGAAAATTTCTTTCCCCGTAGTTTAAAACTGGGTGTTGCTGTTCCAATAGCAGTGGTTGGCTTCCCCAAGAAATTTCCTAATTTTCGTCTAAGTCCAAACTTTACAGGTGCTTTTCCCTTTAATTTGTTTGCTAGGTCATTCTATATGCTCGTACATTCTGCTCTAGGATTAATTTGCATCTTCACAGGAATATTATTGACATAAACCAATATAATAGGTTTAGGTCTTAAATAGGTTGTTGTCAGTCCTATCCTGCCTTTCCATCTCGTGTCGCTTTCCTCTCCTGATGAATCTGTTTGAGGAGGAGAAAACGTTCTACCGGAATCAGTATAGCGTCGTTTCCGCTCAACTGTAGGATTTCCTCTAGGTCTATCTAGAGGTCGTTGACCCCTGATTCTCTTCACTTGACCTCTCCAACGATTTCGATCCTCTGCTGGAGACTGGGATCTGAATCGAACCCTATTTCTATCATTGTTTGGGTCATTATTGTCGTTATATCGGTTCCGGTTCCGATTTTGATTAGGTCGATCGAATCGGCGATTAGGGGCGTTCGACCGATTGTCGTTGCGCTTAAGAGGCGGATTATTATAGGAATTGTTATTGTAGGAGTTAGGAGTATAGCCTCCTCGATACTTTCGGCGAGATATAGGATCTCTAGGGCCGAATCAGGGAGGGTTTCGGAGTAGTCCGTCCATTTTAGCTTTTAAGTCCTCCATCGCTGACGTTAGCTGTGCTAACTCCTCCTGAGATGAGGTTTTATCACTTTCCCTTACTGTTCGCATGATTCCTCTTGGATGCGCGGTGAGACTTTCGATGGTTTCCTCACTGATCGCGGCTTTTAGAGCCTCATCGAATGTCTCAGCCTCATGGCTCATTACGCGCTGCCGGATTCTTATGTCTATTCCGTTCAAAAATTGTGCTTTAAGCCTTTCATCTAACACCTTCCTCTGAACTCGTTCAATAATCGCGGTCTCGGCGGCAGTCGCGCTGGGCTCTGGCTTAATTTCTATCTCCATCGCCAGTGCTTGGAGTCTAGCAGCATAAGTCTGTACGTCCTCGTCTCTTTTCTGCACGCACGCATAAAATTTAGATAATCGAAAGGAAAATGGCTCCCGTTCAAAACGCGCTATCATTAACCGCTTGAATTCGTCGAAGTCATCCACTTCTTTTATTCTTCGGTCCTTTTGGACGAATTCTCTCGCGATACCCGTAAGTTTTAATTTTGCCACTGCCAGCATCTGGGCCTTGGACCATGCCGCTACCTTAGTAACATCGGCTAACGAATCAAAAAAGTCCGTCACCCGAGGGCCTCCTGCTTCTCCCGAGAATACGGGTAATAGGGGTATTATTCCGCCTAAACCTCCCAATGTAAGGGGATTCGGTGCCGGATTAGGATTTGGGTGGGCTGGCCCAGCCGCATCGCGGGGATCGTCTTCCATTATGTTTTTCGTTAGTTCTTACAACTAGGTCGGAGATTCTAATACGACCCTACTCCTATGATTCCTAATTCAACTCAATTCGACCTCTCTCCCGACTGTGGCTGTTTTTCGCCTTATCGATTTTTCGAAAAAGTCGAGACCCCACTCCTGCAAACCAATATGTGAAATCGGGGGGGGTGCCGAATAAGTCGAACCCCTCTCGATTGTCACCAATGTGTGAGATCCCGGGGGGAGGTAAGAGTTTGTCGTACCTTCCGTTCCGGCGACTCACTTGTCAAGGATGGCTGTTACGTTGTCGGCGCGTTACGCGTTACGCGAGTGGATGAGGAGGAAGATTGGGGCCGACGATAAGGCGAAGCCGACAGTCAAGAAAGACACCATTTTATAACAAAACAAGATTTATTAAAATCGAAACGAACAAAACTACATGTCTACACGTCTACCCTCATAAACAAAAAGGGGGTCCGGAGAGAGAGAGTTTACAAATATATGCTCATACCTCTTAACGAGTCCGTAATAGACAGAGTCCGGTGAAAGTCCCGGTAGGTTGATATTCACTCAGAAGTGACGATGATGTTCGGGATGACAGAGAATCAGTTAATGGGACGATGGCACGTCGAATCTTAGAATTCGTAGACTGGACAATGGCACTTAAAACATAGACACCTTGAAACTTTCGGCTTCGGTCGACGGCGTAGTGCACCTCTTAGTGGAGAGACGATCCGACCCCTTTAGGGGGGAAGGAAGCGTCTTTTATAAGTTTTTGATGGGAAAACTTGTCACGTGATCGAAAACGAATCACTATTAGGGCCATAGGTGTTCCCGGGATATTAAATAAACGACTAGTTCGGACGCTAACTATAAACCATCGTGCAAGATGATCTACCTGCTCCGAAGGAATAACGGCTTGTTGACAGTTAGGGGACAATCGTTGCCATTCGAGGGTCAACAATTTCCCGGGTATGGAATGTTGTTGATTAAGTCGTTTATAACTGGAGTGAAATAATTTAGAAATTTTAGGTTCTTGACTTCCAGATTTCACATAATCATATTAAGTTTCTTGGATACATCGTTGAAGATGTAGATTGTAAAACCGATCCAGAGAAAGTAAAGGCAATCACTGAAATGAAAGTACCAACTACGGTGAAAAAACTTCGATCTTTCTTAGGAATGTGTGGATATTTTAGAAGATTCATAAAGGATTTCTCGACTATCGCCACACCATTATTCCGTTTACTTAGAATGAATCAAAAGTTCATTTGGAGAGATATCGAACAAGAAAGTTTTGTACGATTAAAGGAAAGTCTATGTAACTCATCAGTTTTAAGTCATTTTGACCCAGAAAGAATGTGTTATATACACACAGATGCATGCGATATAGGATTAGGAGCTATTCTGTTTCAAAAGGATGATGACAAGAGAGAGCATCCCGTATGCTACATCAGCCGAACGGTTAATAAAAGTGAGTGTAATTATCCGACAACACAGAAAAAATGTTTAGCCATTAAATGGGCTATCGAGAAACTACGTCCGTACATCTATGGCAAAAAGTTTATAGTTGTAACTGATCACCACAGTTTGTGTTGGCTAATGCGCTTAAAAGACGCGAATAGTCGTCTGTGTAGATGGTCGTTAAGCCTTCAGTGTTACGACTTTGATGTAGTGTACAAACAAGGTGCATCTCATAAATGTCCTGATTGTCTCAGCCGAATTCCAAATGAAAATAACATAGACCTAGAAAGCAAGGAGGATGACTTTTCCCTATTTACTACTTCTGTGGAGAACGTAGACATGTTAAAAGCACAAACAGAAGATGCATTTTGCCAGGAAATAAAAACTATTATCACAGGGAGCAGTAATATCGCTAACAATTCGAAACGTGTTCATACTATTAAGCGTTACTTCCTACATGAAGGTATTCTTTATAAACATCTTTATCTTCCAACTGGTATAAAACAAGTGCTAGTTTTACCTAAAAGTCTGCAGTTAGAGGTTCTTCAAGCTGCTCACTCTAGCTAATTTGGTGAACACTTTGCAGTTAAGAAAACGTACGAAAAAATACATTCAAGATATTTTTGGCCGAAAATGTTTTATATGATTTGTGATTACGTAAGAGCATGTCCAACCTGTCAATTAAGGCTAGGTTCTAATGGTCCTAAAGCAGGTATGCTGATGCCAGTACCAGTCAACGCACCTTTCGAAAGAGTTTCCCTAGATCTAGCTGGTCCATGGCCTAAAGATAAGTTAGGACGTATTCATGCAATAGTTGCAGTCTGTTATTTCACAGGTTATGTGGAAGTAGGTGCACTCCGGAGCGAATGCTCCGAGGATGTAATTGACTTTATAGAAAACTTCATCGTTTTAAGGCACGGTTGTCCTAGAGAAATGAGAACTGATCGAGGCTCGCAATTTATTTCGAAAGCAACGCAAACATTTTTGAAAATTAGGTGCGTAGGCTCGAAACATACTTCTGCTTATCACCCTCAAGGAAACGGTCTTGCAGAAAGAACGATAAGAACAATTTAAAATATTTTAAATCATTTTTATAAGGCAAACCGTAAGAATTGGTCAGAATTGTGAAATTACGCAGCTTTCGCATATAATACCACGTACAGTGAACCTAGAGGCTTCACTCCGTTTTATTTGGTATATGGTAGAGACCCTCTATTACCCACGGATCTACATTTAAATAGAATCAATTTTGTCGATAACAACGAATTGGCCGATACAAATATTCCTGTCTGGGTTAGGCGCGTGGAAGCTGCTTGTGAAATTGCGTTAGGTTATATTGCTAACGCAAAAGATTTTTGTATGAACAGATACAATGAACGCCGACAATTTCTTGAATACTTTAAAGGACAGCTAGTATTATTGGCTATCCCCAAACAACTACAGAAGGGCAAACCTATAAAATATAGAGGTCGCTTCAGAATTGTAAGCAAGCTGAACGATAACAACTATAAAATAGAGGCTATTGATTCTAAACCTCGTAGTAGCCCTTGGCATGATGTGGTCCATGTAGAGCGACTAAAACCGTTCTACACACCGAAATTCATCATGAAGTCCCTAGATCAAACAGAGGACAAGGAATCGAAATTGACACAAGACAGCAGTGACTCCGACGAAGAACCAGAACCAGATGACCCGCGGGATGCAGATTACAGCACCGACGATCTCCCAGGAACTAAGAAGAAATATTATCTTCGTCCTCGGAAATCATAACTATTATATCCTTAAGAGAAATTGTTACGAGCCGAGACGTCTCGTCCTAAAGGGGAAAGTACTGTAACGGACACTTGGTACATGTGGTTCGAGTGGCTAGTGGCGCGAAGCTATTGTTCGTGGGATTATGACTAAACACCCCTAAGGCAGAAGACTTCTAGCCGCGGCAACGGAAGTCGTTGCGATAGTAATCCTGCGCGATACGAGAGGAACCGGTAGGTTCAGACAGTTTGTTATTTGGTCCCTTGTTGTTAAGACGTTGATGAGTGCAGAGCAAGAACGAACATATACCCCAGAATAGATTCGAACCTTGGAGTACGGACTCTCGAGTATCGACAACCCTGAACTTGTACTTGGCTAAGATTCCCGTTAGCCGTAACATAGTATAAATGTTAAAATCTATTTATTTGTAGTCTACTTGTTTATTTACAAATTTAGCCGTTGTGGAATTTTCAGGTATGAAAATCTTGAAACTCTATGAGATCTATATAAGTAATTATATTTATTACCATACTCAAGTGTACACTTTTAATATACTTATGTACATATTTTTATGGCTGTGTTTGCTGTTAATGGTATTTTACTTTTCTGGCTTGTTATGTATATAATGCGGGAGTATATTCAAATACTGGTTAAATGTAACTCACTTTATAGGCGTTCTTATCCAAACAACTCAAAAGTGAGGAAAGAATTCAATGGAAATGTAATGGAAATATATGTAAGCGTGTGTGTGTTGCCATGTATTTCGTTTTATTTCTCAGGATGGAGTAATAACGGAAAAAAAATTGGCATAGTAACTTTAATTAATATCAGGAGCATTGATTCTATAAAATTTTGCTGCTTAAAGATCAGAAAGGTTAAATAACTTTTGAGTTTTCTTTATGTTTTATGAACATCACTAAAATTTAGAAAAGTTTTGTAGACATATATTATTCATATCCTGTATCACATTTTTTCAATAAGAAGTGTAACCAGAGGGTCGGAGTCTCTTTGACCCCTCGTCAGGATGTGACACCACCGAGTCGGTCAAGACTCGGAAATCGCGACGCAGAGTTCTTACGTCACGCGAGCTGAGTGGGTATGTTCGCTGTGGAGGTGGAGGTAGGAGATCCAAGGAAGTGAGTCACTCGGGACACTGGCTAAGTAACAAGAATAACTTTAATAAAAATATATAAAAGTTTACAGCACGACGCATAGCTAATAAGGACGTATTCCGAGATACACGGAGAGAGAGAGTTTACAAACGATTCGCGCGTTGATAAATACCTTGGTTAAGGAGATGTGAGAGTTCCTTGAGCCGCCGGGTATCCACGATCCGAGACGATATATTCCTCAGAGGTACACAATCCACAGAACAACTCAGTTCACAATATAAAACAATCCGTAAGGTATAAAGTCCCGGTCTTCTAGGTGGGGTCGCTTCGGAAGTAGATCGGGAGATTGCGGGAAGTTTCAGGGTTGGACTCGCGGTGGCTAACTAAACGACGACTGCTGAATTTGTCATCGTTCCTTCGTATTATTTTTCGACCTGGGTTTTTTCCATGAGGTCAGAATCTCGTTGTTAAGGGTCGGGTGTACAATACGTGAATTACTTCTGAAAGTTCCGGGTGACATACGTCTAACTAGATGGATCATCCTCAACGAGGAAAGAAGTTCGTGGGAAATAATTTTTATGGGTTTCAACAGATCTTTTGATAAAATGGTGGAGGGAAAACAATCGAAAAATTTTTGGTGGAACATCTTCGTCCATTCGTCCGTCACAGAAGAAAAAACTAATTTGATTCATTGCATTTACATGTAAAACGCTGTATTAGGGTAGATGTACCAGTTTTGGCCGGTGTACCAGTTATGGCCAGAAAACAAATTTAACTTAAAAATATAATCACCACATATTCAAATCTGTCCAATGAAACAAACTTTTATTGTTAACTGTTCACACAGTTAACAATAAAAGTTTGTTTCATTTATGATTATATTTTTAAGTTAAATTTGTTTTCTGGCCAGAACTGGTACTACACTGGCCAAAACTGGTACATCTACCCTATACCTTTTTTTTGTAAATGATTATGCTGATGATATAAAACTTCCTTATTCTTCTGGAAAGTCATTGCAACGTGATATTGATAACATTAGTGTTTCATTTAAAACCGTTAACTTAAAAATTAATACATGTAAAACCAAAATTATGATTTATAGTCCAATTAGAGCTTATCTTTACAACACTTTTTATATTGATAGCCAAATTCTTGGTGTAGCTGATAATGTCCAGGACCATGGTGTCATTCTTGATTCAAGACTTTCCGTTAAATATCATATAGAATTATTAATTTAAAAAATCTCAATTCCTATGAGTATATTGTGGAAAAATTTCAAAGCAATTTCAAGTAAAAGTACACTCCTGTATAAAGCTTAATAGATTATATTAATTTATATATTTGGAAATCAGCTCCTCCTTCCATTTTGCATAAATTTCTTACAGTCTATGTTGTCTAAGGTTTATCTCTTTTCAAATAAACTAGCAAACCTTCCTCTAACTGATTCTTCCGAGGTAGCCCACGTGCGCCTGTCTCCCCAACTTTTATAAACGTATCGATTATTTTCATCGAATTTATTCCTAAAAATATTTTAATGGTTATCTCACTTGTAAATTTCTTTTTATACATGTGCCTTCTTTTAGTTCTAGAGATAAAACATATTTGTACTTCCCATACGCTGGTTCAATGTTACGCTAATATCTTTATTTTTCAGGTATCAAAATTCTGCCACAATTACAGGATCTTGATATGTTTAAATTTACTTGTAAAAACTTCTTTATATTTGCAGTGCTGACTAATTTTTAATCAATTTGCGAAAATATACATATGTAAACAACATGCGAAGTCATTTTTCGACTGATCGTCATACTCTTCCACTGTTATATATAACAACCGGGAAAGTTAACAGCATAAATATGTCACTGTAAAAAGAAGTAAAGCAAACATAGCTGCTTTTGTCATTCTGTGTACTCTTCTTTTAAATTTTTTCAGAAATCATTTAAAGGCAACCTTTTGCATTATTGATATAAATTAGTAACTAATTAAATCAATAATATTTACTTAAAAACTTTAAATTTGATAATTATGCATATATAATTATGCATATATATGCATAATTATTTAAACAAGTTATATATATGTATATATATATATATATATAACTTAAAATATTTATTATTTTTAAAATAATATATCCATTTTTTATGAAAGAATTGTCCACATATAATAATTTTAGAAATGAAGATATTGACCTCACCCAAGGGTTGTTAATGAATGCAATCTTATTTAATATTTTTTAAAGTTATATCATTAAAATATACTTTATTCGTTTTATCATTTTATTTTATTATCAAGATGTCTTCTTTAGTTTAATCATTAATATTTTATTACACTTTGATGAGTTTTCACTTTTGACAACTTGGTTTAACCAGAATTATTTAATTATCAATAAAAGTTGATAGATTTCTCAGCTGGCGTGTTAATAAAATTATTAAAGTTATATAAAATAATAAGTTTCCTCTAAATATAATGGATAATTACTGCAATATTATTTTATTAGATAAATCCGAGTCTTTTTATTACGTGATTTAAAATAGATGAATATAATTGAAAAGTTCAATTCGAAGAATTTAAAGTTGATAAGAAAATTATAAACTGGTTTCCTTTATTTTGATTGTTGTTACAACCTTTTAATTTTCGGTAACTCCTTTTTATTTTAAATTAACGAATAACCTTGACGTTAATTCATTGTTATAATTTCTTGTAAGAATTCTATTGTATTTATTCATATTTAGTAGGCAAGAAGGATGGATATTTATAAAATGAATCTAACTGCAGATACAAATGTGTTAGAAACGTTTATCGCGACAAACTCTGCAAAGATAACGGAGGTGAAGGCGGTTATTGTTAAACATGGACTCTGTGGTGTTGATGTATCGGTCTTTCGATAAGCTAGTTACAAAATCAGATGATAATTGTCTTAGTAAACGAAAATAAACCTTAACAAACATTTAAAAAAATAGAAGGAACAAAATCCTTTTCATTACGTTTTTTTAAACACCTCAGAAACAAAAAATGTATTTTTTGTCTCTTTTTCTCTATTCATCTGGAAGCATAGTTTGTGAGCTTTATTTATCCGAAAGAGCGATATTGTGTATCCGAATATTCGGCCGAAGTTTATTACCCGGCCATATGCGGGTAGCGGTAAATAATGCATTCCGGGCAGTGCTGTTTGTTTTCTTAGGTAATGTGCAAAATTTCAAGTATTTCTAAAGAGCGGTTGTCGAAATATAAGCAATTGAAAAATGCAAAAATCGCCAAAAAAGCTATATTTTCTACTTGCTTTTCATACCGCAGTGCATATGCTCGTAGACAAAAACTACTGGATCTAGTAAGCTCAAATTTTATTCTTAAGCCTTTCTCGTTATCAGTTAGGTGCTGGCAAAACTTCCGAATCAATACGTCAAAATTCACGGGATTTTGCATAGAGGTAATTCAGTTTTAACAGTTCAATTTTATGCTTATAAAAATATAATTGCATGAAAACGAATTAAATTCTTTTACAAAATAATACATTAAAGTACCACATAAGTAATTTTTGCAATGTCCTTTTCACACTTCAGGTACATCGGAGCTCTACGGTAGATTTTTTGAGTATGCCGCCTTATGTTGCCGCTTCTCTGTATCATAGCACGGCACGACCCTGAGAGACATAGTCCTTACGGAGGAGTTGAAGTTCCTTTATAGGCTACTTCCCCCCTCAATATGTAATAACTGTATTAAAATATTTTCAAAGCTTCGACACAAATCATTTAAGATTAATATTCAATTATGCATTAATTAAAAATACTTAAATTTGCCAGGACAGAAAATTAATATTTATTAGCTCCAATTACAAAAAAACAAACAATATATATATATATATATATATAATATATATATATAATATTACTAAATTATATTAATGAAAACATGTCTTCAACGAATGAATAAATATCATAGATGGTACCAGATATATATATAATTCTTGTATATATACATAACACATAACATATAATATATATTATATATATATATATATGTTTAAAGCATAGTTTTGTAGTTGGAGCTAATATACATTTAGCAAAATTGAAAAATTTGAACATGGATGTATTATGTAAATTTTGCTCGTTATTTAGAAGGATTTTCAATGAACACAGACTAATATAAATAATAAACAGTTTTGATAAATAATTCTCATGATAATTTAATTAATTTAATTAATGTCCATTAATTTTATATAAAAATATTAATTATTATTAAATGTTATTGACCCATTGACAAAGCTTGGAGAGAGTGGCGACGAATTTCAGCTCATCTAATTAAAGAATGTAGTTTACTTACTTTTCTAGACAAGCCTTGAGACAGTAACAATTCGGGAAAATATAAAGCACTCATTTTAAAGTTTGAAAAAATAGTGTAATAAATTACGGTTTAAAAAAATAATAAATTTTCGTATAAGGAAAAAAAACTATATTTACAAAGATTATAAATATTTTTTAAAATTTAATTTTTCCATGTGTAGTTCCGACACTATTAATATTTAAAAGTGAACATAGACTTTATAAATACTCTGCACAATTATTTCTAGATTTAATATTTTGTATATTCAGACAGGAAATTATATTCATGAGTGTGACTATGTGCGTGTTATCAATAAAATTATTTTATGTCAGTATTTTTAATGAAGGCAAAATATAAAATTTGTCTCTTCTATGATCTTAACAAATAGAGTATCTTCACTAAAATTGCACATAATAATAATTCCACAGATTTACTGAAAGACTTGTTCTTAAAGTTTATTAATAAATCTACATTAGACGAAATTTAGATTTCTCGTAAACTAGAATTGTTTTCTTCAAAAAATAGTTATTAAAAATTTGCTGGTACACTCGACTCTATTCAATTTATAATTGTTTTAATTCTGTAAATTTTTAATACGTTTTGTAACAAAATGTAATTGTAAATAAATATGACACGATTTCAGCAGTTTTATATGTTGATGATGTTAATTATTAAAACAGATGAATGATGATTGATTTAAAAAAATTATTATTAGTTCTTGCGAAATAAAACAGATATTATTTATTTATTTATTTAATAGTACAAGGGATACCCTGTATGTACAAGCATATTACAACAAAAAATATATTACAGTATCAATTTCAGTAAAAATTAACAGTAAGCAGCAGCGGCTTTAATGATTGCGAGGTCCCGGGCGGCAGATCTTTGCGAGGCCCTTGTCCTTTATGCAAAGTATGTGAATTGAAAATAGATATTTCTGATGATTGACGAGAAATGCGAAAGTTATAAATAAATAAATTTAGAGTGTTAAAATATTATATTAGAAGATTTATAAAAGTTAACAGTCATAAAGACGACAAATTAGTAATGATGATAAACTAAGGTACATAAATGCCTTAAAAGATATACGCAAGGATTTAAAAATGATGTTTGCGGCTTATAACTGATAGCTAATGATAAAATAAAAAGTTTTAAATAACAACTTTATTCTACTCGAGTTGTCACGCGAGGCCCCAGGCGATTGCCCTGCTCGCCACCCGCTAAGGCCGCCACTGACAGTAAGCGCGTAATAATTAGCCTGTGAAAAGTAAAAAGTAATACAATATTAATACTAATAACAAAGAAAACCGACAAAAATAATTATTATATCTACACAAAAAAAAAATAAAAATACACACAAAAATGACAGCAAATAGTTGACGCAAACAAAAAAAAATGCTATAAAATAATATAGAACAAAAAATTAAATTATTAATTATAATACGCCCAAAAGCGCCGACCATAAACGCTGCCAACTGTGAAGTACTAAATTATCAACTAATATACTATATTCACACCTACTGGTGGTTAACCATCTGAAAAAAATCTTAGACTAAACAAATTAGATTCCTTTAGTCATTTATGTTAATAAGAAAACTATAAATACAATGGTATTTATTATAATCTTGTAACAATTGCTTAGGATCATTTCGATATACAAAAATTCGCAACAAGGACACAATTCGATTTCCCGACGCTACTCTTTGAGAGATTAACAACAATTCAGTGGACTCGGTAAGTTCACTAACCGACTGTTTGTGTAACCAACTTAAATGATTTTTATTATACTGTATTAAAATAAAGAAGGACCCTGTGGAACTCCAAACATATAATATACGATAGAATCCATCTTTTTAAAGAGTATAAACGTTTAATAAAATTAATTTGTAAAATATCATCTTTTTCTCTTCAATCAATACCCCAAATCTCGGATCCATATAACACTACTAACTAAATAAAGGACTGAAATAATTTTAATTTATCTTTCCAGCGTAACAATCTACCAGATACGCAAGCCTTAATATTCTTGTCTGTTCCAATATTCACTTTATGAAAATACTTTAATGGGGCATCTTCGGCGATGTTGCCGATCTTTGTTCCTGATCGTGTTTTGCTATGGTTTGATTTGGCCGCAAACAACAACAAGCAGAAATAATTGGATCCACATACAAACCCACACTGGAAACCAAGGCTAAAGTTAAAAAATCAGGAACCTGCAGAAAGCAATGGATCTGGAGAAATCGGATTCGAAGTTCACTAAAGTAAAGGGGCAGAAAAGTCCTAAATAACCGGAAAAAGACGATGAAAATACTTATTGCATATATTGCAATGAACAACGTGAAACTACTCAGGAAAAATGGATTATGTGCTGCCAGTGTGAACTGTGGTCTCATGTGGCTGTACAGATGTAGAAAATGAGTTGGTCCAATTTATTTGCGATGTGTAGGGCATAAACAATTAGCTGTTAAGCATATTTCATTTCTACTGCTTGTTTGAGTTCACTAATTCATTTATATTGCTTTTAACTTGCATTGGATATTTTCAATTATTATCTGTTTGATATTTTGTAATTAATTTTTGTTTACGTTTTCTTTACTTAAATATGCCTTTGAACTTGTATTTCGTTGTTATAATACTAAGTAAGTTTTTGGACTTGTATTTCTTGGTTTTAATAATGAATTCCAACTTATACGTTGTTAATAATACAAATTTATATACCTGCTTGTCTTGCCCCATTACTGTTGCCGAGGTTGCTCCTAGTATGGGGGCAACTTCTGCAATTGCTATCCTTTTATAAAGTTATTATTATTATGATTATTTTTATTTCCAAACTGATTTTAATCAATTCTATGGTAAGGTTGCGTTCTGGTAGACAATAAACAACGCTTTTCTTTCAGTTCACAGCAGTATTTATTACACAAAACTTAACTTATTCTTAACGTGCCGACGTTGCCCCGTCCTCCCCTATAGTTTATTTGGCACAGATCTGCCTTTATCATAAATAAAACACTAACTGATTTTTATATAAACATCACTAATTTACTTTGACCTATTTATAAAAGAACCTTGAAAACGTAACTATATTTAATGACGATGAATACGTTAAAATATAAAATAAATTTTCTATCATACTAGCTTATTTTACTATATCAAATAATTATTTGTAATGTATTTATCAATGCTCACACTATGCATTTCTTTGTATATATGTGTAATATTTTAAGTATACAAAAAGTATTTAAAAGTTAGATTATATCAATGACGAATATTTCTTTTCAAATCACGATTAAACCGTTTTTATATCCTGTTGAAACTTCAAGGTTTCATGAACAGAAATAATTGTCTAAACCTTTACACTTTAATATACTGAATTATGTAATGTCTGGAGATATGAATAAAAATGTAGATGCAGTATATAGAACATTTTTGATGCGACATTTTATATAAAATGGAGATGCAAAAATGTAACACGTATGATTCAGCTAGTGTTTTCTCACGTTTGTTTTATTGGTACGTAATATTATTTAATGTTTTTAATTATAAAATTTTTTGATATGAATAACTTTTAAATTCGTTGTGACTATACATTTTAGCGGAAGATGAAATTTAAAAATATAACATATTTATATAATGTTATTACTTTTTGTAACATCTTCACAAATTTTATATTATTTTTTTAATTCTTATCACGAAATGGGAGATTAAACAGCAAAAAATCCTATCCGCAGGTTATTGTTGGAACTAGTAAATTGATAAATAATTTATATTAGGGTCTTTCGGTTTTTAAACAACGCTCTTTCATAAATGTTTTAACAGTCGAATCGGCTACGATTAAGAATTCCACAATAAAAATTGCATAACTCATTTTGTATTTTATTCCGGTTTCCTGCAATTTATAGACTAATCATTTTTGAATGATCATACTTGTAACAGATCTGACATAATATAGGCTTTTTCGAAAATGTATTACATGAAGATTTTAGTCGTTTTGTTTGTTTGTTAAGTTATGGCAATGTAACTCTGCCTAGGAGGATGCCTTCCGGGAGGTCTTTTTAAGGGAAACTGGTCCCTATTTAGACGTTACAGACGTGGAGAATAAGGGAAACTGGCCCCTATTTAAGCGTTACAGACGTGGAGAAAACGTGGCCAGCCCGTTCGAGCGGGGCGCGAACCGACGACCGAACTCCCAGTGTTTGGGAATGAAGACTGCTTGGCCACTGGTGGACATTTTTAATCGTTTTCAACGAGTTTATAAACGAATACTTTATAATTGTTTGCGTTTAATATTTTTGCGCTATTGCTATCATTACTTTTTATGTTTTTGTATTTACTATTTACACTTGTATTTTTATGTATTATATTTTATGTATCTGGGTTACACTGTTAATAGGGGGAAAACTTGTCATTTACTTAACATTTGTAAAAATTAAAATAATATTAATAAAATAATAGTAATAATAATAATAATAATAATATACATAATACATAATACAAGTCGTTATAATTTTTAAACTCGTTTTCTCTTAAACATTGTTCAATCCAATATGCTGTTTCTGAACATTTGTTTCAATATATTGTGCATAATATAATTGAGAAGTCAATTTGATTATTTATGTTATATTATACATTTAAGGTAAACTTTCGTTATTTGTAGATTCTTATATAATATTTATATAACTGAAACTTTGAAGTGTAAATAAGGGTTCTAAGTTAGAGTACATTATTATGACCAAGACAGGTTACACTGGGGTATCAGACCAAGTACAATTTTTTTTTAAAACTGAGCTATCACCTATTATTTAGGTAAATTCTAGATAGTTTTACCATACACGGTTATGTTAGAATAGCACACATTATTTTAAGAAGTAGTTCTGCTATGTAATTTAGATTTGTTACTAACAATTTGTTGTGTTTATTATAAGCACACACATCTTAATAGGAGCTTTTACAAACTACAAAAGTTAAATTACTCAAAAAGTAAAAATATTTTATATTTACATTTATAATGCTACGTGACTCTAAAAGGGGTTGCCAAAACCCCTTTTACTAGCTTTTTAAAAATCATCGATTTATGAGTTAAATGAAGCACATGTAATGATATTGAATAGATGATGTAAATAGCAAAAAGCAAATATTCTAATGCTTCAAATAAAATTTTAATTCTAGAAAACAACTTAATTGAAGTTACACCTTTTTTGTTATTCATGAGGGGATGTTATTGCACAAATATTAAATATCTTATCTGTATAAAATATATAATTAAATTTTATTGTCATTCCTGTGTTTATGCAAGAGCGAAAGGATTTCTTCGAAATACGATTTTCAAATTGCAGAATATATCAAGAAAAGAATATATTCGTTATATTTAACGCTAGAGAACATCGTGTTATTTGCGTGTGAATATATCATTATAAGAATTCAGCTGTTGACAATGAACGTTGCATTATTCAAATATGGCTTATACACGTGGCAATTAATCAGATATTTTTGAAGGTGTGTTCTTGTAAACACATTTATACAATAAATATTTTTAAAACAATAATTTTATTTGACAAGCTACAATTACGATTTAGAATATCGAATGAAATGTTTTTGCTAAAATTGCTTTAAAGATGTATATTGAAGAAAAAATTAATTTTATTTACCGTATTTTACGAACTATAAGACGCACTTTTTTCTTCGAAAAATTGCCTCCAAAATTCAGGTGCGTCTTGTAGTCCGTAGCATCTTATAGGTATTTTTTTAAAAAAAATTGTTTAAAAATTAAGGTGCGTCTTATAGTTCGTAAAATACGGTAATTGATGATTTATTATTTTGGTCGTATTTCCTTGCTAGTAGTAGTAGTAGTAGGATACCTTTATATTCAACAGACACACACTATCTCTTACTGTATACATAATCACTGCTATGAAGCAGTGATTATATATTGTAGCATACCAGTGATTCTTAACCACTGTGCCGCGGCACTTTAATGTGCCGCGAGATTTATGAAGTATGAAGTGTGCCGTCACTGCGAATATCCATACTTAAGCGACTTCAGACAAGTAGTTTAATCGGATCTACCTACCTACAGCGCGTTTGGAAATTGTAACCGGTGTTAGCGGTAAATGCCAGTAGTTACCAAGGCTTTTAGAAAATGTGACCTAAATAACCAACCGCGTTTAAAAATCAGTTTTGAGTTTTTCAACGTTCCAAAGAAAAACATTTTAATTTTACGATTGTGATTCGCTCGATTGTACTATAAGACTGGTAAACTCTATTCCCTATACAGACAATTTATTTATGATAAAAGTTTTGTGACATTTCAAATTCTATGCGATGCCAATCTCCCTTGTATCACCTTTAGTTGCTTTTTTACTCCTTTCGTTTCTCTGCTCAACAATTCACTGAATAGGTAAAGCAATCCTCCTATACCAGCATAATCACTTTGTTTAAACCAACCCTCCATTTCCAATACACCTAAAGCCAAACTTTTTCACTCCATTACATCTGCACTCGCTATGTTAATTAAACCTTCAGCCACTTCACTACAACCCCACTTGCTTCGCGGAATTTTCTGCTCGCTTCGCTGACTTGTTTGAAAGTTTAGTCACGATTGATCGATTTATGATGCCATCATTTTTATTTCGTTTTTCTGATAAAGGGAGACCTCGTGAAAATACAAATTACACATATTAAGTGGGTTATATTCCTGATTCTCAAACTTTTTATTATCACATTACACTTTTAATAATTTTAAAATTTGGCGTGTTTTACTGTTTATTGAGTGTTGAACACAAGATCGTGTTATTAATTAAACACTTGGATTTTTTCCATCTTTATTCAGTTGATACAGGTACTTCTACTCGTTTCGGCACCTAGCCTCTCATCAGTCAACTAAACAGGAAATAGTATATACAGTATTCTGAATATCACATCATACAAAGATAAATTGTACAGAAATTTATCTAAACTCATGTACATTTTCTTAGACATACCATTAACTTGCGGTACGCAAGGGCGCGTATACACCACAAGTTCGAATTCTTCCAATTAGGACAATAAAATGACTGCAACAACCTTATAAAATCTACGTACATCTAATTAAAACATGAAACGATATATAAATATACAAGCCTATACAGTTATAAATTGAGGCGTGTCAAAACAGATCCGATGTTGGGTCTTGCTTTCAAATAAACGCGATATATTTTCCATCTTCTTATCGAAGTCGATCAATATACTTGGCTCACTTCATTTTAGTTTCACCTTGATACATCACAGAGTCGGAAAACACCCTTTTTTTACATCCTATCTCTTGTTGGCTCATTACACATTATCGTGCAGGGTTGCTGTTTAGCAATGATTTGCATATTCAACTGTTTTGCGACGATCGGAATTTGCATAATTATTCAAATAACTAAGAATAGATAAACAAATCAAAAATTCAACTGAAGATTATATCTATAATATTCTTAACCAATTTTCGCTTATTTTTACGCTTAAATTTTTTATTTATACAATTTTTGGAGTTTATAATAGCCACACTTTGTTTAAATTTTCTATTATATGTATTCTTCTCTTTATATAGAATTTTTGCATCAGCTTTATTTATATTACAATTATTTAGTAGGCAGTGATCGTGAAAGACAGAATTTAATCGATGATATTTCAAATCCGCAACATGTTCCTTTAATTATGGTAAACTCTTCTTTTTCTCTTTTTTCTTTATGCTCACTAGTAACTTTCTCTGTTTCTTGCACCAAATCCTTTATTTTGCTATTCTTTATTCCCATTCCTTTTGCCAGCTTCGTGATGTAATCTACTTTTTTTCTTGTGCGTTGTATCCTGCTACAATGCGTGTACGCTCTTCTAAGCAGTGCTCTGAAGGCTGCCAACTTGTAGTTCGCAGGATCATGAGAGGTCCATGGTATCATCTCTGGAATGTACGATGGTTTACTATACACCTTAGTAGCTATTTTTCCTTCTTCTATTTTTATATCGATGTCAAGGAAATGTACTTTTCTATGCCTTTGTTGTTCTATTTCCAGCTCCAGCCTTAAATTATTGTTGTTTATATCTCTACTGAATTCTCCTACGTGTCCGGTTTCTCATTCCAGATAATACATACATCATCTACATATCTTGCATATAGCAATATTTTTCCTTCATACTTGTGCAATTTGCTACTTTCCAGAAATCTTACTACTAATTCGCATAATAACCCTGATACAGGGCTACCCATTGGCACACCCTTATGCTGCTTGTATGTATTAGCTTCAAACTCGAAGAACGACGAAAAAGTGGCTAAGTGCGCCAATTCTAATATTTGTCTTCTTAATTTTGCTGCATTCTCCACATTTTCTAATAAAAAAATCCCTCAAGCGACAAAAACATAGCTCCAACTTAAGCAACATATATATAAGAATAGGAGTAGAGAAGAATAAGAAAATAGCATACAAGAGGGATGTTCTTTTAATCTTATATTTAACTTGCGTTTTGTTTTACCTATGTAAATACTGGCGTTATTACAAGTACATGGAATTTCGTAGACGATATTCTTTGCTTCTCCTTTCGCTTCTTTATTTTGTTTTATAGGCTACATTTGTTATTTTTCAATCTAGATTACAGTTTTTCTTATTTAGGCGCAAGTTTTATGTTTACTTTTCGCATTTCTTTATTAATTTCTTCATATAAACCTTTTACATACGGGAAACTAATACAGGTACTCCTCACATTACGACGTATTTGCTTAACGACCACTCGCACTTAGGACCAATCGAGTTTCGCCCTGCAATTCGGGGAATCCCCTTTCTCAGCTTGAGTGTCGGTCAGTGGCAAATGGTGACATGCGCACTAAGCGTACTGTAATTGTCTTTTCATGAATAAATTTGAAATTTGTTGCATAAATTGTATAATTTTACGACGATCCTATATTCCCGGTGCAAGCTCCTCGCTTATCGACCAATTCACTTAACGACGTAGTCGTCGAAACGGAACTCGGTCGTAAAGTGAGGAGTACCTGTATATCTTATATCTGGGCCTTGTTTTCTCTGTTCATCATTTTTGTCATTTATTTTCTTTTTCCATATACTAATTATTCGATTTAGGTAATCATCCAAAATAAGTTTTTTTTTTTTTTAAATTCATGTAGGCCTATATGCTTGGACATATTAGTGGACATGCTGGTTCTAGTTTTAATTTTATCATATTCCGTATTGAAGATGTTTTGTTTTATATGTAAGGGTATATTGTAATCGTATTTAATAGTCGTGTTAATAGAACATGGCTTTTTAAAAGGTTCGAATTCTATATTGTCTACATTCCTTTTAATTGTAAGATCCAAATAATTGATACTATTTGTTGACACTGTCTTCTTCTTCTATCTTAAACTGAATTCGTTTATGTATATTATTTATGAATATTTCTATCTGTTTAATTGTAATTTCTGAATTGTCGTACAGTATATAATTAGAATATCATCAACATATCGTCTATAAAATTTTACACTTTGTATTTTGTTAACCTTTTCGTCTACATCTATCATTACTATTTCAGCAAGTTTAAGTCCTATAAATGATCCCATACTGATTCATTTTGAGTGTAATAGTTCCCATCAATTTCAAAATAGTTACTTCTGTAAGAAAACAGGAACTATTTCTGGACAGGAACTATTTTAATCTTAAAATACTAAGATCGGCTATAAAATATAAATATATTATGCTTAGATGTTTAAAGTGCAACCTTAAAAAAATGAAAAATAATAATATAGGATACCCAAATGAAGAAAACGAACCAATCATAAATTTAAGTAATTATGAAGCCAATAAGCATAAAAAAACTAGTTAAGAAATTCCAGTATCCGTCTAATGATGAAATAGATGAATGGAGAGAATCTTTGGTTAAAACCAAAACTGAGGTCAAAATTCCCGAAGATATTCTTGAAACAATACGTGAATGTCTGGATTTTAGT
This sequence comes from Centruroides vittatus, assembly GCF_030686945.1. NCBI lineage: Eukaryota > Metazoa > Arthropoda > Arachnida > Scorpiones > Buthidae > Centruroides > Centruroides vittatus. The sequence continues at coordinate 852,780 of NW_027122249.1, read as the reverse complement.
GGCCTGAATAGATGGGAAATTTTCAACATTACAGCAGAGCATCGTTTATCCGAATCAATTGGGGACTGGGGTTGTTCGGATAACGGATTTTTTCGAATAACCGATTACGTTCGAAAAAATATATTAACCTATCCGATGTTAAAAATTTTTACTGATGCGTGTCGCTTCGTGTTGAATTTTTCGCCGTTGCCTATTGCTTGGTGTTGAATTTTCGTCGATTTTAAGCCTAACGAAAATTTTCATAATAATAATTGAGGCTATTGTATCGTTAAAAATTATTTCTTTATTAAAATCCTACTATTAGTTCACACTCTCCCTATATATATATATATATATATCTTGTTTAAATTTTCAATCGTTAATAAAATACTTTTTATTCATCCACTCAAGTTCAAATACATTTTTTAAAACTTGTAGTGGATGACACTTGATGTTAATACAGTTTTTTCAGATATTGATTCATTAATTAGATTTAACTATTGGTTAATATTACCTGTGGTATCGAAGATGGCGACGGGGGAATTTTTTCCCTACATACTAGACGGTGACATAGATAATCTCGAAGTAGAATACCGAGTGATCTAAACGTTAGGTTTGATATAAACAAAATAAAGAAGCGAAAGGAGAAGCAAAGAATGTCGTCTACGAAATTCTATGAACTTGTAATAACGCCAGTATTTTACATAGATGAAACAAAACGCAAGTTAAATATAAGATTAAAGGAACATGTTGCGGATTTGAAATATCATCGATTAAATTCTGTCTTTCACGATCACTGCCTACTAAATAATTGTAATATAAATAAAGCTGATGCAAAAATTCTATATAAAGAGAATAGGGGCGTATTCGTACTATTGTCGCATTATGCAAATTAATAAATTTCCCTGTCGCCGTCTAGTATGTAGGGAAAAAACTTTCCCCGTCGCCATCTTCGATACCACGGGCAACATTAGCGAAATTGAGGCCGAAGTTTTAAACGCGAAAACGTGTACGTCAGACGTTCGGCGCCGGGTTGTAAGCCTAGAAGTTTGACAATGGTGTATGGAAAGTCAGCGGAATCATGCTCGACATTCCAAACGCCATTGTCAAACTTCTAGGCTTACAGGAAAGCGGCGCCGAACGTCTGACATACACGTTTTCGCGTTTAAAACTTCGGCCTCAACCTCGCTATTAACCTAATTATTAATACTTTAAATAGAGTTTTAGCAGTTTGTAATGAAAATTAAAATCAACAGGCAGTAGCTCAATCGGTAAATTTGAAGGATTTCAGTATTTTTCACGTGAAGGTGAAGAATGCGAGTTCAATTCTTGCGAAAATCAATAGTTTTTTGAAAATTTTTGCTTTAAGTAGACGTTTTATCCAAATGATTTTCGAGAGTGTGTTAGCAGTTGTGGCTTAGTGGTTAGAATGAAGGATTTTTCTCAAAAAATAAAATTGAAGAAATTTTATGGTTTGGGTTCAATTCCGATTTCTCTTTCTATTTTGCCACTTAATATTGTGATTCTGTCATATGTATATACATATTTTTATTAATTGTAATTATTTAATAAAAAGTAACTAAAATAAAATTTTTCTTTGTTGATGTAAGTAGGAATTGACTTTAAAAATTTTTTTTATATTACTTGTTTTGTACAAACAAAATAAATATATTGAAAAATATAAAAACAAAAAAAAATTATACTTTAGAAGTTAATCTAGTATTAGAAACGTTCGATTCAGCATGACACAGTCCGACTGGAAAGCTTTCGGTTAACAGACATTTCGGTTGATCGACTTTCGGATAAATGACGCTCTACTGTATATCAAATTTAGACCGTGAATGTAACACTCTTCAGAAAACTGAATCACAATTTGTAAAAATGATTTCAGCAATAAGATAAGGAAATACAAAACAAAAAAAAGGAAAAACCGTTATAAAAGACAAAAATTATTATAAATATAAAGTTAAAATTAGCGAACTACAAAAATTTTTGGCGGATAATAAGCTAGAGATAATTAAAGCCGATAAATCAAAACAGGTTATCATAGTAAATGTTGATTGGATAAAAACTAAGAAATACGAATTAATAGAAAGTGAATGATTCAGACAACTTTCGATAGACCCATAAGAAATTAAATATAAAGAGCTCAAAAACAGAATTACGAGTTTACAAAAACTGAACAAATTCACTAAAGCTGATAAAGAATTTATTTTAAGTGATCTCACGCCAAAAATTCACATTCAACTAAAAACCCACAAAGCTGTGTATAAAGTAAGGCCCATAATAGACTTTAAATACGCAACGTTATATAACTTAGAAAAAATTTTAAAGCAAAAACTCAAATTCAATCAAAATTGCAAGTTTGCCATATCTAATACATATGAACTCTTAAAAGATGTTAAATATATAGAAATAGAAAATGCCTTTAAAATTGCTAGTCTAGGAATAATCCACATGTACCCCTCCATGGCAGGGCAGTAATTGAAGAAAAACTAAAACAGCTTAATGTGGATCCAGAGATAATTGACCTAAGAGAGTTTTCTTCCAGAAGTAACTATTTTGAAATTAATGGGGACTATTACACTCAAAATGAAAGTAGTATGGGATTATTTATAGGACCTAACCTTGCTGAAATAATAGTGATAGATATAGACGAAAAGATTAACAAAATACAAAGTGTAAAATTTTATAAACGATATGCTGATTATATACGACAATTCAGAAATTAAAATTAAACAGTAGAAGTATTCATAAATAATCTACATAAACGAATTCAGTTTAAGATAGAAGAAAAAGACAGTGTCAACAATAGTATCAATTATTTGGATCTTACAATTAAAAGGAATGTAGACAATATAGAATTCGAACCTTTTAAAAAGCCACGTTCTATTAACACGACTATTAAATACGATTACAATATACCCTTACATATAAAACAAAACATCTTCAATACGAAATATGATAAAATTAAAACTAGAACCAGCAAGTCTACTAATATGTCCAAGCATATACATGAATTAAAAAAAAACAAAAAAAAACTTATTTTGTATGAATACCCAAATCCAATAATTAGTATATGGGAAAAGAAAATAAATGATAAAATAAATGACAAAAATAATGAACAGAATAAACAAGGTTCAGATATAACATATATTAGTTCACCGTATATAAAAGGGTTATATGATCAAATTAATAAAAAAATGCGAAAATTAAACATAAAACTTGCGCCTAAATACGAAAAACTGCAGTCTAGATTAAAAAATAACAAATATAGCCTATAAAACAAAATAAAAAAGCGAAAGGAGAAGCAAAGAATGTCGTCTACGAAATTCTATGTACTTGTAATAACGCCAGTATTTACATAGATGAAACAAAACGCAAGTTAAATATAAGATTAAAGGAACATGTTGCGGATTTGAAATATCATCGATTAAATTCTGTCTTTCACGATCACTGCCTACTAAATAATTGTAATATAAATAAAGCTGATGCAAAAATTCTATATAAAGAGAAGAATACATATAATAGAAAATTTAAACAAAGTGTGGCTATTATAAACTCCAAAAATTGTATAAATAAAAAATTTAAGCGTAAAAATAAGCGAAAATTGGTTAAGAATATTATAGATATAATCTTCAGTTGAATTTTTGATTTGTTTATCTATTCTTAGTTATTTGAATAATTATGCAAATTCCGATCGTCGCAAAACAGTTGAATATGCAAATCATTGCTAAACAGCAACCCTGCACGATAATGTGTAATGAGCCAACAAGAGATAGGATGTAAAAAAAGGGTGTTTTCCGACTCTGTGATGTATCAAGGTGAAACTAAAATGAAGTGAGCCAAGTATATTGATCGACTTCGATAAGAAGATGGAAAATATATCGCGTTTATTTGAAAGCAAGACCCAACATCGGATCTGTTTTGACACGCCTCAATTTATAACTGTATAGGCTTGTATATTTATATATCGTTTCATGTTTTAATTAGATGTACGTAGATTTTATAAGGTTGTTGCAGTCATTTTATTGTCCTAATTGGAAGAATTCGAACTTGTGGTGTATACGCGCCCTTGCGTACCGCAAGTTAATGGTATGTCTAAGAAAATGTACATGAGTTTAGATAAATTTCTGTACAATTTATCTTTGTATGATGTGATATTCAGAATACTGTATATATTATTTCCTGTTTAGTTGACTGATGAGAGGCTAGGTGCCGAAACGAGTAGAAGTACCTGTATCAACTGAATAAAGATGGAAAAAATCCAGGTGTTTAATTAATAACACGATCTTGTGTTCAACACTCGATTCCAGTTTGTTACGGCTCCAGTGACCATCCTCTAGCTATGGACTTACTGAGGGCTCATTTTTGCCCCCTTGTTGCTAATACTATTAAGAATGGCCCCGCGCTCGACTGCACCAGTCTCCCTTACGTTTTGATGTGAGTCTGCATGCCACTATTCCAAATTGCAGCTTTATTTGCCATCTGCCCGAACAGAGATAGGTTCTATTTTAGGGAGATGTTAGAAACTCTGACGGGGGCCGCGGACAAGTCCACTGCACTCGGACCACAAGCTTCATTAAGGCCTGGAACACAGTCCCAAAGCCCATTTAACTCTGACACCTCTGGAACCTTAGGCTCGAGTCCGAAGACTCCACCAACGGCCGAGACCAAGACGAGTCTTTTGGGACCCCAATACCCGTTGCCTCCCGCCGCTAGGCCCCCTGCCACGTCCAGGCCGGTTCCCTACCCGGAGTCGTAGCTCAGACTAATAAAATTTAACAATGAGTTTACCAACTAACTGCAATGAGGCTGTATATTTTTAAAAAACCCATTTATACAGCTACTCAGGCAGGCATTGCTATTGATTTCTGGAAAGCAGAGTTTTTCTGTGGGATGCTTGGTGTATTGTAATCGTGCTAACTTTCGCATTATTTTGTGCTTTTTGATGTATCGTCTATTTACTGTTTCTGTACTTTTTAGCAAGTGCAGGAAGTAGTGTTTTTTTCGGTGTACTTGGTACTTCAGAAGGTAATTTGGTGGGCGATGTCAACTGATTATTCTTCTAGCTTTACTTATGTTTCACGATACAACCTTACCAGTATTCACTCTGGACATATTTTGTAACTCGTCTGATTCTGAAGACCAGTGCCACTTGGCGTATGATAGATTTACGTTGTTTCTTCTCTTATCCTTTTTCTCATTCTTGTACTGTCTTAATGTTTCCAATATTTTATTACTCTCTGTTTAATTTTTTCTTCTCTTTTTCTTTTATCTAATACAGTAGAGTCCCGAAAACTCGGCTTAATGTGGACCGAAGGGTGGCCGAGATTGTGAAAATGCCGGGTTATCGGGAATGGGGTTAAAAAAGAGTAAGTACGAGTGAAAAAAAAATAAGTACGAGTGTTTACTCAAAAAATACTGTACTGTACTTGTATGTATTGTTTGCTTGAGAATACAACAGAGAATAAACTGCCCAAATACCCTTAAACACAGGAAAAGTACGTACTTTATAAAGGCATAGAGCCTTTACTAAATGAAAATTAATGAATACACGGTGTACAGTAATTTACATGATAAGACAGACCTCAGAAAATACTTTGAGGCATAAAGCTGTCTATAATGAAAATTAACTAGCCGACTTTGCAAAACCTGGCTATTTTTTTTAAAGAAATGCGTAATGTCCTGTCGTCTTCCGCACTGCACTCTGCGTTTTGCTGCTTCATCACGAAGACAACGAAGGAACAGTAAGTCCATTACCGACGCACCTTGTTGTTCAAAATATTGAAGCGCGGTTTTGACAGCCTTTAGTCCCTCACTATGTGATATTTTAGGAACTTCTACGGTGCAGTCCTCAACGTCAACGTCTTCATTTTTTCCGGCATTTTTTCATTAACTGTGACAGCAGGAATAATTTCTGCGTCAGACATAAAGTTTTGTTCAGTATCGTTCTGGAACCACTGTTCGACGTCATTTTCATCGGCTTCTGCACATCCAGGAACTCTTTTCAGGAGGTCGAGTAAGTTAACATGTTCTGCATCATCATGTTCAACGAACTCATTTCCCTCCTGATCAAGGAGTATTCGCCAGGAACGAACTAGTGTTAATGATTCTAACTCGTTCCAGGCGTCTGCCACTCAGCCAACAACATCCAATAGGTTAATTTTCTTCAAGTTCTGAATAAGACCTTGACCAGCATCGTTTGCAGAAAGAAGGGAGGATAACAGCTTGCGCCTATATTGTCTTTTGACACTAACCAAAACTCATTGGTCCATTGGCTGGCATAACGCTGTGACATTGGGTGAGAAAAACATTGCTCGTATGTCCCCATTGTTTAACTCTTCAATGTCTGGGTGCAAAGACGGGTTGTCAAAAATCAGAATAGCCTTCCTTGGCAGGTTTTTAGATTTTAAAAACTGCTTAACCTATGGAATAAATACTTCATGGAACCGTTCTTTGAAAATTGCACAGCTCATCCAGGCATGTGACTGGTTTCGGTACCAAACTGAAAGTTTATCCATTTCAGTGTGCTTAAACGCACGTGGTTTCTTTGATTTTCCCATGAGACAAAGCTTTAATTTGTGCTCACCTGTTGCATTACTGCATTCTAGGAGTGTTACCCTCTCCTTGCTCTTTTTAAAACCTGGGGCTGACTGTTCTTTCTTGAAAGCAAGACTTTTCGCTGGTAGCAGTTTATAATTTAACCCTGTTTCATCACAATTGTTCTCCGGTCAAACTTTCAGCTTCGATAAATTTCTTAAAGTTTTCTTTAAAGTGAGACATACCCTCCGTGTCACCAGATACTTTTACCCCACAAGTACTAAGCTGCCGGACTCCATAGCGTTTCTTCCAGCGATCAAGCCAGCCAGTGCTTGCGACAAATTTAGGATCGTTGTCTTTTTTAAATTCTTCATAAAATTTCAAGGCTTCCTCTTGCAAGATTGGTCCACTAATTGGCTTGCCCTTCTCTCTTGTTTGGAGAAACCAAATGCTTCACTTACCTCATTAAAGTCACTTTCCTTCATACTTTTCCTTTCTTTCAATGTTTCTGTACACATTCTGTTAACACACCACGACTCGATTTTTGTCCGTTTATTCTTCCAGTCTCCAATCGTACTTTTGACGACTCCCAGGTCATTAGCCTGACACTTTCTGCCTTATCCACTCTCTTTAATGCCCGCAACTTTTGCTCCATAGACAAGTTCACTTGTTTTCTTTTAATGGAAGATTAATAATATAACAGGCGTAAAATATTATAAAAGATATGTGGATGATGTCCTAATTATATATAATGATGCAGAAGTAAAGCCTAATATAATAAAAAACATAATAAACAATATAGATAAGGATATCCAATTTAAAATACAAGAAGAAAATGTGGTCGATAATAGCATACGATACTTAGATGTTATGATAACAAGAAATGAAAACGAATTAGACTTCGAACCTTTTAAAAAACCATGTTCAATTAGCATCACAATAAAGTATACTTCAAACATACCACTATACATAAAACAAAATATTTTTAACATGGAGTACCAGAAAATACAGAGTAGAACTAGTAAAGAAATTAATAAACTCAAACACATTAACGAATTGAAAAAAAAATTTGCTCTAGACGGGTACCCAACCAGATTGATTAATAAATGGGAAAATAAAATTACTAATAACCAAATTAAAACAAAGAATTAAAAAACTGAACAGAAAATAAAATATGTCAGCTTCCCATACATTAGGAACCTTTATGAAGAAATCGACATAAATATGAGGAAAAATAATATAAAACTTGCCCCAACATACGAAAATTTATTATCTAGACTTAAAGCTAAACAAAGAAAAAAGAAACAGAAGATAGAAAAAGATGGTATGAAAAATATAGTCTATAAGATACCATGTACTTGTGCAAACACTAACTTCTACATAGGAGAAACAAAACGAAAACTCAAAATAAGAGTGAAAGAACATATAGCCGATTTAAAGTACAACAGACTAAATTCAGTATTCCATGACCACTGTGTGTTAAATAATTGTAAAATCGATGATAATAAAATAAGTATTCTACATAGAGAAAAGAAGACATACAACAGGAAATTCAAAGAAAGTGTAGAAATCATTAAAAATATAAGACCTGCATAACTACTAATTTAAGTATAAAAATCAACGAAAACTGGATTAAATTATTATAAAAATTATTATAAAATATAAAAAACTGTTCTAAGACTCGATGTTACGTCATTTGCATAGTGATAAATATTAAAAGAACCAAAAGCCGAAAAAAATAGCAATGGAAACATACTGTGTACTAATAAGTTCTAAAAAATGCTGCTAAGCTTTAGAATAATTTTATTGGAAGAGAAAAACCCCCTAAAAACAGGAATATCTGCCCTATTGGTATTCAACCAAATGTATGCAAATCGGAAACAGATCGTATTGCGCAGTTGAAGTGGAGGAGTACGAGATCAGTATGCGGACACAACTCTAGACACTACGCAAGGGAATACCTAGATAACATGCCAGTAGATGAATCTCAGGTGCGGTTTATAAATACGATCCGTGGAGAATAACCCGATATGTTTCCACAAATTGATATTAAAGCTTTTTATGGAATTTTATAAAGATTCGTACCCTTGGACTATTCGCACTCTGTCTATGCTTCCGAACGAGGTACGGTCCACCTTTTAATGATATACAAGCTCTTACCACCAGCACCAGGATTTAGAAGTTGGCTGAGGAGGGGCACCGGCCCGAAACGCGTAATGTAAAAAAAGCGTTCCAACCGAATAAAAGGATGAAAAATTCGCCCAGTGTTTTTTAATCTACGTCACTACATTGTGTCTACGAAAGAAAGAAAGAAAGAAAGTATAAAATACGGTTTCCTCAAGATAATGCTACAATTTATCATCAGGCCATAACTTTGGCAAAAATAGCTATTGGAATATTTTATAAACAGCACAGAGGTTATAGACAGTCAACGAACCTCTTTGATAAACGTCTTAATAGCAAATGTTTAAAATTTGCGAGAAAAAAGTACACAACGCTTTTAATAAGCTTAAACAAGTGTATCATTAATAACGATGTCGAGGGTGTTAAACACTTTATGATAGAAATAAAGAGAAGTACAACAATTTTGCTGACATATAAGAAGTTCAGCATGAAAAGAAAGTGTTGGGTTCGTCCTATTTTATTGGAGCGAGAGGAAAAGGGCGAATATAGAAGCCTTGTGCAGCAAATGCGGATATGTGATAAATTGGGATATTATATGTATTTCAGGATGAGCCCAGAAAGGTAAGTTTTGACACTTTTGCATTCCGTGTTTTATTTATTATTTATTTCAATCTTATTTTAATCTAATAAATCGTTAGTGTATAATCTGAGATACGAATTTATATACAAACTACTCAAATGTAAAGATTGAATAATTCTGCTAACTCAGAATATTTTGCTATATGATTTAGTTAGTTCTATAATATAGCATAGATTTAATAGATAATATAACATTTATAAATGTTAGTTCATTTCCATAAACTATTGAATAATGTTTGTCTAATGTTAAAATTTGTTTTTTCTGCATTGCACTCTTACAATAATTTATATTCCAAAACAATCCATTTCAAAATTGAGAAACACTATTATAATGTTAATTATTATTGCCTTACCGTTTTCATTCAATTTATTATATATTTGTCAACTTAAACATTAATCATTAACAGGACAATTATACCAGTGTTAAGCTTTTACACAAAAATGAGGAAATTTTTCAGAGAAAACAGACTTTCTTTATTAATCTACCTTTATTTTAATAATTCAGAAGCCGATATTCTGGTGAGTGAGAAAATGCAGGGTGAGAGATTGTCAAAGGAAATAGAAAGAATCAAGACAAGTATTTGAGAACTTGTAAAAAAGAACAAATAAGATTACCAGAAAGTCTGTGTTCTCTAAAAAATTTCCTCATTTTTGTGTAAATGCTTAACACCAGTATAATTGTCCTATTAATGATTAATGTCGAAGTTGACAAATATATAATAAACTATTATAATGTATTTAATTAAAACACGTTTCATGCAGGCCAGATAAAGTTTCCATTAGAAAAAACACTATAGAAATTCTTATTCTCTTTCAGATGAATGTCTAAAAATTTTCACAAAAAATTAAATTTCTGTAATGTCAAAATTACGTAACAGATGAAAATTGAACTTATGAATGACTTTCAATAATATTTACAGTAGTGAACCGAAAATCGGAATCAATTGGGGACTGGGGTTGTTCAGATTAGGGATTTGTTCCGATTACGGATTATGTACGAAAAAATATAATATTAACCTGTCCCATGTTCAAATTTTTCTCCGTTGCGTGTCACTTCGTGTTGAATTTTCGTCGATTTTAAGCCTAACGAAAATTTTTATAATAATAATCGAGGCTATCGTATCGTTAAAAATTATTTCTGCATTTTGTACAAACAAAATAAATTTATTGAAGAATATAAAAACATGAAACTAAATTTACTTCTAAAGTATAATTATCAAAAACGTTCGATCAGCACGACACAGTCCGACTGAAAATCGTGCCGATTACCGGCGATTCCGATTACCGGGGTTCCGATTTACGAGTCTCTACTGTATTTGTATTTTTAGATTTGATGAATTGTTGAGCAAAATCGGCCCACTAATTACTTGTAAAAACACAACCTATGGGAAAAGCATATCACCTGCTGAACAACTCGCACTGACATTAAGGCTTGTATCATTTAGGAGGCTTTACAATCAAGTTTCAATATCTATATAATTCCAAAACAAAGTATTTGTATATGTTATATTTATTTTAGCAAAGTAAATTGTAATATATTTCTATAATTCTTATTTTATTTAACATTCTTAAAAAATAAAAGTCAGGTGGATTAGATCTTATAAATAATACTGGTTAGTGCAATTTTTCTATATTACATTGCAAATAATTACAATTGCACTAACCAGTTAATCTGAAAAATCTTAATTTTTAAGAATCTAGATAATGTCGCCTATAAGAAAAATAGTATCTCAGATTTTCCTTATAGACATTATCATCATAATAGTATAAAAAGTATAATCAATATATATAAATTCATAAAAAGTATAATGTTGATTATACTTTTTATGAATTTTTAAAGAATATATCATTTCAAATTTAACAATGTTATTATTTTAGATTCCTAATAAAGAAACTTGTATTGAAATAAGCAAAAAGTTTAATGTCTATTGCAACTTCCCCCAATGCTTAGGAGCAATAGACGGTAAACATGTTGTTATTCAGCAGCCAAAACATTCTGGAACCGTCTATCATAATTACAAGGGTACAAATAGTATCATTTTAATGGCTGCTTGTGATGCTGAATACAGATTTACGATTGTTGACATAGGTGCACCCGAAATCTGTAGTGATGGAGGAGTGTTCAGTAATTTTGTATTTGGAAAATTAATGGAACAAAAAAAAATGGATCTTTCTGCAGATGAGAAATTGGCAGGGACAGATATTAAGGTTCCATATTGTTTTGTGGGGGATGAGGCCTTTCTTCTCCTTCCAAATTTATTACGTCCTTACCCTGGTAAGAATCTACCACTTGGACAGGCAGTCTTCAATTATCGTTTGTCTCGTGCAAGACGCATTATCGAAGATACATTTGGGATATTAGCAGCCAGGTGGCGCATATATAAAAAATATTATGAATGCTAATCCTGAAAATGTTGTAAAATTTCTACAGGCAACAATATGCCTACATAATTATCTCAGGACATGTGACATAAGATGTCTATCCCAGGAAGGAGCTTATTGCACGAGCCCTTATGTGGATTCCAAAGAATTTAATGGCGTAAAAAATCCAGATCAGTGGCGTAATGAAACAGAAACAAATGAAGCAATGACAGACACTACTACATGCTATTTTAAAAATAGTGGTAGTAATGCAAAATAAGTTCGTGAATTATATCAAGACTTTTTTTATGAGTGAACAAGGTCAACTTCCTTGGCAGACTGAAGTTGTAACAAGAGGATCAACTCCAGAATTGTGTAAATAAATTATTCAAGTAAAAAACTGTAAAAATATAAAATTTTATTTATATATATAAAAATAAACTTTTTTATTCCGATTCCTCTGCTTCTGCAAAGACTTCTTCAATTTTTTCCCGTAAATTATTCTTTTTTTTTTTCTTAACATTTTATTTTGCGGAAACGTTCTGATAGTGACATGAAGTAATAGTAATCACTATCATGTTTTGTTTACACTATGGGAGAATTTGTAGTTTTAAGAAGGTCAAATAATTCTTTCTCCCAATCATTTTTTCTTTTCTTTTTGTTACATCCAGCTGAAATTACAAATTATCATTTATGGAAAAAGAAAATTTATAATGTAAAAAATGATAAGATTAAATTATATTTACTTACTTGAGCCACTTGAACTTGAGATTGAACTGCAAGCCTTTAAGCAGTCATTTATGTCATCGTTTTCTACGGTTAATATGGTTCTGGGCAGGGCATTTCGAATGTGTTTAACTATACATTTTCAAATTCTTTATTTGAGTCTTCTATAAAATTTAAACTAAAATATATATTTAAAATTTTTAAGATAAATGCTGTAAACATGTATTATGCAAATAGTTAAAATATATCAATTTATGTTTTAAATGCTTATAGAAGTCATACTGAGTAAAGCTATCTAATCAAATAAACTCTGTAAATTTTTGTTTTTTTTTTTTTGGAGGAAAAATTAATATAACAGCGAACAAGTTATTCTCTGCATAAATGGACAGGATATGAAGAATGTTATTTCATATATAAATGTTTCAAGGTACATTTATCTATTCTATTAATAAATGTACTTTACTGTTTTAATTAGCGGATACACAGAAGAAATTTTAATATAAGTTAATATATAATTGATAAATTCTAGTTTTATAAAAATAATAAAAAAAATCTGATACTTTCTTATAAGCAGTAATTAAGCTTACAGTCAAAGTTAATTTTATATCATTTGTCTATGTATACATTTATTTCATAAAACTAATTTTTACTATACTCTGTATGATATCATCTATTGTGGGATTATTAAATTTTTAATTACTAAAACTATAGAATCTAACATTAATTTCTTAATATTGTCAAATAAGAGGATATATTTAAAACAAACCTGAATTATTTCCTGTGTTTGCTTCTCCCAGATTTACGTAATTTTGGGAAGAGTCCTTTTCCTCGACAAAATTACTTATTGTGCTTAATAAATAAAATATTTGATAAAGTATTTTTTATTATAAAAATTGGATAGATAATTATTGTATAAATAATCAGATAAGTTACTTTATTTGTTCAATGCCTGGTCGCAGAAACGACAGCATATTAAAATATGTCCATTGCTGTCTCTTGCGACCTCCAGAACCACTAGGAAGATTCTCCTCTTTACATTTTCGTCCATATTGGTCGCGGATATTCTGCCACATTTTCTTCACTAATGATTCTGAAAAATATTTTACATTTGCAATCTGAAATATACGTTGACCATTTGCAATGTGATAACTTATTAGATATAGTCAATCACGTACCTTCAGCGTTTAGTTTCTTGGAAATCTCTGTCCAAGAATTATTTTTTTTTTTTAAATATTATTTTTGTAATCAGCTCGCCGAATATCGTAAAGTCATGGATATTTTCTGACTTCGTTTATCAAAGCTTCAGAGAAATCTGTACCTTCCGCCATTTTCTAACTTCGACGTTGGATAAATCTAAACTCTGATTGGTTATAGCTTCGAAGCTCTCATTGGCTGTAGCTCACAGACTGCTCCGACCCGACTACAAATGTTTTACTTTTGAAATCTGTCTGACTGGAACGACCAGTCGGTAGGTTGACTGCTGTTGCCATGGCAACACGACTTGAGTCGAACCGGTCGGACCAGTCGGTCATAGTGTGAAACAGCTTTTATCCGGACTGCCGAGTTATTGTATTATTACTTGACTTCCACTACACTTTTCTATTTATAGATCCCTTCATTTTGTCATCAACCAACCATTTTACTTATGGATTTACTTCGAATGTGAATTAGCTAGAACTTCTATTTTCTTATCGACATGTAACCAGGCATTTAGGTTTACTTTAGTAATTTGTGTATTGTCCCAACATTTTTTTCTCACAGGCTCCATCCATGTTACTTTTGTCTATGTGTACGCTATGACTTCTTTCAGTGTTATCTAGATTTAGCAAATAAATCTAAATTTTGAATAGCATTGCGTTAATGGGAAGAACATTTGCTTTGAAAAAATCGGCAAAACGTTTGTGTAGATATTACTGTAGATCTTCTTTTGCAAATACTTCGAATAACTACCGGATAAAGATAAATATGTTGTTATAATGTAAATGTCATTAGAATAGGAATTCATATATTTAGGATATACCGTACGCAGAGGTATAAAGGTATTATATTTCGCGCTGTAGTATAAAATGCAAATATAATTTATTATAAATATTTAAAAACTTATCCATTTAAATCTTAGGGGATACTTTAGATTAGATTACTATCTATGGAATTTCGGAACTTTGAGTATATATCTGAACTGAGGGGACCGAGACGAGTTCAACGATACCCTACTTTTGAACCGGAGACGAAAAATAAAAAAGTCCTGTCAGTTCAGATATATGCTCAAAGTCCCGAAATTCCACAGATAGTAATATATAGTACACCCAAATCTTATACAGGAAGCAATAAAAATATAGAAAAGCGTTAAATCCGGTAATCACTTTTGCTTGTAGACACAATTCAAGCTTAGTTGCTACCTTAGTTTCCTCTCTATTATCTCTTAATGCTTAGTTTGAATAAATGAAAAAATTCTGATGTGTAAGATATGTTACAGACTATATAATGTTTAGTTTTCATAAGAATTAAAAAAGAAAAATGAACAGAATTAAAGGCAGCAAATTTTGCGAGAAAAAAAAAAACTTTACATAATATTGAAATGACTTTGTGATATATTTTGAAATATATAATCTTCATCAAAACAAGTTTTTTTCTATTTCAAGGAAAAGAAAATCGAAAGAGATAAATTATAAAATGTAATAAAGGAAACTGTTATTTTTAATCCTTTTTGTCAAGTAGAAAATGTATATTATATATATACAGTCGACTCCGCATAAGTCGACACCTGGATAACTCGACACTCCTCTGTTACGTAGCATTTTTTGTGGTCCCGGCCGACTTGCGTAGGCATTAATGTTATTGACCTTAAACTCGGTTTACTCCTCATCGTTTAACTCGTCACCACTGGATAAATCAACATACTTTTTCTGTTTCACACTTTTTAGAATTCTGATAAGTCGACTCCCCCCCTTAAAAATGAGTTCACACCACACAGCTTATTGTATGGTGTAAACTCATTTTTTTAGGAGGGAAGTCGACTTATCAGACGTCAAAAAAAGTGTGAAACAGAAAAAGTATGATTTATCCAGTGGTGACGAGTTAAACGATGAAAAGTAAACCGAGTTTTTTAACATTAATAACATTATTGCCTATGTAAGTCGGCAGGGACCACAGAAAGCTAACTAATTAACCTATGGTGACGAGTTATCCGGGTGTCGACTTATGCGCAGTCGACTGTATATATATATATATATATACCAGGGGTGGGCAAGCAAGAGTTCAGTAGGATTTGCAAAATACCGGAACGTAGGTTTTGCAAAATGCATGGGAGCTGCAGTTCTGTAGAATAGTATGGCGGATAGTATGGTAAAGCTGGGAAGGATGGGAAAGATAGCACTTTCAGCAAGAGCCGCATGTAACTCAAAAAGAGACGCATTTGCCCATGCCTGATATATACATTACAGTAGAGAGTCGTTTATCCGAATCCCAGTTATCCGACTCTCTACAGACCACTTTCCAGTCGGACTGTGTCATGCTGAATCGAACTTTTTTGATACTAGATTTACTTCTAAAGTATAATTTTTATGTTTTTATATTTTTCAATATATTTATTTTGTTTGTACAAAATAAAGAAATAATTTTTAACGATACAATAGCCACGATTATTATTATAAAAATTTTCGTTAGACTTAAAATGACGAAAATTCAACGCGAAGCGACACGCAACGGAAAAAAATTTCAACATCGTGTAGGTTAATATATTTTTTCGTACATAATTGGTTATCCGAACAACTCCAGTCCCCAATTGATTCGGATAAACGACTCTCTACTGTATTTACTTATTTATCTATGAGGTTACCAAAAATATTATTTCACGTAAAATAACTTATAAAATTACTAAAAACGAATATGGAATTCAAATTTGTTTGCATATACTGTACTGTGCTTTAAGATTCAATGAAACCTTTTAACTTTGGATGCTTTGTAATATTTTAGCGAAAATACTTTCAGGCAAATGTGATATCAATGTTATGCAAAAGTTAAATTATTGCGTAATTGTTTTAAATGAATATTTGTCACCAGTTGCTGCGCAAAAATAACATCACTGCAAAAGAAGAATCAGGACGTTGCCTAAGTTGCGCCGTTATCTAAGTTTTTATGACCATTGTTGCAGTGCAAGTATCTCTTGCTATGTTCATCACAAAGAAGCACGAGATGTGATAATACTAAGTGCAAGCAATAAGAAGTTTTTCAGGATTGATAACATAGAGAAATTGCATCAGGCAGCCAAAAATATGTCCTTAAAGCTGCAGTTCTAGTTGTCTTCCAAACCTCTGTGAGAATCGAGGGTTAATTTATTAAGCAAGGAAATATATTAAATTTTTATATAAATTGTTAATATGAAAGAAAGTTTTATTCATCATTTTTGAAAAAGAGGAAATCAACTTCCTTTCCCACACCCCTTAGTTACACAGTTAGGTGTCCATCTGGATGTTCACTCCTTCACATACCCTTCGAACCAGCGCCGGATTAAGCCTTTAGCGGGCCCTAGACAAAATTTAAATTGGGGCCCCATTTAAATAAGTTGCTTCTAAACAAATCTTATATAATGTGACATTAGCGTAGCTAACATGGGTGACACCCAGTGCGGATATCGTGGTGTCACCCCAAGTCAGACTGTAGTGTCACCCTTTTTAACTGTTTTATAAAACACTATTGAATTGTAATATCTTCGCACTCGAGCAACTTGAACGCGATATCGAATATGCGATGTCGCAACGTATAGGTGTAGATTTAGAAAATAGATCATAACCATCCATACGTCAGTACTACCACGAGACGCGGCCGTCGGAATATAAGTAGATGGCGCCAGAGATCCCGTGGCGTTACTTCTGACGCACCGGAGGCTGTTAACCTTTTTTTTTTTTTTTCTTCTTTTAGGCAATGGCTAGTCGAGCGGAGCTTAGTAAGAAAAAAATCGTTAAGTACAGCATTTTCTGTCCTATCGAATTTCTTAAATAATTTTTAACTCGTTTTCGAACAGAGAAATCTTCTGCACTGAAGCCGGGCCCGTCCGACTTACGGGCCCTAGACATTTGTCTACTTTGCCTATTCGATAATCCGGCTCTGCTTCGAACATCCCGTTGACGTACAGGAAATCCCTTGTTTTGATAGGCCAAGCATATTGGTATATGCAGAAGCATTTCCTGCGATCGAGGAGTTCGACACAAACCTACTAAGAGAGATGTTGTACTCCATACAACACGAGACAGAGTACTCCATAGATCTCCGTGAGAAACAGTTAGAAAAAGCATGACTGCATGAAAAAGGCCTCGCATAAATATCTAAAATTGGGGCGTTAACGTAGAGTAAATATAGAAGTTATTCCTCAAGATCCACAATCTCCTCCCGATCTCCTACCTACCTAACAAGCTTCGAAGCCTATCCGAAGAATAGACCAAGAATTACAATTGAGGTAGTAAGATTTAATTCCTATGTGAGCTCTCACTCTCCTTATTACATATATATGCGAAGCGTAACAGTATAGTTAAGTTTAGACATTAGATCGTTACGTTTCGATATGATATTCTTACCAATTTATAATGCTTATAGAATCCTGTATATAATTTATCGTTTTAGTTATAATCTACATTATATCTGGAATCCAATCGTTTATCATCTGGAATCCAATCGTTTATCATCCAATCGTTTATCATCTTTGAACTATTCATCGTAGAATAGCCCTCCTAGTCATCATATATGGATTTTATATAAGAGAGTTAAACCGCGATAAAATAGTTTAACTGGTGTCAGAAATCCTGACAGGAAACAGTGATTCTACGATCATTTCTTCTCCGCATATTTATTACTCATAAAATCGCCATCCTTCGACTTTGAAGCTAATCTAAACGATTAATAGCCGATTAAGTTGTATAACGAGTGCCTTCCAAGCTCTATATCACGGCTGACCTCACACCTCTTTCTGAAGTCGATTCAACAAGTTTTCCGTGTAATACAGATTCAACATGCAAGGAAAACAGTTACTTTACAAAACAACAGTGATCTTAAACGCAGAAAATCATATGACAACTTGAGTTTTCTCTCGTGGTAACACAATTTTTGGAGAAGCAGCTAACAGGGTGCTTCCTACAAAAAGATATAAATAGGAAAATTTTTTTCTCCTGAACAAAACCAACTACATTATTGGCCTGAAATTACTTGTATCTTTATTATTTGTTGGTCTGCTGTAAGCATTCAAAATTAAAGCGTTTAATTATCAACATCCTGTATAATAAGATTAGAAAAGAATTATTTCTACATTAATTTTTCTCCGAAGATAGAAATTAATGTGATTTGGTTTTGTCTAAGTAAACGTCTGCCAGGGAGCCATTTCCCTGGAGAAATGCCTTTCAGGAAAACTCTTAGAAACCTGGTCCATATTTAGGTGTTACAAACGTAAAGAAATCCCAAAAAACTACACGTGGCCATGCCGTTGTCAAGCCGTGAACCATTGACCAACTAACAGTGTTCTGTGTTCAACTCAGTCACTGCTGGACACTTAAGTAATGTAATAGTAAATATTAAATATATGTTTACAAACAAATGTAAAGCAATTGTTATTTCTGTTAATACAATTTAATAAAAATTCTTTTTGTGTAAATAAACTGTTGTTACATATGCAAGATAAGCAGGGGGCCAGAGGTTGATCCCTTCTGACCACTTAATGTGCACGGGCTGGTAAAGTCCGATCTCTGCGTCTGTTGGATGGCTGTAGGAGGGCAAGATTCAGTGGGAGGGGAGTGAGGTCGGGATAAGGTGCCGTCCGTACTCAAGGAAGAGACAGGTCTAACATAAACATAACAACAATTTAATATCTCTAAGCTAAGATACAGGAGGTTACAAAGTTATACGTGATAAACGATACAAAAATATAAACCGCGCGACAATTTTATGGTCTATTCGGCCTGTTCATTGGACGAACATTACTAATACCTAACTTATAAACTAGGCGAGAGGGACTAGGAGAGAGAGAGAGAACTTTCAAATTAAGTCAATACCTCCTGGATGATTTCTCGCTGTTCATACATTTGATTCATGCGTTGATTGCAAGAACTTCGCGGATCTAGGTGGGTCATCGGAAATTATGGAGGAGTCGGGCCGAAGAGTTCTGTGTCTTGATGATATTCGCTGTCATGTATGGCGGGCCGTCGAAGAATTAGCGGAGACGAGCCGGAGGGTCTGCCGTGTTCTTGTCTGCCGGAGGACTGTGTTCAACCCTTTTTTATACCCGGTTTGAGGCGTGAGAAACGTCACACTGTTAATGATTTATACGGACACCTGTTAGCTGTGCCGGAGCTAAATCCAGCTGGTATGGAACGTTGCCGATGTGTTGTTTTGGTCGAATTGTTTATGTTGGTGTCTTGAAAATGAAATTTCATGATATAAATTCCTACGAATTTGACAGTTCTCTCCCATTAATTATTGTATAGTTGACAATATCTTCTTAGATTTGACAACAGTTTCTACATTGTTGATATTAAATATCGTATTAGTTGACGAGCGAGACAATTTATTATTATGTTGTTTCGGTTATCGTGCAGGTGTCCGCAGACACGTGCCACGTGCAACTAAAAAAGGGGTGAGAAACGTCGCCTATTCCCGTCTTGTTGACTTTCTCGTCTATCAAGTTACCGTTAATCAAATAATGGGGTTTTCTCTTATTGATATATACTTTAACAATTAATTCGAGGAGATCGTCTCGGTTGTTGACCGTAAAAGGCCCCCTTCTCCCTCTTACATAAAATTAAGAGGTTTATAAGAAGAGCTGCACTAAAGAGAAAGAAAGGGAGGGTTCAGACCATAACATATAATTATGTATATTTTATAAGCAAACAACTCCTACTTATGTTAAATTTTTTTATCATCAAGTATATATTTTGCTTCTCTTGATTAAGAAGAAAAAACTAAAAATTCATATTTTTAATTTTTCTCATATTTCGCTGCGCAACACAAGTTTTCTGCGTATTCTTAAAAAAAACCTGCTTACTGTTGACATATTTTTATATAACTTCCAGTTTTATTTTTACCCTTGCATCAAGATATTTCGAATTTTGTTGTCATCATTAAGTGATGATTCATGAAAATGGACACATTGAATAAATTAAGATTCGAAAACACATATTTTACTTTTAAAACAAATTTTATCATAAATGTAAATATTTTTAACTGCTGATAATTTTAATAATAGTATAACAGAAGTTTATCTAAATTATATATTTACCACATATCATTTTATAAAATACAGCAGCTACGTTCGCAATAATAATAGCTAAAATAATATGAATAGTAGAAATATCGTTCCTTGTAGTGTTTTGAAAGTTAACATTTCATAAATAATCAGTGATTGTTGACTTTTATTCCATAAATACTGTTTATTGTCTTTTTCATGTAATTATAACAATGGAGCTATCTGCACGAAAAGTAAATTGTAAAGATCAATAATATATAATCGATTTATTTTTCAGTTGGCTTTTTCCAATAATAATCAAAGGAACAAAGAGTGCTTTAAAGGAGGATGATTTAGTCGAGTCTTCCAAACATCATACTTCAGAATACCTTGGACATATGCTTCAAATGTAAGTTAGTCAATTTTTAATGTAAATTGTTACTAAATTAAATATTTTACTAAACTGTAAAAAATGAAACAATGGGTATGTTATTCTATTAAGTCACAAATTTACTTGTCATATGTAAAAAACTTAGGTTATAGAAAACATAAGTATTTAGTATTTATCTATGATAAATCAAATGGTTATGAAATGCAAAGGCAGATAGGTTAAACACTACAGTTTGTATTTGAATATTTTTTTCCACTTTATAAATTGGAAAAAACATAGTAAGCACATTATTCTTATGTATGTCATAAAACTATTAAGTTTTGAATAGATTTTCTTGAAAATATTTTACATGTTTACTCGGTAACAGTGTTCTGTACGGTACTATTTTAGCTACAACAAATAATGATTATTTTTATGAAGCAAAGACATAATATGTCAATTAATGTGCAATAATACTAATAAGAATTCAATCTGAATTCGATTTATGCGAATGCAGATTAAACTCTTACTTTATTAACTAAACAGAACGGTAGACATGAATACTTCCTATTAGTTTATTTTATATCAAAGCACACTGTTTTTATATTTTTTATCTGATATTTTTTTACCTACTTCTAACACTAAATACATAAAATACATAAAAAGAAATAATAATAAAAAATAACACTTTAGTATTATGAAAAATAAATTATATCGCATAACATGGCATTTGTAGAACTATTTTAAGTGAAAGAGAGAAAAGAACTTTCGTGGCAGACTTTAAGATTACATTCACTTTCTGACAAATAGCAGCGGGTATGGACACACTTCTGGCTATTGTCACAATTGTTGCTCTGTATTCAGCTCACTTTTTATCCCAATAAATTCTGATTCACAGATCACTAGCATGGCTCATTACTACTGGATAATCCAGATTATCGAGTGCTGGATTAATAAACTTTTACTGCCTTTTTTTAACGAAATGATAGTATGAAAAGCCTTTTTTATATGAACTTGTAATTTACAAATCTTAAAATATCATTAAAATATTGTACTCTTAAACTAAGTTTCATTGCAATTTCTTTTCAGAGAGTGGAACAAAGAACTACAGAAGAGAAATCCAAATTTAATGAAAGCTTTATTACGATTTGTTGGATGGAAATTCGTTTTAACTATTTTACTTGTATTCATCCAGGTACTTGACAATTCATTTGAAATACGTTAATCATGTATTAAAAAGAATTAAATATATCTGAATTCATATTTATTTGCAGGATACAGTGGTAGTTACAGGCCAAACATACTTTTTGGGATTAACAATACGTTACTTTGATAGAACATTCGAATGGAATGAATACAATATTTATTTAATCGTTGCTGGATTTTTTTGCATAACTGCAATTTATTTGTTTACATGGAATACTGCCAGCTTTATGTCAGAAGTATATGGAATGAAAGTAAAAGTAGCTTTCTGCACGCTTATATATAGAAAGGTATGTATCAAATATAATGTATTATGAATATATTATTATATTTGTATACAACTATATCGTATCATAAAAAACGGAAAAAATAAATAACAAATAATATTAATAAATGAGAATAATTTTACAATTTTTTTCAGCAATTGATAGTTTCGCTTTTATTTTAAAAGAATTTTTAAAAAATGGATAGAAATTAAATCTATCAATAGATATAAATACCTTGAAAAAATTGTATTTCTGTTAAATTTTCGAAACAACATTCTCAGAACACCTTATAGATTTGCAGCCGTGTTTATTAGGTACTAACGAACGTTTTCGGTCGTATTTAACGACCTTCTTCAGGAAATATCAGAAAATCGAACACAAAGACAATTTGCAGTAACGAACAAGCGTTTGGAACTTTTTAAAAAATATTCTAAAGATAATTGCGTGCGCCATCTCTACATCGCTGTGTATTAAATAACACAACAAATGAGAATAAAATAAAAATAAATAACTGACAATGAAAAATAATATGTTCTATGGAGATATTAAAAATAAAATACAGACATAAAATACGGTGCAAACCGAACGGCTCAAACGGTGCAAACCGAGAAAGTCGTTAAATACGACCGAAAACGTTCGTTAGTACCTAATAAACACCGGCTGGAAATCTATAAGGTGTTCTGAGTATGTTGTTTTGATAAGTTATGCAGTCTACGATGAGTTAAATTTTCGATTACGAAACACAATTTGTTGCTTTTTCCATACTATCCTAATAAAATGCTTTGCATTACCTTCAATTCTGTTAAATTTAATTAATTTTTCGAAGGCATTTCAACAGAAAATTTCTGCATAATTTTGGTAAGATGTTAAAGACATTGTACAAACATAGTTTAGAATTGCCCGTCAGAATTCCCTATAATTTATATATGTGATCAGTACATCTTATACGGTACCGACAGTAGACAGAGAGTTTGAAGTAAGTCTCATGAACCAATGGACTTTACTTGCCTCATTAACATGACTGAAGGTTCTGGTGGGAGTGTTATGGTATGGGGCATGTTCTGTGAAGACAGAACTTGTCTGCTGATGTTCCTGAAAGGACAGATGACGTCCAACGAGTATCCAAACATCGTAGCCAATGAAGCTTAACTTGCAATGTTGCATTATTTTTCTTTCTTGGATGACAATGCTACTGTCTATCTCGCAAGAATTGTTTGGCAGTGGTTAAGGAAGCATAAGGACGACTTTCACTACCCACTCTGATGCCACAGTGCTTAGATCATAACCTCATCGAGAATGTATAAGATATGATAGAACGACAATTCCACCAGCAAATTCCGCTTCCATCAAATCTACGCGAGATTAAAAGAAAGTCTAGTGAATGCCTTTCAGGAAGTAGACTTAAAAGCACTTCTGCACCTTGCAGTATCATTGCAAAATCGAGTAAATGATGTAATTCAAGCTAAACGTATTCCAATAAAATATTAAACTGCTGATTTAATTCATTGGCCAGTGAGTGTACATGTTGTGTTTATTGGCAGCTAAACTTGATTTAGTGATGAGAAAATGCTAATGTCAGTGGCGTATTATAGCTTTATGGGGCCAAAGAAAATTTGAGTTGGGAGGCCAAATGTACACTACTGACTTCAGAAATTTTCTAGTAAAATATTCTCTTATAACTAGTTGGCTCAGATTGGCTGTTAATGGAAACCCCAGGCAATGAAGTGCCATTGGGTAAAGATCGAAATTTTAATGTTTCTATGGGAGCTTTATGTATGTTATATTTTACTAATGAAATATTTTACGAATGTAACTGTTCTTGAGAAAGGTTATTAAAAATAACCGAAAACGTTCGAATATTAGCAATAAACGGCTGTGTTTAAAAGGTATACTAGAGTCTATAGTGCAAATCTACGCAGTCTTTGAAGAGTATATAGTTATATTTTACGTTTTTTTATAACTGAATGGGCTGAAAATGTATTTTGTG
Organism: Centruroides vittatus; assembly: GCF_030686945.1. Classification (NCBI taxonomy): domain Eukaryota; kingdom Metazoa; phylum Arthropoda; class Arachnida; order Scorpiones; family Buthidae; genus Centruroides; species Centruroides vittatus. The sequence goes on along the minus strand of NW_027122249.1, from coordinate 828,376 downwards.
AAACGAATTGAATAATAATTATACGTCTATTGGTTAAACAATCCATCGAGATATTTAATTTGTATCTGTAACCAAAACCAAACTTATTAGAAAATAGCTTTGGATAAACAAAACCTAGCGGATATTTATTGCTAATAGTACGAATTATTATGTTTTCTTTATAAATTTTTTGCAGGCAATTAGATTAAGTCCTTCATCTCTAGAAAAATCGAATGTAGGACAAATGGTAAATCTCCTAGCAAATGACATCACCAAATTTCAAAATGTAAGTTCAAAATATTTGTTAACGTATATACAGTATAACATATATACGTATACGTATAACATATATACAGTGGATTACGTTTAATTGGGACACCGGTTAATTGGGGCAGCCGCTTTATTGGGCCAAATCTCAAAGAACAGAAACCAAACGAATACATAATTTAATCGCTTAATTGAGACAGTAGCAGAAAAAGAATTTAGTAATTTTTTATTAGTAATTTTTTAATATTAGTAATCTTCCGAAAATATGTAGGAACTACGAACACTAATGCCGTGTAGGCCTAACGGTCATTTATATTACTTGTAATCGAGTTAATAGATATTTTGTATATAACAAACATTTTTATTTATTATAGTGTATTTATGGCGTTCCATATTTATTTACAAATCCATTCTTCATCACTGTTTCTATTGCAATGTTGTGGCAATACTATGGATGGACTATATTAGCAGGATTCTTTGTCATATTTCTCTACATTCCTGTGCAATTTGCTTTGAGTAAAATATATTCAAAATTCAGGTATTTATTATTACAATTATATAATTGTGATAAGTCTGTAAATAAAATAAAGAAATAATACGTTAATTATTAATCATTAATAAAAATGGAATACAGATATTTAACGAGTATATAATTTCATATATCAATCAGAATCCATGCTTAATTAGATTGTATTGAAGATGACCAACTTGCTCAGAATGTTAAAAAGGTATTATTTCTTGCAGATTTGTTAAATTATTTATCAAAATTCGACTGTTGAAAAATCGCACACCAGATGTGCGATTATGACTAACAAAGGGTTAAAAATATTCGTTGCATTTTTATATATATTACTGAAAAGTGTGTTGTAATAATGACAAGAAATGAAAAATCGCTGATCCATTTGCAATCTGAAAGCCTTTCAACAGGTTTTTTTTTTATGTATATAAATAATTTTATTTTTGGTTGCGATTATAAATTCTTCGTAAAACTAAAGATTTACTTAACAATCCAAAATTTAAAAATCTATTTGAAAGAAACCAACAAAACAGCAACAGTCATTTTTATCAAAAAATGGCGTTTCATATACAGACGGTAAATAATATGTATGAGCTATATACTAGCGCAATACGTTGAAATAGTATATAGCTTATTATCAATTCTCGAATCTAAATAATACTTTTACAAACTTTGTCCCACATCGGTTTTGAAATAAAGATTTTTATAAAGGACGCACTAACAAACCAATACACCAAAACAGTATAAAGAATTCATTTATATCTATATAATTGAGTATACAACATTGTTTATTTTACTGACCTAAAGTGGTTAATAGTACTGTTGAAAGGCATAGAGTCCGGAATAAGGAATGATCAGAGACAAATGTCCTAAAATCCATTGCTGTTTCTAGAGAATGTAAAATAATATGTACTTTTTACATAAAAAAATGTTTAAATATGATAAGTTCTTCAAGGCAATTTTGTGCTTAATTCCAAAGAAATTAAGCAAAATGAGTAAGTAAACTAAAATACTGGGTAAAATAAACAAATAATTAAAATAATTTAATTAATAAATGTTCAGTAAATAATTTTGCATATGTTTGCAAGAGTATATATTTATATTTAAATCATAATTACATAATGATAGATTAGAAGCAGCTATATTGGGTGACGAAAGATTGAACCTGTTGAACGAGATGATTGCTGATATGAGATTAATTAAAATGTACACCTGGGAATTGCCATATGCTGCATTAGTAGAGAGAATCAGAGTGTAAGTGCAACTAAATACAGTAAAGCCTGTCTAAAATAGAATATAAATTAAAGAAATCTGTCCAAAAAATTTTTCATAATAAAACATATTTTGACGTTAAAGAAACTATTTAGATGTAAACCTTCGCACTCAATTGAAAAAATTCTGTGCTATTCTGCTTTACACAGAATTTGCTGTATTTATGTCACGCTTGTTAGTTTTTTTTTAAATAATTACTTTCAAATTTCTACAATTATTTTAATTAATTGTTTATGTTTGCAGAAAAGAAATGAAAAAAATTCGAATGTTTTTATATGCAAAAGGAATATCACATATATTGGCATATCCTATATCGAAATTATTTACTTCCCTTACGTATCTTGCATTTTTCTTAAATGGAGGACAAATAAATGCCGAAATTGTATTCATGACTATGACTGTTTCAATGTACATTTTCATTAGCACTATTTCTCTATTTTCACATGCAATAAATAATTTTGCAGAAATTTTGGTTTCGTTGAAGAGACTTCAGGTAACGAACAGTTTCAGATATATAGTTTTTAAAGTTTATTATTACAATAATAATACAGAACGTATTGGAAAATATTAATATTTAATTTAAAAAATTACAAATACCTTATAATAACTTTATATAAGTTTATTATACTTATTTTCCGTTTTTTGTCATGTGGCAACGTAGAGGGCTTTTATTGTTCACATCACGAATTCTCTACACTCCCGATAAATATGAAGAGATGATTAGTGATAAGGCTGTATTATAAACTTTCGCAAGTTTTCGACTGCATGAACTGGATTTTTTGAGGCTTTCTATCTTTAATTGCTTAGTCCATTTGGCAGCCAGGTATATAATTCTATCAAAGATATTTATCGAGAGGTATTACACTAATATTCTCTGACGAATATCATAAGTTTTTTCAAAACGGTACTGTTTCAAATGATAGTGCAATCATTTATATCGTTTGAATCTATTGACTCTAATAAGAGAGTTAACTAATGAAAACTAAGGTATTCATTTGCATAGTCTGTTGACATTGACCAGTTTTTAGGAGTTGAGCCCAATCGCAGTTATTAGCCTACTGTACAAGTTAAGTATTAAACATTTACAGAATTTATTTTCTATCTGTAGAAAAGGCAGTATTATTTTCCATTGACCGAGCAACAGAGAATCTGTTGGCTTTACGTAGAAATAATTACTGATGGTGAAAGATGTGACAGAGATTAGAAACATGAAAATAACATTCACATTTCAGACCATAACATTTTCACAAATATAGATGACATTGGAGATAGTACAGAGAATAGTAAACTAAAAGTAAACTGAAAGAAAACTAAAGAGCTAATGGAAAATGTCATATAGGTAGAGAGGCAAAATAAATGACTTCAAACCTATTGGTCCGAAGGCAAATTTTCCACTTTATATGCAATAAGACAGCCATCTATATCACTTCAAGTATACATGCCCTCAATGCACAAGCAATGTAAAATAATGCATTATTATTAAATATGTGAATTTTTTAATTTTGTGTTTATCCCTAAACATATTGGGATTGGAGCATTAGTAAAAGCTCTTCTATGTGACTTACGAAATTGCGTTTGTTCTCAAAAACTGTCGAATGTATTTGGATTAAACTTTGGTATATTTCGTTAATTGCAAAGATAAATATAAAAATTAAATAGGGCGTAAGGCGTAAGGCGGAACTAACACTCAAACGATTTCGTTCATTCGATTTTATCATTGCCATTGCTGAAGACGTTGAATCAGAAAAATACGTTGTTGATAAAGGTAGTAACATCCTAACTGCCTTTTCATGAAAAACTGGATATTCAGTTTTAACTTTAATCCAAAACTGTGTTATGGGCATTAATTCAAACAATGTGTTTAATTTCACGACTGAACTTAATTCGATTAGTTTTTTCTGTTCAAAGTCATCCAATCTATTAGTTTGCTGATCAATAAACGGATTAATAATCCACATATTTCCTATTCGTCGATCTTCAGTGGAGAATATTCGTTGAATGCACAAGAAAGTGCTTGCAGATGTTCACAGACCATATGATTTATGTATTTTATATCCAGATCCCCTGAATTAATAAAATCTGATAAAGAATGGAACATATCATAGTTGTCTTCTTGTATTCGTTTATTCCACAGTATTAACTTCCTTTTAAATGCATCAATTTTATTGTATAAGTTAAAAACGATTGTGTTATTTTCCTGAAGGCTTAAAATTAATTCATTAATAAGGGAAAATATATCCGATAAGTATGACAGTTTCGCAACCCAATTATTATCGTGGAAAAATTTGGATAATTCAGAGTTTTTTTATATAGAAAAGATTGAACCTCCTCTCTTAATTAAAACAAGCGTTTCAAAACTCTACCTTGCGACAAGCACCGCACTTCGGCATGAAGTAACAAATGTTCATGCTCGGATTCCATTTCTTGACACAAAATTGTAAGCAATCTCGAATTCAATGCGTTGCACCTAATAAAGTTTACAATTCTTACACATTGGGAAAGTACGCCATTTAGTTGGGAAGGCAGATTTTGGTTGACGAATGCTTCCGATGCACAAAACAGTGAATAGATATCATCCCATCTGTGGCTACTGCTTTTATTTTTGTTAAAACTCCAGAATCTTTACCTGTCATGCATGCTGCTCCATCCGTACATAAACGAACACAATTTTTCCATACAAGAAAATTATTTTCGATGTAGTTATTAACAGCTTTGTGTATTTCAGTACTAGTTGTATGACTTTCTAATTTCAGACAACAAAGTAATTCTTCTTTTACATCGTTGACTTCATAATCAATCTAACAGACATAGAATAAACGAACGGCATTATTTGACACGTCAGTTGATTCGTCCATTTGAATTGCAAACAATACTGATTCTTTTAATTTTTTAATTAGTTTATATTCTACATAAGCCGATAATTCGGAAATTCTGCGTTGAATTGTGTCATTAGATAGAGAAAGAGTTTTCATTTTATCAGCAGCAACATGGCCTTGCAATTCTGAACACACATCGATTAAGCATGGCTTTACTATATCCTCGGTAATTGAGTAAGGCTTTTTGCATTTTGCAACTCGTGAAGCTACTAAATATGAAGCTATCATAATTAATTTTTAACCGAAAAGCATTTTTTAACACAAGATATTTGTTGTTTTAATTCAAGACTTTTTGGTTCAAAAGAGTTATTGGCGTGTTTTCCAGTTGTGGATGTTTAGATTTTAAATGACGTAGGCCTAAAAGTTTAGCTGGTTTCATGTATTCATTTGACAAAACGTCTTTACAAACATCATACTGTGGTTTTTGCACATTTTCTTCAGATTCTGGCTAAATAATAAAACCAAATTTTGTATAATCCACATTATAGTACTGTACAAATGTACACTTTCGTTTTGTTTCAGGGGAACTTGTTTCTTCATCGTTAATATTACTTGTGATGGTACTAGTATCTGCACTGATTTTTTTTAAAAAAATCAATCAGAGTTTTGGCACCTTCTTCTTACTCATTATTATGCAAGAGCTGAAAAAATGGCATTTCAACAATTATTGTTATTGATATTTTAATTAAATTTTACCGTTTTAATGTAGCAGATAACATACAAATACACGTTCAGTATCAGATAAAAACAAAACAGGAATACAGGCGCATACGAAATTCACTGAAACGCATTCGAAGGTTCACACAGAATAACAACACTGACAGTTAAAAATTAAGAAACTATCAACACGTGATATGAGAATTATAGGTAAGCATGTGTTGGTACAGCTTCTATTGAATTAAAAATTTATGTAAATATATATAACTCATTCTTTTTCAACATAGATATCGCTACTAGAACTTGATAAACACTAATCTATCCCTGTGTCATACCAATCTCATACACACACACACGTGCAGTTTTCCTTTCTCCCGACTTATTTAAATATATATTTTCAAAGTTTTCGTGGGCCGATCAGACTAGAGTTGCGGGCCGGCACTGGTCCGTGGACCGGAGGTTGAGAAACGTTGATATAGTTAACGAAAAACCATGGCCCAACACTACCTTATTTGAACACCAGCACCCTTCTGACCTACTCCTGTACCACGGAGGAATCGTAAGTTGGATCGATCTAACGTGAAGAAACAATCATATCCACCCCTAGGGTCGACCATTGTTACACTATCGAGATAAATTCTGCCAGTGACCATAATTATATTTTCACTCAACTGAACATTACTAGTAATACTAATAATCGTAGTTTTCACTATTCTTGCACTAACTGAAAATTATCTCGTGACAGACCTTCAAGACCAATTCGGTTGGTACCCCTCATCACAATCACTATACTCAGAACACCTGAGATCATCTACTCACCATGCTTACAAATACAATCACTAACTCTCAAATTATTGCCTCCAAGCTAATGAATTGTAAATACAAAAAGATTCCTTAGTGGACCATCATGCTAGAAAACAAGAAAAAATTAGTTAGGAGATTAACCTTTGCCAGGATGTAAGCTATTGACAGGCATATATCACGTGGCTTTTTGTTAATTGGTTATGCGGTATACGCCCTTGAGTGTAAATTAATTTAAAAATTAATCAAAAAATATAATTAATTTGTGTTATATTCGAGTTTTCCAGCAATCTTAGCTTTGATTCGCTCTTCTGTAGGTGAATTCACTTTATTTATGCCAATAAGTGTTTTGTTACCACCCCTGGGCTACAAATATTTTGGTAAACACATCACCCTACCATTCTACGGTAAATCTTCACAGTTAACTACACAGTTAGTTGAAAACAAAGAAAGGAAACTCCTTCTAAGTTTTTATTGGGTATCTTCTGTCTTTGTTGACATTACTTTAGCAAAACACAGACTTGAAAAGTAGAAAAATTGCCGCGAAAAGCTCTGCCTCCAACCTTCGAAGTAAATGTGAACAATCGCAATAAATCCGCTTTTTAAATCGGTTTTTAGCTCTAATTAACTAATTTAATGTACTTAGACATGAAATTAGCTAATTCGACAATATTTACGCGAGTAAATATGGTTTGAAAACTATCTAGCAATAAATAATCCCGGAAAACCCCACCTCCTGATAGTAAGTCTATTGAACATCTTATTGCAGTTAACTTGATTTAAAATTTTTGTTTCTACGCCTATTACGCTCTAATTGGTAATTTATATTATGACTGAATCAACTTCAATGAATGACAGTTTTGTCAGAACCGTCTGGTCTGGATTTTCCCATTAGGAACCAATCTACGTGATTGGACACGAACATTAAATTCACACTTAGAGACCAGTACAGGCATGAACACAATGCTTATAAAGCCCTTATAAATAAAACAAAAAGTAACACTTGAAAGAATTACTCTACCAACACTTGCGGTTGCAACCCTTGGTCTGAATCGTAATACTTACGTTGTAAGGAAAAAACGCCAGCTCCAGACCCCTCCACCATCCAGATCTCTTCGATGGTCACTACAATAACAACACGGAAGAAACTATCAAGCACATTCTTACTATTTTTTTACTCTTCTAACTACCCACAGCAAGATGACACTGCACAAGCGGTCATCAGAAGTTTTACACTCACTCTGCCTAACACAAGCAATGACCACAAATTCACCTACATCCAGGTTTCGAATGCCATCCGATCACGCAGCAGTAACAAAGCCCCATGCCTTGACAGCATAACCAGTAGGATAATTAAACATGTATTTGAGGATAGTCCTACAGAGTTTGTTATTCTCTTTAATATCTGCCTGGACACGGCCTTCTTTTTGTGAGGCCGGGATTTCACCCCCCATCGGCAAAGTGGTTGTCGAGTTAGAGCCATTAGATCGGTAACTTATTTAGTAAACAAGACCGAGATTACCGAGGAATGGATGCGAGAGACGATTTAATTGCTACAGTTTCCCGACCTAATTGACAGATCTCCGATCTTTTATTTATTTATTTAGGGTAAAGTTTAAGAGAGCTGTCTGTCTTGCTGACAGACTTAGCCCTAAGGAAATGTAAGGAGCGAAGAATAAAAGTCGGAGAGTAAAGGGAAGGATAGAAGGTGAAGTCAGAGGGGATCACACGAGTCGCCTAAACCCGGCGATATTTAAAAAACAAAATTGCAAAATTGAAATACAAAAATCATAAAATTTTATAATTGTGGCTACTTTGCCAACAACGCGATTATCAGGGTAAACATTTAAACAATTTAAGCTTAACATTTGATAGTATTTACATTATTTACACAATATCAATTCTGTTGTATTGATCCAGATGCTATTCCGAATGTCTGCCAGTCTCTTCTTGAGATGTCAGTGTCAGTCTACTGTTCATTGGGTTATCTTTTCGATGGTTTTCGCTTCTTCTTTCCTTTGGTGACGATAGCTTTCTGGTTGCTTTAATGAAATTGCAAAGATGCCTATATAGGGTTCTGTTTTGAGTCAATTCACTCTCTTTTGGTGGCCAATTAGATCCAGTTATAACACACTGTCCTTGGAATTTCTCTCGTTGGTGTTCATATTTGCTACATTTGTAGAGATAGTGGGAGACATCATCTATTTTGTCGGTATCGGTGTCGCACTTATCGTTGTTTTTTTTTGCCGAAGCGGAAAAGATATGCGTTGAAATTTCCATGTCCTAGCAGACACTGTGTGACCTCATAGTTGGGTCTCAGATGTCTGTATGTTTGTTTATTGTTGGTTGTTGGTATGAATCTGTATAAGCTTCTTCCAGTTGTGGAGTGTTCCCACTCTTCTTGCCATTGTTGTTCGACTATTTCTTTGATTTTGTTCTTGATAATATTGAGTGGTATTCTTTTATATGTTATTGGGAGATTTTTTAATGCGGCTCTCTTTGCCAACTTATCCGCCATCTCATTCCCCTCGTTTCCCTTGTGTCTAGGGATCCACTGGAATTTTATTATTTTATTTATCTGGGCCAGTTCAATAAGTTCGTTGGCCAGTTGTGTCCTTCCATTTTGATTCCTCAGTGTGTGGATTACGACTCTGCTATCTGTGTAAACCTTTATTGGTCCCTTAAAACTCTGGAGTTTATTGTCTACGTGTTGCAAAGCCTTGAAGACTGTCCAGAGCTCCGCTTGAGTTATTGTGCAATGTTTAGCCATTTTTAAACTCGCCTGATATGTTTTAAAATTTTTTGAGTCATATATAACTACTCCGGCTCCGAAGCCTTCTGCGTTCTTTGATCCATCCGTAAAAATTTTCCATTGTTCTTCCTGGTTGTTATGTGTTTGTTCTATGTCTGCTTTATAACTGATTTCTTCCGCTGGATGTCTAATTGTGTCCATGTTTTTCGTTGTTTTTTCCAGTTGGTTTTCCTTTATTTTCTGAATGAGTTCACCAATGTCCGATGGCAATTTTCCCTTCTTGATTTTGTCTTCTATTTCTTTGCTGTTTAAGCTATTAACGTCTACCTTTATTAGGGACCATTCCCATACGAGTTGTTTGATCCTGAGGTCTATTGGTAAGATATTTGCTAGAACCAACAATGCATCCGTTGGGGCCGTTCTGTAGACCTTACAAATGTTTATCATGAATTTCCTTTGTATTGATCGTAGTTTTCTTTTCGTTTCAACTTTGTTTGCCGATTCGCCCCACACCTGTACTCCATACAGGATTGCAGGCTCGATCGCCGCTCTGTATATCAATCTTCCTGACCGGCGGTTCAAGCCCCAGACATTTCTAGAAATTTGCATGAGTGTGTTGCTTTTCTCAAGCATTCTTTGGTGGATTTTATTTATGTGTTCTTTCCAGCTGAGCGCCCTGTCGAAAATGATGCCCAGGTATCTCATCTCGTTCACATTTTTGATTCTGTTTCCGTTGATATATATGCCAATTTGTTTTTTAAGTTGTCCTCTTCCTAATTTTTTTGAACACACCATGAGCTCACATTTTTTATAATTTATTTCCAGTTTATGTGTTTGACTCCACTTGTTTATCTTCTCCAGGGCTCTGTTTCCTTCCTCTGCTAGCCTGTTGCAATTCTTGTTCGCTATCATTAGAACGACATCATCCGCAAAAGCCTGTATCTTTGCTCTTGCTGTTTGGTCGTATTCTTCTAACAGGCTGTCGAATGCCAGGTTCCAGAGGCCTGGTCCACTTCTCGAACCCTGTGGGCATCCTCTGGTAACCTGCTTTATAATGTTAATGTTATTAGAAAAGTAGCCTGCTTTTCTGTTATGAAAATAATTCCTAAGTATTTCTTGCATGTTTGCAGGGCATTCTGTCTTGTTAAGTCGTTTAAATACGCTCGGCCACCACAAGTAGTCGAATGCTTTTTTAAAATCAATAGAAATTATCATGGCGTGTTCTTTCTTCTCCCACGCATTTGTTATAAAGTCTTTTACCCGGAGGGCGGCTTGGATTGTTGACCGTCCTTGTCTGAAGCCAAACTGCTGTTCGTTAAGTTTGTCATTTTTCTGGAGGTGGTAATAAATTCTGTTTATTATTAGCCCATCCAAAATTTTCCCAAGTACTGGTAATAAACTGATGGGTCTGAATTGCTCAGGGCTGTTTGCGTTTTTTGTTTTTGGAATAAATTTAACGTTTGCTATCTTTCAATTGTCATGGAAGTAGCCTATTTTGAGACAATTGTTATAAAGAAGGACGAAGGCAATTGGAACTTCTGTGTATGCAGCCTTCACCATTTCTGCTGAAATTCCATCCAATCCTGGTGATTTATTATTCTTTAGTGTGTATATAGCCTTCTGGACTTCCCTAAAAGAAAAGGGAATGTCATTTGTATGGGTTTGACAGCTATTGTGATCGATTCTGATTTCCCTGTGAATGTCTGTATCAGTATCCGGGTTGTCACTGGGGAAGTGGTAGTCTAATATTGTCTTTATATTCTGAGTGATATCAAAGTTGTTTTAATCAAAATTATCGTTGGTAATGTCCGGTACATGTGTTTTCTTCTTTCCCCGGAAAGCCACTTGGAAGGGAACCCCCCAGGGGTCTTTTGTATGACTCTTTCCACAAAACTCCTGCCAACTCTTAGATCGTGTCTTGTTTATTAGCCTTTTAAATCTCTTTAATGCCTGTCTATATTCGTTCTTTAGTTGTTGCTGCCTGTCTTCGTTACTGTTTCTTACCATTTTTCTCCTTAGTCTTCGGACTTGTTTCTTCTGTGTCTGTAAGTCGTTGGTCCACCATGGTGTTTTCTTAGTGTTGATAATTTTGATTCTGGTTTATTGTATCTCAGCTGTTTGTAGTGCTTCGGTGATATGTGTCACATAATTGTCCATGTCTATACTTGTGTTTATCTGTTGGAATTGAAATTGTCTCCACTTGCTGGCAAATATTTCTTTAAAAAGATCCCAGTTTGTTGTTCTTCGTGGTTTTTTCCCAGTGGTCTTTGTGCCAATATGAAAGTTGTTTATTTCAGTTAGGAGATAGCGATGGTCACTTCCCGAGGGCCGCATGAGAGTTTCGCAGTTTAGTATTTTATGCTCCAGTTCCTCCGTGGTGAAAACTATATCGTCCCAGCCTTCAGCATAGGCAGTGTAAAAGGTAGGTATAGTGGTCATATTGACAGAAATCAGCTTGTGTTCGTCCATGATACCAGAGATCATTCTTCCTCTTCTGTCCTCTCGGGGGTTGAACCAAATATGCGATTTAGCATTTATATCACCCATTATTATTATATTATTGTTGTCAATTTTCCTTATAATTTCCTCTAGTTCACTTACACAGGTGTCATCGTCCTCATCCGGGGAGAGATAAGCGTATATTATGTAAATCTGTGGTTTTTGATATATTACTGCAGTAGTAAATTGTTCGTTAGATAATTGCGGAATCATTGCAAGTTCGATGTTCTCATTTCTAATTATTATACCACTTTTGGGTCTTGTTTTATTGTGGGTCTATAAAATTCTCCAGTTTCCAAATCGCACTATGTTGTTATTAATTGTATATGGTTCTTGTATGGCTATTAGATCTACGTTCAGCTCATTTGCAGTTTGTGTTATTAGAGAACAAGCAGATTTACTTTTCTGTGCATTTATCTGTAAAATTTTTATGATTGTGCGATATAGATCGTTGGCTCCTTGTCTCTGTTCGGTTTGCCTGTGGGTGTCCACTGAGTGGTTATTATTTTTCTTGATTTCCTGTGTGTCAATGCTAATGTCGTCTGTGTTTCGCAGATAATACTGAGTGTGCTCATTTATCAGTTTACAGTCCATAGTCGATTCTGTTGATTACTTGTGTTTTTACTTTCCGTGTCACTGGACATTCTCCACTTAGCGCATTATGCTCGGTTGAACATCTTTTACCTTCGGGAAGTTCTTTATTCGCTTTTCTACAGTTCGCACATGTTGGGGGTTTATCCATTTTCTTACAATCTCTGTATTTATGTCCTTTTGAGCAGTGCGAGCATTTTTGGCCATCCTCACAATCTTTGGCAAGATGATTATAGCCACAACACCTGTAGCAACGTGTTATCGGAATGAAGTCATCAATTCTAACGTTTGCCCAGGATATTGCGACATATTTTTGTGCTATCAGGGTGCCTCTTATTTTTTGTAAAACGGAAATCACTACATGTCTGCAGTTTGGTTTGATTCGTCCTTTATTAAATGTAGTATTGATTTTAGTGTTTGCTAGGAATTCTTCTTTTGAGATCGAGTTGCAGCTGTCGTTTTGTTCATACAGCATTTCCACTATTTCTTCATCTTCTACAGTGTTTGGGATGTTTAACAATATTAATCTAGGTCTTCTCCCTGTTGAGAGTTTGCACTTTATGTGTTCGTTTACTTCTCGAATTCCATCTATTGCTTCTTTCAATTTTACTCCATCATCTTCACTGCCCACTCTCACGCACACCCCGTTTCCTCCTATCTTCTTAATTGACTTAACGCTTATCCTCAGCTTGTGTGGTTGTACTTTGTTCATCACTTCTTCTGTTATCTTTCCCATGTCAGGCTGTGTTCCTTTTTCTTTTTGTGTTGGATACATAAGGAGTGCGTGATTGCCTCCCATTCCCTCGCTGTTTATTTTCTTGTTTATTGTTTTACTAATTGTTATAGTATTATTACTTGGTTTTGCTCCTTGTTTTAAAATCTCGGCGTACGTCGTGATCATCTCCGTTTTGTCCTGTTGTGCGCTTTTGCTATTTCTGAGCTCTTTGATGATTCCAATCATCTGGTTCAGTGCTCCGAATAGCTTTGTAACGTTTTCTCGAATTTCTCTTCTTTCTTCTCTTTTTTTGATGGAAGAGATGGCGAGTTCAGGACATAAATCTAGAATTCGACTCATTCTCTGTCCTGCTTCCTTTAAAATAGTCTCTTCTAGATTTTCTATCGGGACAGTTGCATGTGCCATGTTTATTCTCTGTATCGTTGATTCCATAAAACACAGTTCAAAGTCACAGTGGCTTCTTCCTGTTTGTAGTATGCCCAAATGGTTCAGGAATCAAGTACCTTTCCCTAACTAAAATGTTCTTGTCAGACCCGCGAATGGCCAACCAGTGACACGAGAAGCACCCTAGAGATCCTCGGGTGCCCGGAAACAACACGAGTTGTCCAAGAATAAAACAATAAAACGCCTGAATATAAAAGTAAAAAGTCGAAAGCCGAAGCCTAAAGAGGACTAGTGTGATCTGTCTCCAACTAAGACCGCTAGAATAAAAGAGTTGGACTCCACGCCGTAGTAGTCGATCGACCCGCTTTACGACAGAACCGCAGTCGTAATTTGTGGTTAATAGAAGCCACACAGCCCCAAGATAATTTGGGGGCAGTAAACCAACGACCTTGGCAAAGGAACACCCGATCGCTGCCTGCCCAAGAGGCCGGAGTGTCCCATTATAAATAATAAATAAACCCCGGCTCAGCGACCTGGAACCGGAAATGAGTCGGATGATCGAAGAAAACGAGATTGAGTGGCCGAGAAAACGAAAATCCTCACTTGAGTGCTCAGAATAAAATCAAGGCGGCAGAGACAGAAACAAACTGAGTAACAACTTACAAACTAGCGACTAGGGTCATTGAGCCTTCTCGATCGTGATCGCTTAAGAAGTTAAACATGTTAAAATGAATTGAAACCTATGCGAATTGCATTATTACGAGAAAGGGTCATAAAATAAAAAAAAACATAAAAGAAAAGAAAATTTAAAACCGTCTAATTATGCCTAGTAAACAACGTAATTCACTTTACCAAGCGAATTGAAAATCAAAATGACCGTTACAAAACCGTTATAACGGTCAAGAGAGAAAGATAATTTATCGATTAAAAGCGCTAAAACTTCTCCAATTTTAACAAAATGGAAGTAGACATGAGAAAAGCAATTCTAGAGTAAATAAATAGAACTATAAAACTAGGAAAACTAGGAAAAAAATAAATAAGCAACAGGTTTAAGTCAAAGCAAAAGACTCACGGGACCTCCGTGTAGCGGTAAAGACCACGATGGCCAAAATCGCTAATTCTCCTGAACTGTTGCTCTGATTTCAATGATGAAAACGATTTTGTGATCCTCAATTGATCAGTATTCCAACGTAATGTAAGTTAACACCAGTAAATCCAAAGTTTATCCGCAGAGTCAATCGAAGCAGGAGCCCACGAAACACCTGACTCTTTGCTAGCCATTCATTCACCAATTTTATAGATCCCCGATCGCACATCGTGGGAACGACTGAGAGATCGCCTGTCGGGTAATTTTGGTCATCGTTTTACATCGAGTTCGAAGCGGAATTTGTCCGGCTCTCCTACGGAGGGGGCGGTGGTCAGGGGGCCGAATGGTCTCAGCTGCACCTTCTCCAAGTCAGAAAAACACATTTAGAGTGTAATTTATGGGACCGTCGTCAGGGAAAGAGCTTGACCCGACTCGGACAGGGAGCGGCCCGTATGGGGGATCTTCGGCGACCCCGCGGCCCAAATCGCGTTCTTGGCAACAGACCAGGGACCAATGGGATAAAAGTTAGACCCTCGTTCGGACCAACCAGAGACTTAGGAATTTTGGGAAAAATTTGGTATAAAAGCCCGGAGTCCCAGGACCCGGGGAGGTTGAGAGGTAGAGATCGAGGTTGAGAGAAGACTCGGATCTGCGGAATCACCCGGATATCATCTCGAAATCGAATAGCTGCCAGGACTACCAACACTTCACCCGAGTGCCGTGGATTGGGGACCAAACTTCCCAACGGGATTCCTCTGCAATTGAACTTTCGCCATCTAACCTCCAGGTCGATCTGTGGTGGAAAGGAATTTTCACGGACACGGAATCACCACCCTCCAGTTCGAACTTTTCACTGGGGACAAGCCTCCAACGAGACATCCATATCTTTACTGTAAGCATAACTAGATAATAATAAACGCGTTAGAATGGAAATACGGTTTCTGTGTGAATTTCTCTGCGTCGAGAAGACAACGTAGCTTTCTTTCCTGATCACATTACATGCTTATCGCTGCCCTCAAAATCTTCACAAACTTCTTCAATCCTATCTTAGCAACAGGAGTGCAGGTGTTTACACAGCACAAAATAACGTAGTAATACCCATCACTCGGGGCTGTCCACAGGGATCCAGGGGCCGTATTCTGATCATCGTTTCTTGTCCTTCATCTCTAGTCTCTCAAAGCCGGCCGCTGATTTGCTAATTAATTTGTTTACATCTGGAGAGATCATCGCGTCTCTCCAAACGCGATTCTGGACAATTTTTTCTCTTGTTTCTCAGAGACAAGCAGATACTTGTCTTTCGTCTTTTGCCTCGATATCGTTATATACAATCTGGAAGACTAGATGCTACTCGCACTGTACAATCGTATTAGAGAACGTTCTCTATCTCGCGAAAGAATATTTCGAAAGAGAATATGCTTCTGATGTTTTTCCAGTGTCTACTCGGAAAGACCACTGATTTCATTTTTTTTTAATTATCCTACATCAATTACTGGATTATGGAATACGATGTTAATGCTACTTAAATGGTTAAGGAGAAATTAAATGGTAATTTTTCGAAAAATATGTAAGTATACACGATTTTCTAATTTAGGTTATTAAAATTTTTATTTGATATGAGACAAATTAACATTACAATCTGTAAAAACGTTATAAAACAGTAAAGATAACTTTGTCGAAACTACGTGCTTTATATGAACGCGTGCATTCCATGCCTCGTGGTCCATGATTATGTACTCTGAATTTTAAAAAAAATTACAATTTCATTGGTTAAAATTCTATAGCGTATTGTGAGCGCAGATAACACGAACATGTAAAATCAACCTAGTAGTAACGTGACGTCATCAATGAAGACAAGATCGTTAACCAGAATCGCCATGTGACCAGAATCACCACTGTTTCTGAGATACGAATTTTGTCTGTCGTTTAGACGTCATTTGTCATTGAAAGAAGAGACAAGAGATAAGTGACCAGAACACAACACTTGGGGCCGTATTCTGGTCACTTATCTCTCGTCTCTTCTTTCACCAACGAATGATGTCAAAGCGAGAGACGAAATTCGTCTCTCATACACAGGAGCGATTCTGGTCGTTCGTAACGATCTGGTCTTTTCGTTGACATCACGATCCTATTCGGTTGATTATACATGTTCGGGTTATCTGCGCGCGCAACACAGTATAGAATTTTAACCAATGAAATTGTAAAATTTTCGAAAATGCAGAGTAGGTATTCATAGATCACGTGGCAAGGAAGCACGTGTTCAAATAAAGCACGTAATTTCGACAAACTTATGTTTTTTGTTTTATAACGTTATTACAGATTGTAATGTCAATTTGTCTCTTAACAAATAAAAATTTGAATAACCTAAGTTAGAAAAGCGTGCGTACTTAAATATTTTTTGAAATATTACCATGTAATTTCTCCTTAACTATCTAAGTAAGATTAACATCATATTCGATAGTTCAGTAATTGTTGTAGGATAATTTTTAAAGAATGGTATCAGTTTAGGTACTGGAAAAAAATCAGAAGCGTTTTCTCTCTCGAAATATTTTTTGCCGAGATAGGGAACGTTTTGTAATGCGATCGCACAGCACGAGTAGTATCGAGTCGTCCATATTGGATATAACGAAATCGAGGCGAAAAGACGAAAGACTGGTCGAAAGACAACTATCTGCTCGTCTCTGATAAACGAGAGAAGCGAAAAGAGAAAAAGTTGTCCAGAATCGCGTTTAGAGAGACGCAATGATCTCTCGAGACGTAAACAAATGATTAGCCAATCAGCGACCGGCTTGTGAAAGACGAGTGACCAGAATAGGGCCCCTGGTCTTGTCCTGGTCTCTGGCATAGCCTATAACTCTACTCTTCACTTATGTGAGACCCTGCCTCCTGGCTGCCACATACAGGGCTATACGAATGACACAATTAGCCTAGCTTCACACAACAACAGTGAATGCTTACAGGACATATGCATTTACATTTACATTTACATTTAATTGAAAAGAAAGGGGGGGTGCCTCTAGGTTTCACTCATAGGTACGACCTGGAGGTTGGGAGGGAAAAGTTGGTGAAATGGGAGTGAGGGAGATGAAGGATAGGGGATGAAAATGGGGCAAAGTGGGATATAAAGGTGAGAAAGGTAAGAGTACATGGCGCCTGCCTCACAGTAACAGAAAGCATAACAATACATAACACACAATAGAGAATTGACCGAAATACATTGATGCGCGCCAGAAAACGGCCAGTACATAAAATGTATACATATAAAGATACAACAAAACATGGCTAAGAAACAAGATATGTACAATACAGCAAAATCACGCTTGTGTATTACACGTACAGGATACACAGATAGCAAGAGTAGACTAGCACGTTTGCACAAGGGATAACAACTTACCCTGTGCTACATACCCTGTTACACAATGAAGGAACAGTCTGAGTACATGCAGCGACAGCTAATAGAGCAGCATAACCAATGGGAGCCTGGAACAATTGCCGGGGAGAAAAAGTTAGCCAGCTGATCAATCATTTCTAGCAGACTGTTAGTCACATGGTGGGTTGAGTGCTGCTGTTGTATCCAGAAAATTGATGAGATATTTATAAGTGTTCGGGTCTTCCATAAATCTGCTGTAAGGACATGGAGCACGTGCTCCATGAGTCTGACTCTCTCCTGTGTGAAAAATTCACAGTCCCATAGATAATGCTGACTGTCTTGGATTGAAGCACTGTCGCAGGGGCAGATGTCCATGTCTTTAAGATGAAACTTTTTTAAATAGCTGTTGAAATTTCCATGTCCAGTAATTAACTGGGTCATGGAAAAGGTAGGCACAAGGTGTTTCCATTTAAGTCTTTCCTTAACGTTTGGGATAAAGGTGTGCGTTAATCTGCCTGTAGACCCGTTATCCCATTCTTCTTGCCATTGACTAAGAGCGAGTTCCCAAGTCCATTGCTTGATTTTCGAAGCAGGAATCTTGTTGTAGCAAGGAATAAGGCCGGAAGCAGCGGCTTGTTTGGCCAGCCGATCAGCTGCCTCATTCCCAGGTACACCAGTGTGTCCACGGACCCACCTAAAAGAAATCACATGCTTGTGGCTATTGGTGCTAAGATAGCGATGGATTTGCCCAATGTTTTCACCCCTATTATGGGGACTGAAGATGGAATTGAGGGCCGTCATGCTGTCAGTGTAGATGGTAATTGTTTTGTTGCGAGGAAACCAATCAGAATAAACATGATCCATCGCCTTGACAATGGCGAGGATTTCCGCCTGCGGCACAGTGTAGTGTGGGCCCAGCTTGAAAGCAGATCTGTGCGTGGTGCCAGTGTTATGATGGTAAAGTATGAAAGCTGCCCCAACCTCTGTGAGATTCTTCGACCCATCAGTATAGATGGAAATGTCGCTGTCAACATTTTCACTTAAGTAGTTATCACCGAGAGTAGGATAGTCGTCATAATAGTTGGAATTTGCCTCGATTGTTCTCGATACCAAAGTTGGCAATGTCGTTCTTTAATTGGTCAGGGAAAACAGAAAGGATGTTATTATGACTATTGCTGCTGTTGGAAACTTCGCCATTCATATTGTTACAGATATTCCAGATCAACCTGGCCATTTTGGCTTTAATATACACTGGAAGGAGGCCCGCGATGACAAGCAAGGCTGAAGTAGGCCGTTCTGTAAGCTCTACAAATACGTAGAGCGGCAATCCTCTGTGCCTTTAGGAGCTTGCGTTGAATGTACATAGTTTGGGTGGCCGCTGCCCAGATTGGCGCAGCATACAAAAGAATAGGTTCTATTGCCCCCAAGTAGATATACCGTGCCGCACAGGACATATGCAACAACATTCTAAATAACATTCCCCAGTGGAGTATAAAGCACAGGCAACCCATTAACACAGAGAAATGCAAAAACATGATAGTTGGCAGGAACACCTTACCTTGTCAGGAAGCTTACCTTTCGAAATTAAATTGAAATAGGTTAAAATAGAAAATAGACTCGAAAATATGTGCTCACGGAATACATCAAACAATGGAAATTAAATATTTAAATGTTATTTTTGACAAAAGATTTTACTTCACAATCCGTATTAATTAAATAAATCATAAACAAACGTAAAATCACAGCCAACGTCTTCACTACTATTGCTAGGAAAACACGGGACCTTGGCCCTAATGCTACTAAGCTTATTACATGTTCAATTCAGCTAGCACTCCTCAATGTCTGGGGCCATGTGGCCATAGTGGTCTGAGGCCACGTGGCTGCCAAAGTACATAACTATAAAAAACTTATCTCTTCAAAGAATTGCAGCTCTCCACATTTGTAAGGCTTATACGACAGCACCCACTAGTGCCCATTTGTTAGTGTCGAGGTTGACTCATATCGAGTTAGAAATTAAACACATTATTTGGCAGGAATATATTGTCATCTTACCCTGGCAAGTTTATAGTGACTCGGATGTCAACAATCTAAATAGAGTAGGTATGATTCCTCCAATCTGACCCAATCGACCTGAATTTTTGATATCGATGATATCAAAAATTTAGCATCGACTACTCTCCTGACTTACAATTACCACCCTCCCACCCGCTTGCCCCTGATATTTACTTTGAAGATCCAGGTGATCATCCCATGTTTAGGATACACACTGATGGTTCCAAGATGGGTGAGAAAATGGTGCCGCTTTTGTAATTTACTCTGACATAGGCCGCGAGCTTCACAATGCATGCTTCTGTCTAGGTTCACACTGCTCAATAGCACAGGCAGAAATTTTAGCTATTTATATGAGCTTAATTTACATTAGGCATATGAAGGACAAAAGACACTATTTACACTATCGCATTTATTCTGACAGTAGAGCAACTTTACACAGGATTTCAAAGCCTGATAGTCGCTCAAAACTCGTCCATCTCATAGACCACATCCTCAAAAACTTAGAAAACATTAGAATAGATTTCCAATGAGTCCCGAGACACGGGATTCTCGGCAATGAGATTGCTGACCGTCTTGTAAAACAAGCTGAAAAGTCTTCAGTCACTAGTACTTTCAGTTACATTCCTACTTCATACATCAACAATCACGTCAAGAAGCAAATCTTCATTCTCTGGCAAGACAGCTGGGATCATGGCACCACTGGTAGGCTCATCTAAAGTTCTATTTCCAAGGTTGACACTACTGCAATTCATCACCACTTTTACCCTAGTTACAACCTTACTCAGCTACCTAGAGGACATGGCAACTTTAAGCAATACTTGCATAGGTTTAACCTTGGGGACAATCCACAATGCAATTGTGGTATTCAGGAAGACCAAACACCACTTCACATAGTTTTCACTGCAATAGATACAATCACATTAGAGATAGTTTAATTAGAGTTGCTAGACTTGAAAGGTACAACTGGCTATGCTATCCAGACGAACTCGTTTACATGTGTACAATGTTCCATCATCTACCCGCATTCATATTCCTTAGTGGGGCTCTTGAGAGCATTCACTCTGGGGGCACAGATTGCAATTAGCTTTCTCTTGCTTTCTTTCAACTGTCGGTATATAGCTGCCTTTCAGCTTTGTATTTTAATTCTTATTTTCTGTCTTATTTTTCAATCTAAATTCAGTTAGATTAAGTTAGACTTAGTTGTATGTTAGATTAGGGACTCAGCTTAGTTTCCAGTCAGGTTAAATTAGATTAGAGTTTGTTAGCTATTGTTGTCTGGTTAGATTCTTTTTAGGTTGTGGTAGGATATTTCATTTAATAGGTAAGTTAAATTTAGAAATAGCAAAAAAAAAAGACAAACAAAACAAAATTGGATTCTTGCTTGTTGTCTTTTGTTTTTCCGTTTTTCTGGTCTTGTCTGTCGTTGTGTTTGTTTTTTTGCATTCTGTGTAGCTGTTAAGTAGTATTAAGATCTGTGATCATGTTTAGTTTTATTAGAATTAAGTAGTTATAAGTCTTTCTACTAATGATCACTTGATACAAGTGATCATCACTAAATTGAACACTTAGCTATTCGTGGCAGCACTCAATCATTAATGTTCGCTACACCCGGGTATTTTTAGACCCTTCGGGGGACTACGGCCTAAAAACTGCCGACATCAAATATACAGGATGCTGTAGCCATATGTACAGTACGATGTTCACAGTGATCCTACCTTTCTCTAACATCTATCTCCAATCCTTCCTTCTTCCCTTTCCCTTTCCGTTACACTCTTTTTTTGCCAGCTAAACATTTCTTGTACTGTCAAAGTCTTTCTTGTATGTATATATATATATGTAAAACAGCGACCATCAGATGTATGGATTGCCTGTTCTATACCTAACAACTGCAAAGATTGCTTCTTTTGTTCCAGCACTGTTACAATCCTATTGCAATACACAGTCGTGCAAACTCGAAGTAAAGCACGTATTTTCTAAGTAAGCACAAATATTATGTATTGTTTCCATTTTACATTATTTTTAACATCGTATGACAGTGTCACACCAGTTACTCCCAATGTAAAAAATACAGTGACTGTACTTTAGGGTTAAAACCTGTAGGGGACATAGGCTTAATACTCCTTATAAGATGTATCGATTTTTTCGTTAGGAATTCCTTCTCCTTCATGAAAAAGACACCAATGTCATCGAAATTGTGAGAGAAATAGAAAATTCAACAGAATATGGAATATGGATGAATAACGTTACAGCTACATGGAAAAAAGTAAGACATCACTACTATTTTAAAAAATCTGAAAAATTAACTTTACTTGGTAGAGTTCAGCACTATTTAATAAGTATTAGCTTATAGTATTATTACGAATTTTGTCTCTGTAATCCAAAAAACTTTTGGTAGACTAATCTCACAGCAATATGGTTGGCAAATTAATTTTATTTAGAACTACATCATATGTATTTCGGGTTGGTCCAATTTGTTCCAACCCCTCCTCAGTGCTAAAACAAATAATCAAAAAGTTTTTAGAACACGACATCAATGTATGGCAATAACTAGTTTAAAAAAAGGGAGACTTACAATATACGTTGGTGTAAATTACAACATAGGAATTATATTTAAATACGTTAGTGGGAGGGCAAACCTTCTTCACCTTGATTGGTATCCTAAAAATACAATCTTTGTATAGCCTACATCATATTAATGTATGGCTAAATTAAATAAACATTGCAAACAACACTTATACTCACTAACCATAAAAAATATTTTCTCCACAGATGTATAATAACACTCCAAAAGCAGTAAATGATTATAAATAAGCTGACAAACAAATGTATAGGTATAATGCATTCACGATGCATAAAATACATTAACAAACTTTACAAAGATTGTTAAAAAATAACGACACTATTAGTTCACGTATACCAGGTTGAATTTTATTACAATAATAATCACGTGGTGACATCCTATTACTTATTAACTTATTATAGGGCCATGTGTTAAATTGTACCAGCGATAATCGATTTCCATACCTTTCGAGTTATTAATTAAATTATTATTTTTTTTGGTTTCTTATTTCTAGATGTTCTTTGAATTTTCTTTTATGCATATCTTTTTCAACATACAACATTTTTATATTATTTCGGTTCTTTGACCAATAAATTTTCACAGAATATTTGTAGATATATTAATAAAAGTAGTAATAATAAGTTAGATTGTTTAAAACAAGTAGTATATATATTAAAAAAATTTTTAAGTCAATTCCTACTTAGGTCAACAAAGAAAAATTTTATTTTAGTTACTTTTTATTAAATATTTACAATTAATATAAATATGTATATACATATGACAGAATCACAATATTAAGTGGCAAAATAGAAAGAGAAATCGAAATTGAACCCAAAGCATAAAATTTCTTCAATTTTATTTTTTGAGAAAATCCTTCATTCTAGCCACTAAGCCACAACTGCTAACTCAGTCTCGAAAATCATTTGGATAAAACGTCTACTTAAAGCAAAAATTTTCAAAAAACTATTGATTTTCGCAAGAATTGAACTCGCATTCTTCACCTTCACGTGAAAAATATTGAAATCCTTGCATTTTACTGATTGAGCTACTGCCTGTTGATTTCGATTTTCATTACAAACTGCTAAAACTCTATTTAAATTATTAATAATTAGGTTAATGTTACCCGTGGTATCGAAGATGGCGACAGGTCAATTTTTTTCCCTAGAAACTAAACGGCGACAGGAAAATTTATTCTTTTCTCTATTTTCTACTGGTGTTTGATATGAAGATTTTAGCTCATAAAGGCTCTTTCTCCGACTAGACGTGTGTATATGATCGCTACGCGACCGAAGAGCCAGCCGTATATCGAACGGCCTAAACGCGCGTGGGAGATAGTGCCTTCCGGGAGGACTTTTATGAAAAACTGGCCTCCTATTCAGTCGTTATTGGCTAGGATGAAACCCGGAAAACTCCTAGCAGCCAGCAGGGCCGGCCTTCTCGATAAAGGGGCCCGGGTGCAAGAAACTATTTGGGCCCAAATGTTTTTCTAAAATAAAAAAATTTACAAACACGAACATATATTAATGCATGTTTATTTAAAGCGTGATTTTGTTCTTGCTAATACATTAATTACTTCAGAAAAATTACTAAAAATACTGCATTCTTGATAATGTTGGGGCCCCCTCAATCGCGGGGCCCCGGTGCGTAGCATCCGCCGCACCCCCCCGATGGCCGGCCCTGCCAGCCAGCCTGTCCGAGTCGCGGCGCGAAACCACGACCGAACTTTCCAGTGTTCAGGGTCCGGTCACTACCGATGAGCGGCAACGGAGACCACTCGGCCACTGGTGGGCCGAAAATTTATTAATTTATTAATTTGCATAATGCGACAGATAGTACGGGTACGCCCCCTAACATTTAGATCACTCGGTATTCTACTTCGAGATTATCCATTGTTAATCTGCTTCTAGATTATCACTGGATAATCTGATTCGAGATTATCACTCGAGAATCTGATTCGAGGTTACCGGAAACGCGGCCATCTCGAACGTAGGGAAAGGAAATTTCCCTGTCGCCGTCTAGTATCTAGGGAAAAATTCCCCGTCGCCGTCTAGTATCTAGGGAAAAAATTTTTCTGTCGCCATCTTCAATACCACAGGTAATATTAACCAATAATTAAGTTTAATTAATGAATTAATATTTGAAAAACTATTAACATCAAGTGTCAGCCACTACAAGTTTTAAAAAATGTATTTGAACATGAGTGGAGGAATAAAAATTATTTTATTAACGATTGAAAATTTGAACAAGATATATATATATAAACTGTATATATAGGGATAGTGTGAACTAATAGTAGGAATTTAAAAAGCCGGTGTTGTATATAAACATAAATGCGATTGTCAAAATCCGTGTGTGTATAATGGTGAAACCGGGCATGTGTTAGAAGTAAGAGTTGAAGAACATGAAGCTGCCATCAGACTCAAGTACAGTAATTCCCTGTGGTTCAACCACACAAATAATAATAATTGTAACGTTAACTGAAATAATATAAAACTTTTGTATGTTGAAAAATATATGTATAAAAGAAAATTCAAATTACATCTAGAAATAAGAAACCAAAAAATAATAATTTAATTAATAACTCGAAAGGTATGGAAATTGATTATCGCTGGTACAATTTAATACATGGAGCTAAAATAAGTTAATAAGTAATAGGATGCCACCACTGATTATTATTGTAATAAAATTCAAACTGGTATACGTGAACTAATAGTGTCGTTATTTTTTAACAATCTTTGTAAAGTTTGTTAATGTATTTTATGCATCGTGAATGCATTATACCTATACATTTGTTTGTCAGCTTATTTATAATCATTTACTGCTTTTGGAGTGTTATTATACATCTGTGGAGAAAATAATTTTTATGGTTTGTGAGTATAAGTGTTGTTTGCAATGTTTATTTAATTTAGCCATACATTAATATGATGTAGGCTATACAAAGATTGTATTTTTAGGATACCAATCAAGGTGAAGAAGGTTTGCCCTCCCACTAACGTATTTAAATATAATCCTATGTTGTAATTTACACCAACGTATATTGTAAGTCTCCCTTTTTTTAAACTAGTTATTGCCATACATTGATGTCGTGTTCTAAAAACTTTTTGATTATTTGTTTTAGCACTGAGGAGGGGTTGGAACAAATTGGACCAACCCGAAATGCATATGATGTAGTTCTAAATAAAATCAATTTGCCAACCATATTGCTGTGAGATTAGTCTACCAAAAGTTTTTTGGATAACAGAGACTAAATTCGTAATAATATCTACTGTACAGCAAAACATTTATATTAAATAGCTTATAGTAATATAAATATATATATATAAGGTGAAAAGGTTGTATATTTAATCAAGGTAAACGTCAAAAATTTTAAAATTCTCGAAAACAGAAACTGCGAAAAAGTGTCTTTGTTACTAATTTTGGATGAAACTTAATAAAATAGTGCAGACTACCACAATCTTTTAACGAGAAAGAAGCTTATTTAATACTTTTTACGATAATAAAGATTGTCCAGTGCTAAAAGGTTAAACTTTTTTAAATTTTATCTTGTTTTAAATGTACAATCTTTTTACCTTATACAAATATACCGATTCCATTGATTTAATTATAAATTTTATAAATATTCTATATAATATATCATGTTTCCTTCTACTTCAAAAGAAGATAAGTTGCACTTTTAAACAAATATCGTTAAATTCTTCATTGAAGATTTTGAAATACACGTATACTTCATAAAACGTTGTTTCTCCTTAACACAGTTGGAAAATTAAAGATATTTCTTGTACAACACGGTTCGATTATTTGGAGAATCTTCCATATAAAAATTTACAAGTTTTAAGTGTAAACTCCGTGATTCAATAGTTGTATTTATGAAAGCATGCATATTATCTCAAATTTCTCCACGGATTTTAGAATATTGAAATTTTCAATTTATTTTACGTCTTACATCAAGTTTACTGTAATGAAAACTGATCGCATAATTTTTTTTTTACTTGTCAGATATTTACTCTCAACAATGTCATCGTTATTCTTCAAGACTTTAGCTTCTAAGACTGTCACTGTATTTTGTTTTTATAGATTAAAAAACTTTTATAGTGCACTCAATTCTTATGGCAGTTTACATTTAATTCACATAAAAACATTGTAAACTAATTACTTTTATAATTTATATCTTTTTAACAATTTTTTAAAAAATAATATAATATTTATATTATTATAAATTAATCAATAGTGTATTATTTCTAATTCTTAAAGATGAACATTTTTTGCATATAATTTATTTACGTTATTCTGTTAAAAGAAATCCCAGCCTTCATTGAGTGAGATATCTTTAAATGTACAGCCTGGAGAATTATTAACTGTTATAGGTACTGTTGGATCGGGAAAGGTAAATATGTTCCTTTTCAGTTTTATATTTTAATTTAATTATATGCTATGTGAATGTAAAATGTTTACATTTATTAATAAAATATTATAGTATTATAAGAATTTATCTATTTGAAATCAAATTAATTTAAAAATTTTTATACTTAATTATCTTGTTTAAATCATTTTAGCTTTTCACGTTTTATTTTGATTTGATTTTAACACGTAAAAAGAAAATATCTAATAACAAATAGCTTCAGTAACAAAATGCTGATTTCTTACAAGTGAAGTTACGCCTGTAACTGGATACAGGTGCATTTAAAATTACAATTTAAAATATTTGTTATGTAACACATTTAATTTAAATATGCTTTTTAGGCATAATCAGAAACCCAACAAGTTGCTATATCTTTGTTCTCTGTTTTGATGCAGAATTAGTTTATAAATACATGTTATGGATAATCTAAGTATCCCAATACTTTATAATAATAATAATAACGATGGATTTTATTAATTTGTTCATGTTATTGTTCATGTTGTTCTTTTTAAACTAGGAAATTGTTCCTATTGATGAAGAAGTTCTGAAATAAAGTAGTATTTGCTGTAAATTTACGTGGACAGACCTTATATATAATTTTAATTTAATATCTTTACATTATTAATAACAGTTGAATATTTAATTCTACTGGTTAACTCTTTTTTTTTATACATAAATGGCAGTTTCCTTAAGACATAGGTCAAGCACACATTTATGAATACTTGTAACGCTGGCACAACAATATCCTGCATGTATTATTTAAATTCGATTATGATCAACTTCCTAAATATTCTTTAAAAGTTTTCTTAATGGATAAATGCAAAGAAAAAGCTGAATGTGAGGTTTGAGCTATAAATTGATAGTATATTTTGTATAACTGCTCTAGTAAACATCTGATGTACAATAAAAACAGTTGATAATAGGAATATATACTAACGCTAATATTTATATCCCTTTTAAATGCTTATGTAGAGTACATTGTGTGGCTAAAAAATAACGAAAACCGTGATTTCCTACAAGCTATAGTCGCACGTGGGTCAAAGTGAATAGGCGGGTAAACGACCAACGGGTAACGTGAAAAAGTTAGAACAAGCACAGCAGGTCTCAACTTGCTATCGCCATTAGATTGATGTGAGTGCCTGCTGCGAGTAGACGTGTTGTTAGCACGTGTCAAAAAAATGGCCAGCTTGAAAGACAAGCAGCGTATCAACCCTGAAATTTTTGGTGAAATTAAAAATAACTGCTGCTGAATCTTTGCACCTGCTATGTAAAGCCTACAGAAACGCAATGTCTTTCTTGTGCACGTGTGTTCAAATGGCACAGAAAATTTTCTGAGGGCCGAAAGGTAGTGATTGATGATGAACGTTCTGGATAGCCCAGCAAGTCAAAAACCGAGGAAAATGTGCAAAAAGTGGAACAAATTGTAAACCTATACAACAAGGAAGAAGTTATGGAATCCTTGCAAGAAAGGGTCAGAAGAAAGCAGCCATACTTGTGGTAAAATGGTTTTATCCTGCATCAGGAGAAAGCACCAGCCCATTCCTGTCTGTCAGTGAAGCATTTATTGGCCAAGGAGGTAGTCACACTACTTGAACATTCATCGTTTTTGCCTCACCTAAGTCCGTGTGACTCCTAATTTTTTCCTAAAATCAAGGCAGCTCTGAAGGGACACCGTTTTGAATCGGTTTCTGCTGTCAAGGAAAAACGACAGAAATTCTTGTTTAGCCTTAAAGATGATCACCTGCAGAACTGTTATGATCAGTGGATGTTTCGAATGCAGCGCTGTGTACAAACAGATAGTTCATACATTCAAGGGAAACACAACTAAAGTGGATACACTATTCAAGATTTAAAGTTTTAGCTTTAGTTTCGTTATTTTCTAGTTACATCCCGTACTTACATTATTTATACAAGGATTTTCATATCAAATAATCAAACGATTTATTTATTTTATTAGACATCTTTATTAATGTCCATTTTGGGAGAAATTCCTGTTACTTCTGGTGAAGTGATAGTGAAAGGAAAAATTGCTTATGCTTCTCAAGAAGCTTGGGTATTCAACGAAACTATCAGAGAAAATATCTTGTTTGGAGAAGAATACGAAGAAGAAAAATACAGAAATGTCTTGCATATAACTGCTCTAGACAAGGTAATCAACTGTTCTTATCTTTTTATTATCAACAATTTTGGTACTTATATTTGTCAAAGAGAAATGGTTGTTTGATAGCAACTAAGAATTAATTAAAGAAAAATTAGTTTTTATGTGCTCAGCATTCACTTATATTTAATTATATTATATTTTTATATTTAATATAACAATTACTTATATTAACTAGCTGTTAAAATATTGATAGTAATATGAATGTAAGATTGATTAGTTTATTTATTAAATTATAAAAAACTATTTAAAATGTTTTATTTTTGGTAAAAGCATCGTTATAAGTACGAAGTATTATCATAGTGCCATAACAATCGTAATTATAATTATATTGTGATATTAGTTGTGCAATATATATTTAATGATAATCAGTAGTTTTGAATTGTAACTGAAATAAAAATATATTTTGTGTTGAATGGAATCAATCTGACTTTTTATTTAAGTGCTATTTTACTATTTTAATTATTGAAAACTTTTAATTTTTAACATTTTTAATTAATCAATGATATAAATTATGTTAATGATAAGTTAAATTTTAGGTACAGAAGAGAACAAATCCTATTCCCATAATAGAAATAACAGTATTGGTGTATTTCATGTTTAATAATCAGACTCTTGTGTTTTACAGATATTGGACAAAATTTCTATCAGTTTTAATTTTACTATCCTTTGTGCAGTACAGTAATACCCTGAACTTACGCGATAGATGGGACCGAGCGATAACCGCGTAAGTCGGGGTATAATTTCGCATATAAATACATACAAATTATTTTTAATTGGGGCCGGAGACTAAAGAAAACAATAATTTAGAAAAAAATGTTTAATAAAATCTGAGATAATACATATGTATAACAAATTATATTATTAAAATCGTAAACCGAAGTTATTTTGATGTAGATGGCTTCAAAAAATCTAACAAATTCGTCTGACGGCTCAAAGATTGTTTTTTCTCTTGCAAAATTTCCTCGTAGCATGCTAATAATTTTTTTATTTCTCGTTCTGTAGAAGAAATGCGATCTTCGTTGGAGTCTATATTTTCTAAAATTTGTAACCCCTTTTCAATTGAACTGAGGCCTTCTGTCAAGTTTTCACAGCTTCGAGAATTTTTCTTTACCTTTTATAATTGTTCTGACCGTCGATTCCGGTAGATCAAACTTCTTTGCCAATTCACAAATTTTCATTTTTGTATCGAAGTCTTTAATAATGTTAACTTTACATTCTAAAGATAAAGTTTATTTTTCTTGTTCGATGCAGAAGAATCAGTTCTACTTCGTTTGGATGACATAGTACAGTCTCGCAAGTCTCAAGATATAACAAACACAGAAATAGCCACAATTTATTTTGTGTTATTTATGTGTCGATTCCACGCGACATGTCCGAACATGTAAGCTGAACAATAGTGTGGGGGAAGTGAGTAATCAAGAGTTGCGTGGCGGTCAAACAAAAGACGAATCGACTAGATTTGAAAATCGCGTAACTCCGGGTTCGCGTAAGTCGGGGTAGCGTAAGTCGAGGTATTACTGTATGTAATATGTATATAGCGTTTTCGTCTTGTTTCATGCCAGATCAACTTCACTCGTACTACTTGGTCCAATTGTTTACAATGCTAACGTTTAATTAGGATATTCGACGTTACAATTAGTGACATAAAACACTGAACAGTTAGATATTAAATTTTGATTCGTCTTCAAGTTCTTTGTTCTTAGAGAGAGAAAAATTCCTGTCTGGCCACGTCTGGCCTCTAAATGTCTCATCTCCTCTAGTCTCATCTTAGGACATGTCGGCAGATGGCGCCTTACTACGTTCTGCTTTTCACATGTATGATAGATTACACACTGCTTATAATTATTATTAAACAAATGCTTGCTTAGGTTTTTCTATAGTGTTATTAAAATTTCGTTGTGTCTTGATATGTGTGAAACGAAGTTATACAGTTTCATTTTTAAGCTATAGTCTCATAATATCTACTCCTTACATTAATACATAAGCAGATGAACACTGGAATATTTGAATGCACAATGAAAGGCAGGCTGTAAATAACTGGAATAATTATGACTAAAAGAAAACTAATAAATGCAGTATTAATGAAATTAGTGATTCATTGAGAATAATTGGCAAACATTCTGCTAGAGATTGCAGGGGTAGCTCAGTTGGCACTATCTGCTGTACAGCACGCAGTATTCATTATTTTCCATCCAAATTTATATTTTGTTATGGATCACTGTACGTAACTATTTTTAAAATTCTAAATATTGCACTTAACTTCTTTATTGCCATATTATGCATGCCAGATATCTGAGATGTAAAACATTTTATTCTCCGGTGGACCCAAATTTGTACTCAGATCGAAAATCTCAACTCTGTTGACAGTAAAAATGTTAAGATTCTTCATCTACTCTACCACACGCAAACCTAAATAAATTGTGAATTTGTGCTCATTTGTAATGTCTCTGAATTTACTCAAAATAGGCTAAAAGTTTCAACTGATTTTTACAAAAACATCTTATTCTGTTAAATGTTTGTTAATTTTACTTTTAACATGCGACATTATTTTTGAAAAAAATTTATTATTCTCTGTGTGAAACAATACATTATGTTTTACGTTTCTGATGCCAATTACTGGACAATGTATAAACTTTGACCTAATATATCGCTTCTGTTGTGGCCTCGAAATGTCTAAGTTATATCTAATAATACTTTTAGGTGTTATTTTACTTTGAAACTGGCTGGAAGCTGTAATCCTATATATGTATGGAATATTGTACATTATTGGATCAGTTACAATATATAGTAGTTTTTCTGTTGAAAAATAAATAAATTCTTAATGAAATTCCAGATTTTATTACAACTGAAGTGCGTAGTTGAAAACACAATTTACAGGCAACGGAATAGAAAACATAGCAAGTTAAACCATATGCTCCATTTCGCCGTTCAGTTAACCACGTGATAACAGTAAATGTCTGTTATCGCGTGTTAAGTTACCTTGTTACAGTGATACAGGTTACATAGTACGTGGATAAATTAAAAAATTACTGTAAGATAAGACGTCAAAATAGGATATCCAATCACCAATACTATAAAAGTCGTGTTTTCTTTGGCTTTCTTAACGTAAAACCACAGACTGCAGTTTAAAACATTCTAAAACTACAGATTGCAGTTCTGAAATATGATTGACATATTGTATTGAATAGTCAACAATTCAAATTTTTTCTCTATCGAGAAGTTCATATTATGAAAAAAGAATTGATAGACTATTAGAAAATAAGATGCAGCATTGACTAAAACTAAAACCAGTAAATATAAATATACAAAGTTTGTCCGAAAAGTAATGTCAGTGAGTCGATTAGGAGACATTTATTGATCCAATCGGTACAATACATTAATAGATTTGAAAATACGTGGGCTTTTCCTCGGTCGCTACATCGCTTCCAGTGAGATTTCCAGGCATCAAAAGCATCACGGTAGGCATTTTTCCGAAATGTCCTTTAGAGCCTTGGTACAAGCTTCTTTGACTTTGTCAACTGTCCCGAAATGATGTCCTATCATGGGAGTTTTCAAGCGCAGGAACAAGATGTTGGGGGAGTCACGTCAGGACTGTAGGAAGGCTGGGGAACCGTTGG
Organism: Centruroides vittatus; assembly: GCF_030686945.1. Lineage (NCBI taxonomy): Eukaryota > Metazoa > Arthropoda > Arachnida > Scorpiones > Buthidae > Centruroides > Centruroides vittatus. Next base: position 795,802 of record NW_027122249.1, on the reverse strand, counting down.
AACCTTAGAATTGGCCAGGAAGGGGGTGACAAGAATGGCAGCGTGGGCAGGCGCGTTGTCATGGTGAAGTTTCCAATCGTCCGCGATGGATCCTTCGTTTGAGTCTCTTGATGACAATCCTTTGCTCAATCGAGCAATGCATCGCGGCTTGCACAAGAGACCAAACAAGGTTTACAAAAATGCCTGTCCTTACTCTCCGGATGGTCGGAGGCGATTGAGCGACTGCGTGTCCGTAACCTGACTCCTCCTTCTACCGATCCCCACTGCTCCGAGCGCACTTTGACGTGTATTCACTTCACAGTAAAGTCACTGACATTATTTTTTGAACAAACCTTGTATATTATTCGGACTGGGACCATTTAAAATTGTAACAGTTACTTTAGAATTTAATGACTGCCTGATACTGGAAACACCATTTTCTGGCGAAGAAATGATTAAGAAGTTCGTATAAAGATGTTTTCTTTAATCTGTTAAACATCATATCTCTTTACCTGTGCTCTCGTATCTGACTGTTTTACGATGGATATGACTAGAATGCTCACTTCTGGTTCTGAAGTAGGAACTCCTGAAAAGCATATCAAAAAACTGTGTTGTTAAGTTAAATATTTATTCTAATAAGTTATGTTCTATGATTTCAACAAATGTTTTGTTTATAATTTCTCAGTTCTGTCTTTATTATAAATAATAATGGGAAAGATTCAAATATATTGAGTGTTTAATATCTTTTCATGTATCGTAAAATAAAAGTTTTGATTGATAAATTTCTAAATTGGAAACGAATTAAGATGAAGAGTGTCCACTGATCAGAATATGTAAATAATCTAGATTTTACTCTTAATATAATTGTGGGTAGTCGCCCGGAGTTAGGACAAGGTCATACCTCTTTTTGTTGGCAACTGGTCGGTTAAACCTGCCCACTTGTTAGAGGATGGCTGGTTTACGTTCTATGATCCCGAAGGTTCGGGATTCTTTTTGTCAGGTCAAGAGGAGAAGGAGAGAGGGGTTGTCGGTAAGGCGTAGGTAATAAACGACCAAAGGACACCATTTAACAAGAAAAACAAAGATTTATTAGATAACAAATAGACGATTACAATATATAACATTGAGAATCTATCGACATTGTTCTCTAACTTCCGAATACAAGGTAGGGGGCCGAGAGAGAGTTTACCTGATTGATTATCATACCTCTTTAATGTTTCCTCGGAGGTTCGAATCAATCCTTGATGTCGTCGGCGTACAAAATTATAAAAAGTCGCGACAAGATCCGTAACGTGCAGTTGGTATAGGCGAAATCAGCGAAACGGCTCCTCAGTCTATTCCTAATTGTCACAGCCTAGAGATTCGACGAGACTCCCCTGAAGGGGGAGGATATGGGTTTTTATAGATTCATCTTGGGATAAAACGTCATGTGATTAAATGTTGTCAGAGGTGAAGGTTGCTTTAGCAGGTGAGAAGGTTAAGGTGTTCCCAGGACCAAAATAATGTGATGAAATCGGACGTTAATTGTAAAATTTAAGTCTTGCAGTATGAGAATGAGTGCTTGGATGGGTGAATGTTGACATTTTTAAAGGAGATTTATAAATTTTGATAGTTATTGAAGAGATATTTAATCTCTTTTCCTGGCGATGTTGTTATAACGGGTGGAGTGACGAATTTAGTTAAAATATGTCAAAAGTTTATGAGAGAAGGGAAAAGTGCTACACATTGCTCGGATCTCATATAATAATCACATTTAATGATATAAAATTAATTTATATTTCCTTATATTTATTTGAGTATCTGTTTAACCTGAAGTTATGTTTAGTCTGAAAAATATTGTCAATTCATATTACGTGGAATATAAATATCCTTAATTTTTATTTTTTCTAATTTCAGGATATAAGCTTATTTCCGAAAGGTGATCTCACTATTGTGGGAGAGAGGGGAGTGATAATGAGCGGTGGACAAAAGGCAAGAATTAATCTAGCAAGGTAGAATAAGGTTTAATATATGTTTCTTTGACTTCAATTACAGTAGAAAAAGATCAACGAAAACAATATATGTACTCTACTGATAAATGCATATTCATAACATTTAAGTGTTTGTAATATATAACTGTATTGTTCTTGGAATTATTCATTAAATACTGACAAGAAACATTTACCATACATTTACATTACTCTGTGTATACAGTGATATTGAATTTATTGTAAAGTTTTTCATGGTACTTTATTCTAAGCTTATTTTAAATATAAATATTGTAAAATTAAAAATATAATTGTGTTTCACGAAAAATGCAAATTTTTCTGTCATATCAGTTAATATTTTTACATTGTTACTTTGTGTCCCAGTCGTACAGACTTTCAGTTATAGTAACTAACATTTTCTCCCGTTTCTCCACTTTCATCACAAAATATCACATCTGAGCTTCTACCACATATATATATTCGATACAATTATAATTAGGTTTGCTTTTTTCTCTCAGCAAAACAGTAACTCTTATTAATTTCGCAATACTTCTTATAATCAAACAACTTCACATAGGAGTAAAATGAAAACTGGTATAAAATTATCTGTGCAGAATGATTACAACCTATAGATTTAAATCTAATGCTTGAACAATATTTGTTGCATTTGTTTTGTATGTTTATTTTATCCTGATGTTATATTTTTATACTTTGTAGAGCATTATATCTCGATGCCGATATATTCCTTCTTGATGATCCACTTAGTGCTGTTGATGTTCCAGTGGCAAAACATTTATTTGAAAAGTAAATATTTGAGTGTTATTTGAAGTATCTTTAAATATATTTGAACTTGTCGTTCATTTCAGGTGTATAATGGAACATTTGAAAGACAAGATTTGCATTTTAGTTACACAACAAGTACAGTTTTTAAACTCTGCAAACAAAATTATAGTGTTAAATAAGGTAGATATGTTTTGTGTTTACTAATTTTATTTTTTAATTATGATCTCATTTTAAATGATATTATATTCTTTTTTAAGAATACGTCAAAACGTTTAATATTTCACATAACAGAAGACATAAAGGTTTTTTATTTGTTTAAACCACATATGGTATATAGAGATAAATATTCTTCAGTATATAGGCTATCTACCAACAAAAACTTGCTTCGGAAAGACAGTTTTTGAAAAAATTAACCTTTTTTCGTTGTTAGATATAAGATGAAAATGTGGACAACTACTAGAACAAGTATAGTTTGTAAAGAGCAAACTGTCAATACTATTGTATAGGGAGATTTATGTTCTTAGACATTGGGGAGATTAAACATTTACATTTTTATGTCCGTGGTATATGGCTGTGAATACAAAATATGAATAGTATCAGCACTTAAAAGAATGCATATGCAAATGCATTTGTAATTAGATATTTGTCACTGGTAAACTTTGTAAAAATACGTTGGCACTATTTATTTTTTTTAGCTAATTATTTGTTTATATACTGCCAACTTTCGTATACAATTTTTCAAACGGTCTATGCGTGCAACGAGAACAAACAAACATCCTCATATATATATACTATATTAAAAATATAGAAGCAATTATATTCATACATATTATAAATTTATTTCAGGGAGCATGCGAGTTCATTGGCAATTACGATAAAATGGAAAGTTTAAACATGCTTAGTGGAATACTACCAGAGCAAGAAGTTAGTGAAAATAGGATGGAATTAGAGACTGCACTTTTCAATGATGATGAAATAATTAAAAGCACTGAAACTATGTCTGATGACGTCGAAGATATTAACAGTAGTAATGTGGTAATAATTACTTATATATTAAATAATTGTTTGAGTGATTAATTTTTCAAAGTAGATTAAATGAGATGTGGCAGTTTCCATTTCTCATTTTCTGTACATATTTAATTCCTTATTAAAGCATAGTTATGTGATTTTAAAAATAAATAGTTTATAAAGTGATATAAATTTAATTTTGTAATATGTATATCAACACATTTATATTAACATCAAACTATGAATGGCAGAGCTATCATTTTACAGTTAACTAATAATACAGAGTGTCCCTAAAGTCTGGACACTTACGAAATGTCATCAACGATAATTTTTCCTTCACAAATTACGTATGGCTTTGTTGAAAGAAGTAAGAATTGAACTGGTGAACTCAGTGGACGTGAAGCATGCTCATATCGTTTACGTCCACTTACCACATGACAATATGCATAGACATGAAGTCTCCTCAATCTTAGCCCATTCAACTTCTTTTTCTGAAAATGATGGAAATCATCTTGAAGGTGTTATTTAATATTTCAATTTAATAAAATGTTAATAAATTTCATTTTTTCAAAATATGCATGTTTGTTTGTTTCCATACCAAACTTCATTCAGTATGACCCTAAAGGACACTCTGAATAATACTAATTAATTCTCGTTATATGAAGAGATTTCTTGTGAGAAGTTTTTATAAGTACATTACAACTTTATAGCTTGTGGACAATTTCTAACTTTACAAATTTAATTTATTTCAAGTGAGTGCATTATTCATAAATTTGTGTATAAGTATGAAATTATCAATAACAGTTTCAAAATTATCTAACAAGAAACAAATAGAATATGTAATTTCATAACTAGAAGAAAAAAGAATGTTTCTAAATTTTTGTACTGTACTGAAGAAACATAACGATTTGAATTTTACTACATGTAATTCAAAGTAAATGACAATTATACTGGTAATAAATGAAAATAAACGTCATATATATCACTAAATGCATAAAAAATTAAATAAAGTTCTGTTAATACAAATTTTTCGTTTAATTCCAATAGTCATATTGTAAACGTTGTAAGAAATCTTAGTCTACATGATATTTTCTAACTAAAAACAATACTTTTAATTATAAATACTTTAGTATATAAATAATTAATGGTCTTATGTATAATTTTAATAACATTAAAATGTATTAAATAAGTATCATGAGTTTAGTTTTAAGACAGAATTATCTCACTACGATGAACAGAACGCATTCAAAAACAAATTTCGCTTAATGAAATTTATCAAATACACTCAAACCTGTTTTTGTGCGGCTTTTTTTGTGCGATTTTTTATACGTGCAATGTGTTTCGTGCAATTATTTTTGTGCAGTATACCAATTTGATTGAAATTCATATACCGCACACAAAAAATCACACAAAACAAATCGCACAAATAAAAAATCGCACAAAAATAGACCGCACAAAAACAGGTTTGAGTGTAATGATAATTCTATATTTTAGATGTGTTTCACTAAACAGGTAATGCATGGACAAAAGTGAATTGTCTGGTAAAGTAACTTACATACAGTTGTATAGTACTTGTATTGAAAATATACGTACACTGGGTTTTCTTTCTGCTCTATATGTTATTTTGATAAATTTCGTAATTTTATTTGTTTTCCAATTTTTCTTTCTATTATTAAATAAATTCAATAAAAAATATTCAAAGAACGCTATAGTTGTTGTTTATTTTTGCATTAATTAAGAATAACACATCTAATTTACAATTTTCTGAAGAAATTAAATCATAGAATTTTTTATTTCGAAAATTATTAGAATATATTCAAATACTGTTATGAATTCATGCATAATTCAACAAATAATTTATAATTTTTAATTTTTAAAATATTTTCTGTAGGAAAATGAAAATAAGAACATGACACGTGATGATGAAGAAGATGAAAAAGTAGGAACATCAGTGTATAAAGAATATATAAATGCCGGAGCAGGTTTCTTTTTCAAGATCCTTTTATTACTATTGCTAGTTGTATCACAATTCATTACAAATGCCAGCGACTATTGGCTGTTCATATGGTATGCAATTTTTTTGATAAATGTGAGTTTATTATGTGATCGGAATTTTAAATGAAATGTATCTTGAAATCAATACTAAGTTTTATGTTCTTTGGAACTAATCATGAAATTGAGAACAAATCATACAGGAACAGCCCTCTTGACAGAAAAAGTAAATTTTTATTTTCTATAATTTATAATAGATATGCATTTCGAGCTGTATGTCTCTCCTCAGTTTTTTTATTATGTAAATCAGTAAAACTATATAATAAACTACAAAATTTATTTCAAAATCACTTACATTTAACATATATGTAACTCACAATAATTTAGGAAATAATTGCTTAGAACTATAATTAAATTACAAATAGAATAACTAATTATTAAAAACGTGGGGCATAAAAAGTAAAACTGAAATAAATTAAAAAATAGGTAAATAAAGAAATATAATAAAATATTAATAAAAATTTGTAAAAACAAAAAATATTTTGGTTAAAATATAGAAAAAGTGACTAATAGAAGTAGTGAATACATGAAAACTGTAAAATGACACCGATAAAAACTGGTTAAAAACAAGATGGAAATGCTTTTACTGTATGTTTGTTAGGAAGTGTAATACATTATACGGTACAGTGAAGTAAAAGAGGATGGACGAAGGGAGGAGAAAGAACACACTGTATCTATTTTAGTAGTAACAGTTTCCAGATGTCACTGATGACAACGCCAGTGTTTAAGTTTATTCGATTAATTTCGTTTATTTTAATAATTTCAATATGTTAAAAAATTTACTATTAATAAAATATGCTTTGAAATGGAAATTTATTTCAGTTTTACTTGTTATCCACTTTTTAATAATTAGTTATTCCAGTTGTCACTTTGTTTTCAGGTAAGTCGTTTGAAATTATTGAGTTGTATGCATTTGTTAAATATAAAAAATCTTTAAATTTACTTTGTAATTTCTTATACACTTTTACAATTATACATTGAAAAGGCTGAAAAAAAAGCAGAATGCCCGAAATGAATATCCTTTATAAAAAGTAAAGAATAAATATCTATCTACTCTTTCCATCAAGAGGAGTGCTCCTGTGAGATAAGTTTCCAATAGCAACTTTGTGCGTGGTACCAAAGAACATACACTAAATTATTATGAATGAATAAAAAACATTCATTCAATGTATAAATGTTAAGCAGATAACATTATTTCTGTATTAAAATTTAACGTTAAATTAATAAGAAAATTTGTTTATGTATTTAAATACTTTTCTAAACAAGTCATGATTTTACTGTGAAAATGTTTTAAAGATTCCTTTCCAAAGTATTTAAATAAAAATCGCACGTTGGTATACTACTTTATCATGATAGTCAGTGGTGGATTTCTGTAGAGGTGCATGCTACGTGCGCCTGTGAAGAAATTTTAATATTAAATTAAATAAAATCTCAAAACTAAATTGTGCCTGGTGCCTCTCAAGTGCTAAATCTGCCACTGATGATAGTGAGTGGCTGTAAAAACAGTACAAAAAGTATTTCACTTACACGATATCTTATTCCACTCTGAAGTTTTGTAGAAATAGATTCTAACATTGTTTTTACAGAATAGTAAAATGTCAGTTGCTGAATGATTCCATTGAACATGATTTTCAAAAGCATCAGAGACAAAGCAAAAAGTAAAAATGATGTTCACACTACATTCAATAACAAATTATGTGAAAATCGCATAAATTTTTACTGACATCATTTCACGGATTCAAGCTAGTGTACTAAAATTTGGCCTTCAGGTATATCTTAACAATACAGATAGGTATTACTTGTATTTAAAGCATTTAAATATTTTTGTTGTATTCTCGCATGTAAATAAATATTGAAAAGTTTAAAATACAAGTAACCCCCGTATAACATGGCACTTCTATAGCACGGATTCACTCTAACACGGTTCGAGAATTGGGTAAAACCCTTGTACAACATGAAATGTAATAAAAACTATTAAAAGTAAACTTTATCTAATTTGAAATTAGGGAAATCTCTTTAAAACCTTTATCACGTTTATTGAACTGTTTCCGTACAACAGTTCAATAAACGCGATAAAGCTTTTAAATGCGAAAGATAACTCATTTGACATTTTTCATTCGAGCACGTACGGACTATCAGATTTTCCTGCATAATTTTTGTGAACTATTAGTACTTAAGTACAGTATGTAAGTTTTCTTTCCCGCCTTCTGTCAATACACGTGATCCTTCTCGAAACTTGTTTCAATGTTGCCAGATCTCGACGCTTCTTCTTTTGCTGTTACCAGATGTTTTCCCCTTATTCCATACTTGATTTATTCTGTCACCGGTTTTTAGGCATTGAACCGCGCCTCTGACTGTTGTTATAATCCCCACCTTTACACGTGTACTTTAAGACTTTAATTGTCTTTTTTTACATAGATTGAAAATTTTTGGGTAAGTAGTATGTACTGTACTCAACATTAAAAAAAATAATAATTATGTATTTATTTTTATAAATCTGTAGCCCTAAGCTTAACCCCTTGTTCGAACTACTTCTTTGTTTTGTATAACAGGGATTCGCATAACACGGCAATTTTTTGGAACATAACTCCTGTGTTATATGGGGATTACCTGTATTTAATTGTTATTTTGTGTTTTATTTTCAGGTTGCGTAACAAAAGAATCTATAGTCAAAGTATAGAGGAAATCCAAAATATTACGTTTAAAACAAAGAACTTTAACAATAGCGAAGACACAGATTTATACTATAGTGAAGAGTTGAACATATATATTTACTTTGGACTGATATGTGCAGTATTTCTCACGATGATACTTTCTGGATTACTAATCTATAAATTTTTCACTGCTGCATCATCTAAGCTCCACAACAATATGTTCCATTGTATTATTCGAACTCCAATATCATTTTTGGATAACAGTCCTGTTGGTACGTTAAACTATTTATTTTATTAATTGTTAAGTTAAAGTTCGTTCAATAAAAATCGAAATAAAACGAGTTCTTTAACATATATATATTCAAAGCTTTTGTAGTAGTTATCATTACTATATGAAAAATACTGTATGATGCTTTTATACAGTTAACTTTTAGTATTAGAGGTGAAATTTCATAGCCGATATTTGCATTATGAATCAGTTACTTTATTGATTACAAAAGAACCTTTTTCTACTGGCATGGTTTGAAATGCACACAAAAAGTTGTGGCATCTCACAGGTTTCACTGATTATTTTTTAAATTGTGAAACGATAAGCATTGCAAAAAAGTCATATTATATTTTAAATTTCTGCATATTGTTTTATAACGCGGGGTCCATCAAAATTTGGAAATTAACCATATTATATCGAATGTGCATTATAAAGGTTTATTACTTTAAATATTGTAATAGTATTACTAAATAAATACGAGGGACATAATGACTGAATGACACTTCAACGAAATATACAAAAAGTTTACAATTTTAAAATTCACAGTATTAATCATTTTCAATGGAATAGTTACAACAAAGCGGTGTGAGAATTCTTAGCACAAAAATCCCATTTTGAAAAATAAACGCAATGGCTTGTTGAAATAAAATACAACTTGGTTCAAACACTATATGATAAAGTATTGAATATAAATAATATTATAATTTAAAGACATTTATTTTACAATGATATACACTACTTATGTTTCACAATCTGTAGCACAGCACGCTTGCAATGTCCTGAAAATTTAGTGTACAGAGTTAGTCACGTCGCCTCTGTGAGATAAAAGCATATTTTTTCAGTCTAAGAACAGCGTATTTATTACTTTACCGGTTGTTATATGTAACAGAGGGAAAGTATGGAGATAGGTCAAAAAATGGCTCCCAAAATTTTTTCATTTTTATACTTAGGACACCTTGAGATGTCAAGAAATGCAAAAAAAAATTCATCGGTAGTTTCTGTGTGTATGAATGTTTGTGTGTGGAAAAGCATGAATTTATTCACCTTGTTTAAAGCTTAGTATCTTCTGTGGGTTTTGTCTAAAATTTCTGAAATTTTGCAGGGAGGTTTCCTTATTAGGGATTGATGCTATTAAATTTTGGTTCTTAAAGGTCGGAAGGTGAGAGTTAATTGGGATAATGTGTGTCTCTAGTAGAGTCAGACATAATGACGATTTTACTCGTAATTAGCTTTTACAATTATTTTATTAAACTCATTCCTACCTGAAAGCTTAGCTTTTTGCCATTTTATAAACGTTAAAGATATAAAAATTTTAAAATGAAATATGATAACAATGGCACAACCAAAATTTTAAATGTCGTTTGATAAGGTGAACGACTCGTTGCTGGTTTATAATCTTTTCTGCGACTCAAAAAGTAAGAGTTATTAAATTTTAGGTTTTCTGAAAACAACTTTAGAAAAATTTCTTTTCAAAAAGATTCATGTGCCATTGTCATGGATTTAATGAAAGGATAAATAACAATTTATCGTCATAAGATGCATAATATTTAAAATTTTATTTCAGAGCATTCTCCATCAAGGTAAACAAGTTAAAACCATCAGGATAAAGCTTTCAAGAAACAATAGTTTTTCCATCTGCTGGGATACACTTTTCATATGATATAAAATTGCATATTTTTTCTTCGTTACGATGTGCAAAAGCAAAGTATAATAATAAGATATTTGTAAACATTTAAAAATACTTAAAATAAAAGAGAAAGCAATTTTCTGCAGTAAAATGTTATATGTATGTCTAAGTGATATTAGAAATTGAAGTTGAAAGAAACTTGACGAAGGTCGTTTTTTTTAAAGATCTTACGTTCTATAACAAAGAAAATTTTGAAATTTAAGCAATTGTAATTGTTATATAAGTCTAACCTCTCACTTAATTTTTTTAGAAGCCTATATTACGATTTTCGCTGTGTAAGTATAACAACCCTCTAGTTAAATAATTTGTGTTTAAATACTTTGTGTCGACAAATCGGTACATAGTATAAAGTTACAGGTATGAAAAACTAAGACAATGTTAACTTTATAGATATACTGCATAGTACATAGTTTAAATAATAATGATATTAAAATTAAAATAAATTACGTCAGTATGTAGTTTGATTTATATATAACATTATAAAATTTTCTAGGTAAAATTTTAAATCGGTTTTCCAAAGACGTTAATAACATGGATGACGCCTTACCTCCTTCCTACTACAATGCGATAAGAGTAAGTTTTCCTTAATTATGTACGGATAAATTTATGTGATCTGTGGCATGTATTTATGATTCACGAAGAAGCTGTTTTCTTGCAGAAATAGAACATACATCATATAAAACATGCAATATGTGCTAATTTTTATTCGTGATTATTACTGATGTTAATTTATGTACGACAAATCGCAGCCCCAGCCACAAACAATATTACGTACAATCACTTCAAACACGATGCTTCAAATTTGTATCTAATATGAATATTCAAATTACTTCTGCAACATTGTAATCGATATAAAATCTTTTATGCGATCAAATGCAAAATAGAAAGAATCGTAATCAAATTGTCAAGTAGGTGGAAAAAAATTGCCTGTTTGCATTTCTAATGCCTGACCATGGTCTAGTTTGATGTGTACGGTCTTCTATTGTTGTATAACAATATGACTTATTCTGTCGACATGCCTTTTCGTTAATTTTTGATGCATTTCGATAGGCTCTTTATTATTTGCATAAAAAAACTCGAATAACCACTCAAACTTCTAACGTGGTCCATGTTCGATTAGATATAAAATGTTGCAGCATATTTTTTGCATACACTATGACATTCCTATTTCTCAGTTATATGATACAATCGTTTTTCTGCATTGTACGCATGTTATAATTTGATCGGTGGTAGCTGTGTTCGTTAAATTTAAACAGTGTATTTAAAACCAGGTTTTTAAAAAAAGAGACAAGAGTCCACTTTGAGGGCAAGATTAGTAAGGTGTTTATTACCTATGTAGGAGTGATGGTGCAGATTACTTTTACTGTTAGTTAGGAATGAAGAAATAAGATATTTGGGAAAAACTACATCGAAAATTTCATTAAATATGTTAGGGTAACAGCAGTTTCCAAATGCTCCTTTTATATCTAAAAATAATGTAGTAGTGAATGCTTTTTTATTCGGTCTGATTTCTGTTATTTATGTAATTACATTACATTTTTCCTCACTTTTGCTTTTTGTTGCTAAATTTATTTTTGTTCAGCCAATGAAACTTATCAGCATATTTCTCGAGTCTGTTCAAAATTATTTTTTCTAAAGCTTCGCTTATCACAGAAACAAGATTAAGGAGTCTATACTTTTTGGCATTATTACTATTGCATGCATATTATCTTTTCTTAAACGATCTTACCAATCTTTTACTGAGCTGTGAATAAAGACAGCTTTAAACAGAAATCGTATAGACCAAACAATCTGATTCCAGTATATTTTAACATATTTGTAGCATCTTGGTATAAATATCATCTTTTCTAGGAGCCTTGTCAGGCTCCATAGAAAAAACACTTTTCTTTATTTCAGAAGAGGAGAAAAAATAGTCTACTTCAGTCGGAAAAAACAAGTTTTCTGGCAATTATCGCTGATAGCGTTATGTTCAGACTATTCATCTATAATGTTAACATTAGGAAAAGTTGTGTTTCTGATTTATTGACATTTGCAGTGAGATGTGAGCTGGGTCTCCTATTTTTCCAGGAGAGAATGAACAAACCTTTTCTACCCTGACAATGAAAGACAACATATTCCTATAAAATTTTATACAATAGAAATGTCAATATGTAAAACTTAAGTAATCTGCAGCAATTTGAAAAATTCATATGTTTATGTTTTACATTTTTCGAACAAGTTACATAAAAATAAACACAGTAGAGCATCGTTTATCCGAAAATCGGTCAACTGAAACGTCGGTTAACCGAAAACTTTCCAGCCGGACTGTGTCGTGCTGAATCGAACGTTTTTGATATTAGATTAACTTCTAAAGTATAATTTTTTTGTTTTTATATTTTTCAATATATTTATTTTGTGCAAAATAAATAAATAATTTTTAACGATACAATAGCCTCGATTATTATTATAAAACTTTTCGTTAGGCTTAAAATCGACGAAAATTCAATACGAAACGACACGCAACGGAGAAAAATTTCAACATCGGATAGGTTAATATATTTTTTCGTACTGTACATAATCGGTTATCCGAACAACCTCAGTCCTCAATTGATTCGGATAAACGATGCTCTACTGTATTTAACAGCATTTTATCAAATCTTGTATAATTTACATGGTTAGAGAAAAAACGATATGAAGAAACTGCAGGTATAACACTAGTTTTTCATTCGCTATCCATTTTTTTCAATTTTGAAATAAATTATCTAAGTTTTTCAGACATACGCTAGTAAATTAAAATAGAAAAATGCACATCTAAAATGCAATAATAAAAAAGCCTTCTTATTGTCAATGTGGTAGAAAAAGTCGAAAAAGTGTTTTTTTACTTTTGGGTTTGTACAACTTAAAATATTTCTTACAATCATAAAATGGCGATTTAAATATTGTGAACTCCAATGCTAACTTGGACTTCGCATAACTCAAAGAAATGTTTTCGAAGCAGTCATTTAAAATTTTTTGGAATTACATAAATTATAATTAATGAGATACTTATTATATTGCCGTACTAAATAAAATTTTAAAGAATACACATTGCTTTATGCTGAACTGTACACAGTTTTTATCTCATTTTCTGTACTTTAGCTGTATAATCTCAGCTCAGTAAACTTCTTTATAGGGTGTACTGTACTAAATTACCATATTTTATGCCAAACTCTTTGTTTTCTATATCGATGAAAATAGAGAAATTGCCAACTTGAAAATTCGGCAACTCAGAAAAATTCATCTTTTATTTGTTCACATGGAAAGAATTTATTTCTACGCAATTTTTTAACATATTTTTGTTTTAATATAACAGTTTCACAATATATTCGTAAAAGTTTACATACAGAATTTTTAACTACATTTAACTTGGGTACATTTATAATAGACCATGTCATATAACTAACAAAACAAATCAAATACACACAATTTGATAAATCTGAAACTACAGAAAAGGTTTATATTGTTGTTTTCTATTTTTTTACATGGCGCTAATAAGAAAGAATGTGTTGAAGCCAGTTTCATGGTGGAGACCTGTCTGCAGTGTGAAGTAGCTAAAAATTTTAACAAACTTTATCTATTTTCTTAACCGAAGTAACACTGTTAAAAAGTTCATCAAATTTTCGTTAACATCGAGGATCATTAAAAAAATGATTTAAATTTAATCTGACTTGTTTCCATGCTTTACTTATACTAGAACAAAAGGTAACGATAGGTTTGGTGAGAATTATGGATCACCACTTTATATTTCTTGTCAATTAAATGCGGTTTTAAAAAGATTTTTTATTTTATATTTCACTTTCAAAACGTAAATCTTTACATCTGGAATTAAATACAGATGAAATGTGTCAGTGTAAATCTCTTCATTGGTTACAGATTCTCTTATTACTAAATTGTCACAAAGGTTGACTGAATAGAAAACAATTTATTGTTTTAATTTGATGTATTTTTTATTAATCGCTGTGACAAGTCTATTAAATAACAGCGTCATTAGCCAATAAAGAAATTAATCGACAGAGAGAAAACAGTAAGGTTTCAATATACTAAATACCAGTAAAATGAATTTCAACAACTTGCCACATTATGTTGAGAATTGCTACAAATATAGGAAAACAGAATTGACGTTTTATATTAGATTATACTTAAATCATGTTTTTGTCTAATGTTGTGTTGAAAAAAGCATAAAAGTTTCGGAACTATTGTTATGAAAGATTGCAGCAGAATTTTATAGGGTATCATTTATATTATATATTTTATTTCTTATTTTGTTTTTTAGAATTCACAAAGTCATTCTCAAAGTTATACAATCAATAATAATTTGAAAAAAGTCATAGATGAATTGAAAAATAAAATTTTCTGCTCCCATTTACTTATGATATCAAATATGCCTTCAACGCATGCCTAAAGTTATATTGTCTATCCATTGTCATAATATTAAATGCATTAATACGAAATTTTTTCTTTGGCTGAACATCATGAAATTGCATGGTATTTGTTCAATCTGCCTCAAATTTCCCTAGACAACTAGTTGTCTATAGAAACTACTTTGACCACTATTCCTGTTAAGACTAAGACAGAAAAACATGTTTTACTGTTTCAAATGCCGAGAGCGATAGCTATTTTACTGTTTGATGTAACGTGGATTTGGGTATAAATAATAATAACTTGTTGCATACTGATATAGTGAATAAGTTTTCATTTATTAGCAATTTACATTTTTCTATTTTAGGGATACTTTCTGCTTGCTGGTATGTGTGTTCTTCAAGCAATCTTCTGTCCTTATATACTCGCATTGTCTTGTGTCCTAGCGATATTGTTTTACGCTTTGTGGACTATCTACAGCCGAGTGCTGAAGAGCATTAAAAAAATGGAAGGGAAAAGTAAGTATATAATATGTGGAAAGAAAGCCTGTTGTATTTAGCTTAACAGCACAAAGAATATTTTACCATTTTATTACTTTCGTATTTAAGAACAAATTCTACAATTAGAATTAATTTAAGAAATAAAACATTTATTAATAAAAGAAATTAAAGAGAAAGAATTGTTTTTAATGACGATGTATGAAAATCATTTTTCACTTATTACACTCTGTATATTATATATTGGTGTACAATGTGTATTTAGAACAGACTTAAAACGACTACTAATGAGGAAAAAGTTATACATTCGATACTTATCACTTACAGATGTACAATACGAAAATCATTGGCAATGAACATCTATAAGTAAAGATTTTAAGCAATCCATTCTATGATGCTGAGTTCGAAAATAAATCATTCATAGCAATGATTTTATTTCATATGGTTAAAAATAGCTGAAAATCATGTTTACAATGATTTTATGTATCTACAATTAGAAAACGCTTTTACTTATGACAAAATTTTCTTTCGTTTTAATCAATAAAGAAAGAGTATTATGTTTCTTATTGACAAAGATTCTGCTATATCAAACAATCTATAATCTAAATCACATATCAAAGCAGACTACATTACAAATACTATTAAAATACTTTGATTCAACTTTACAAAGTAATTGCTGAAAGAATAATTTTTCCTGTTTTACTTACTTGCATGGAAATTAAAAATATAACTTAATACAAATATATAATTACAAATTTCCATTCTTTTATTGGATTATCCTTGTGTAAGCATGAAACACTGGCTGTGTTCGAGTCAATTAGAGATTGTTAATGAATCTATACAAAACGTAATAGTTACCGGCATTCCAAAATTTTTAGATATATTTTTTCGTTATGATGTGAGTAAAAATATCTAATTTCTACAGATCGGATAATAGAGTTGTATGTTAAGAATATTTTGTTTTGGGAAAGGATAATAAATTCCATTTAATCATTTCTGTAAAAGAAAAAGTATATCCATTTTACAGTAAATTTAAGGTGCGTCCCATAAATAAATTTCTGCATAGACACTAATAGATTTCTGTATAAAATCATTCATAGTAAATAATTTATAAAAATAATTTTTGGTATGTTTAAATTTTTACAAATGCACATACATATATATACTGTATGTTTGGTGCATAGTAATTCTTTAAAGTTTTTGTTTATCTTTCGTTTTAGATGATAATCATTTTTGAACCAAAAAATAAACAAGAACTTTAAAGAATTACAATCAATTTGATTCTCACGAAAATATAAAAGCATATAACAAACTTAAGTGGAACAATTAATGCATGTTAATAAATTATACCTAACAATAACAACAAGCTATGATGATATATAAACTTGGTTAAATATAACCTTGCGATTCAATCTTTCCTTTGCATATTTTGAAGATTATCTTCAGAAGTATCATCTTTTGTAGAACTTTTTAGGCTGTAATCTCTTACTTCTTTTTCTTTCAAACAACAGTAACTAACTGTTATTTATTCAATTTACTACACGTTGCCTTTAACACGTTGGCTATCTAAAACGGTGTGAAGAAAATGCCGAGTTTCATCAAACATTATGAAAAACTTTTGATATATTTGTAGAAACAACTTTTAACTTACGTTTAATATTTATATTAAACTGGATATCATTATTCTTAATGCTATACAGCTCCATATTCTTTTTTATAAGAAATTTTATTACGACAGAAATGTACACAGAAAAACGTTAGAAACATCATGAATGACTTTTCAGATTTATAAAAATACTAGCAGGTAGGTCTGGCGTCGCTCGGGCAAAAGTAACGATAGGAAGATTAAGATTATTACGTTATAGTCAAGAAAGAAAGAGAGTAATTTCATCAACAAACTAAGTATTTCTAAAGAAAGATCGAATTTGAAAATCGAATTTTCTAATATTGTTCGATTTTCACGACGTGTTCTGATTATATCGTTCGATTTTCATCGAATGTTCTAAAGTAGCAAAGTCGAGAAAAACCGAACTAATCTGTTTAAATTTCAAAATCGAATGTGTTCTAACATATTACTCTTTTTTTTTCCAGAGCCCGTTTCTTCTCTATCTGCGTCTTGCACGTCGCTTTCTCTTAACACTTTTATTGTTACGTAACACTTTCATTGTTGATGGACGTGTTAAGATTTAATCCTGTTCCTCTCCCGTGGGGAGGAATTTCGAAAAATCCCTTCTTAGTGTGCGTTCTCGTGACATACCCTCCCTAACTGTGTACCAAATTTCAAATTTCAACTCTTAACCGTTTGGGCTCTGCACTGATTATTATTATTATCATTATCAACTCGTCTCGATTATATATATAGATTCAATTCGTGATTATTTTAAGTGCTTTTCTCTTTTTAGAGCTCATTATCAAAGTTGTAACCATTATAAGCAATTGCTGTACAACATGTGCAAGCAAAAGAAATGACATAATATATTACTTATTTTCTCTTCAAAAAATTTAGGACAACACTACATAATTTTTCTTGTTTTTGGTCTGACATAATTTAAAAAAAATGTTTTTTATTTAATTTTTTGCATGATGATTATAATGTCGTTTTGGAGGCTTATGTTACACGTAATTGTGATCAGTGCTTCATAATATCTGAAAATTAATAGATATACTTAAATTTCAAATATGCATGAGAAAATTATATATATATAAGATTTTGTAAATTAAATATTTTAATTTATTTTTTTTAAGATGAAAGCAATGTCTGCCCAAAAAAGACAAAGAGACCACCAGTTATTTTCTTCGTGTTCCAGAAAAAACACTTTTTTTTAATTTTCATTTAATTAATATAAACTGTAATTTATATTAATTTACTGGAAGGATCATTTTAAGAATTTATAAGTGTTAATTGTAAAATTTTTCCATGTTGCTTTTATATTTTTCACATTAGGATCAGTTTGCAGGTACTTTCTTAAATATAATAAGTACAAGGTAAATAGATGTTATATTTAATAAAGATTACTTTACTTAAATTACAAATAGAGTTTCTTTTGACAGGGAGAAGTCCGGTATTTTCTCATCTCAGTATATCCCTTTATGGACTAACAACGATTAGAGCATTTAAAGCTGAGAGAAAATTTAAATCTACATTTAATGAGTATCAGGATAAACACACTGCAACGTGGTTTATTTATGTAGCTTTAAATCGATGTCTTTACGTATATGGTCACATCATTTGTTTTATAAATGTAATTATTACTGTGATTATTTTCAGTGTTTCAATTTATTCAGGTAAGTAAATATATTTAATTGCGTGTAGTTTATAATATATGTAATTTTGTTTTCTAATTGCAACTTTAGATGATGCAGGAAGCCAAATTGGACTTGTTATGAATTATGGAGTATTAATGGTTCTGTATTTTCCTGTCCTTATTAGAAGTTCATCTGACGTGCAATTTCAGGTATTACATATCCTCAAACCGGATAAATAAATCAAATGTCAAAACACTTAGTTGCTTGCATTCTTAAAATTAAAAGTATGTTTATGTGGCATCTCATAGATGCCCACCAACTAATATATTGTTGTGAAATTGTGTTACATTGCATGCTTAACTACTGTTAAATCTGAAATTTTTTCAGTTTTTGTACAATCTAACAATGGAAATACATGTGGATATATAGAACGGCAGTTTCGATGTTTATTGAGAAAACTATGTCTTGTTTATAAAATCGAACTGTCTGATGTCTTACCAGTTTAGAGGCATGAAAGAGTACATATAAGGAGCTGAAATTTGGCAGAAAGTATTAGCTTCCCAAATCATGCGCGCATAAAGAAAATCAGACTTGTAGGTAGTCAGGGGACCGAGAACCGAGACAAAATAAAATACAAAATGGCAACACCCTCTACAAACAGGCAGTAGTGCGAGATTTGCGCATGCGTTGCTGGTTGGTTATTTTGGAAATACGAATATTGTGAAAATCGAATTTTGACAAACGAATCTTTGAAAAAAACTTATTTACCTGTCCCGTGTTATTCCCCACATATTTCCGGTTGCCACGTGCTAGCCTTGACCGACTGACCGGAGATATCTCGTTTCATCATCGGAACGTTTTTGAAAGTAGATTGCGTGTCGTTATAATTTTATAATTTTATATTAAAACTAACTTCCGAAATATAATTATTTTTTTACATTTATTAATACAGAGGTGCCTCGTATAACGTACGCCTAGAATAACGGACGCTGCGAACAACGGACTTTCTGTTTGACCGTTACGTGACTCGAGCAACGGACTGGCTGCGAACAACGGACTTTCCGGCATAATTAGTGACTGCTCCATAGGTGCGTTCTTTAATAGCGGTCGCTCTGCGTCTCCGCTACTACGGGAGTGCGCTGCTGTTCGTAGGCATTTAGGAACGACGGTGAAAGAAAAAAGATTGCAGCGCCCGCACTATCGATAGTATCGTGATGGAGGAATCTATAATTCTAAAATATGAGCTTTTAAAGACAAAAGAAGGGTCCCAATTGTAAAATTTAACCATAAAATGGATTATTTGTTGAAAGAACATTCAAAATAGCCACGAAAAAAATTTGAATGCCGGCTACCATTCGAAAAAAATTCGTAAAGACCGCGTGCGCTAACTCGCGCTTTCACAATTTCTAAATTTTCATTCATAAAACCACATAATGGACCCGGAAACGAAACTATCTGAGCCATGGAGGACCCCATGTTGCTTTCCACCGTAAACTACTACTACAAGCGGCTGTTTTTGCCGTTCGACAGCGCTCACTCCCACCGGAATTTAGGAACACGTTCTGCAGGAATTTTTAAACAGATGTCGCTCGCACAGACTTACGCTGAGGAATAAAAGAACTCACCCCATGTTCATTTTTTTAATGATATAGTACGGTTATTTTATGCTGCGGAACGAATTAGATGTTTTAACATGTATTTCTATGGGAAAATGCGTTTCGTATAACGGACGTTTCACTTAACAAACGTGCACCTGGAACGGATTAAGTACGTTATATGAGGCACCACTGTATATATATTTCGTTTGAGCAAAATAAAAAAATAATCGCGAACGATACAATAACCATCATTATTTTTTCAAAAACGGGAAATTTTCGCATTGACAAAAATTCAACCTGGGACGTCGTGCAACGGAGAGAAATTTCAACATTCGATAGGTTAATTTCACTGAAAATGCATCGTGAATGACCTCGTTGTCGTAGCTGTGGCCGGCGAAGTTTAGATGATCGCGCTCCAAACAAGCGATACCAAAGATGATTGGGGAATTAGAACGAGACCCGCGGTGATCCCGCTTAGTATTGAGTCTCCAAGACATAGACTTGTCCCAAATACGGCCTTGCCGTTTTACTTTTTTTAGTCTAATTTAATCCAAAAACACAAAAAACTCATCAAATTTGAACTCGCTAAAATTATCTTAAGTTTCACAGATTTATAACAAATTTTTTGAGGTAGACGTAAGTTTCGTTCAGTGCTATTGTTTTCTTTTTTCGGGAAGTATGCTTTCTATATCATTTCACAAGTACTATAAATATGAAGGAAAGTAAAATATAAACAATGTCTCTTCATACAAAAATATTTCTCTAATTAGTTTTATTATTTCTTTTACATTTAATATAACTCTGGATATTATATATTTTTACTTGAATAAGTTTTATGCATTGTGTTATTTAATACAAAGTCAATTTTCCAGATGAACTCGGTGAAACGCATACTGAACTACAGCAAATTAAAACCAGAAGCATCATACGAAAGTTTACCTGATAAACGGCCACCTTCAGATTGGCCACAAAACGGAAAAATTCATTTTGATAATGTCACTTTACAATATTCCAAGGATAAAAATACTGTTTTAAAGAATTTAACATTTATTATTAATTCGGGAGAAAAGGTAAACTATCTGTAAAATCCAAAGATTGTTGCTAATAATTTCTGTCTGGGAGGATATGTATCATTTATAAATTGCAGATAGGAATTGTTGGAAGAACAGGAGCTGGAAAGAGTTCTATAATCGCTTCGTTATTTCGCATGACAGAACCAACAGGAACGATAACCATCGATGGAGTTGACACTGGGGATATTGGTCTTCGGGATCTACGTAGTAAAATATCCATCATTCCTCAAGTATATAGTAATTGATTTAATAAAAATCTTTTATATTTAATAATTCTATTATTTACTTTCTGTGAAAATATTCTTTCTGTAATTTATTATGTAGAAATTAAATTATTTAAACATGATTAAATACTGAATATAATGATGGATTTCATGGCTAATGGCGAAATTATTAAGTTGTCAGCATACAATGTTCCAATCTAGGCAGGTATAAAACTCAAAAAAATTTTCAGACAGAGGTTTTCCTAGATATGTCGGAGTCTCATCCTTTGCGTCCTGGCAGTCCAATCGTGGGTTTGGACATGTTAGTACTGGAATAAATATATGAGGGTTGTAGAATAAGGAGAATGAATTTAAATTTATAAAAATTGAAACTTATTCAAAACGTTTAAATGAAATAAATTTAAAAAGATAATTACAATATTCCTATTCTTTACATAAGCATCGCGAGTCTTTTAGAGTAGTAACTAAGATAACAAATTTGATATGAGTAACTATTATTATTGTAATGAATAAAAATTTTTGAATAAGAAACAAATTTTACAATTTGTTTCTTATTATGAATAATACCACATGTGTCTTTTCCAGGATCCAATGTTATTTACCGGTCCTCTTCGAAGAAATATTGATCCTTTCAATGAATATTCAGAAGAAATGATGTGGAAAGCCATAGAAGAAGTTAGAAATAAATATATGTTTTAATATACTTTTTAATTTGTTTTTGAAACCCCTTTTAATCGTAAAATTAAATTATCTTGTACTGATTCTTAAATATATGTCAACTTAAGGTTCAATTAAAAGACGCTATCTGTACATTGCCTGGGGGATTGGATACACATTTATCAGAAGGAGGACGAAATTTCAGCGTAGGAGAAAGACAGTTAATTTGTCTTGCCAGAACCATACTACGTCAGAATAAAATCCTTGTCATGGATGAAGCAACATCCAATGTAGATAAAAAGTAAGAATTCAAGAAATTAAAAAAAAAATTATTTAGTGTTAAGTGCAGTATTAATTAGATCATTATACGGTTTTTGTGGTGTACACAATTGTTAAGCATTTTTTTGACACTCAGAAATTGCTAGTTCCTGTTTCAGTTTGCAACTTATTGGAATTATTGTTAGTTTAATACCAGAATATTTTACGTACAACAGTTCTTGTGTTGAGAATGTATAAAAAATTGTGAGTACTTTGTTTAAGTTGCGTATCAATATTTTTAAACCATATTATAATGAACTATTTCTTATTGTTGAAAATGTAGATTGGCAATTATTTTAGGTAGTATTTTCGACATTGATGACGATTAGATTGATATGAGGGACATATTTATTTATTTGCTTGATTGAGTGGTTAGAACTTCCATCTAGCGCATTCAGGTCAGCAGCTGTAGTGTGGTATGTGAAAAGTTTTTGACCGACATTTGCTGATGACACGGTCGTCACAACGTAATTTGAAGACAAGCATCAATTTGCTTGCATTTCTGCATGGTGACAGGAACGGTAACAATATCATAAAATTGCTAGTTCTAGGCTAAGCAAATTCTGCATTTATTTACCTAATAACAAGTTAAACGGCAAGGTCATTTTTTGGACGATACTATGTCTCGTACACTCAGGGCTTGACTGCGCACCGTTTTCTAAGAAGAAAAGAAAAATGAGCACCAACCAAAGATGAAAAGTCGACATTAGTACTCAGGGACACGGAGTAGATTACGGCGGGCTTTGTTGCCGCCGTGGTTACGACAGGTTGAGTTGTCACGGGCCTATTCTCTGCTACGGTGACCGGGAAGATATTTGTACTCTAATTGCATGTTGCTCGCGTCACTTTCCATCCTGCGAAACGACGAGAGCAAGAGAATACACACGTAATGTGTGCAACACGTTTGTGAAAATTCGATTTCGCAACGTTCGCATTTCGAAATTTCCAACGAGAAACGCATTCGCAAATCTCGCACTAGCGCCTGTTTGTAAAACGAGTATCGCCATGTATTTTATTTTGACTTGGTTCTCGGTCCTATATCTACCTACAAGTGTGGTATATTTTATGTGCACATGACTTGGGCACCAAATACTCTGTGCCAAACTGCAACTCCTGACATGTACTCCTTTATATTTCTAAGTTGTGCAGCCGTTCACAGCAACGCGATTTTATAGACAAGATATGTTCTTGTCAACATAGCACAATACAAACTGAGGGAAATTTTACCACACGCATTTGTAGTTGTTTAGTAATATGCCAGAAATGCTAATAACGGCGTGTCAGCAGAATAGACGATTTATTTTGTGGACGTACATAAAACTATGATATCTGGTAAATTTATTATCTCATTTACAGAAAAAATAGGTAAAATTATCTGAGGTTTTCACTGTTTTATTTAACTAAAGCATTGGTCTTTTAAAACCACAAATAAATAGTGAAATGTAATGATAAATTTGTGTGCTTTAATAAGATTAAATGATTAAATAATATGAAAGTTATGTAATCGCCAATTTTAATAAACAATTCGTTAATTACAGGAAATTAGTACGTTTTTTATATTAGCTGTATAATCTACTAAATTAGCTATAGCATATACTTGTATGTATGTATGTGTTGTATATCAATAAGAATATAGCTCATTGAAACATTATATTGCTACTTGAAATGAAACTGAGTTTCCAACATTTGTATATTAAAAATACAGCATTGAATTTTAAACAATGTCATATTTAATTAATAGTGAACTTAGAAAACACTGTACGAATCATAAAAAACTTTTTACAGGGTAATTAAATGTTCGATTATAAATTAATTTAAAAATTTTTATTAAAAATATGTGTTTATATCGAATGAAAATATATATGTTTTTCAATAGTCTACAGCAAAACGATTTATTCTTTCATAGACATGGGATGATTTCAAAAGTGGAGGTATCAAAATTCAAATTTATAAACGATTTAATTTGTGATATAAAACATATATGGAAATAAGTAATCTGTTTAAATTACATCAGTGTTCTGCTGTGTGAAGATAAATTGTGAAATGCATGTATTTAGTTTCAAGTTTCTTGTTGTCTCTGCTTGGTGTATACAGGGTGTTTTTTTTTTTTTTTATCTTGAGACAATGAAATAACTTAATTGGATCAAAATTAAACACAAAATTTACATGTTTCTATGTATACATTTTTGAGGGTTACGTTATTACTACTCAAACTGCAGACAATATCCGATCATACAATTGCAAGTTTCCAATTAATCCGCTTTCATGATATTTACCTTCCTCGTTATGAATTAATTTATTTCCGTAATCTGGAAAATATTTTATTGAAATACAATTTGCAGTTTATCACATAAATCAACGTATTGAAAAAATGTTATGTTTTTCTTATCAACCTCATAACACTTAGAATGGCTTTCTAATTGCAACCATTGAACATTTGTCCAGACATAAATATGAAATAGCTAGATGGTGAGGAACGTAGCTTGACATATATGAGAGATTATACTATAAAGTTTCTGGAGTAACTTTTGTCTTGATTGAATATTAATATTTCAGCAGTAGATAATGCCTCAACCAATCATTTTTGTTTTTGTGAATAATGCTCTTATTAGCAGAAAGACGACGACAATAGTTTTACGAAATCAGTACAGTGAGAATTTCTTTTTGCTCTGGCTATATGGTGCGCCAATTTGATGAGTGTTCTAAACATTGAGACATTCCCCTAATGGGATCTTGAATAAGTGATTCAGTTCGTTCTGCATCAACGTATGTTGTAATATTTTTTTAAGAGGATACTAATTAATATCCGACTGCACAATACAATTTATTTACCTATTTCAGTTCTAGATTATTCTGCATTCTAAAATGACTTTGCTCACATTTTAAAATCTTTTCTCAGCATTGTCAGTTTGCTATTGCAAATTATTCTTTACATATACTATGTACAAATCTCTTATGTAGAATGGAACATGTACCATTTCTTGTAAGTGTGATTTACTCGTGTGAATTTATATTTTTTCAAAGACACGTCGTTTATCTCTATATGGAAATTTTATGTATTATTGTTGGCTGATTAAATGAAAGATAAACCCTATAGGTATAAGTATGTAAGATACTTTCTGTTGTAGTTTAAATAGTTGTTTCTTTCAAGCAGGATCGGATTTACATAAGGGCATTTGGGGCTGGCACCAGGGCCCCCACAGAATAGAGGCCCTCACAAAACTATGTTTAAACATAATTTTTCTTTTTATTACCGCGACAGCCTAGTGTGACCTAATCATGAGAGCCACAGGCGGATAAAACCAAACCCGGAAAAAAACCGATGAAAGAAATCGGAAAATTTCGGGAAAAAATATTACATAGGTATTTTTCAATTAAATTAAAATAATTAGTTTTAAACAATAAAATATATGTACGTTTACAATAACCTTATTTTTAAATGAAATTTACTACTTCCTAGTTGAAATCTAGTTGAAAGTACAGTATTTTGTATAAATTTTCTAAATCATCAAATTTGCCTACTCTTAAAGGGGGCCCCACCTAATTTGTGCCCACGGGCCTCTGATTGTTAAATGCGGCCCTGCTTTCAAGAAAAAGTCAATTTCATTTTATCTTTTAGTCTGGAAATCTGTCCTGTGAATGGGTTTATCACATTTGCAAAAGAAAATCATTAAAACCTATGACTCAAATTCAGATTCAGGTTCTACTCTGTTAAGAAAATTTTTCTATATTTTGCGTATTGTTCTATGTAAACTTCGTGACCTCTATGTAAAACTGTGTGTCTTCCATGTCTTGTATGAAATCAAATATACATTATGGATTTCATATATTTTGCATTTTTTCTCAAGTTCTACTTTGTTATTTTCAAGTAACTCTTTTCTATTCTATTCTTTATATACTGATATCAATATATTTTATATGTTTTATATGAAGAACTGATTCCTGCATACAAAAAATAATTCGAGAAAAATTCAAATCTTGTACAGTGTTGACAATAGCCCACAGATTAAATACAATTATTGATTCGGATAGAGTCATGGTAAGTTTCTTCTGCTAATAATGTAAAACATAAATATATATCTTAATTACACGTTTTTATCTTTTAGGTTCTAGATAATGGAAAAGTACAAGAATTTGACACGCCGTATGCATTACTGAAAGATGTGAATGGTAGTTTTTATAATTTGGTAAAGAACACAGGAGTGACTTCAATGAATGAGTTATACAAAATTGCCAAAGAAAAATATTATGTTCAACAAGGTATGGAAAGAACAAAACTATAAAACAGTAAATCGTCCTTGATACATATCAACCTAGTATTTGTAATTTCTACTATTAAATTTGTATTGTTAAAGATTAATGAAATATAATCAGAAGTGTTTTCAGACAACTTTGTTAGCAATTAGAAATGGTTTATTCCCGAAAAGAAAAACTAAACCTAAAAGAATTTAACAATACGAAATGAGGTTAATGGAATATTTTAAATAATTTTACTCATAAATTTAATTAGATAAATTATAATCGAGTATTTTTATTCTCATAAATAAAGGAGTAAATATGGATTCTTAAAAAAATTTACTTTCTGGATATATACAGAAGTAAAATAAAATGTTTTTGAATATTTTTCTATTCGATTATCTTTATTTTTGTGACTAAAATTTAATTGTTCTTAAAAATCTAAAACAGGTAATAAATAGATATTTATGCATACTTTCTGCGTGATGAAGCATAAACTTTTCCTGTTTGAAATTAAGAAGAAAGTTGTGTATGTTAAATACCCCCAAAAATAATTAATATTTGGTGAAGTACGCGATTTATATAATAATACAGCGTTCTCCATGTAAATGCAATTTGTTGAATTAATGTAACTGTTTTATTAAAAAAAAATTTTACGTGACATAACAAAAATAAATCAAAAAAATTTTTTGAAAACTTAGTGATAATCTTAGAACATTATGAAAACTCGTAGGATATTTAACACGGCACGATTGTAATGGATCTATAGACTTTGCCGGTTTTACATATGATATTTTTTACTTTAAAATAGGTTATATATCCAACATTCAGATTTCACAAACAATGTGATTATTTAAATAAATCAATAAGTTTTTTGAATTATATTAATACCACGCTAGATTCTTTTTGACTACCACGACAACACCTTCTCTCACAGAGAATTGTTTATTAACTTTAACAAATGTTTCCTACCTGTTCTACATGCCATCTTTAGGTCTTTAAAACAATATAACATTGATAACTGTTCTTTTTTTGGTATAGAACACATTTAACATAAAAATTCTTAGGAATGTTGAGCATTTTTAACTCGAAGTATAAATTACAGTAATATATACATACAATTTAACATAACAAAAAGTAAAATAGTATAAAGAAGAAATAAAGGAAAAATTACATATATTTTAGAAAAATCACAAATTATTTATATTATTAGTTATTATAAAATAGCAAAATAAACTTTGAGGGTAGAGATAAATTATATTAAAAAGCGTTAAAATTTCATCTTATAATATAATCGAGATGGATTGATAATAATAATATCCATTCCAAAAACTCACAATGTAGAAAACACATGCACTGAAAAAATTAGCAAGTACACAGAACTCGCCAGGAAATAAGGCATTTGTGGAGGATAGATAAAGTGAAATCTCTTCTTTAAACTTCGCAGTTTCTACTATATAAATATTTATATACGATCTTAGAAAATAATAGATAACTAATAAAGTTGAATTCTTAATTATATTTTATGTAAAATATTCGAATAAGATATAAACTAACCCTATATGGAATAGAACAACATATAATGCGTTTGACACACAAAATATTTTAAAAAATTACATCTTTCCGTTTTCTCTCAAGTAGGCCTACACATAAATCCCTTATCAATATATAAGTTTCTAAATACCGTATACCGTGCACACAGCAGGTTTTGCTGTTCATTGTCCCGTTCTGTAACATTAAAAAATTAAATACAAATATAATAGAAAATTCATGCTTATACCTAAATATCTATTGATATTATAAAAACGTCCAGTAGCTTAACTTTCGCGACATTTGGCGGCGCCATCTGTTATCTATTAAAAAATAAGTTTTTATATTTTTAAATTATTATAAAATGACAAATAAACTTAATTTTCAGCGTAGGGTTAGAGATTATAAAAAAAATTGTAAAGGCTAATAACGAGTATATCGTTATTGATTCTGAACAAACTCGACACATGACCTCATTCATTCTTTCACCTGTCGACACTCGATCTTCAATCACAAACATTTAATAGCATTAATCTGTCTAATAACCAAATCTTGAGAAATTTCAGAAATGTTTGACAAAAAGCGGAAGAGTTAATATGCTTCTGATTGGGTGAACAAACTCGTGCCACACACAAACACCCACATACTCTAACATCCATACATACAGAAAAAATCTTCGAAGTTTTTTGCGATTCTTCACATTTCAAGGTGTCCTGAGTCCAAAAATGCAAAAAAATATTGATGAGTGATCATTTTAAAGTGATCATACATTCGTTTTGTAATAAATAACAGAGCTGAGGTGAGTAAAAATAAGTTTTTTTTTTTTTTTCTAAATTCTACCTTCAGCTCAGAACTAGTTACATTACTACAGAGTGTATTAAACAATTATAAAAGAGTTTAAATAATATTACTTACCAGAAGAACGCACGAGAGAAAACACCAGCTAATTCGAATTGGTTACAAATTTGCTTCATCTCCATTTTATATTAATATCTCGCATCTGAAATGACCTACAAACTGTGTCTACAGTTTATAGCTCATCTCAGATGCGCGATAAACACTATAAGTTCTTAGCATGTTAAAGTGTAAAGGTATATTGTTATTTATATTCACAAAATCTTGTAATTTCAATACGCTATAGAAAGGATCATGATCATGATATTATGAAATCATGATATTAATCTTGATATTAAGAAAAAGATTCGTTTCTGATATATTGGAACTAACTTTATATTTTTAGTATTCATAAAATATTAAACTACATTTAAAGCAATGAATTGTATGACAATTGATAAATATATTACAATTAATTATTTCATTTATTAAAAGAAACTAGCGACTAATTAATCTAATTCGATATTATATTTTTATAGAAATAATTAAAATTAATCAAACAATGCAGCAAATAAATTATTATTTATATTATTTCTAGTGAATTCAGTAAATGTGAGTGATATTAAGTATATTGGGTACAGTTATTCTTAATGCATAATTTTAAAAACGATATTATCATTATGTGAATATAATATATATATATATATATTAAAAATTACATTCTTTTTGATAAATGTATATAATTTTATTTTATTTTCTAAATATTATTTAAAAATTATATCCTTTGATTATATTTCTTTTGAAATTTTTTCTGTTTTCATAAACCATATAATTTTAATATATACATGTATTAATAAAGTAAGTAATAAACTTCAAAATTGTCGGAATTCCATCCTGGTCTTCTTAACTTTCTGCTGATGTGCAAAGATCGACAAATAGCCATTGCTGGGTTGTTACTAGTGATGTAACGAATAGTATATTCGGCTTAGGCCGAATACCGAATATTCGGCCAAACTATTCGGCTTGATTAACGCACATACGAAAATTGGCGCGCAAACCATATTATGGCAAGGGTCGCGCATCCTCCTCTCTACTGGCCCGCTGTCACTACGATTTTTTCTTCCAGTAGGTCTAAATTATTTAAATTAATTAAATTATAATTATTAAAGTTAATATGAGATGGAGTCTAACGTCTACCTCTAGTGCCAAATTCGTTTATAATTTATGTAATAGCCGTAAATAGCCCAATATGATTCGGCAGTTGTTGGTATTTAGATGTAAGTTATAACTTGTAAGATATTTTATTTACAATCGATCTTTTTAACTCTTTAATTAATCACTAAAATTTTGTTTTTACTGCGTATTTGTAGACTGAATAGTACCCTAAGGATATACTTTAGTAGGGACGTATGGTCTAGTTTCTCCCCAGTTGTGGAACAGTTCAAATATATTATTAGGGGTTTCTATTTGTGAAGTTTTGTGATATTTTGTTGCTATTGTTTTTGTCAATATTTTTAAAATTAGCATGATTTCAAATGTTATCTTTTGTATATAATGAGAAATGCTCATTCTTTGCTTTATTTATAAAATAAATTATATATTAGTTACTCATCTTCTAGAAATAGATAAATAATTCTTTCATTAAATACGATAAGTTTTATTGAAACTTATCGTAAATCATTTTAAAATATCGAAAAAAATATTAAAATATACGAGAATACGAATATAACATAGTTAACTAAAGAATAACATTAATGCCCGATACATTCTAACCTACACGCCATCAATGCCATAAGATATCGGGCTAGATATAGGCTATATTATTAAATTAATTACGAAATAATTTAATACTAGAGTTAGATGCTATTTCTTACTAATCTTAATAATGATAATTTAATGTTCAGCATTAATAAAAGTTACCAAAATGATTAATTTTTAATGATTATTTACTGTATAAAAACAGTTTTGTTATTTCTTACTCCTGTTTTTAGGTATTCGGTATTCGGCCGAATAGTGATTCAAATATTCTGTATTCGGCCGAATAGTAAATAATAGGCCGAATAGGCCGAATACCGGTAGTAACCGAATATTCGTTACATCACTAGTTCTTACATCTTATGACAGTTTATTACATATTTGTAAACATTATATTATTTTTTCGTATTTCAAGAAGTAAAGTGTTTGGAAATGATGACGTAAAGCATTTTAATTTTTTACATTAAAAAAGTTATGAAATTAACTCCTGTCAACCTTTTATCGCAGTTAGTAAGCCTCTCACTAACCTATTTATTGCTTGAATCATATTAATCAATCTTCTATCAGGAATTATATCATCTTACTAACTGAAGCACAGAAACAATATTCTATTACATCTTAGGAAATTATAAAAAAGATACAACTTCCTCTTCACTCGATTCGCCTCTTTAGTCAGACACCCACGACAGTAAGTATAAGTTTCAAAAAGGAATAATCAGTTACTTATTGTGATATCGTCACAATGCCGGGCTGTAATTTTTAACCATATTTTTAATTTAAAATATATGTTCTCCACCTGAAAAATAGAACTGGCTCATTCCTGTACATCATTTTTTTCCCTTTAGCAATGGAGTCGTGCCTGTGCTCTAACACCTTTCAGAGAAAAATATTTGAATTGATATAACGTGACTTCCTGTCAGCATAGTTCTAATCGAAAGTTCTAATATAGTTAAACGGAGTGTCCTGCCCAAGTTTTATCTATTTATTACTACTCTCAAGATTAAGAAAACACAGAGAAACAGACAAACAGGCAAATAACAGTTAAAATCTACAAGTTATTCATGTTGCAGCTTAATCACTGATCTTAAGCAGGGAATTGCTATAAATTTTTATAGTAAAATTATATATATTATAGCGTTTATTTGGCAAGAAAACAGATCTTCTTTGATAAAGAAAACTCTGTATTATTTTTTATATGGAAAACACTTTTACAATTACACATTGACGTATTTAAGAAACTCCGATACTATCAATTAATTTATCATATCTGATTCTTCTTATCACTTAAATAAACTTCACAAATAATCCAGATAATTTTCATAGTTGAATGTAGTTAATAATGCTTATATCGTTTCAAAAAATTATGTGTTGACAATAACCGATTCATTTATTCACGCATTTACTGATTTACCTAGAAATAATGTAAATAATAATCTATTTGCAGTACAGTTTGAGAAAATGTTGATTATCTGTATAAAAATATAATATTGAATTGAAGTAATTGGTCGCTAGCATTTTTTAATATACAGGGTGGGCCAACGAAAACGAAACGGCAGAGTGTTCGTGTTCGTCCAAGCAAATCGCTCGGACAGGTCAATTTTATTCTCGAGGGGACATCTTTTGCAATAAAGTTTTTGCGATTCTGAATACAACAGACAACAAAAAATTTTAAAAACTCATCTATTTTGTATTAACTAAACAAACATTTATTTCGAAAAAAAATGTTTGTTTAATTAATATTCAGAATTGGAAAAACTTTATTGCATAAGATGTCCCCTCGAGAATAAAATCGACTTGTCCGAGCGATTTGCTTGGCCGAACACGAACACTACCGTTTCGTTGGTCCACCCTGTATAAAATAACTAATTGTAATATATTTACTAATTTTCACACAATTCATCGCTTTAAATGTAGTGTAATATTTTAAGTATATTAAAAATATAAAATGTTTTTATTATATCAGTAACGAATCTTTTTTTTAATATCATGATTAAACTGTTTTTTATAGCTAATCGAAAGTTCAAAGTTTTATAAAAACAATTAGCGAAATAAACCTTTACACTTTGACATGCTATTTAAATTATATAATATGATATAGATATAGATTTCATGAGTAACACTGTATAAGCAGTTTATAGCTCATCTCATATGCGAGATATTAATACAGAATGGAGAAAAAACAGAAAAGTCACCCTTTCGATTCAGCTAGTGTTTTCTCTCGTGCGTTTTTCTGGTATGTAATATTATTTAAATTTTTTAATGTTTAGTTCTGAGCTAAACGTGCATTTTTTTCAAAAAATACTTACTATTACTTTCCCCAGCTTTGTTTTTTCTAATGTAAGGAAAGTGCAGCGATCAGTCAAAAATGATCTCTTTCAATATATTTACATTTTTGGACTGAAGAAACTTGAACATCGAGAAATGCAAAAAAACTTGGAGTATTTTTTTGTATGCATGAATGTTAGTATGTATGTGCGTGGCACCATTTTGTTCACCCTGTTTGAAGCTTATTAACAGCTGTGCCTTTTGTCGAAAATTTCTTAGATTTCTCAAGGAGATTTGGTTATTAGGGAAATTGATGCTATTAAATTTTGGTGATTAGAAGTCGAGGGGCTGGTGACATAATAGGGGGTTTGTCATATTTCGAGTAAAGTCGAAATTAATTTTTTTAGTCTTTAACTCTACTGTAGAAACGAATTGTTTTGTTATATTACAATAACTAAAAATAAAAAATACAGTATAGCATCGATTATCCGACTCAATTAGGGACTGGGGTTGGTCGGATAAAACATTTACCGACATGAAAAAACATGAAAAAACATTTAACCGAAAAGTATGAAAAATACATTATTAGTATAGTATATTAGTATATCCCATGTAATTAGTATATCGCTATTAACCTACTTCGCGTTGAATTTTCATCGATGTTAAGCCTAACAAAAGTTTTTTTTTTAAATAATAATCGTCGCTATTGTATCGTTAAAAATTATTTCTTTATTTTGCACAAAATAAATACAGTACTGTACTGTTTATTGAAAAATACGGTATAAAACAAAAAAATATATTCGGGTTACATATTTTACATGAAGTAGGCTTATACATTAGAAAAAAAAGTCCAAAATTTTCTTTTGCTTCATAGCTGACCCTCGTTCTTTTGCCGCTAAATCTCGCACAGGTTTTAAAAACAGCAATTGGATACCGTCGTTAAATAAAATTAAGCCTCGTTTAATTAAATACTGGCCTCCCTTTCATGGTCGAACCAATGTTGCCAGCTAAAACACGTATAAATGTAACAAAAATAATATTAAAGTAGCCAAGACTTAGCCAAATATTGTAGCGTCACATCACTAGCAGATATTTGATCTTGCCGACTAGAACGCGGTCGGATAATCGATGCTCTACTGTAGTTATATTTTTAATACAATGTCATAACAGATGGTGCCATCAAATGTTGCTGGGGAAGTTAATAAGTAGAAAGCTTTCATACGAGATCATAAATTATTTTTAAGTATGTTACTCTATTATTACAGAACTGGGAAAAATGCACAACTCTAGCAACTAAACACGCATACAAGTTGATAACACTAGTCAGCTGCAATTAAACCAGAAGTATTTTCGCGCCAACTAAAACCGAATATGCGCAAAGGCGACTTCTGTCAATACAATATCTATCTATATGCGAGTCCGGGCTTCACGAAAAATTAGTCAAAAAATTTTTCGAAAGAGAAAAATGAGAAAAGACGATTAAAACTTTTTCCACGGACTTGTTTTCTTGTTTGAGGTGACACATCGAATGTGTCATACGAAACAGACTATTGAAATTGAAAAATTGGACTGTTGTGTAATAATTTTTAGTGAAGTCATGGGAAAAACTCATGACAGACCCCGAATACAAAAAGGAGGTAGTTCGCTTTTAAGTGGTGTTCGCGCCCGATCCTGTTTCGGATACTGCTGAAGCCGTCACCGATCCTCTGCCCTCTCCAGACGGAAAAAGATTTCCATTCTTTCGATTCGTCGAAACACCTTCCGATGACCTGGCGGACAATTGCTACGCCGATTCTGCGATTCCCCAAGAAACCAACTTCTACTAAGATATTTACCAACGCGCGATCGATTGTGAACTCACTCTTGATTAGGGACTATAATTGATATCTAAAATTAGCACCTTGCTAAGTGACTTCACTATGTACCAAATTGTAAATAGTAGAGAGGTTGGGACCGACGTTTTCAGCCCAAAACGTGAACGTTGGACGTCGAGCGCCGCAATCTGGCAATTCTAGAAGGTTCATAATGGCGTTCGTTAATCTAGCATGGCGAGTAAAAGTTCGGCCTAAACATCTTCATTTTTTTGTGTTTGCGGCTAACATTTTGACGCATTTTTTTTAATATTGATTATTTAATCATTTATGAATAATATTGTAAAGAAATAAATGTTTAAATCCAGAAATTATTTAATTATTCAATTTTTTTGCAAGTAATATGAAGTGCCTATAGAATTTACATATATTTCTGTTCATAATAGCTTACCATAATTCTGCAGGAGTAAGTTTGTACTTTCACAGCATTTTCTACCATCAACAGTGTAATACGTTTGTAAATTTTCTAAAAATAATTTTCTGAGCTGTTTTCGGATTTACATAAGCCACTACTTCCCTTCCTCAACAAAAGTATCAGGTAGTCCTATCGTCCTATCTTACGGTAGGAGACACGACGCTAATTAAATATAATTATTTAGTGTTATTAATTAATTAATTATTTATTTATTTATTTTTATTTTCAAAAAGATACTGTAGCCAGGAAGGCCTTTTACAAGCATGTTAAAACAACACCAACAATTAAAACAAAAAGAGTTAGTTAAAACAATAAACAGGACGTGAGCTGAAAAGAAAAAGAGAATATTTACATTTTCGTTCAAATCCATTTAGATAAACTGATAACAATAATCACTGTAACTTAAAGGTTTTTCCTTTTTTTACAATGTTTTTGAAGATTTCGTAACTTGATATGTTTCGTAAATTATTAAACAGACCATTCCAATAGGAAATTATTTGGAAGATCAGTGCAGATTTCCCCACCTCTAGTTTAACGATTGGAAGATTATAACCATAGATCTTGCGAGTATCTCGTGTTGATTTTCGACATTCACCTATGCTATTTCCGAGAAAACTGTTTTCCTTGTTGCCTTTTATATATTTATAACTCTCCAACAGAACTTGTTTCATGTAAATTTCACTTATCAATATTGTCGGTACGGTAAAATTCAGACACTGATTGCATAAAATTTGGGTTATGAATTGAACGCATGTAGCGATTTTGTGCCATCTGAAGTTTATTGACGGCGTATAACGTTGCGGTTCCCCAGACTACAGTATAATACCATATCTTATTTTGGATTCTATACATATATGGTACAACCATTTCAAATGTAGTGTACTGAAAAAGGTTTGAATTTTCTTGTTTATCCTAGTATACTTTGTCAATGATAGAGCAACATCATCTATTTGTCTGTTCCAGCGCAGATTATCATCAAAAGTTATGCCTAAAAACTTAATCACGTTTACTTTTTCTATGTTCTTATCAGTTATTTCGATTGTTAGGTGATCTAAATTGACTTTTTTGTTTCTATTGGCAAAACAACGAAATTGTTTTGTTTTATTAATTACCAACCTGTTATTTTCCATATAACTGTTTAATGTTTTTAAAATGTTGTTTAAATTCGTTTGGAGAGTTGTAACATTTGTATGAGAATAAGTTATTACTATATCATCAGCATACATAAGTATATTATCTTTTGATATATTATTGAACACATCATTGATGTATACATTGAAAAGCAGAGGGCCTAGAATTAAACCTTGAGGAATACCTTTGTTTGGCTTAAAAAAACTAGAAATAGTCTGCCCAATTTTGACGTAGTAAGTTCTGTTTGACAAATATGACTTTAACCAACTTAAAGGAGTTCCTGGAAAATGGTAATTTTCCAGAATTTTTCTGGAAAATTACCATTTTCGAAAGTTTTATCAGATGCGATAATGGTTGAGCTAGGATATCAAATATATATTTTAAAATTTCGATATTTAATAAACTAATGTCTGAAGAACTGTTTTTCAAGCCCATTATAGTATTCTGGACTTCTGAGGCAGTTTTGTTTTCCAAAAAGAAAGTATTAGATATACTGGCATTTGTTATGTGTTGTTTTGAGT
This sequence comes from Centruroides vittatus, assembly GCF_030686945.1. NCBI lineage: Eukaryota > Metazoa > Arthropoda > Arachnida > Scorpiones > Buthidae > Centruroides > Centruroides vittatus. Next base: position 758,856 of record NW_027122249.1, on the reverse strand, counting down.
TAACACTGCCGCAAACATCTGGTGGAAAACCATTCATGGATCTGTAGTGCTCGGAAAAGATGTTATTAAATGTGTACTCATCATTAATCATTTTCCCCTTATAATTCAATTGATCTATTTTAACCTTGTTCTTTGTCTTGGTTACCTCAAAGGGTAACATTTTAATAGTTTTCCAGAAACTAGAAGGGAAATTAACATTAGAAAACAGAAAACTGTAGTAATTTTTCTCTTCATTCCGAATATTTTTCCTAATTTGTTTGTTATTTATATCCTCTTAGTACTTGTTTCGTTCTTCAAGAGTCATCTAGTTTTTGTCCTTAACTATCTTAAATAAAGTTTTCTTCCGTTTAATTAATGTCAGCGTGTGATCAGATATAAAGTTCTTTAGGAATGCTTTCCTGCTAATCCTAATTTTTTTTCTTTTTTGTTTTTTGGTTTTACGTATTACTTGTTTGGAAGATATTTATCAATAAAAACGAGTAAAATAGTATATAAATAGTCAGCTAATTGGTCAGTTGTCAAACTTTGAGTATAAAAATAATTCCAGGAGAAACATGACGACAGACCCTTTCGTAAACGGTAAATAGAGTTACTGATTTTTCGGTAGATTGCTTTACTCTTTTTTTCCATATCAAGGTCTTTCTCGGGAGTAAAGACGATGATAGGCAGGTGGTCAGAAATCAAATTTTGATGTATTAAAAATTCACACGCACTATCGTTTGTTAGAACAAAGTTTATCAAGGAGTGAGTATTTTTTCCGTATCTAGTAGATTGATTCAAATCAGCCAGAATTGTTAAATTTTCTGCAAAGCAAAGGTTTGCCAATTCGGTGGGGTCTGAAGAGTTGTTTTTACGTAAATCGATATTGAAATCCCCGATTATTTGTAATTTAAATTTTCCGTATTTAGTTGCTTTATAAGATAATATATCATTTATAACATCAAGGAAAATTCCATAGTTTGTAGATGGGGAACGCTAGATTATCATCATCAGCTTACCAACGACTATCGTAACTACATCTGTATAGTTCCTTATGAAAGTTAAATCTGATACAACTTTATAATTTTTATCATTATGTATATATATTACTCTGCCTCCATGTTGATTAGGTTTTCTTTCTATTTTTTCCTGTCGGTAATATTTTATATTTGTTGGAGGATTTTCGTCATTCCTCCAAGTCTCGCAAAAAGTACATCAAAATTACAATCATATTCCTCCGTTGTTTTAAGTATTTCTAAATATTTGTTATTCAAACCTCTTACATTACAAAACACGAATGTACCGTTTCTAGAGAAATCATCTATCTTTGTATGTATTAATAATTCAGTCATTCCGAAAAATTTCTTAAAACTTTCCAATGTAAGTATCCGATTTGTAGGGGAAGAAGTATCCTTTTTTAACTACGCGTTTCCATTATTTGTCCATGTATATATTTTTCTTGTTTTTTCAGCATTCTGGTTTTATAGAAGTGATTTCTATAATATGGAGTAAGATGTTCATTTATATATATTTTATATTCCTCATTTATAATGTGACATGCATTTGTAGTTATTGTTAACTACTTCTTTTTAATATTATTCATGATTTTTTGTTTTACAACTGAACTAGCACATTTTATTATAATTGGTTGTGATCTAGTATTAAATGCTTTTCTTTCATTGTTGCTGGGTATGACTATAAGCATTAAGTGAAGCTGAATGATTAAAACTATCATCAACAAACGAAAATATTTTATTTGCTATTTCTATTAAATTCTCATTCTGAAGTGTAGGCACGCCAACAATTTTCAATCTTGAATGGCTTAAAGTCTGTTCCAGCATAAAATATTGTTCTTTTAAAGATTTTAGTTCTGCCTTCGTATGTTTATTCTCTTCCTTTAATTCTGAAATTATTTCAGCTGCAGCTACGTAATTTTTCTCTAAAACATTGATAAAATGGAAGAGAGAATTAAACTTACTTATTAAAAATTCTATCGACTTTTGAATTTCTATATTCGTTTCTTTTATGTTACCCAACTCCTAGTGTATCAGTTTCATTTCATGTAAAATCATTTCAAACTTTTGGTATCTGTACATATGGGTGACGTTGGAGTGAAAGTTACATTATAATAAGAATATGAATAGAACACCAGTTAATCATGTGAAGTCATAATAATTTGCTCACATTCACCCAATTCTCTGTCGTCTTCTAATTCCTGTGTCCAATTTGCATTATTCTTGATAGTTTTCATGAATTTACAGTCTTCGCATTTCCAAGCTTTTTGTAGGACTTACTGAACTTATAAAAGTTAGCTGCCTGGATTCCAAAACAACAGAAATGAGCAAATTTAGAACAATTAGAACAAATTAACCAAGCCACTTTCCGAAACTTTGTGCTTGCAAAAAGAACAATCACTCAAACGACGATTTGCCATTGCTCCGCGCCATCTGGCTGCCATTACACATCCTATAGATACTTTAAAATAGTTTAATTTGTTTATTTACCTTCGCTAGAAACATTCGTCATTTGTTAAACGTGTTCGGTCGTTTTTCAATAATATCCCATGAGTCAGTACTCGACGTGAACGTGAACATATGGCACAACGTGCTTTTCTTGGAGTTCATAAGTCAAACGTTTACTTCTGCTTACCGTACAAGTGTAACGTTTAAACTTCGGCCGCAACCTCTCTACTATCGATAAATAAACGGATATTGCTAATTGTTAAATTCGTAGTTGTGTCTCCATCACGAATCCGAGCGCCTACAAACGCGACCGATCGCGTGCAAAAATTAAATTAGCGGCCATCAAGGTTTCTGTGTCTCTTCTTAAAAACACAGTGGTGTCAGTCCTGAAAAACTAATCATCGCAAACTCGGTGTCAACCCTTCGGTTCCGTGGTGCCGAAGCATGGGGGCGCGCTCCGGCATTGTCGTATATACAGGTATACTTTTAGTTACGTCGTTTCGAGTTACGTCGTTCTCGATTATACGTCGTTTGTCAAAAAAGTATATGGAAAAATAAAAATCAAGTTCAAGTCATTTTATTCGACTTACATATGTCCGCCATAAATATTGAAGTCGTAATATCACTAGAAAAGCGTTAAAAGCACATAAAATCATATTAAAATATGTACATCTACAGTAAATGTTAATATAATCATAAATCCTGGAGAAACATGAAAACATCTGTGTTGTCATATTTAGCGGTCTTTAAGTGCTCATTTTGGCTTTTACTACCGTAGTTTCGACTTACGTCGCCTCTCCTGGAACCAATTACTAACGTAAGGCGAGGTATACCTGTATATACTTTTTTGTTGCTATTGATCAATCCTTGATCCTGGCTTTTTCTCCATCACGAAAAAAAGAAAAACATAGCACCACAAGAATTGTTGAATTATCAGGAAAATATTTTACAACTCAGCAGGAATTAAATGATGAGAAAAAGGGCCGTGAGAAGTTTTGGAAAGAGGGGATAGAGTGAGCAAAATAATTGCGTATAAGAGAGTCGGTACGGGCATCCAGTGAGAGAGTGAAAAATGAATGAAGCGAATTGGTAGCAAGACAAATGAAGGTGGTCCGAAGGATATTGGCACTTCGCATAGGTTCAATAGTCACAAACGTTATGATATGAAATATCTAGAGTAGAAACGAGGGGGATACTATAGATTACCACCTATGGAATTTCGGGTCTGAGTATATATCTGAACTCAGGAGACAGACGAGTTCAACGATACCCTACTTTTGGACCAGAGAGGAAAAATAATAAAGTTATCATACTTTTTTTCCAGCGATCGCGCGATGATAGGGAGTCGCGTCACTCTCACCGCTAAGTCGGCCTCGCTATCGCGATCGGGAGTCGCGTCGCTTGCCGTTAAAATTGCCTTTAGAAGACGTTTCCCCCCTTTTTTTACTTTGTTCAAGAACTACCGTGAATTAATAACTAGTGACGTTTAGCACATGGCGGCTCCCCTCCGGGAAGTCAGTCGGGAGCACGAACAGTGGGAACGGCCGCCATAAGTAACATTAACCGAAATGGCGATCGCGCGATGATCGGAAGTCGCGTCGCTCTCTCCGCTCTCGTATCGCGTGTTTAACCCTGTTGGAGATGACCGTAGTCCGACGTCATGGTTTGCAGACTTTACCGCAAAATGGCAGTACTAGCAACTATGGTGCCATCTGCATGAGAGCATTAAAAAAGTATGGTAACTTTTTATTTTTCGTCTCCGGTCCAAAAATAGGGTACCGTTGAACTCGTCTCGGTCCCCTGAGTTCAAATACATATTCAAAGTCCTGAAATTCCATAGGTGGTAATCTATAGTACACCCGAAACGAGTGTAGGCAGACTGTGCCCAAGAAAGGTGATCGCATAATTAAAAATTTGAAATGTCTTTTTTTGGGGGGACTTAAAAAAAATATTTACGATTATTTGAAAGTTAAGATTTTTTCACGTTTCATGCCTTCAGGTGATACGCAGAAACATTCTCGACATCATCCTAACTACTTCCAACGATTTTTCTATTGAGTGGATGAGAGGACGCCGTGGTACTTAAGGGAACGAAAGAGCTGATCATCTGGCGTTGGCAGATACCGACTTTCGTGACACCTTACCAGGGTATTGTGTTCTTCCAACCTTGAAAATTAAAACTCTACAACTACCTTTTGTTAGAGGAACTTATCAACTGGTGACTTTGAACGGACTAGCAACCAGTAACTAACTTTACATGAACCAATGTGGTGATACACGCATGTTCATTGTCTTTTATCTTCTGACCTGTTCATATGCGACGTTTCAACTTTTGAATTTGGTCTTTATGTTGGTCATGGCACGATAAGATCATGATCCCAATTTTATAATGTGTTTTATTTGCTCTGCAAAACGTGGAATTAGATTTGACTTGTAAACTAGTTATTCGGATTCGATTAGTAAAGTACTATTGCAAGACGATTGCTAACTTACCGACCGTCGACCCAACGGGTACTTTACACGGGTTCGCGAAAAAAAAAAAAAAGTTATGCCAGGCCTGGACTTTTGCAGGCTCCGGAAATTATAACTATAAATTAGTCAACCAATACTAAAGACGAAATCAAGTTTTAATATGAACTAATAAGACTATACAAATTAGTATATTCCAAAACAATTTATTTTATAAAAGACACTTATTTCGAACCGACAAACAAAAAAACTTATCAATTACTACTTATAACTAGTCCCCTGAGACATCCGACAAAATTCAATTTAAGATTATGTACAATTCAAACTTAGAATCTATGACTATTCGTCACCTCAAACTACAAGAATCTTCTATCCAATTCCTCTCTGTCGAAAAACTTTCTTATCCTTTTCTTTCAATCTGGAAATCCCCTACTCGAACCTCGCTTTCAACTGCCTACGAAGCTTACCTCGCTCTCTTGTCGGAACTTGCTTGTTTTATAGTCGTGAGGTGACGTTACAATCGTTCTGAAACCACCCTCTCATTTACATACTTAGATGCTAACAATGGTTTACATTTTTACCTGGTCAGCGTATTTCGACAATCGACTAACGACTCTTACATTACTTTCACTTAATTACTTTTTACAGAATTGAGATGTCTATTTTTAAGTCTTTCCTGATTCTAAGTGTGTGTGTGTGTGTGGGGACTCCCCCTTTACTCAAGTCGGAACGTCCGTATGAACTTCCGAGTAAGGTCGCCCAATGGCGCGTTGGTTTTTTTTTTTCTTTTTCCTATGGCGCTTCGTCGGTTCGGTGAGTTGGTTCTTTAAATCTTTTTGTTTGTTCCAGAGGGTGAGTGGGGAACTTTAGCCCTTACTAAACATAAGCCCCAAAATAAAAATATACATAACGAAAACAAAAAAATAGAAAATAAAAATACAGCTCGGACTCAGTTCCTTACAGACTGTAACTATCTTAATGTCAAAATCTTACTATTTATAAGCCAAAAGGCAACATTGTGCTTTACCTTATCTTTCATTACTGTCTGTGTCAAATAAAGTTTATCTATATGAGTGTTACCATGATTGTTTCTTTGGTACTAACGTAACCTCGATTTTATGTTTGTGTTTATGCTGGTTTTTGATAAGCTCTTGAATAAGTAAACCCCATTTTCCAATGATTTCTCACTGTTCTCTCACAAATATTAACACCTGCTTTTTAACTTTCTATCTACTTCTTTTATATACATTTCAAACTTTAAAATTATTCCTTTTAGTTTCCGGTTCTAATACTTTGCTATTATTTATAGATATCCAGTGTGTTTCACTATTATAATGCTGTTGGTTTGAATATATTTAAACCGAATTTTAGATATAGCTGGCAGCCGACATCTCTTGCAATACTCCATGTTGAAATGCTTTCCATGAAGTAATGCAAAACTTCTTAACCCTCGGAAGCCACTGTTGACGTCTGAGATATGGAGACCATTGTAAATTTCAATTTGAATTCGTCGTGGTTTCTACATTACTAGAAAGATAACGCATCGTTAAACTTGCATATATTTATTGTAAATTAAATATATTTAATATTTCATTTACTGCTAAACATGGAGTAGGCGAAATGTAGATGTGTCAGACGAAAGAAAAATTCTATAAAAAGTTTTCACGGTTTTTTCACTCACGGAAGTTTTCACGGAAACACGGTTTTTTCACTCACTCTCATCTGCATGATTTCATTTTAATTAATAACCTGTATGTTGTTTACATACAAATTGACCGCAATCATTGCAAATGTTTGTGGTCAGTTTGTAAAAGGGGTTTTAATATCTCTTTTCTTATATTATACGTTATTACACTGTCATCTGTGCCTTGAAATGGATTTAGATACAAATTTATCACTCAACTGATAAATTTGTAATTCAGAAGCGAATCAACACATATCTGTTGCAAGTCATGTGTTTGTACGAAGCTATTGTTGTTGTATTGTTTTTTCATATTCGGAAAAAACAAGTACAGGTTTACCTCGCCTTACGTCGGTAATTGGTGCCATGAGAGGCGACGTAAGTCAAAACTACGGTGGAAAACGCCAATAATGAGCACTTAAATACTGATAAATAAGACGACAACACAGAAACACAATGTTTTCATGTTTCGTTCTCTAGGATAAATGATGATTATGTTAACATTTACTGTAAATGTACATATTTTAATATGATTTTATGTGCTTTTAACGCTTTTCTAGTGATATTACGACTTCAATATTTGTGGCGGACGGATGTAAAGTCGAATAAAATGACTTGAACTTGATTTTTATTTTTCCATATACTTTTTTGACAAACGACGTATAATCGAGAACGACATAACTCGAAACGACGTAATTCGAGGTATACCTGTATACATTCAATGTTAGGAAAGCGTTTTTATTTATTTTCTGCTCTGAGTTGTTTTTTCTGACGTGTGAGTATATAGCCGATGTATTTATTGTGGCTATTTTTACCATTCCATAAAACAGTGATGACCTATAAGTATGTTTTGACTTTATGTTAGGCGCATATTCAGCAGAAGATTCCCATGCGTTATCAGTACGTAGAACACAGACGCAAGATTGCCTATGAATTCAAAAATTGAAGGATTTCCCTCACATTTTCTACAAACTTTGAAATCATTGAAAACATCTTATTTGGTTTGTTTCACTGTTCTCACCAATCTAAATTATACTGCTTCAACTGTTTCCAACAGCAAGGCCCGCCATGTACTGTACATTATCCTACAGGAATGCATAAATTTATGATATTGTTAATGCATTTTTTTCCTTTAATCATGCAACAATCTTGTTTTGTAAATGCACGCGATGAGTGTCAAATATTTTTGAGCGTTCTCTTGCACTAGCACCATCTTTGCAGAAACAGCTCGCAGCAAGCCTCCTTGTGGCATAAACATATTTTAATTTCATCAACTGCACCATTGGGTTGAAGTTATTATATTTGTAGAACTCTTATAAGCATTCAGACTTAGGACACAATGTATAATAAGATCGGGAAGAATTTTTTTCTCAATTACCGGTTATTCTTCTCAAATGAGAGAGGTTAATGTGAAAGTAAATCTAAAATTTATATTAATTCTTTATGCCTCTTTTTTACGTAGTACTTTACATTTCTGTGTATATATATATATATTGTTTATTTGAGTATTGTTTATTAATAGGATTTTTTATACAGGTGAAGTTTCTGATTAGCAATGATAGAAAGTTTTACTCAAAGATCAAAATGAAAAATCTTTATTTATACATTATTACATATCTTTACAAACTGTCATTACTGAAACAATCATTATTTCTGTCAATAATATTCAATAATAATTCAGGTAGCAAAAAAGTTTTTGTTAGACAAATATCTATTTTATTTTGACAAACTTCTGTGATCGTTTAATTTTTTCGTATCAATTATTCATTTAGCCTTTCTTCATTCAGTTTCTAAGCCAAATTAGATAACTCACATCTATAATTTTTGTTATGTTATGATAATGATATTTCACAGCAGCACAAGTTTTTCGCATTTTTTTTTTAAGAATACGTGCTTGCCACTGGTGTATTTCTATTTACTATTAGATTATTTTTACTCTTACATTTGGTTATATTAATTTTGGATGTTATCTTTAAGTGGGGATATTGAAAACGGATAACATGGATAAATGGAGATTTCAGAATAAAAATTTCACTAAAAAATAAGCATTCCTGTAACTGTGTACATTTGTAACTGCTAATCATTTTGTTTTCATATAGCAGGTTTTCTTAGTATTATATATTTACCTCATATTACTTCAGAAATGTTTCGTATACCTTCTTAATTGTAGCAGTTAGAAAGATGATGTAATATAAACAATAATTTTTCATTTTCTGTTTTTGGAAACCAGCACTTCATCAATAATAATATTGACTGTTGATCTGTCTTCACAAATATTATTTATTGTCTTTCTTGCAATTTTGATGATAATAAGGATCTGTAAAAAAAATAATAATTGTAATGAACAATAACAAATAATTTATTTATTTTTCAGTTGGCTTTTTCCAATAATAATGAAAGGAACAAGGCTCCGTTTAACAGAAGAAGATTTATACGAAATTTCCAAATACCATACTTCTGAGTATCTTGGAAATATGCTTCAGAAGTAAGTTTAGCAACTTATGTTCTTTCAGATTAAATTGAATACTTTTCTAAAGTAGGCGAAAGAGATAATGACATATTATTTTGTAAAACCAGAAGTATTCTCATTAGGTATAATAAAACTGTGATTACAAGTAACGTAGATACTGTGGTATGTAGTACCTGTGACTAAACTAAATTCTGATGAAATACTAAAAAATTAGAATTGTCCATTAAACAGTTTAGTTACATTGTGTAGATATATTTTATTTAAGTTTTAAATTATTTTAAGTTAAATTAATTAAGTTTTAAAATTATTTTAAAAAAAATTATTTTTACACGTTTTACACTGTAAGTGTTGTATAAGAAACAATTTCAGCTATAACAAATGCTCCAAAGTTATTTTTCGTAGGCGATATGCAATCCTTTAATTAATGGCTCACACATTTATTTGAATACAGATTAAGTTCATACAATTTGTTAAACAGAACAGCAGACATAATTACTTTCTATTGTATGTATTGTCTTTGGAGACACTGTTTCTCATACTAGCATTCGGAATTAATTCAAAACATATATTATCTAGTAAATTGTACATAACTGCTTTTATTCTGTTTTTCCCTGTTAAAAAATAATGATCGTCTAACGTTTTAATAATTTATTACACTGCTTTATCGAAAGATAATGAATTATAAACATAAAATTCCGAGTATTTGCCAATTTTTGTTTCTTGTCAACAACATGACTGCCTATATTTACAATACTTACGGGCATGTGATTTGTTCAGTTTTTATGTGTGTAAATTAATGTTAAGTTTACTATAAGAAACAAAATTGTTTAAGACTGAGTGAAGATCCTTAAGTAATCCGCTACGATCTTTACGATGATCCTTCTCGGGTTAGTTCTTACGACCCGAGAATGCTCTTACGTTGGTTCGTAGAAAAGTACACCTCCACACTCAGTCCAGTGAATATTTACAGTTTATTTACAAAACAAATATTTACAGGATGTACAAGTTTGACAACATTACACACACGATACAACAAAGGTGTGGTATATCACGTACAGCTTGTCTGTTGGGGACTATTAGACTCTGGGAAAAACTTCGGTCGGTTTTCGGAGTTGGCTCAACCGTGTGGCCGTCCGGTCTCTGCCCTAATCCTTCTCAGAGGAATTCCTAAGAGGAGAACACTCTCTCTACACCTCATGGGCTTCCTAGGTGTCAGAGACTACCACGTATCCGGTCTCTCGCCCTTCTCCCCGTTCCTCTCGCCACCCTTACAATTTAAGGGGTTCTACGGCGACAACTTGCGACCAATCGGGTCTATCCTTTTCCCTGGGAGCTTCCAAGGACGTCCGTCCTACTCCCAACGACGTAGCTTACATTCGCGTCCGTCCTCTGTTTACATTTTTTTCCAAGCCGGCCGACACGTGGCAAACACATTGACCCCTAAACGGAGACGCTACTCCTTTGATCTTCCCGGCCGTTTATAGCCCCAACACCAGGTGGGCCCAATTATCTCGGTCGCGTGGCTTTTCGACCTACGACGCTAAAAGCGGACCTTTACAGACTGCATGTTTTATTAATAAACATTTCGCGTGTTTCATTAATTAAAATAACGTGGGCAAAGGACTCGTTTTATCTCAAGTCCCATTCAAGCTCTAAACGTTTTGTGATCACGGGAAAATTCAGAATGTTTGTTTCATTTAAACTGTGACCGAAGGATCGGCACCTCTTTTATGCCTTGTCAAGACTGACATCACTTTGTCTCGGTTGATACAGGAGCCGCGGTAACGAGTTTAGTTTGGGTTAAAAAGTAGGTCACGCGACCGGCGGCGTGAGTAAGCAATCGGGTTCCTGGTGACAGCCCAGACAGAAGTAAAGTACTCAGACACTAAAGTTAGCAGATAAATAACCGTTTAATTTCAAAGAAAAGGAGTACATGATGCAATATATATCGTGTTTTATCGACTTAGCCTATCTATCTAGCAGTGGCGTGCCGTCATTGGATGCGATGGAAGCGCCGATTCCACCTTCCAATGACCTTCCCTTGTATTTTATAAAGTATAAATTTTCATATTTTAACGTACTTTCCATTAATTAAAATTAATATTCTATTATAACTGCATTATGTATCTTTTACAAATTTCTATACTACATGTGAAAAAACGATAAGATTGCTATTGTATATTCGAATAATTCAGTGGCAGAAGGAATGTCGAAACCAGGTGTTTTCAATCAGCCAGATTATATAGGCATTGGCACATGCGGTTTACAGAGCACCAACCTCACCCGGTTTAGCTAGTGGATGCTTCACACATAAAGTCTTCTAATTTTATATCCCGGACCGATTGTGGCTCGCGAGATCTTTAATAGATTATTAAATTGGAAAAATAACTAATTAATAGTTATTTTTCCAATTCTTTGTAATTTTCGAAAACGATAAGAGAAATAAATGTAGTAATTAACTTTTTATTTATTTCTTTCATATTTGCAGACTAAAAAAATAACAAGTCACAAGAAGGCGTCAATTAACTACTACGGCCCGCGGAAAAAAACGTAAAATTTATTCTGGCCCATGTTATAAAAAAGGTTGCACATCCTAGACTAGATTTATAACTTAACCCAACCGATAGGAGTTTACTGGCATGTTTTTATGATAGTTCTGTATAGTTGACAGGAGTTTAAAAAAATCCATTAAAACATTTGATATATTTATTCTGCGTTTATTCTGCTCTTCCATCTTATATTACTTACGGATTTCAATGTTAAACCGGTGATATTACGATTTAGTATGTCCCATCTCTAAGGAGATGCAGAAAAACGTGTACAATTCTAGTACAGTGTTAAAAAATTATTTGTTACTTTGGCAGCATCATTTACAACCAAATTTAACGAATGAGACGTACAAGGTACAAAAGAAAGCTCTACAATTTATTTTCCTTAAATTTACGATTTATGTATCGGTTGTCATAAAAATTTCTTTCCACTTCTTTCCCAAGACTACAGATATTCGAGTACAAAGTAACCGGTTTCAACTTATTTCTACTTAAGAAGTAGTTAAATAATTAAGCGATTAGGGAATCAGAAACATAAATAAAACCCTGATGAAAGAGCCAAAATTTTACTTAAACAGAAGCTTAACCAAACCAATCTCTTGCCGAGTACAGTGGAGTCTGATCTCTTCATAATATTAGATGTAATAAAGACAGAAATTTTTCCCGTTCAATGAGAGTGACCGAAAAGTTGTAAATTTTGGAAATTTCCGTAAACACTTGGCCCTAGTTAGAAAACGAACAACGGACAATCTGTTAAGTTTGACATATTTAGATTTTTACAGCTATGGTGAGAAATGTTTAAAATTTACAACAACCCTGTCGCGTCCTTTGATATATACTAGTGATGCGACAAAAGAGGCATTTGACATTGACCGGTATCGGCACCCTCGGGATTTGGCACGCACACACCTACCTGGACAGTCTCTGACTCCATTCATTAGCCACTCATAGGAAGCTATTTCACTAAGTGGATTGTTCTAAGATTTAAAAAGTAAAGAATATTTTGTTATTTTTATGTACGTTTCTTTTCACAAAGTTATATTTAATTATAAGTTTCTTTAAAAGTATATTCATATAATTGAAGAATTTTTTGTACTAGGCATGTATATTCATCACACATTTTGTTTTACCAAGTAAGTTTTTCTGATAATTTTAATTTTAGCCCTTATATCGTGGCTAGTGATTAAAAAATTTGGGTCAAGACCATATAATGAAAAAGAAAACATTATTAAAAGAGAAAGACCAATGCCTAAATTAAATATAAATACGTCAACAAAAAAATTTCGACATTTTGACGATAAAATTTATGACGAATGACGATTCTTTCGTAAAATTGAAGCAATTTGGAAATCAAAGCGGAATAAAATTTAACATTGGTAGACAATATAAAATAAATATTGAAAATTATAACAAGATAATTACGATTAATAGATATATCTAAATTAATAGACGTTATATGTTTTTTCTCAAAGCAAGAATTGGCATTTAGAGGGCGTAGGGAATTTATTGAATCTAATAACGGAGGTAATTATATTGAACTTTCTTATTTATTAAGTACGTCAGATAATCTATTAAAAATACATTTAAAGAAGTATACGGTTTTTAGTGGCTTATCGAACAAACGAATACGAACGGGCCCTGACACGCAATTAATTGGTTGCCCCTGTAAGTCGGCTTCTTACAGAAACGTAGCTTCCCTATCATCGAATGTCACGGCACGCCACTGCTATCTAGCGGGTCGCGAGAGAAAGACTTTACAATTGTTCGAGAGTCAGGACATACCTACATTGATGGTAGTGCTTCTTGACTTGGATTTCGTGAGGACTAGGAGGTCAAGGATGTTGAGCTTGTCCGCATTTGGATCGTTCGGGATAAGTCTGGATCAAGAAAGTTTTGGATCGATCCTGGAATGTTCTTCTAGGCACAGTTGAGGGTAACGTGAAAATCCGATAGAGTACGATTGGCACTGACACAAGAAAATTTCAATGACTTTAATCCTAGAGGGACTGACAACGACTGTCTTCACTGCCCCGTTTGGTATTATATTAAAATAATGAAATCGGGACAGCAGGTCAGAAGGTTGCATGAAAGCGTCTTTATCAACGCTGAGAACTTAGCAGGAGATATACACTCAGGTGTCAAAGTTGACAGATAGTTCACAAAATTGATATTACGGTGTTAAATTATGTAGAAGTTGGGATTCTCACAAAAATAATTACAATTTTTAAGCTTCTTGTTGGAAACATTAATAATAGTATCAGGTCTTGTTAATCATTCTATTAATTCTAATTTATAAAACCGATTTTACTGTGTGGGTAGTATGAGGGTGGTTTTTTTGTGAGTTTTTTATACGTTTGGCTTAGGTAAAATTGATGCAACCAGTGCTGTTGGACAAATCCTTATATATTCGATGGCATCCTAAAATCTTCTCGGAGTTTACTGAATACCCTCCAACTAATGCCGAACATTATCGGGCTAGAAATGGCTATAATATTAATAATTTATAAGACAATTTGGCACTAGAGTTAGACGTTAGACGCCATCTCTTGCTAAATTCAATAATTATATTTTTAATTAAATAATTTAGAACTACTGGAAGAAACTTGCCGGGGTTTGCGATGGCTGGTTGAGTGCCTTGGGAGATGTTTACAGGACATGGGCGCTGGATTCGTCCCCAACCGGCATTGTTATAACCGTCGATGGTTATAACGTAAGCTTATATATGCTGGAAGAGAAGATCAAAGCGGCGGTCCGGTTAGCGTAATTGTCAATGCATTTGTACAGTAAGCAGGAGTTGCGGGTTCGAGTAACGCTCCGGGCTGATTCTTTTCTTGTAGTAGTTCGAAACTATTTAAATAAAATTATAATTATTAAATTTATCAAGAGTTAACGCCTAACTCTAGTGCCAAATTGTCTTATAAATTATTAATATTATTGCCATTTCTAGCCCGATAATATTCGGCACTAGGTGGAGCTTTAAATATATTGAGTTAAATGATGATGCTTATTTACTGAATAGTTGAAGTGATATGCTCCCACCTTAATTACTAAACTATTAATTGACCTGTCCCCAAAATTCTACAAATAATCAATCGAAATTATGAAATGTGCAACTTATGCTTTTTTAATTTTTGCAGTAAAATAAGCCATTCTGGATATATGTACTGTACATTAATTTTTCTTTTACCCCATTGCTGTTTGCATAACATCTGTGAGGTGCCACACCTGTATATCATTAGAATACAATTACATCTTATATTGTTTGCTTTTTTTAATGTTTCGACAAATTTTAATTCCATTCCTTTAGTCAATGCATTTATATTTCACAATGAGAGTTTTGTATTTCTATGTTTTTGCTTTGATTTTCCACGATGATAGCATGATTGAAAATTCACACTTTCAATTTTGCAAAAATTAAAAGTTTTGTTGGTTATTTCGCAATGCCATTCAGTTACTTTGACTTATGCCTGTTTTTTTTTGTAATATTATTAAAATGTTTTTAATTATTAAGCTGTTCGAGTGCTGAATTAAAATATTGAGTGAAGATTAGAAATACACAAACGATGAACGGTTTAGAATTTCTTACAAAAAACTGGTTGTATGACATTTGCTAATTGCAGACAATTCTGTACAATTTGTAAGAGAACATGTTATTGCGTGCTTGTGAATCCTTGACTTACACTATTTAATTAGTCTGAAGATTATATTATACATATATGACTATACTGCAGTAATATTACATTCATAATGTTACATATAGTAACGTGCACGGCCTCATTCTTTAGATCTGTTTTGGTTGTTCCTAGTTATTACCACACTACATGTCCAAACACATTTTGATTTGAAGATTACTAGCATGACTGATTATTAATTGACAGAAATCATTTTAACAGGTGCCGAAGTAGTAAACTTGTATTTTATTTTACATAATGAAATGGTTGTATTAAACGCGCTATAAATAACTTATGAATTTAGGAAAATTACCAAATTCAATACAAATATTGTTTCATTTATTACGTTTTATTGCAATTTGTTTTTAGAGAGTGGAACAAAGAACTACAGAAGAAAAATCCAAACGTACTGAAAGCTGTATTACGATTCGTTAGATGGAAATTCTTACTAACAATATTACTTATATTAATCCAGGTACTTAACCATTGTTTCGCTTATACATTAATCATACGTTTAAAATATTTAAATAACTGATATTTATGTACTGTACATTTGCAGGACACGGCTGTAGTTGCTGGCCAAACACACTTATTAGGACTAACAGTACATTATTTTGACAATAGATTGGAATGGAATCAATACAATATTTATTTAACCGTTGCCGGATTTTTTGGCATGACAGCGATTTACTTGTTTACATATAATACTAATTTTATTATGTCAGAATTAATTGGAATGAAATTAAAGATAGCTTTTTGCACGATTATATATAGAAAAGTGAGTATCACATATAATATACTATGAATATATTATCATATTTATATTCTTCACATAAAAGTGTATTGCAGATATGACGTTTGAGTAAATTTATATTGATGAATGGAGGTTGTTTGTATATGCAGCAATTGATAGTTTCATCGTTTTCTTCCATAATAATACCAAAAAATAAAAAAAAATTGGGAAGAATAAATGAAATCTTTGTCTGTATATAAGGATATTTTGAAATGAAAGATTTGTTACTTTTGTTAAATTGTCTACAAGAAATTATAATTTGTTATTAATTTATACACTACACTAATACTGCGTTTTATGTTCTTATTTTAAGAATTAAATTTAATTAACACGGTTACAAAATGTTCAATTCACATATGTGTGATCTTTATGTTAAGTGCATAATTATAGATATTGTAGTAGGATCTGCCATTATCATTGATTATAATAAGAAGGCTAAAGGGCTTCTGCCATATAAATGGCCTTGATTTTGAACATTTATGTATGTGCAATTATTTATGTGAATTGATTGGATTTGTCTGGATGCCTTAATTGCAGTGTGGCCAAGCTAGTTCTGTACTTAGTGGATACATACAAACGACGATAATAGCAAAAATAACAGAATGAGCTCTTCAGGGCCTCTTGCTTCTTACAAAGCCAAACATTACATAAAAATTAAAATGCACGAGAGTGTTTTTTTAATTTAATATTTTCTGTTTAGATAAACATAGAAATACGCTTAAATGTACTTAAGTTCTTATGTTCTGCAAATTTTAAACCATGTTATTATATATAAATATTTAGAATTTAGTATCTATTTGCATTTAACAAATATAAAGTCCTAGTTAAAAGAAAAATAGCTATTTATATTCTTTTGGAAAGAGATCTCTATATATCAATGATACTTTTGTCTTCGTTAACATAACGGTGTTAAAAAACACGTGCTTACGGTAAACTGACATATTACTTTATATATATAACGATAACATTGTGGATCGTAGTATCTGGGTATGGTTTTCTGAAGATAATATTTTGAAATTTATTACTGAAAAAGAACTATTTATACTGTTAGACTGAGTAGAAGTAATAATATAATCCTATAATCTTCATTAGTTGCTTCATAATCAGGTTACTAATTTTGTTTATTATTACTTTGACTTGTTACAATTAGTTTGATCATCGTCAAATTACAAATTTTACACAAAGGTAATCGAAAACAATGTTACTTTATGTATCTTATTGCGGGAATATTGAAATAAATATTTTCATTATTTATAGAATTTGTTGTTTCAACGTCTTCTAATGTCTCTGATGTAATGTTATATTCGAATCATTAACGTAAACGTCTTCAAAGTCTCTATTTGACATAAAAATATACTCGATGAAAAAAGCAATAAATTCGATGAAAATGTAAGAGCGTTATGTTTTTACTCTCTTCGAATAATGAGCGCAATTTCACAAAGTATCGACGTAGATTATAATAGTTTCATTATCTGTATTATTTTCTCTTTTATATTGTCTGTACGGGCAGGGAGCCCTAGGGTGATGCGAACGGTGCGACCGCACCAGGCGCCGTCATAGAGGGGCACAGAAAATGCAACGATAGATTGTCTGCGCAAAAAAAAAAAAAAAAAATCTATTCATCTTATTACTACTTAACCCTACCCGCCATAATATATTTTATACAACAGTGAGCTGGGTTGTGCCCATTTCAAAGGTATACACATATAGCGTGAAATTCGCACTTAACTTTGTAGACTGTTGACCTTCTCAAACAAATATTGTTTCGTTTAACTGTTATTGTTTCTCATCATACTACTATGCTGTTCTTTCGGAGGTCTGAGTTATTAATAATGTAAAAAATGTATGTTATCTTTAGTTTCTATGTAGCGTTTAGTCTTTACAGCGTGGCGCCACAATGAGATTTCGCACCACCTGAATACCTTGCTTAGACCTCCCGATTGTCTGGGCGAACTTAATCTCATCATCATTAGAAAGCCCTGTGATGGCTTTCTGAAGATGACTTCATGCCAAAAAATTTAGTACATTCTACTTTGCAGCAATAAATCTAGTTGTGTCATTCAGCATCTTCACTGATTTTTCTATTTAGTAATTTTATTACGGTAAAAATATTAGGGTAAAAATACCCTAAAATTTTACCTTAAAGTGAAAAAAAATTTAACTTATTATTAAATAATAACTCAAATAATAATTACATTTGTTTTAAAAGTTAGAAAATTTATTACATTTCTTTCTATAAGACCCTTGTTAAAAATATAATATAAGTTTATGAGAATATTTATTTATTGTAAAATTTTTATAGGCAATGAGATTAAGTCCTTCATCGCTTGAAAAATCGAATGTTGGGCAAATGGTAAATCTTATAGCAAATGATGTCAGCAAATTTCAAAATGTAAGTTGAAGTTAATTATGCATATAAATATTAATTAATAAACACTACGTTTTCATATTATTATGTGATATAATAAAGTAACATCACAAGATAATGATAATAATCATAATCATCAGGATCAGTATAATAATCATCACAGGATAATGATAATCAAACGCTTCTCAGTTTTTTTACTATTAAAGTTGATGCATATTAAAAACACACAAAAAAAAGTAATTTGTGTTTTCCTGGGATAAATCTCATGCATGGGTGTTTTGGTATGTTAGCATTAGAAGAAGTTGTCATTACATTTAAATTGAATCTTCCCTCACAGCAATGAAATGAATCTTTTAAAATAATCCTAATTAAAATAATAATAATAATAAATAAATAAATAATAGAAATATCAGTACTAGAAGAAATTGGAACAGACTCTTTTACAAAACAGTAAGTAAAAGAGTCTGTTCCAATTTCTTCTAGTACTGATATTTCTATTATTTATTTATTTATTATTATTATTATTTTAATTAGGATTATTTTAAAAGATTCATAAGAATTTGTAAAAGATAAGATAAGATAATAAGATTTTGTAAAAGTGTCTCTTCCAATGTAAAATAAAAAGTGATGTAGTGTATGTATGTAGTGATGTAGTGCATACGGTAAAAGAACGAGAAATGAAGTTATAAAACAATATGTGATTGTGTTTATATCGATTTTATGCACAAACATGTAAGTATTTTTTCATGTAATTACAGTACATAAAAAAATACTCACTTTATCACTTATTTATAACACAGTACAGTCTGCCTCATTTAATATTCATGCTAATAAAACCTTGCTTCTAAACAATTCAAAATAATGCAGCAGCCTGCCTGGGTACAAAATGTACAGCAATGTTTTTCGCATTCGAAACCCATATAAATTCCTAAAACTTTTGAATATATAAAAATCCCAGTAATCTCCAATTTTCGATAATTTAGAGTATGGTCTAGAGTTCAAAAAATCTTCTGAAAAACGTAGAAGTTAATAGTATTTTGTATAAAACTAATTTCATTATTTATTACAGAATATTCACGGAATTCCATATTTATTTACAAATCTTTTTTTAATCGTCACTACGATAGCGATATTATGGCAATATTACGGATGGACTATTTTAGTAGGATTTTTGGCCATATTTATCTACATTCCTATACAATTTGCTTTAAGTAAACTATATTCAAAATTGAGGTAATTAATATTTTAACTTATATAATTGTGATAAACCTACAAATAAAATTAAGAAATAATGCATAACTTATTTATCATTAATGAAGATAAAGTACAGATATTTAATAAGTGTAAAATTTCATACATTAGTCAAAATCTGTAGATTTATAGCTGATGTTGCAGATGACGGACTGTCCGAGAGCATTAACCTTCTGACATTTCAGCTATTGTGACTAATTCACATTAATCAGAGGGAATGCTTTTGCTTCTACTTTTTGCTGGAAGCATTCGCTTTTACTTCTACCGTATGCTTATTCGCATATCCTTTGTCTTTATTCATGCGGCCCAACATGAAATATAATATTTTTGTAAAGATATAGGCCTATTTATGTTCTATTTCTATTCTGTCCGTTGATGAAATAAGCCATGGCCATGTAATTTTCTTGTATATTTGATGTACAACATTAGTCTCGTGACGAATGAGATAGAAACATAATTTTTTCTTTTGCGAATTAGGTGCCCAATATAAAACATGTACTGTGTCAGTTTTAAAAAAGGAAAAGTTACAAAAGTACTATTTTTTCCAGATTTTTAAAAACAATTTTTTAAAAACTCTGTTGTGAAAATATTCTATGTTGTCTCAGATATGTTTTGCAATTAATGAAGTTGTAATTATTAAAAGAATATTCATATGAATGGAATGAAGCAATTTATTTATTGTAATTGAAACCACTTTTTGGCAAAAAGAGAGCTTTTTTTCAGAGTCATAAGAAATTAGTGGTTTTTTAACATTACCAGCAGGAGTAGAGCTGGGTCAACATATGTCCTGCTAAAAATAAAATAAAAATTATTTAACTTGACGTTTATCGAAAAGGCAGAAGTTAAGCAGGCGACATAACAATAGAATTATCTTTGATTTATTCACTTTTTTGAATGTATAAAGTCTCTGAACATCGAGGTTTACAAAAAATGAGAGGATAAATTTTTACACAATTCCATTTTTTTCACGCATAATAAAATACATAGTAGCAAACTAAATTTTATCTCTGCGCACTTAATACTTGTTTAGTCTCATATTACATGGAAAAATGATAATGGATTATTTAGTTATTTTGCATTACATTTTTATAAAAATAAACTTGTAGATGAAGTGTAAATAGTTATTAAGCTATTGGTACAAATTATTTTGAAGACAGCATGATTATAAATTAGTGATAACTAAATCCGCTAAGGTAATTCAAAAAGCTCTTGCTTATCAGTGAACATTCGTAAGAACTCTAGGAATTAAGTTGATTGTCGTAATTCTTTATTATAATCACTAAAACAAAATCGTTTACTTTATTACTCTCGGAATTATTTTGCAGCAATAAAATCATTTACACATGTTTAAAAATTTTACTAAATGTTCACAAATGATCAATAAGAAAAAAAGTAACGTTATAACTGAAATTTAAAAAATAATAACTATATAAAATTAAATAATACATATTTAGGAAGTAATCTCATATAAGTCTACTTTTCCAAGAGTGCATATTTATATTTAAAAGTTAATTCCATAATAATAGATTACAAGCAGCTGTATTAGGAGATAAAAGATTGAACCTGTTGAACGAGATGATAGCTCATATGAGATTAATTAAAATGTACACCTGGGAATTTCCGTATTTTGCATTAATTGACAAAATCAGAGAGTAAGTAGAATTAAATACAGTAAAACCTGTCTAAAACAAAAACCTGACTAAAAAAAAATTTGCATAAAACTAAGCATTTTTCTCTGTTAAATAAACTGTTCAAGATGGATCAATAGAAAATAGTCTGGTGCATGCTGGTTTACACAAATTTTACTGTATTTCTGCCATGCCTGTTTTTTTCACGATTACTTTCAAATTTCTATTATTCGTTTTAGTTAATTGTTTATATTTGCAGGAAAGAAATGAAAAAAATTCGAATGTTTTTATATACAAGAGGAATATCATTAATAATGGCATACCCTATATCGAAATTATTTACTTCCCTTACATATCTTGCATTTTTCTTAAATGGAGGATATCTAAATGCCCAAATTGTGTTTGTCACTATTACTGTTTCCACGTACATTTTTTGTAGCACTATCACTCTCTTTTCACATGCAATGAATTCTGTTGCAGAAGTTTTGGTTTCGTTGAAGAGACTTCAGGTAATAAACAGTTTAACAAGTTGTTGTATTTAAAGTTTAATACTACGATATTAATTTTAAAATATTAATATTTAATTTAAAAAATTAAAAATAACATTTAATAATTATTTTAAAATTTAATTAATTTAGTATTTCGTTTTCTGAGCCATAGCCACTAAGTTTTTTCTTTTTGGTTTTTTAAAAAATTTTTTCGTGAGTTTTGCTTGACCTACGATGAGGGGAAGCAGCTAGTTATGAATGAAGCTTTACATTTCAGTGACAGAGATCTCATTATAATTATTCTGGCGTTTTGAAAATGACCTGACTGAATTTTGGATTTTACAAAGCAGTGGAGGGACATTGAACCAACTTACCAATTATGCCATCCTGGGCATGATTTCTTGCCCCTTCAAAATACAGGCATACTGTAATTTTAATCAAAAGATCTTACGACTCGGTCCTGACAAATTTAATTACTTAATTATTTTCAAGTACAAGAATCGACTATTTGAAATACGAAAGTTTTATAATTTTTATATTCTTCAGTCATTTCGCAGCCAATAGAAATCTGCATCCCTGGGCAGCTGCCCATCTTGACGACATGTGTATCGGCTTCCGAAGTGACACTTTAATTGAGTAGGCCGTCAAGAGTCAGGATACAAAATTTCTATTATAACACTAACTATGAGTGTTATACAATGACCGATTTAATAAAATTCGACAGAAATATATTTGTGAATCATATTAAGATAACGCAATAATCAGGACCATTTCATTATATCTGCTATTACGAGCAAGTTACCTGAGTTAAAAATTTAGGTATGCATCTGCACTACTTACTGATATTGGCTAGTTTGTAGAGGCTTCGACCTATCACAGACAAGGTTTTTGGCACTGAACTATGTCGTGATTGTAAATATTTTTTTGTTTTTTTGTTTCTATTTATAAATACGAATTTGTATAAGATAAGCTATGCTTTTGGATTTTGGAAAATAAGAAAATCAGTCGCAAAAAGGCACTTTTACAGAGAGTAGAGATTGTCTGCTCATAGCTGGGAAATGCAGAATAAAGTAGATAATGTGAAAAAAAACTTTTGTTATTAAATTTATATCCGTATGAAAACTCATAACTTTAATAAGATACAATTGCAGTGTTTGATAGGAATGTGACAATTTGACTACTACTATGGCTTCTGTGAAATGCCATATAGTAGTTCTTTTAGTTCACAGAACGCATGTAACGAAACGATATTGATATAACTATTAAAGTGTAATTAATCTGGATACTTTAAAATTTAACTACGGTTGATATTAAACATTTTTTTTCAAAACAACATTTATTTATGTATTTTAATGAGTGATACAATAACGTGGTTTTGTAAACAGACATTCCATCTAACTTCTCTTGCTGATCCTCTTTTCCTGGGCAGATTAGTACCTGCATGACTGAAGTAATGTATTTCTGCTTTTGATATAATATAAACTAATGCAATGTAAACTAGTATATAAATCTTCATCTTTATGAGAAGTTTTAAAATTTAATTAGTCATAAGTCGTTCATTATGACTTAAAGAAGAAAATGGTATGGATGACTAAATCCTGATGACAAACACTAACATTGTGCATAAATTTATTAAAACTATGAGGATGTAGACGTGATACAACTTATAAGATTTTTCTTGTTTGAATTTAGGAATTCCTTCTCCTTCAAGAAAAAGATGACAAGACTCTCAAAGTTGTAGAAGTGACCGCGAAATTAACTGAATATGGAATATGGATGAAGAATGTCATAGCTACATGGAAAAAAGTTAGGCATAATTTAATTTTAATTAGTATGAGTTTTGAAATGAATCCCTTAGCTGTCCTAGTTTATATAATTATACTGATTTTTACGTAAATGTATTAGCAGTTGTAGAATTTCGTCTTAAAATGTATTAGCAGTTATTACATATTCCTATGTAAGTTAAACTGGTCATCACTGGATCAGTTTCTTTAAAATTATGTTTAAATGACAGCAGTTGTTTAGCAGTTAACAGAAAAATACAGACACACTCCTTCCAGCCATAATAGAACATACAGTGATTGCCTGAAAACTTTTTATTATTTTAATGTAACTTAAGTAGAATTTTCTAGTACAAGTTATAGTAAAATATCAACAAGTATTGCATAAGTTTTAAGAAAAATGATTAAAAACAAAAGAGTTTTATATTATCTTTAAAAATAGAATGTTTAACATTAATAAAATATGTATTGATTGGAATTAATTACAAAGAAAGTAAAGATTAGAATCTATGAAATTTGCATAAAAGTAGAAAAAAAAAACGTTTAGGAAATTGAAAATTACCTTGCTATTAAGAATGGGACTTTGGAAGGACCTAAGTGTAGCAAATAATATGAAAATTGATGTGTATTTTACCAGGAAAGGAAAAAAGTAACTTGGATTGCTAAAAATTTGGGAAGACCTTATTCAACAATCTGAAAGTATCTCATTAATAAGGAACAACAAAGAGGAAAACGAAATAGTGGGGTCAAAAGTTCAACAACTCTTGGAGAACGATGTGCAATTGTTCGAAATGCACTGCAAAGAAACACATCCGTTCAAAAAATGAAAAATGAATTGAAACTGAGCGGCAATAATTCAACAGTACACAAGTTTTGAGATCAACAATGTCTCATTCTTCAAAACGAAGACAGGAACCCGCTCAAGGAGAAACACAAACAAATTCGATTACAGTTTGCCAGAAACAACTATCAAAGAAGGGAAGGATGGCGAAAAGTAATTCTCTCGAATGAGAAAAAATAGAATTTCTACAGACCTGATGGTTTTAAATATTATTGGGCATACAAATGACTTGATCAAAAGCAATATTCACAGAAAATATTTGGTGATGGTGGTACATTCATGACATGGACAGGGATTGGATAATGAGAAGACAGATCTTTTATTTATCGAAAATCAAACTTATCAGTAGCTTGTCTGGAAGCAGCTCCAAACTTACGGACAAAAAATTGCTGGACAGGACTTTAAATTCATGCAGGATAATACAAGCTTTCATGAATCAGAATCAACATTTCTATTCAGAGCAAGAACTTCAGAGTTTTAAACTGGACACTCCTCAATGCAGATTTAAACCCAATTGAAAATCTTTGAGATAAATGGGTTTTCCAAATGTATAGCAGTGGAAAGCAAGACAAGCCCATCACTCAACTAAATGTTGCTCTCATTGAGGCATGTGAAAATATTCCACAAGAAAGACTGAAATCTTTGATTAATTTAATGTCTCGTCGTATTTTTTAAGCTTATTTGCTAAAATGGCAGCAAAATAACTAATTTGAATTTAAAGATAGCATAAGCCAAAATGTTTTATTAATGTTGAATGTTCTATTTTTGTTAATTGTATCTAGCTCTCTTGTTTTTAATTATTTTTATCCAAACTTGTGTAATAATTGTTATATCTTACCACAAAATGTACTACAAAACTGGATTAAAGTTACATAAAAGTAATGAAAACTTTAGGGAATCACTGTATGGTCTATTATAGTTGGAAGAACTGAATTATAATTAAATAACTCACTATATAAAAGTATTTATGAAATAGTAATATTTGAAATCTTACTATTGAAAAAGCTGTTCTTTTGGAAGAAATCGAGGAATGCAAAAACTGCTGTTCCTCAAAAATTTTGATTTTTCATACGTCCATTCGATGAGTAACTTTATTGTAAATATAAAATTATAAGTGCTTTACTGGTTTTACTGGATTCGTTACTATAACATTTTTGTTATATAGATCATAGAGAATTTAATGCCAATGAAACCTGCACTGCAACTGCACTTTTGGAAAACTCCTTATTCTTGACATCATATGCAAATATAATCGTGTTATGCTCTCTGTTACTGAGCAACAGAGGACATAACACAATTACGTTTGTTCTTCGTGCTCTTTGCGAGAGAACGCGACAAAACTACCAGAGATGAAAAAAATTGCATTACTTAAAATAAGCACATGAGATAATTTGAATTGAATTGAAGTTGTTACAAGTTTGAAGGAAAAACAAAGAATATAAAAATGCCATTTTTATCCTATTTATTTTAAATTGGCAATGGGTCGAATCGTGTTAAACACATGCAAGACTCGCAAGTTCCTATCGTTCGTAATTTTTCTAACGTAAAGAAACATGAAGAAGAAGATGACATCTGTGGGAATCCGGAAATTTTCAGCTTATAGACTAGTCACGCAGTGCAAATCATGTTGTATGTACTGAATTTCTGTGACTTAAGAACTGGGATGAAAACGAATGATTTCAGATTTTTCAAAAATTCTAGAATAACAAATGTTGAAAATGTTGCATTGGAATCTCACAGATTCCAGGCACCAACTGACTGATAACACGAGACTAGACGCACCGTATTTTTTTATCGGGCAATGCTGAATTATCTATATTTTACAGACAAAATAGATTACAAAATTTCTGGTGTACATACAATTCTCATAACATATTGTACTTTTAATATGCATTAATAACCCGACACTAATTTTAGGATATATAAATTATTATCACATTTTTAATGGATAATAAATTTACTTTAATATTAATTAATTTATGGTATATTATTTCTAATTTATAACGTATAAGATTACTTATATACAATTACGTTATTTTATGTTTTGAATTTTTAAAAGGAATCCCAGCCAATATTGAATGATATAACTATAAACGTACAACCTGGAGAATTATTAACAGTTATAGGTCCTGTTGGATCAGGAAAGGTAAATATCTTGTTTTGTAGTTATGTATTTTAAATTATTTATATTCTTTGTGATTAAGAAAAAAGTTGTTCAGAAGAATTAATAAAAATATTTTAAAAATTTAACCATTTATCTAATTACAGTAAAATTTATTTTTAAATTTATGTATGAATAATTATAAATGTTTTTGGTTTTATTTCGAATATATATTAATACATAAAAAATAATAATTTTTGTTTGCTCATCAGCAAAAACAGCGGGAATTATTTACATGATGTAGGGAGAGAGAAAAATAGTTGGAGAATAATTTGTATTATTTATTGTGTGCATAATTTGTTATAGAATTTAACTTTTCATTGCTTAAAAAATGACTTTTAATAAGTGAAATTTTACCTAAAACTGTACATCGGCACATTTATAATTACATTTCGTAAAATTCATTCGTGTAACTTATCTAAAGATGATTCTTATGCCAAATTATTAACCCAAAATTTGTTATCACTTTATTTTCTGTTTTTAAACTGTTATTTTAAACTAGTAGTGAACATACAAAATAATTTCATTGCATAAAGTTGCTCAAATCGTACCACTGAATTTAATACCGCGGAAACAGTGGTTCTACCGCCAAAAAGTTGTACACTGCAGTAAACCATATTAATACGCGGAGTGAGTCTGTTACCGACGGCGTAGTATCAAATTTTATCAACAAATAAGTCTATTATTGTTTTCTTATAATTTTTGTATTTGTTTGATAGCTTGGTAGCAAGTCAATTATTGATAAAGTCACGTTCCTTTTTAAGTGTTTATTCCGTTGTCTTAATAGTTGTTTACTCAAAACGAATCGTAATAGCTTTATTCCATGTTTTATTATGTTTATTTGAAATATAACTCGTGTCTTGTCTTAAGTCGTACTTACGTAATATTCCTAAATCGTACTGGTACGATTTAAGAAATTATTTTCTATGTTACTAACTTTTGTCTGCCGAGTGTCGGTATAAGTAAAGAAATAAATTTAACAACACATTATTGCTTTGATTTTGTTGTGTTTTTGTTCTATTGTAGACAAAAACATGTCAAAAGAATTTATAATAGTCGTAAGCAATAAAATATAGACTAGGCGTTAAGCTATTTACATAGTGATGTTTTTGGTTTTAATGAAACACAGACAATATAAAATTCCATAGTTAACTCTACAACGTTATCTAATGCAATTAAATAAAAAAATTCAAATTCGGAAGGCTTTAAAGATCTGACAGCAAATATGGAGAAAGAGTCAGTTAACTTAAACATGCTTTTTGAAATCATCCTTGTTTGAGCTTACTGCAGCTAATCTAGAAAACTGGCACTGTAATTGGAGGAAGAATATAAATTACTACATTCTTTTAACACAGAAAAAACTACAAAAAATGAATGATACTATAAATACATGAAAGATGTATTTATAGTATCATTCGTCGTCTTTACGTATCCCAGGAGCAACCTGAATGGCAAGATCAAAAAATTAAAAAAGGAAAACTTCCGCTACAAACAACGGAAATTAAAAAGGAAAAAATCAAACAAGGAAAAGCTATTGATCTTGTAATCTTTGTGCAGAAAACTGTAAAGAAAACATGATTCGGTGCTTAAAACGTGAGACTGGGGTTTATAAACTATGTGCTGGAGTTGACAAAAATACGAAAAAGTATGTTTGGGACGTTTGTAGTAACTGAATATGCGAAGGTGACGTGATAAAAAATATTTGTATTTAAATATATTAGTTACGAAATACAGGCTTTACATATTTTCGTTTAATTTCGTTTTTGGGTATGATATACGATGTAGGTGTACCATTTAGCAAACTGGTTTTCTTACATTAATGATCGTACCGATTTTAGTTTATATGAAAATTAACATAAATAATTAAATAGGTACAGATGTTTCAAACTTTATTGTGATAAATAACAATAATGTTCATACAAGTTTTGAATAAAACAAACCATTCTTGTTTATTTATAAAATCGTACAATTTATACTTATGGGGTACGAATTGAGCAACCTTCTCGTATTTCAAAATAGGGTATGTTAATGATAATTGATTTTAGTTACTTTTACATTTCGTTTCTTATTAAACCAATAAGTTGTTACTATCAATGTAGAAGATATAAAATAAAATTGTAGTTGCTTCAAACATAATTTATGTGAAGTGATCCAAAATGAAAATTCGATTTTATTAACTCATATCATTAATAACAGTAGAATGATTGATTCAACCTATTGGTCTGTACATAGATATGACAGATTATTTTGTGAAAAAGTAGAAGAACAAACTTATGATCATTTGTAGTGTTGTAACTAAAATATTATGCACGATAATTTAGCTTGTGTTCTGATTTAGTTTTCATACACACCTATAAAATGTTTGCTTTACAGGTAAGTTCAGTATGATGAATGAATGTAATTTTTATTATTATTTATTGTACATGTTATATTACTGCTTTTTAACACATGCATTCTACAATAAAAGCAAATAAATAAATAAAAGCAATGGGATCTGTTGTTATAAATTTTTAAAAATAAAAAGTTTAAAAAATACTTGAAATTCTCTTTTACCGTACGTTTCTATATTCAACGGTTGACTCAACAGTAAATTTTCCGTTGAGTCCCTCCGTTGAACGATCTGACGTCCGTTTTGCAGAAAAAAGAAACGCTTTCGTTGAGAGGTCGCTTTTCAAGATGGCTGACTTAAGTAATGAGAAGGTGGCGATCGTCACTGTTTTGCTAAATACTAATTATAGTAACTCGCTTAACCATTATTCGAATAAATTCTTTTATTCAAATGAACCCATATCTGAATCATTTTCTTGTATACTGGGTCTTTCTTTAATAATTTTAATTAATTTCTTGAATACATCATTAGGAAGAATTAAAGAGGGCTGAATATCGGTTGCAATCAATTTTGGACAAATGAAAAAATCTTAATATTTCAATATTGACCAAAATATCCAACATAATCGTGCAATCACATGTTTTATCATATACAGATCGTTCATTAATCTGTCCGCTATTACAGCATCAACAGCAGCGAATGGATAGTTTCTATAAGCGAAATTTACTTTTTCGTGGAAGCCGCCATTTTAGTTTGTTGAATACTCAACGGTCTTTTAGGTCGTTGAGACCGTTGAGCTCAACGGTGAAACAGCGCTGACGTCACTAGTCTCAACGGAGAACTCAACGGTCCATTTAGAAACGTTGTTCTCTCACCGTTGAGTCAACCGTTGAATATAGAAACGTACGGTTAAACTAACGAGTTAAAATTACTCTTTTTAGCCCGACTTCGGAGAACTCAAGACACAGAAATGGAAAATATTGAAGTTAATAATCACTTCTTACTTTATTTAAACTTTTCATCACCATATGCATATCGCTTTTTCAGCCTCATCAGTGGTTATTTCGTTTTACATCATCTGCGCTCTTATATTCTATTAACACATCCCAGCATGCATCTATGCTGACTCCGGTATTCAAATTAATGGTATTTACATAATTGTTAATGCATTAGTGTTCTACAATTCGTCTCATAACTACATTTTCTATTTTATACAATATTTTTATATTATCACGGTCATACAGGTTTTAGCACTACAATGCTGGTACCACGGAGATTCTATTCTTTTCAATCTTATTGCCACTTCGTACTCCTTTAATCTTATTCCAAGTTTTCTTCCTGTTTCGCGATGTAAACCTGCCACATCCAAAGAAGAATCCTCTGGATGTGGCAGGAGACGTTTATAAGTTACAATGTACTGTACAGTACTTGTACAGATAAGAAGGGTTACATCCGCGAAAAAGGAAGAAAACTTAGAATAAGATTAAAGGAGCAAGATGCGGCAATAAGATTGAAAAGAATAGAATTTCCGTGGTACCAACATTGTAGTGCTAAAACCTGTATTATTGACCGTGATAATATAAAAATATTGTATAAAATAGAAAATGTAGTTATGAGACGCATTGTAGAACACTAATGCATTAGTGTTCTACAATGCGTCTCATAATATGTAAATACCATTAATTTGAATACCGGAGTCAGCATAGATGCATGCTGGGATGTGTTAATAGAATATAAGAGCGCAGATGATGTAAAACGAAATAACCACTGATGAGGCTGAAAAAGCGATATGCATATGGTGATGAAAAGTTTAAATAAAGTAAGAAGTGATTATTAACTTCAATATTTTCCATTTCTGTGTCTTGAGTTTTCCGAAGTCGGGCTAAAAAGACTAATTTTAACTCGTTCATTTAAAAGAGAATTTTAAGTATTTTTTAGACTTTTTATTTTTAAAAACAATAAAAGCAGTTAGTAATTAGAATATTTAAATACATTAACATATAAATACTTTTTAAATGCTTACGTCTTATATTGTTTACGCATAATTTTTCATATCAAATAATGATACAATTTATTAATTTGATTAGACGTCTTTTTTAATGTCCGTTATGGGAGAAATTCCTGTTACTTCTGGCAAAGTGAAAGTGAAAGGAAAAATTGCATATGCTTCTCAAGAAGCTTGGATTTACAACGAATCTATCAGAGAAAATATCTTGTTCGGAGAAGAATACGAAGAAGAGAAATATAGAAAAGTTCTGCATATAACTGCTCTAGAAAAGGTATGCACTATTTGTATCTAGTTATTAGCCACGATTTTCGATTACTTATCTTGATTAAAGACGAAAAGCTTCAGAATACTAACAAGTAATTAAATGACAATTACTTTTACATGTTGTATTAAGCTGTTTAGAATAGTAGCTTATTAAGTTATTTCTTATAATATTAAAAAATATTAGAAAGTTTGTATGAGAATTTTGAATTTTATATTTTGGTTTGATTTTTTACCAGTAAGTGCGTAGTTAAAGTATAAAATATTATCACAACGCAATAACATTCGTAATTATGATCATATTGTGCTCTTAATTGTGCAATCTACACGACGATAACACTAGTCTGTATAATTGTCGAAACAGATACGTCAGTGATTTTTTTTTTTTTTAATGTATTTTTCATGGCTGAAACGGAAAGTGTGATCAGAAATGCTCTATGCCGTCACGTTATTTAATTATTTAACTTTAAGGGCAGTCAGATGTTCAAACCCAGCCCATGAAAAATGGCAAACTTTGACTTGTTCCTCTTGTGCTGGTGCACATTTTAACGCGGTTTTTATTTAATTTTTCAGTCGTAAATATAACTTTTTTATTTAAACTAAAAGTTTTGCCAAAAATATTCTTAAATTTAAAATTTAAATTTCAAAATTCAACATTTTTACAATTGACACATTTTACATTTACATTTTTACAATTCAGTAGTTTCGGAGAAAAGGTACAGTACATCCGGATATGAGTAAGATTGCTGACCAAAAGAACAGCTACCTGATTGGTGCCAGTTTATAACCTATTTATTCCGGCACCCACGCTCTAACCAATGAATCATCGACCATGAACAAAGGAGAAACTTTATCGGTCTTTGAAAACGCATTATCTAAGTGAAGCTCAAGACATTGGCGATTGCAGTTGTGAGTGGTAATCCGTGTTCAATTGCATGTAAAATAAATTTGGAAATTTTTTATTTTACCTTGATATTTATTGAAATATGCGACGGTAAACACGTTTGTATACAAATTTTCCGGGTGTGTTTTGTTATGTATGTGGCGAATTCGCAACAAATTGTCAGTGTAGGCCCATTTCAAAATTGATGAAAACTGCCTATGGACTTTCCATTCTGAGATCAAGACAAACAATGAACGCCGCATTTGATGTGTATCAGGTGTTACGCCAAGCTCACGCAGTGGTTACGAGGGGAAAAAGAGCATTTGCCTTTTGCTATACTTATGATTTGGCGAGAACAAGCAAATCACTATGACTGCTATTTCTGTTTAACAATGGTTAGAGGTTTCTTTGCAAAAAATAAAAGTAATACTGTGTATCCAAATATTCCACTGCTATGAGACCAGTTCTTCACGGAGAGATTTTACCTATTCACACAGTCCCAGCTTCTTGGAAGGAGATACTTGATTCTGAAGAGGATTCTTCTGATGCGGCGGCACAAGGTTCAAGAGACGAAGATTTTATACCAGAAAAATGAAATAGTGAACCACGTCTCATTTCAAAAGTGGAACTAAACGATTTGGCTCGCGACTTGCATTTATCAAAACAGCCAGCAGAAGTGTTAGGTTCACGCTTAAATCAATGGAATTTGCATAAGGATACCAAAGTTTCATTTTTCAGACACAGAAATAAGGATTTAATGAAATATTTCACTATGGCAGATCAGTTGTGTTCCTGTTGTGATATAAATAGTTTGATGTCTGAGTTGAATATTCCTTATAAAGCTGATGATTTGCGGTAATTTATAGACTCATCACAAACGAGCTTAATAGCAGTGCTACTGGATAATTCAAACAAGAATCCTTCTATACTAGTAGCACATGCTATTGGTTTGAAAGAAACATACAAAAATATGTCATTAAGTATAAAAACAGTCAATTATAGTGCTCACTTATGGCATATCTGTGGCGACCTAAAAGTTATTGGTCATCTTCTCGGACTGCAAGGTGGCTTTACAAAATACTGCTGCTTTTTATGTCGAACAGTCATGCAACAAGTGAACATTATGTGGTTAAAGATTGGCAGACACTTTCACTTTTGGGAAAAACAATATTAAGAATGTTTCATCAGTCAACTGTCAACAAGTAATTTTGCCCCCTTTACATATAAAATTGGGTTTGATAAAAAACTTTTGTTAAAGCACTGAATAAAGAAGGACCAGGATTTAATCATGTAAGCCAAGTGTTTTCTAGGTTAAGTGAAGCTGAATTAAAGAAAGGCGTATTCGTTGGACCTCAGATTAGAAAATTACTTAATGATGAAAACTTTGACATGAAGTTCAATAACGTAGATCTAATGGCACGGAAATCATTTTAAGGATGTACTCCATGGTTTTCATGGAAATAACAAAGCACAAAATAATATTTTAGTAAAAAATCTCCTGCTGAACTATAAAAATTTAGGCTGCCGGATGTCCTTAAAAATTAATTTCTTGCATTTTCATCTGGACTTTTTCTCACCACATTTGGGTGCAGTGAGTGATGAGCAGGGTGAACGGTTTCACCAGGACATATTGCAAATTGAGCAGCGTTACCAATTGATGATGAGTCACTACTGCTGGTTTCTGCACAGAGAAGATCCTACCCTACACCGAAGGAAGAAGTGATTATCCAACTCCAGTGATAAAATATTTCAGGTACGTTTTATGCCTGTTTTAGTTTGTTATACAACAGTTTTTTATGTAATTAGAAAAATAAAATATCAGTACTAGAAATTTATTTAGCATCGCATGAATATTTAATATACCAATAAACTTGGTCACTGTGGGAAATTCACATTTTTCATCAATTTTTTAACGGTATATACTAAAAATGTGCTGGGTGATGGAGAAAAACTTGCTTCATTTTCAGATTCAGATAACAAAAAATAATAAAATTCACTTATTGCTGTTTCTATTCCGAAATTTTTTTTTCAATTTGTAGACTAGTGTAATTACTCATTCTAACAGAAATAACAAAAATGTAATCTGAGTTGAAAGGAACTATTTAGGTATTTCTTTCTTTAATTGTTTTTTTTATTCTTTGAGTGGAAAAACTTTTCCGGAAACGATATAAATAGTATTAATAATCTTAGTTGTGTGAGTATCACTCACCTTCGATCGTTTTCGCCCGGATGGCAAGAAGGACTTAGGTTATGACGTCATCCGGATTATCGCGCTACCCATGATCCTTTCGGGTCCTTGTAGTGAGTGTACTATTGTATATTTTGTTCTCTCTCTGTGAATCTTGCTGAATAAATACTTCTATAACTTTTGTGAAAATCCTCCCTCACTGCGTAACTTATTAACAACATAACTAAATCAAAACATAACATCTTGGAAATAAAATTCGTCGAATAACTGTCAACTTTCACACCTCGGAGTAAATCGTCTGTTAGCGTCTCTTTTGATACTGAGAACTTTTCTCGTAAACTTCTGACCTGCTGCCTCGATTTCATCAGTACCATATAGCAAGTAGCTGCGAGTTTAGGCATTCGTCGTCCATTCCTCCCACCGTTTAATAGTGTTCCTTATCTAGTTCGAACGGATACATCTAGTTCATACGGATACTTTTTCGTCTACTGTTACTCATTCTGAAGACGAACTATCTCCTGTGACTAAGAAACATTGCTACAACAATCAAGAACAAGTCAACCACCTCTGCTTAAACAGCATCAGAGCGCTTTCGAACACCATCAACCCCAGGTATTTATCGCCATGCCAACCTCGTGTAAACTCTCTCTCTCGCGACCACTTTCGTCTATAGACCCTGAAATTTAATGACTTACTAAATTGTAAATTGTATCATGTTCACGCTTTCTTTGAAATTAAATTGTTATTAGTTGTTAATCCGAGTGATTCACTACCGGTGCGCCGTCTCTCAGATCTCCTCCACCTCGAATCCGATCGTCCGTGCACGTGGCCGCTCCCGTGACCTACTTTTAGGGTGCGACTATGCAGACTCCAATTTACTGGTGAGCGAGAGGTTGCGAGCGATATAGTTCTCGCAATGGAAAACTATGCACAAGCGAAAAATATCGCTGGCGAGAGCAATGTTTTGTTCTTGCACATATCTATCATGGTTTGATACGTGCTATCATCGCCACATATTCTCGCTCGATCGGAAAATTCACTCACTCGCGTCTGCATAGTCGCACCCTTAAACAAATCTCGCTGTCGCGTCTTCCGTGTCAAACGAGACGATGGTGTTAGTCCCGACTAAGGATCAAGGAAGTGCCTACCTTCTAGTCACACTTTTATCCGTGTTTTTCTCAGGCTCAGGCAATCCAGTTACACCTACAAATTAACAGCATGTGATTCGTTCAAATTTGATACGGACGTAAACAATCATTTATTCAGAGAATAGAAATAACACTGTTGATAAATTTTTCTGGTAAATAATCAAACGCTGTGTTTCCCGATAAACGGAAGAAAATTTCTATTCAGTTTTACTTTGTTTTCAGTGACAAATATAATGTGTTACACACTTCTTATAATTTATTATATGTTCTGGTACTGTATTATTATTATTAGCGAGGTTGAGGCCGAAGTTTTAAACGCGAAAACGTGTACGTCGGACTTTCAGCGCCGCTTTCCTGTAAGCCTAGAAGTTTGACAATGGTGTTTGGAATGTCAGTGGAATCATGCTCGACATTTCAAACGCCATTGTCAAACTTCTCGGCTTACAGGAAAGCGGCGCTGAACGTCCGACGTACATGTTTTTGCTTTTAAAACTTCGGCCTCAACCTCGCTATTATATTCAATCAATTTAATCCTATTAATATGATCGGTCATTTCTCACAGCAAATTATTCAAGTTTATTGATGTATAGTTTTTATTGTGACATGTTTAATTTTCCATATGCATTTCGGGCTAATGTATCATTTTACCCCCTCTTCACTGATATGCGAGTAAACATGAAACGGAACCATTGGTACACATCCTAAGACATAAAGTATAACATCGTACACTTTTCCTGTTATTCTTTTAAAATGTTGTTCAGGTATGAGCATAAATGAGCATTTTGTATTATGTTATTTTCTGTTGAATTTTGAGTTAAAGTGCGCTACGAGTGTCAATAGTTTAACATCCAGTAAAATACATCGCCAGAGATAATTTACAAAACACAAATTAAACATAGATGAATTACCATAAAACAGTAACATTCTTTTTCATTTGTTCCCCTATATGTTAAACCATAACCGTTTGTGGTAAAACACTAGAATTAAACCATACTATACCTTCATGCCATACTATATCGTACGTCACTGAACTTGGATAATTTGAAATAACAAATAATCAACCTTATTAATAGGATTAAGGTGATTGAAGATAACAACTTCTTATAATTGGCATGGTTTATATTAAGTGTTATGGTTTAATAGTAATTAGTAAGATCAACATCGTCGTACTGTATCTTGAAACTTGTGAAACGAGGGTTATACAGTTTCATTTTTTAAATAATACTCTGAGAATATCTCCTTGATACATTAGTAGTTTAGTTAAATTGACACTGGAATATAAAGTGAAATAGCTTCGTTTGCAATACACTCAAACCTGTTTTTGTGTGGTCTTTTTTTGTGCGATTTTTTATTTGTGCGATTAGTTTTGTGTGATTTTTTTTGTGTGCGGTATATGAATTTCAATCAAATTGGTATACTGCACAAAAATAATTGCACAAAACACATTGCACATATAAAAAATCGCACAAAAAAAAGACCGCACAAAAACAGGTTTGAGTGTATATGCACTTTATTTTAAATACAAATGTATATTTTTTATTTTGTTTGTCTGTAATTAATTATTTATAGAATTGTGACTAATGAATTTAGTTATTATAACCAGATGTTTCGTGTTTTTTGGGACCGATCTCCGTTATGCTTGTTTTGAGCACGTAGTAAAGTGGTATATAGTGGTAAAGTGCTTATGTTAGGACTTTTGTCCGTCGTGCGACTTAGTCCGTCAGTCAGATTTCCTAGCGCATGCGCAATTACTTCAATTTCGTTACCTAAGTGTCATGTTCCATATAATATATGGATTAAACGGAACATGAAACTTAGGTAACGAATGCGTAACGCACGGTAGTGGACATGCGCAACAACTACTTGATTCCAACAGTTTATAAAATTTATTTTAAACAAAATTAATATTTGATTTGCTTTTGCTATCAGTTCAGCTTGACCAACCTTATTATTTGACGGCAGAATCAATCTTTGAAAAAAAAACAATTTTTTGTTGAAACTTCGATAACATACCTCAATTTACAGATGATAAATAAATTATTCGAAATTTAATTCATTTTAGACACAATTTTCAGTGAGTGTTAAAATATGTATATCGTTGGATAGTAAATGATTTGATACTGCGAATTTAGTACAAAATCACAGTTAAGTTTTCTACTTTTAAATCGTGAATGCAACATCTTTAAGGTATGAATGTTTCAGTTCATGCTCTCGTTGAACCTAATGTGAGTTCAGAGCTGAAATCTTAGAAGTTCAGAGAAAAAGTTATTAGAAATTCAGAGTGTTTTGCATAACTTCTGTGCACCTGTCTTTTTGTAAGTCTGACTGAACGACGTAAGTCCTAATCAAAAAGCTAAATCTTCCTCTCATATAAGAAATCCTCAAAAGCAAAAGTAAAGTTGATAAATTAACTATTTATTATGATAACGAATAAACCTATAATTTCGGCAATCGTACGTTTATAAATTGAAAGGTATGTCTTTATTACACGTGATGAAAAATATCTTCAATATTTCGATTATTTAATAATTTCACATATATTGAAAAACAAATGCAAATTTTTACTGAATATGCTTTTATGGTAGACACTTGGTGTATGTGGTAACGTGTCCAGTGGTCTAAGCATATACTCTGTCTTAATTTTTACCTTAAGTATAATAATTACATTTAATGATACTTATAAATAATTTATCTTATATATAAAATTCTCGTGTCACAATGTTAGTACCTTACTCTTCTGAAACGGGAAAAGTGACGGGATTAAGGCTTACTGTGAAGAACTCGGCTTTTATTATACTATTTTAGATGCGTTTTGATGTTTTATTGCGTTTTAATAGGGTACGTCAAGAGAATGTACACTGAGAAGAGATTTTTTGAAATTTCCCCCACGGGGGAAGTGTTATACATTTATAATAGATACATTTTGAGCCACAACAACGCGTGGCCGGGTCAGCTAGTATTTTCTAAAATTTATCTGAATATCTGTGGTTTAGTGTATAAAAAGTTCTACTTCTCAGTGCATATCATGCTGAACATAATTATCTTGTATTTTACATTTACCAATTTTAGGATATAAGTTTGTTTCCTAAAGAAGATCTAACTATTGTGGGAGAGAGAGGAGTGATAATGAGTGGTGGGCAAAAGGCAAGAATTAATCTAGCAAGGTAAAGTAACTCTTACTCTTCCTGTTTGTTTCTCTTAGGTCAATTATAGTAATACAACGGAAATGGAAAACAAAAACAAATATATATCCTAATCATAAATTCATTTTAAAAAAGTTTAAATGTAGCTTATCTCTATTGCTTTCAAATCTAATCAGTATATAGTGGCAAGAATTATTTACAAAAATTTATATTACCCTTTATAAATACTCGGTGAGGTTTTCTGAATTTTAAAATGTTTTAATTATACTTTACTGTGAGTATATAAGGCAAGAATTTTAAATATTGAAAAATTTAAAAGAGAACACGATTGAAAAACAAACAAAATCTTTCCTGTCATATCAGATGATATGTTTTGCATTTTCGCTTTACAAACCAGTTGAAATATAATTAATTATGTTACAGACATAATTAAATTTTTTGCTATAATTAAAATTTTGTAATGTTATAAACATTTTTTCTCATTTCTCTAAACTATAATTCTGATTTTTTTTAAAAATGGAAATCAATAAATTTACGCAATTACACAATTTATATACCTTAATATCATACAGTTTTTTATAGGAATAAAATCAACACTGATAACAACAAAAAAAGAAAAAAATAACTTACTAGAGAGACAAAAGCATGAAATTTAATGCAAATTTTTATGTTTGAACAATATGTTTTGTCTTATTTGGTGAATTTCATTAACTGTGATGTCATTTTTAATGTTTTTAGAGCATTATATATGGATGCCGATATATTCCTCCTTGATGATCCTCTAAGTGCTGTTGACGTTCCAGTAGCAAAACATATCTTCGAAAAGTAAGTATTTGAGTATTATCTATGGTGTAGTTAAATACATTTCCACTTTTTATTCATTTCAGATGTATAATGGAATATTTAAAAGACAAGATTTGCATTTTAGTTACACATCAAGTACAATTTTTAAACTCTGCAAGTAGAATTTTAGTGTTAAATAAGGTAAAGATACTATTTGTTTACTAGTTTTGTTTTTAATTACTTTCTCAATAAAAATGACATTATTTTCTATTTTAAAAATATATCAATTTAACGGTATAAAGTTTAGAATCACAAAAGATAATGAAGATAATTGTGTTGTTTAATTATTCAAGACAAAATATATATTTGTATACCTTTGCACGTATGTGAAGTCCCAAAAACGGGTTAACATTAATTATTTATATTAGAAGATTGTTAAAACGAATGTAGAAAATCGTCCATTGTTAAAAGGGACAAAAACCGATCAAAGATCGGATTTGACGCGTTAGTCACTTGAAACCGCGACGCACAAAAAAAAGGAGAAAGATGTCGAAAGACAAGAAGGCCTAATGTAAAATGAAATGCAATAATTGTAATGAGTAATGATTGTAGACGAATGTCCTCCAGTATAGATGGACCTTTGACAAGTCGCTCGTATACGAAATTTAGATCATTAAAATTAGGAAAAAGGGAAAAGTTAATTATGAAAAGGAACATCACATCGAAGCATTAAATTTCAAAAATCTCTCAGATTAGACAACAATGGGGAAAATATGAGCGCAAGTTTCAAAGTTCCATCAATTCTTTCCAACCTGAGTAAACGGAGGGTGTCAAGTAGATTTGTATAGGCGGTTCTTTCTCGTGACTCGAACAGGGGTCGTTTTTCGCTTGGAAACAAGCGAGGGACCAATCGAGAAGAGAGAAAGGAAGGACGTGGAGCCAATCAACATGAACAATACGAAAAAGGGAGATTGAAGTAATCGCCGAATTGGAAGGACAAGAGACTTTTCCGAGAGGTTTCAAGGGAGACAAGAGGTGTTCCAAGGTGTCCATCGAAAGGTCCGCCGACGCCAACCGACGAGTCGCTGCACCAGCCGCTGCCCCGGGGCCTTCTATCGAGCGACGATAGGAAACACATCGACACAAAAACGTTCGAACGTTCACCTTTGTAACGATCTGTGTATAGTGTGAGTTGTTTTATATTTAAATAAACGGGTTTCTTTGTGAGACACTTATTGTCTGTGTCATCCTCCCTCACACCCACACGCGAACGACTCTAGACCATCCTGTCGCGGGATTAACGATCCCCCCCTAAAGGTCGGCAAACTTACACGTATGTTTATATATTTATATATTAAAGTCATAAAAAACAATTATATTTATATATGTTATAAATTTATTTTAGGAAACATGTGAAATCGTTGGCAATTACAATAGAATAGAAAATTTAGAAATGCTTACAGGAATTTCGCCTGATAAAGAAATCACTGAAAATAACATGAAATCGGAGTCTGGTCTTTTCAATGATGATAAAATAATTGAAAGTACTCAAACTCTGTTTGATGATATTGAATATCGTAACAACACTAATGTGGTAAGAATTACTTATATATTAAATGGTCTTTTGAGTGAATTATTTTAGTGTAAATTAAATGAGATATAGCAATTTCCGTTTCTGAACTTTTGTACACAATCCTCTCTATATTTTCAATTAAAACAAATAATTATGCGATTTTAGTAATAAACTATTACAATCAAATTATAAAACCTTTCATTGTGTAATACGTGCAGTATATCATACTTATAGTAACATTAAACTCTGAATGTTAGAAGTGTCATTTCGAACGTTATTAAAAAGTATACTACTTACTAATAAGCATTTTAAGAGACATTTTTCGTTTCAACGCTACATAACCATCTTCTTCAACAATCAAAACAGTGTCTGCAGGTCTTATTATGAATTTAAAAAATACAGCAACGAGTTGCTTAACTCTCCCGAAAGCATTTAAAACTGTGTATATCGTGCCATCTGTAATGATATTTCGTTATTATAAATTTTTGATATTTTTAATTGTTATAAAATGACAAAAAGCTTAATTCTTAAAGTAGGGATGGTTTTCGAAAAATGTGTAAATACTAATAATGAGTAACATAGTCATTATGACATAACCTGTAAAAGATGCCGTCGTTTTCATTAACAATTTAATATTTAAGAAAAGCACACAGTCAATTCATGCTAACAGTGAACATTATTCGATATACTATTTGTAAGTCTGTTTTTACTAATTTAAATTTCGCGACCTATATGCCACTCTATTTTTATTGGAGTAATCTAGTAGACATTGCTCTCCATAATGCAAGGTTGGACACCTTGCATTATGGAGAGCAATGTCCAATTAATCGTTATTCGAAATCGAAAATTATACATTTTATAAATACTGTTAATGGAATTTTCCAGAAATGTGACTTCAATTATATAGTTATATTCAATTAGAATTATTGTCTCATTTTTGAAATGATTTGTTTATTTCGAGTAGTACTATTTTACAAGAATTTTAATACTTTTAGTTGAAATTATTCGAAGCAGATTTTATCTAGTAGCTATTTAAATAAATCTAATTGAAATAAGTCAAACGTCAAATGAAAGTATAAATACAGTCAAATTTAAATTTTAAAAAATTTACTATAATAACAAATTGATTGACAAACAGAATTTTGAACGTATTGTACAGCAACCTGAGCTAGTATAACTCGATTGCCGAAATAACTACCTTGCAAGATCACACTACAGATTAGAGAAACACAGACGGTGGACTCCTTATACTTTCTGTGTTAAAGTATGTTGACGGCTGGGCTAATTGAGACAGTACTGCTGATTCAGAAATTTGTGGCGCTAAAATCGTCAGCATTATTAAACGTTAGGAAATCAATAATCGATGACGTTGCTATTTAAATTAGATTCCAGTGCGTATGTTGGAAAGATACTGTTTCTGATATCAGAAGCACCTCAGTTGATTTTTAACAGAATTAAAACCGTGTTGTCATTGATTTAATATAAACGTCATCTGTTAGTTTCAGTTTAAAGGTGCCTAATTCAAATTAAATAAAAAAAAATGTATCTATATATATAATTGAGATGGGTTGATAATAACAATAGTATTAAGCGAAGAGCCCAAACGGTTAGGAGTTGAAAGTTGAAATTTG
The DNA here is from genome assembly GCF_030686945.1 of Centruroides vittatus. Lineage (NCBI taxonomy): Eukaryota > Metazoa > Arthropoda > Arachnida > Scorpiones > Buthidae > Centruroides > Centruroides vittatus. The sequence goes on along the minus strand of NW_027122249.1, from coordinate 716,317 downwards.
GTACAGAGTGAGGGTTCGTCACTAGAACGTACACTAAAAAAGAAGTTTTCGAAATTCCCCCCCACGAGGGAGAGGGAGTGGATTAAGGCTTACGTTGAAGAACTCTGCTTCTACTCACCTATTTTAAAAGCGGTTTTTAGCGCTTTTGATTGCGTTTTAGTAGGGTATGCACACTAAGAAGGGAATTTTCGAAATTCCCTCCGCAGGGGAGAGGTTGTTAACACTTCTCTGGCGGGGGAAGTGCCAACAATGGAAGTGTCAACAATGGAAGTATTGAGTTACAATGGAAGTGTTAAGAGAAAGCGGAAGGCAAGATTTACAGGCGCAGATGCGGTTTTTTGCGTTTTTGCGGGAAATCGAAGATATTTTTACATCCACCTAATAATTTTCTAATTAGTGTGGAAACAGGGGGGACCTAATTTTTGCATTTTGTGAAAACGGGTAAGATTGACTATAATGTAATAATCTTAATCTTCGCTATTGTAACTTTTTGCTCGAGCAACGCCGGGCTAATCTGCTTGTTACATAATCGAATACAGTATTATATATATCATATTACTTTGCATTTTTAGGCATCTCTTGCATTAAATACAGCAAAAAAGTAAAAATTTTAGCAATGAGTTGCGTAACCTTTCTAGCTGTTTCTAGAATTTATTTAAAAATAACTGTTATACTATTAAATATAATAAATAAACTGTTTGTGGCGCCATCTGTTATGAGATTTTGTTTTAAAATATGTTTATATTTTGCATTTTTATAAAAATGCAAAATTCTTAATTTTGAAGAAAGGAATGAGTTTTATAAAAAATTTGCAAATGCCAATAATGTTCATTAAGTCCTAATCCTTTCGAGATACCATACGTGATCCTTACTTTCTCTTCTCTCCTGGACCTTTAACCACCAAAATTTAATGAAATCATTTCCCCATATACACCACGCACTATGCCAAATTTCGTTTCATAATCTTTACTCCATCCTGAGATATTAAATGAAATAGATGCCAACACACTGAAACACCCTATTTGCACACATATAGAGACAAACTCAAACATACATACTGTACATACATATAGATTTCAGAACCGAAACATTTGGAACATTTTGAAAAGAATTGTAAAACTAATTCAGTTTTAAAAAATATTTTATTTTACTTGGAAAAAGACAAAAATTTGTCAGTGTCAGCTTCTCTCCTCTTTCCTGTGTATCAGAGGAAGTTGAAGTTCCTGCTAAAATGAAAGTACTAGAAAGGAGAAAACGAAACAGGCACAAATCTTATTGGTCCCCTGGCTTGTTATAAAAGGTGAAAATCACCTTTTACATTTGCTTTTCTTCATGTTCAGCCATGTAACTAGTGATACTTGCCTTTTGTTCTGATTCATAGATCACTAGTCATATAGGATATGTTAATTCTAGCCCAACGAGTTAGTTTCTGCCTTATCTAGAATGCATTTAATCCCTGAATATAGAAACTAATAACCTCTTTGGATGCCGTGTGTCGTATATGACACACAATTTTCCTTCCAAAGAATGAGAAGCAGCTCTTGTTTTTTGCTTTCTAAACAATTATATTAGTTATTAATTTCATCAGTAGAGTTTAGTGAAGCTTATTAGACTACATGCAGCCACTGTGATAGATAGAAAGGAAAATATGAGTGATTGTCTGAGCACATGTTTTTGGAAGTGATCACAAGTATGACTGTTTCATGTAAGTATTTATTTTTCTCTATTACTATTGATTATAATTTTACAATTTAAATGTGATTTTGTTCAGGAGACTTCTAAGATTATATAAGAGTATTTTTTAAAATCTATATTAATAACAGTATTTCATGAGATGAGCTAACTTTTGAATGTGTCGTATATGACACGTTGGTTCTTAATGTTACAATAATTACATTAGAGCCTATGAACTGTTTTCATATTGGCAAGTTATTTACTTTTATAGTTATTTTGTCATTTAGTCAGCAATATGTATCCTATTATTTATTTTCATTTTTTATTAAATTAATTTATTAATAAAAATAAATAATTATTTTTATTAATAAATTAATAAATTTATTTTTGTAATTTGTTTTTGTATAGTTATTTATCTGGTCTGATTTATCTGGTCAAGATTTTGTTTGTTAAGAATTTATAAATTATTAATATGATAAATCATATACTAAAACTAAATCATTGACCTTTATTATAAATTTTTCAGTGTCAACAGATGAAATAAGGAAGGAACATGATAGGACACTTGGTATTGATAGAAATTTGTGTGGACTGAAAGGCAGGTCCAGTGATGAAGATAGTGACCAAACATTTAAACCAGTCAGAACATTTATCAACCAAACTATTTTGAAGAATGTAAGTCATTAGATTATACATTTGACGATGATGAAAATGATGCTTCAGCTATGTAAATAGAGGAAGATTTCTTGACATCAGTGCAGTAACAGACTCCACCATGGCACCATAAAAATAGATTTAAGCCCTTGCTACCTGCTCCTGCATTTCAGGAAAAACCCTGAAAGGGTAAGGAGTGTGAGTCTGAAAAATATTTCTTAAATTATATTCCTGAAAATCTCTTTGATGTCAGTGCTTAATGATGACATGCACAAATCAAATATCACTGATTCACCTGGAAAAACTTATGAACTTTACTGCTGATGAAATGAAAAGAATTTTTGGATTGTCTACAGAAGAGATAGTAGAGCAATAAAAAAGAAGAAGAATAACCCACTTCAATATTTGAAATTAAAGTAAAAGTGTCAAAATGGCTATTACATTCAGATAGTACAGAAAATAAAAAAAATGAATAGTGAAGATGAGGAAGAAAAGGAAAATAATAAGAAAGATACTCCAACTTCACATCCCAGAAAAATACAATGCAAAAGTGGGGCAAAACACATGCCAGAAATCATTGCAAATGGCAAAAAACACTGCAGCCAAATGCACTGATATAAAAGTGTATGAGCTACAGTGTACTGTATCAAATGCAAAATCCATCTGTGCCTTGTGACAAATAAAAAGGCTTCAAAGCATGTCATATGTAAATATAAAATGTCAATTATTGTATAAAAACAGTCAAATAAACCATTTTTACATGAACAGAACAGTTTGCATTTTGTACAGGTAGAGATCCATTGTGTCATATATGACACATACCATTTTTTAATGACCGAATACAAAAAAATTGAAAAAAATGATAATTTACTAACAAGCGACACCCAAAGGTCAATAATATAACAAAACTTCAATAAAAAAAAAAAATTTTTTTTTAGTAGTGGATCTCAAGAGGATAAGGGTCATTCAGTTTTATTTCTAAGGTTCTCGCACTAAATCCCAAATAATACCGATTATTGAAAACTTTTTCTTGAGGAGAAAGGTGTTGCCTGTACAAAAAAATATGTGATCGAAAGTTATATAGCTTTAATTTAGATATCATTAATCAAGTATGTTTATATGTGTTCTTTGCCATTATTTTTCTTATGTAAATAAATATAGTTCTTACATATATAATGTGGACTAGGCCTACTTTTATTTCTAAATCGGAAGCTTCCTTCGATCATTTCATTTGTCACTGGGATAAGTATCGTACGATTAGAAATAATTCGTTTTAAATGCGAGTTGGGACGCGTATAATTATCTGAACTGGTGTCAGGACCTCAATAGGTGAGTAAACCTTACTGTGCACGTTGCTTAAAGTTATTTTAAAAAAAAGGCTATCCTGTACAATGGTAGCGGAGTCCCACAGCCCCAGATTTCACATTCGGTGTTAATTTACGAGTTCGGGTCTTTTCCCATTTCACTGACAGAGCTAACATGATGATTATAGTGAGCGCAGTCTCGTGGCCCCTGATCTCACATATACATACATATATTATTTGCCAGAAATGAGCGGACAACTCTTGTAACGTATGCGAGTTCTTGGTCTTGGCTCCCTAGTTTCTGTGCCTAGAATCTTGAAAGCCTAGGGCTCTAAACCAATTTTTAACAATTATGCTATGCTTTTCTTTTCTTTCGAAGACACAATGTAGTGACGTAAACTTAAACACTGGGCGAATTTTTCAAATATACTTTTAAAATATACTATAAAAAAAAAAAAAAAAAAAAAAAAAAAATATACTATAAAATAAAAAACTGTTTTACGATCTGTTACGTCATTTGCATAGCGACAAATATTAAAAATACTAAAAGCGGGAAAAAATAGCAATGGCCACGTGCTATGTTCTAAAAAAATCACCGCTAAACCCCCCGAATAATTTTATCGGAAAAGAAACCTATTAAAAAAAAAAAAAAAAAGAAACATTCCCCTGCTAATGCTCGACCAGACATATGCAAATTAAAAATAGATCGTGCTCCGCAGTTGAGGTGGAGGAGTACGAGCTCAGTGTTAGACAACACACCGGAAGACGAATCTCAGGTATGGTTTCACGAATATGATTTGTGAAAGAATAACCCCGTATACTTCTACAGACTGATACTAAACCTTCCTTTTTTATGGAATTTTTATCAAGATTCGTACCCTTGGACTATTACATCCGTCTAAACTACCGAATGAGGTACGGACCAGCTTTTAACGGTATACAAGCTCTTACCAGGATTTAGAAGGTAACAACCTCTAAAAAACTAATTATGTATACTGTCACGATATTTATTTTAAATATTTGTATATAGTCATCTCTCACTTTTTAATGTTTAGTTGGCTGAAGAGGGGCATCGGCCCGAAACGCGTTATGTAATAAAAAAGCGTTCCAACCGAATAAAAAGGATGAAAAATTCGCCCAGTGTTTAAGTTTACGTCACTACATTGTGTCTTCGAAAGAAAAGAAAAGAAACGAAAATACAAAACACGGTTTCCTCAAGATAGAATTATGCTATGCTTACTCTGTGGCAACAATTTGGAATCGGCCCATCTCTCTTTCAGCAAGATAATGCACCGGTTCAAAAAGTCAAGTTCATAACTCAGTGGTTTGAGAAATTGAAGTAAATAAACTCGACTGGCCGGTCCACAGTCCAAATGTCAATCGATTTGAACACTTTTGAAGAAGTTCGAGCGCCGGTTGCAAGCCAGACCAAATCGTTTACAAAACACACTAAGGAATTCATCACTTTACAGGAAGAATTGCACAAAATACCTGAAGGTACTTGCAGAAATTTTGTTAAAAGTCTACCAGCGAAAACTAATGGCAGTGTTAGCAACGAATAGCAGGCCTACAGTGCAGGCCTACTGGTTGTAATTGAACTCCATTTCAACAAACTGCTTTGTGTTTCCAGTCATTTCTGATAATATAGTGTACGTATATGTACTGTACAGTACATACACATTCCTATCCATAGAACTTTTTCGCCGTTTTTTTAATTTCTTGGGTTTTACTTCTTTTTTACTTTCTTCCTTAAATTACACGTTTTAAGGCCTCAAGAGGCCTTAAAACGTGTAATTTAGCAAAAAACCTCGAAAAGTCACATTTAGCACTATTCCAGTTTTTTCACTTGTGCTGGAAAAATATAAAGATTTACTTCGAGGAGTGAGCAATAAATTAAATCATTTTATGTTTTTTGGGGAAAAATTCGTTTCGATTTTAGAAGAAATCTGCTTTCTGACAACTTTTAAAAATAGATTATGTCTACAAAAAAAACGAGATTTGATTGTACATATAGTTTTGATTTCCAGCTTCAGTAAAATAAAATTTTTAGGATTATTTAAATAAAACAACTCCTAATTGTACAATCCTGGGATATTTATCGCAAGAAAGAGTAATTTAGATTATATTGTTTTTTTGCTAGTGAATATCATTTTAATTAAGATATAAGTTAATAGTATTTAATATTATATTTATATAATAATAAGTAAATATCATCAGTTTAGTAATAACACGAAATTTTCTCTTTAATTTTGGATAATACTTTGCATAAAATTTTGACATTTATATATTTGTGGGTGCTTCACTAAACCTGCAGCTTAAACAGCACATTCTCTGATAAAGCAGAATAAATACCACTGTACCAGTAAGCATTGACAGATAATTTCGAATTTTCTGTCTGCATTAAAACTACATCTGGAAGTCAGCAGATAACATTCAAAAAGTAAATAGGTCGATTCGGACTTACTATGTTTCACTTAACGAGGTATAGTATTCAGCTACATTGCAATTTATTCAATTTTACTAGTAAATATTACGTTATAATATGCAGGCTGTTTGTCATGATCAGCAATTCCTTTCAACGTAAAGAGTGACTTGACAAGAGAATTTGAGATGGGAAGTTCTTCTGTACTTCTACTGAAAAATAATTCAACTGTGTTTATTTTCTTCAATTATCACTGATTATATTTTGTGATAAATTTTTTTATTATTTTTCGTTTTTTTCATATTATTACCATATAACTACAAATATTCAAGAGAATACTGAGTAAATTTTTTATTTCTAAAATGCACATTAAAATATTTTCTAATAGATTTAAACATAGTTCAACGAATATTTTATATAATTTTTATAAATATTTTCTGTAGGAAAATGAAAATAAAAAATTACCATTTAAGGATGGAGAAGTTGGAACAATAGCAATTTCAGTCTATAAAGAATATTTGAATGCTGGATCAAGTTTGTTCTTCAAGATTTGCTTATTAATTGCACTAATTGTAGCACAATCCGTTTCTAATATCAGCGACTATTGGCTAGTGAAATGGTATGGTAATTTTTTATGAATGTAAGTTTATTCATGTAAAAAGTATTTTAAATACAAGTTTCATGAAGAAACATTACATTATTTATGTTGTATTTATTTCAGCATGATAAAATGTTTCAGACAGTTTGGGACTTTTTAGTTCAATTATATCAAGTAATTTAAAAAATTATGTAATCTAAAAAATGTAACAATTTCTGTTGGTTATTTAAAACTGTGCTTATGCTCTTCATCCTACTAAAACTTGGTATCATTTTTTGATAAGTTCGATGATGGTTTTGTAATTTACAATTATGACTTTATGTGCCCCTTTTACCATCATATGAGTTTTAAGACGGATTAGATATCAAGCATATTTTTTAGGATCAGAAGGACTAAAACACTTTTTATCGTATCTGGTCTGATCTCATTTCGTCAGAATCCTCATGTCTTAAAAATTTGAATTGACATTAAAGGAATAAAACCTGCTTCTGCAAAACGTGTTGAACAGGTTTTCCAACTTTTATCATTAGATTTGAAAGTGTTTTTTTCTTTCCCTTTTTTTTATTTCAATTCGACGAGCTTCACCAACTCATCTGATCAAGAATATTCTAAAAGTCTATCTCTCATTTGTTGTTAAGTACCTGTATTGCCTTTTCCCTTGAAATTCATATCATTAACATATGCATTAAATTATATTTTGCCCTAAAAAACTACCAATTATTTGATAAGCGGCCGGATGGCCGAGAGGTCAAGGTGGCTGCCTACCGCTCTGGAGTTCCTGGGATCGAACCGGACAGGGTCGAAAAATCCCCAAGAACTTTTAACGGGCTTGTCTGTCCGGATATGTCTGGTCCTGTTCCTCCCCACGCAATCACCCCCATATTGGGCCTATCCGATGGGCTTGCTAAAAGATGCTCTTTTAGTGTAAATTGGACAGAAAGAGTTAAATAAAAACAATTATTTGATCATCTACCATACAGCATGAATACGGAAAACTGTAATGGCCCGATGTCAACTGTAAAGGCGCATTGTTGAATCGAAACTCGAGCATTCAGCAAGTTTTATTCTATGTCCAGTAACACTTTAAAACAGCACTTTCATCTACCTTTTGTCAAACCGCATTCTACCTACTTTCTGTGTTAGTTTCTATGACAAAAGCATCATCATTTATCTCTTATCTATTGCTAAACGAAAAAATATATATATTAGTCTTACAGCATTGTTGTTTGATATTCCTGAGAAAATGTATCGAGTTCATGGGATATCACTTGTCTTTTTATTATATCGTGTAGCCAACCAGGGATCAAGAGCCTGCATCTTCATCCTTTTGACCAATTCTTTTCATGTGCATCGATGAATTATTTTTGCCTTATCAGCATTATTTCTTGTCTGTTGTTCGGCCATTTCTAATTCTAATGTTTGCAATTTGACCCTGTAAGTCTGTATGATTTCATTGTTTCCGTAAACAAATATTGTTTCCTCTCAAACCTTTTCAATATCAATTTCTTAAAGTAATCGTATGTGTCTACACCATACAAAATGTCTAGCTATACACGTTAGTTCCGATTTTGAAACTCGTAAACATTGTTATTTGTCATTGTTATTTGCCACTTAAATATTTTTGTCTAACGATTGGAAAAATGTCTTTTCCCACAGAAAAGCCAACCCTCCCGAAAATTAGGGTGTTAATAGAAACATGCTGCCTATTTTGCCTAGTACGAGTGAATTTTCTGGTTGTCTCAATCATATTAGCATCATTGAAAATTTGCTAGTTTTATTGCTTCCAGCATCTTTTCTTTTTCAATCTAACCTCCATGTGAAGATAACTTCTTATTGAGTTTAACCAAAAAATGTTTGTTTTCTTTACAGCTTATGGGAAATTTACATCCTTCTTTGATACCAGTGTGGGGTTTGTGTACCCACAATTCTCATCAGACACTGTTTCGTCAGTGAGATAGATGAGTAGAAAATTAATAATAATAGTGGGTACATGAATCGACAAGTGCATCATGCTTCACTTTTCAAAAACATGTCTCATAAAATTTACAGCCCAACTGAGGCCGAGTGTATAAAACCAGTGTAACACTAGTTGATGGTTATGAGTTCGTGCTTCAACGACACCTTGTCAACACAAAGTTTTATGGGTTTTATTAACATTGCAAATACAGTCGAGTCCGCATAAGTCGACACCCCAAGGGGAAGTAGAAATGTGTCGAGTTATCCGATGTGAAGACTAAAGCGAAGTTGGAAAAAAACCACAAAACTACAATTAATAAAATACAGTAATTCAGGCTTACAATACATTGTGTCCTCCGTTTACAATTACTCTGTATACTAGATGAGAAACTGAAAAATTCGTTTAGTGTTGTTTGTTTTGAGCACTTAACTGTCTCGACTTTCTTTTTCAACGATCACGAACGCCTTTAAAACATCATCTTCGCAATTGTCAATTGTTGGCAAGTAACGTCTAAGGATTCTTAATGCCTCTGACGTGAGAAAATGCAAAATTGGATTCTGGTGTGACGTTGATGTAGATTGTATATTTTCTTTTTGTTTATCTATTATTATTTTATACATAAAAATACATAAAATGTTAAGGCATTTTTATTAATATGTTTATATATATATATATATATTATTAATATTAATATATTATTATATTATTAAATATATTAATTATATATTAATAAATAAATCGACTTCCCTCCTGAAAAAAATGAGTTCGCACCACACGTGCGGAGGGAATTCATTTTTTCGGGAGGGGATGACGACTTATCAGAGTATGGGACAGCAAAAGTATGTCGACTTATCCAGTAGTAACGAATTAAACGGTGTCGAGAAATCCGGAGTATTTTAACATTAATGCCTATGTAAGTCGGCCGGGACCACAGAAAACTGACTACTTAACCGATTATGTCGAGTTAGGGCTGTTTCACACTATGACCAACTGGACCAACTCCAAGTCGTGTTGCCATGGCAACAGCAGTCGGCAGACCGAACCAGTCGTTCCAGTCAGACAGTTTAAAAAGTTATTTGTAGTCGGGTCAGAGCAGTCGGTGAGCTACAGCAAATGAGAGCTTCGAAGCTATAACCAATCAGAGTTTAGATTTATCCGAAGTTAGAAAATGGCGGAAGGTACAGTTTTCTCGGAAGCTTTAATAAATGACGTATATATCCGTGGCTTTATGATATTCGGCGAACGGATTATAAAGACAACATTAAAAAAAATAATTCTTGGACGAAGATTTCCAATAAACTAAACGTTGAAGGTACGTGATTGACTATAAAACATTCCAATAGATATTGTTGCCAAAGATATGGCCTGACGATAAATTGTAACATTCAGAACTACAATTTCTGAATACGAATGAAATATGTTTTAAAACAATTCGAAATGCACGATCACTTTCTATGACGGCCATGTTTTCTGTTTAAATTGAAAAACTTAGCTTGATTGGCTAGTGTTTTGATTTGTAACACGCGTTCCGATTGGTCCTTACGAGTCGGCCACCGACATATAATCGTACTCAGTGTGAAATGCTTTTACTACTAGTCTGTCCGATTATAGGATCGGTCGGTCGAGTCGGTTATAGTGTGAAACAGCCCTTATCCGGGTGACGACTTATGCAGAGTCGACTGTACTTACATTCAGGCAAGTTTATCATAGAAAGTTTTTTTGAGGAGCATCTCCTGTAGTTTTTGTTATGTAGTCTTATACAGATATAACGATCCAAATCGAATAAAATTTGAAAAAGACTAAAATATTAATGAATTAATACAATTTAATTCATTCAATGTAGTAATTTTAAACATACGAATTCTAAAGTGAAAATCAGAAAATATTTTGGAATATATTTAAAATATTTCTTTTCAAAGTAAGTCAATAATAATCGCATATTGGCTGCATTGCTTCATTGAGATTTGGAGAGTGCTGTAACAACATTACAAAAAGATATCTGAATCACATGATGTTGTTTCTGACTGAAGATTTGTAGATAATAGACTGTAATTCTAACTAAAGATAATAGACTTCAATGTCTGCTTTCTAAGCGAAATCACAAAATGTCAATAGTGCTACTATTTCCGAATGTTTCCAGTGAAATTGATCTGCGATAGCTTCTCCCACAACGTAAGAAACAGCAATAATGTTCACAATTCTACATTCAACGATGAATTATAAGAATTTAGCTTAAATTTGCATTGATATAATTTCATGCATTGAAGATGTGCTACGAATTGCCCATTTTATGTTTTAACATCACTTATTGGTGTTGCTTTTATTCAACAAATTTAAGTAATTTTATTGTATTTCTTCTTGTCGAACAAATATTAAATAATTCAGAAAATTAACAATTTTTTTGTGTAATTTTCAGGTTGCATAACAAACGTATCTATACAGAAAATGTAGATAATGTTGAAAATGTGACGTTCAAGTCAAGAATATTTAACAATAGTGAAGACAAAAATTTATTTTATAGTGAAGAATACAACGTATATATTTACTTTGGACTAATATGTGCAGTATTTTTTACGATGGTGCTTTCTGGATTATTATTGTATAATTTTTTCATCGCTGCATCTTTCGAGCTGCACAGGAACATGTTCCAATGTATTGTTCGAACTCCAATTTCGTTTTTGGATAACAATCCTGTTGGTATGTAAAATTATGGACTTAATTCTTTTATAAGTGAAAGAATATAAGTGGATGAATGCTCAATAAGATTTGAAAATGAAATGTTTTTCATGAGATGCTGAAAGTATTAAATTTCCGTTTTTTCCTTATTTAAAATTTTTAGAGTTTTAAGAAACGTTATGATAAATTTTTCGCTATTAAAAAATAATCGCTGTTCACTCAACTAATAGAGTAAAAAATTGTAAATTAGGTACATAAGGTGTAAAAACCTTAATATATTGTTTCACGATCACCAAGAATGTAATTTGGCCATGAAAAACAGACACATTACTTATTTCTTTTTGGTATAATATGAAAAAGCAGAAGATAATACAAAGATTTGTGATTTGTGTTAAAACGCAAGAAAAATTTATAATAAGAAAGAAAGCAGTTTTCAGTAATTAGATATTATGTACCTGATTTCAATTTAAATAATATTTATTATTTTGATATTTTCTAGGAAAAATTTTAAATCGATTTTCCAAAGATATGAATATCGTAGATGACCTTTTACCTAACAATGCTCACCATTCGTTGAAAGTAAGTTTACATAATTTTATATATTTAAATTTCTGTAAAATAAATTTAAAAAATAAACATGTATGTGTGATATGTTACTGAGGTGTATTTACAAATCACATACAATTTATTTTGTAACAGCAACGTGATATGCAACAAATAAAGCCTGCAATGTGTGCTACTTTTTATTTTAATCACGGGTAATTTATGTATTTATCCCAGCCATTAAAAATATTTTCTATAATTTTTTCGGTTAATGTTACCCTAGGATCCAAAATGGCGGCCGGGGAAATTTTTCCCTACTTCGGACACTGCGACAGGGGAAAAACTTTTTCCCTGCATTCAAGATGGCCGCGGTTCCGGCCGCCATCTTGAATTTCTCTGCAGACTCCGCGGATTTTTTAACCGAAATAAACAATAAACAAACAACAAAAAAGAGGAGTTTTTTACTCACTTTTCGATTATTCGATATTCTGAGTATGATCTCCTCTTTGGGGGTCGACGAAATTTTTCGAATGGTTGACTGTTCTATGTTCGACCGCTACTCCTTCTATGTCGTCAATGTGCATATATCCTTTCCATTCGTCCGTTATTATCGTACTGCCGGAATTCACGTATTTACAAACGATCCAATTTACAGTGTTTTCTGATCTGTCGTTCACCTGACATATGAAGCATTTCTTATCTTCATCGCAATGAATGCAAACGGACTCGGTCGGCTGTATGCTTAATTTTACAGCAAAATTCGATGCGTTATCGATACGGGGAGGCAAACCAAGCTCCGAAAAGTCGTCTTACATTAACTTGTAGAAATCACGGGAAGTGCATCTCGACCAAAATTCGTCGTTGCAACTCAAATCGGCAAAACTAGTCATTATCGAACAATTGGCAATAAACTAAAACGCGGGGAGGTAAAGGGAGGAAAAAAACACGGTCTTTCCTTAATTTCTGATTACTTGGTTTCTAACTTTTAGGATTAAATTGTAATAAAAGAAATAACAATACTTACTAATACTGGAGGAATTAATAATAATAAATATTCACCGATAGCAATTTGTGTGCAAATGAAATATCGTTACGAAAAAAAAACACAGCAATTAATCCAATTCGTCGCAACACAGCAGTAAACGATTCCAACAGGCAACTAGTCGATTTGCATAAAATTGCCCAGAAATGAACAGAAATCACGTCGCAGATCATGCATTTGCATATTCGTTCGTAACACCCCTACGAATTTCCCGCCGATTTTACTCTCGCACGACGTCACGAAAAGGCTCCCTCTACCGTCGCAAATTTACACACTACCGTCTCTGTTTCGAGGTTACAGGATGCTCGGCAACGTCGAACGCAGGGTAGAAACCGAAGGGGGAAAAAATCCCCACGTCGTCGACGTCTCGACTCTAGGGAAAAATTTTTCCCCGTCGCAGTGTCCGAAGTAGGGAAAAATTTCCCCGGCCGCCATTTTGGATCCTAAGGTAACATTAACCATTTTTTCAAGTACAGTGTACTCCAAATTTCTAAGTTATACATAACTTCTTAAACTTCATCGATATCGATATCAACTCTTCTACTCAAAAAAATGCAAACTAGAAAAAATTATGATAAGAGTGGAATATTGATATACAAGAATTTTCTTTTCTGAAACTAGACTAATGTCTAGTTTCAGAAACACGAAATTTGAAATCAAAACATTTTTGATTTCAAATTTTTTTGAAATCGAAAATGTTTTCGATGAATTCGAAATCGAAATTTTTGAAATCAAATGTTTTGATTTCAAAAAAATTTTTTAATTCCTTTTTTTCAACCTGCTTGTTCGTTAATTTTTCACGAATTTCGGTCGGCTTTACATTATTAGCATGCAAAACTCGAATGACCACTTTTACATCTAATCTGCGCTATGTTTCAATCAAAACCAATATATTGCAGATATCTCTTTGCATGTATTGTAAACTCATTACAGTGCTCATTTTCAATTATATAGTACAATTGTGATCATACAGCATATGCATGTTTCAACCTGATTAGTGCTACTTAGACTATGCACTGAGCAAACATAACTAATTAATGAGCCATGTTTTGTATATATGTGCCAACATTTGTAAAAATGGACATAATCATATATTCTTCACGTACAGTTATTTTGTAGACACTGGGGGTCTGGAATGGAGATGGCCTGAGAGACAATGCGGCCAAAAGAAGTGCATATTACTACTCAATTATAAAAAACTAATGTCTGTTTATTCCTGTAAAATATTTACACATATGGTAACAATAACATTTTGTTTAACTTTTAAATAGCAGCAATATAGATCAGCTCTAGTAGCGTAACATACTAAATAATACGGATACAACGTAATATAATCTATTTGACTTTATACTAGTAGATATGGAATTAGCGCGTTCCTAGCTGAGAGTGAGCTTACATTATTACTCTCGATGCTAAATACCTTGATCGGTCCTTGATCGAAGTCTTGAGTCGCGAAACGTCCTGATGACAGGGTGGAGAGGTTTCAGCTAAGTTGGATAGAGTTAGGCTCCTTGATGGTACAGTTCACTATCAAATAGTCGTTGCTAAGGCGTCTACGGCGAACGGCGGTCACAGCGAACGGCAATAAAGAACTCATTTGAAAAGGAGGAGGTCAGCGAACTCTCGGATTCTTGACGACCTTCTTCTCATCGATTCAATCCTTTTGTATGGAGGGTTTCCCTTTGGGATTCGATGCCTTCTTTTTAGCCACGTTACCATTTTCAACCATTGGTGAATATTCGCAGTTAGTTTCCGGTGGCACATTCGATGAGTTCCCTGGGAATGGAAATGATTCCGGAGTGAGAGATGTGATCTTCCTCCAGTAGTTAAACTGAAAATTTTGTTTTCCCTGGGATTTGAACTAATTTAACTTTCGAAAGACGAAAAATTTTCTCTCAAAAATTTTGTCAAATCCAGCTCTTCCAAATACATTAATAGTTTCCATAATACTGTACAAAAACATTTTTAACTCGGATATTATTCAGCTCAGACAGTTTTCATCTGTTAGTTAATTTTGCATGTGTTTACTGTGTACGCACTTAAAAACTTATTGTTATTTTAATACTTGAACAGCAAGACATTTTGCATGTTTACAAACCGCTACTATTCCAATGTGTTCTTCTCATGATTCGAAACAGATTTTATATTGTAGTTTTACCAGAAGTACCTTTGCAGAACATTATGTGATTTTAGGGACAGTATTAACAAAAACATTTGAAGGTTGCAAGATTTTCCTCTCAAATAGAAGTAACTATATGCTATTCGTATACTAAAAGAGCAAGCACTGCAAACTACATCGCGGAAATATTCTCGTTGCTGTCTAATATAAGCATACTTGTAAGCATATAGAATCTGTCTTTTTAAGTAAAAACATAGGCAATAATGATATATGTAACATTATTAATGAGTACTAAATATGAGTATTTTGTTATAAAATAATTATAATTATTTTATAACAAAATACTTTTTCATCTATATCTTTTATACCAGTAATAATCAGCATACACAAAAAATTATTAAATTATGTTATACGTCTTTGTAGAGAGATTAAAACTGTTTCGTTTCTGAGAAGTTCATTAACCCTTTCAAACGTAAGCATCCGTGACTAATTCCGTGCTTTATTTATTTCAATTAATTTAGTTTTTTTATTTAAAATGTTAAAATCAATCGAAAAACTGCTTTTTTGATAGAAAAATTTCCCTGCAGCTATATTTATTATTTTACAAGCCCTGAAATTTCACACATGCAATCTACATTGTTTACAATCTGAATGACGTTGAGAACAGCTAATTTCAGCTTTTCCGGGTCATTTACATGCATACCTTGGGGACGATGGGCTTAAAGCAGTAGGTGAACTATTTTATCATATATATTCAAATATAAGACAAATTTCGCTATTTTTATGCTATTAATATACGGGGAGGACCGAGAAAAGGTATATATAAAAAATTCTACGAAATAAAAACAAGAAAACATGCTGATGTTATAGAAAACATCCAATAACATTTAAAAACATTCCACCCGTGTCAAATTGGCCAAATACAAGTTTAATTGTTGAAGTTAAACAATTTAATTGATGTGATTAAGAAAATTCCTATAAAAACAATTGCACAATTAATTAGCTAATTAATAAATATTTATAAATAAATTTCGCGGCAAAAACAAATTTCGAAAATACAGTAGAGCATCGATTATCCGACCCCCGATTAACCGACTTATCGGTTAACCGACCGCGTTCCAGTCGGCAAATTCAAATGTCCGCTAGTGATGTGGCGCTACAATATTTGGTTATGTCTTGGCTACTTTAATATTATTTTTGTTAAATTTTTGCATGTTTTAGCTGGCAGCACTGGCTCGACCATGAAAGAGAGGCTAGTATTTAAGCCAGACCTAATACACTATACTAATAATGTATTTTTTCATATTTTTCGGTTATCCGACTTTTCAGTTATCCGACCAACCCCAGTCCCCAATTGAGTCGGATAATCGATGCTCTACTGTACGTTATACATGACAATGTATATGTACTGGTCTATTCATTTTTGGAAAAGTTATACCTCAAGGACCAGATTTTTGTAAGGCTATATAACCCCCAGTTATCACGGAATTGGGAGGGAAGGGCTAACTCGAATGCTGTTCTTTACTAGAATGGATCTTATTGCTATCCAGTTTAGTACTAACTTCGTTGGATTATAGATATAAATTCCATCTGTATTTACACTCCGATTCATGTTTGGAAAAATTTTCTAATGTACTTTCAATTTCATTTTCAGTATACAGAAAATAAACAAATTTATCATATATTGCCTATATATCACGTGAATAATTCCAATGATATTATGAGGCCCACCATTCTCCCCAAATTTTAGTTCGTAACGGTAAAATTAAAATTATAAATAAAGATAATATTCATAATAATTCACGAATATACGTGTATATATATATATATATATATATATACATATATATATATATATATACATATATATATACATACAGCAATACCTCGGTTTTTGTTGATAATTCGTCCGAAAACAATCGACAAAATCTGAAACCGATAAAAGCCGAGGCAATTATTTCCATATGAATCAATGTAAATTCAATTAAGTCGTTCTAAACAGTTCAAAATACATACCAAAAACACATTTTATAGAGAATTAATATAGCGTTAAATACTAACAGCAATAACAAATTAATATAAATAAACTAATATAAAGGAAAGCAATGCAATCGTTTGGCTAGATGCGTAAGGTAATGTCTTGTCTTGTAGAAGTTAGTTGGTCATGAGATTCTAGCCTATATCGCTCCGTGGTAAAGTGTGACGTAATTGTCATGTAATAATAGTTGTATGCGATTGTGATGGTCGTATCGAGGGAAATAATGCCTTCCGGGAGGTCCGTTTAAGCGTAACTGTCCCTATTCAGGCGTTACAGACATGGAGAAAACCCGGAAAACTTCACGTGATCAGCCTGTCCTGGCAAAGTGCAAACCCACGACCGAACTCCCAGTGTTCGGGGAACGGAAACGATGACCACTGGTGGGCCGTCGCGGGGAAATGCTTGCAGAACAAAAAATAATGCCACATTGAGCCGGAAAACGTGTGGATCGCCCTTTGTTTTCGCAAAATCAGCAGCGAGGTCACTTGGGCACGCAGACAAATATCCGAGGCAATCGACGAAAACCGAGACAAATTTTTTGCGATAAAGATCGATGAAATCCGAAACCGACGATAACCGAAGTCAATGAAAACTGAGGTATTACTGTATATGAGAATGTTTATTTGAATGTTTGTTTGCCTAGGTTGTTGGTCTTAATTGCTACGAGACTCGGCAAGTGCATTTGTATATTGCCATCTTAGATAATGTCCAACATTCCATTCCAGAATATCTAATGTATTTCTGTATATCAATTAATTTTTATTCCCATTCCATTTGCTGGTTTACACGTAACGCCATCTATTGGCAAAAATTTATGAAAATGTAAAACATTCGATTTGTTGATTTACACGTAGTGCCAGTAGATGGCAAAACCTGTAAATGAGGAAATGGGATATTTGAATAGAATGTAAATCCGCAATTACATTTTTTCAAACTTCTTTCGTTATGTGTAAATCGCAAGAAAATAGTCTAAAATACAGATAATAATAAAGAAAACTGTACGTACGAATTCGTATTATTTGACGTCGTTTGCTGGTAATGTTGTCGACTGCACAGAATCGAAAGTGTTATCCTGTGAAAAGTCTATAATAATTTAATTTTCCACATCTAACAACTTGTTTTTTATTAACAACAAGTTTTTTATTTCTAAACGGTACTTTCTGAATTCTAACAAGCGCTCTCCAGTAGCCAAGTGCATAAAACCACCAAACTCTGGCAGTTAGTCAGGGAATTGGGCATGACAAACAGTTTGAAGTTTTCCGGGTTTTCTTCACGTTAGTATCACCTAAATAGAGTCCAGCTTCCCATATAAGTATTTCCAGGATGCACCTCCCTCGGCATATTGCTCACGTGTAGCGTTTCCCTAACAAAATAATTCAAAATAATTCTAACGAGCGATTATTTATTGTGACATCGTCATAATGCCTGGCTGCAACTTTTCATCACAATGTTTTCAATTCTTTTACTGCTGTCTTGCTCCTGTACTTCATTGGTTTTCTGTTAGCAATAGAGTCGTGCCAGTTATCTAACTCCGTTCAGGGTAAAATTTTGAAATGCCATAACGTTACTTCTGGTTTGCATGACAAGTTCATATATAGTTAATCTGGGCCTCCTGCTCCTAAGCACACCTGATCTTGACTTTCATCTATTTAACACCTTTCTCAAGATTAAGGAAGACAGACAGAAACACAAATAGAGAACAGACATCAGATGGGATTTATAGGTCCACAATTTTTAAAATTGCAGCTTGATAACTTTTCTATAAACGCGATATTTACGAGAACATACTTCCCACGTAGTTTGTACAGCTTTTGCAAAAATATAAACACTTTATTATCACATAAAGATTATTATTATCGATTTTACAAAATTCTGTTTATTTAAACAAACTATATGAAGTCTTTCGGACGTTAAGGTTAACAACTTCCATACGTGCACGACCATCACAACCTATCCAACACGGATCACTTTTCAATTATTAATAGTAGACCGGTATTAGTGAGCATTCGTTAATCATCTTCTCTTTCGCGAGGAGGTCAACGACTAGTTTTGGACAAATTCACTTCAACCTTCTTCTGCAACAGTCTCCTTTCTCTCGAACAAGCAGTATGGTGAAATAATTTGTATCATACTGGAATGATAGATAAGTTTCCATTTATGAACAATTTATATTCTTTTATTTTAGGGATTCTCTCTGATTGCTGGCATATGTATTCTTCAAGCAATCCTGTGTCCTTATGTTCTCATATTGACATTTGTGCTTTCAATGTTATTTTATGCTATGTGGACGATTCACAGCCGTGTGCTGAAAAGCATAAAACTTATGGAAGGAAAATGTAAGTGTGTAGAGTTCTCAATAGTTTATTGTGCTTTAACTGAAAAATATAATACATTGTTACAATTCATTAATTTACGTTTTGTGAATATACTATACAATTTGAGTGCACTTAATTTTAACAGTAAAAACATTTATTACCGAAAGTTATTGCGCAGAAATACTTTGTTATGTAAGACAATCTATCAAATCATTCAATTCTTACTACACTCTCTACAAATCATATTAGCCTTTAGTTTGTATTAGAAAAACAGATAAACTAACAAACTCAGTAACATATGACAGAAAAGATTTCTTTTTCATCACTTTTACTTATAAATGTATTGTATAAAAATTTCTGGCTTTGAAAATCTGTAAGGAGAAATTAAGAAAATCCGGTAAACCCCATTCAAAGATGCGGAGTTTGAGAACAAACAATTGAAAACATTTCATTTCAAAAGCTAAAACTTAGTAAATAAATATTTGTACATAGATATAACGTGCCTACAATTATCAAAGAGCTTTTACTTATGACAGAACTTTTTTTAGTAAATTTAAAGCCAGAGAATTATTTTTGTTAATTACAAAATTTTGCCATAACTTCCAGACCATCATTCAACTTAATAGTAAAATAATTGATTGAATAATTGAATAATTAGATAGTAAAATAAATAAAAGTATAATTTATAGTCCATTTACTTATCTGGTTCAATTTTTTACAATGCAACTTAATATAAGTATATAATTACAAATTCACAGATTATCCATGAATTATCCTTTTCTAGGCAACACTAGTTATCATCGATACAAATAAAGTATTAATGCTTCTTTAGAATAAATTATAACGAGTTCAGGCATTTCTAAAGTTTCAGCTGTATTTCTTTCTTAGAATTTCGGTACAATTAATTGTCTATTTTCTAAAAACTGAACAGAGTAACAATTAAATTTATTTTTCTTGTATGTTCGAAATATTCTGCATTAAAACGAGAGATAAGAAAAAATTATAAAATTTTTTCTTGAAGAACAAAGGTGGTTTAATTTTAGAATGAGTTAATTACAATAAGTAAAACATAATTTAAAACATTTATGTCCGTGTAGCTTTCTGTCTATAAGCTATTAATACTAATGAGTAAATATACAAGCATATTTGACTGTGTTATAATTTATACGCGAATCAAGTATAGTTTCTTTTTTTAATTAACACTAATTGATGGAAAATGCGTTTTGAGGTTTTCTCGCTCTCGATGATAATTTTTAAATTAAATGTTAACATAAATATTATTATATATGACAGATTTAATTTCGTTATACAGTATGTTAAAATTTCACATTTTTCAATTCTGCAAATGTGATTTGAATAATTTTTTATTGGAAAGTTCCAAATGCATCACGCAATCCGGTTGGAAAAGTGAAGAAATCACCAAAATTCATTCTGGACCTCTAAGGATTCATTATATAACAGAAATCTGTGTGATTCGTGTAAAAATAGTAACACTGAAGTAAATATGTTGGTATAGTTACTTATTCCAATTACCCGTTATTATTTGCGTACGGCAAAATCGGCACCAATGATCTTTTAAACCGTAAGAGTCAAAATCGGAATTTTTCGAAAAATGTTAAAAATTTCTACTTGCCGAACTTTACTTCTATTTCAATTTGCTTACTGCAGTTTCTCCACAATTTCTTTCATTTTTGTATTTAAAAGATATTGTATATGTTACAGTAAAAATCCGTTTTTAGTGAAAACGCGTTTTAACTAGTTGAAACTAGTTTTTACTGATGGCATTGTTAAAACTAGAATTTACTGCTAGACAAAATTGAATTTGAGTTAAAACTAGTTTTAACTAGACAAAACGGTTTTAACAAAATGGCTTAGTAAGAACTGTTTCGACCAAGGTCATTCAGCTAACACGTTCCTATAGTGTATGATGAATTTCGTATCGCTTTAACCCTCTTCCCCGACATCTTGTTTACATTTATTTTGCGATCCCTCCTAAGGCAATATAGGTCAGTCAGGCGATATTATTTTAAAAGTTCACCAAAAATCAAATTATCATTATATCTATATGAAAAAATACTTACATTTATTAATATCTTTAGTTTTAAATACGATCTTTTTCAATGCATTTTATTAGAAAAATTTATAAGAAAAAATAATAATAATATATATCAGAACTGACACATAAACTTGATAATTTGTAACATTTTGTGAAAATTAACACTGTCTAGTTACATAGTTGTTTGCTGGCACTGAGCCAGAAAGACGTATAATATTGTTTTGTACAATTCGATATAACACTTATGCATGTATGTTTATTCGTTGTAAAATTATCGCACATTATATCAAACATTTGTTTGAAATCAAAATTTTTACTGCTATCAACTAATATAATGAATTATTATACTTTATTCACTTTATATCGAACGAGATTATATCTGTTGTTAATGAATTTTACAAAAATCGATATTTACCAAAGTAACGATGAATCGGTACCCTCGAAGTTTTGCTTAAACAGCCAGGGTACCGATTGATCGATGCCTTCACGGACAGAAGGTTAATTAATGTTAATAACACAGATGTGTGACCAATATTTTCAATAAATATCGTATTAAGTAATACAAATGTTTTAATCCCAATCATCACTTTATTTATCTGCCCCTAATATATTTATGTAGCTAAAATTAGTTTTAATTGATGTTAAAAGTTAAAAAGTTAATGTTTGATTTTAGTTTGATCTAAAATCAAAACATGTACAGCAGTAAATTCTAGTTTTAACTATGCAAAACGGGTTATAACAATGACATCTAGTAAAAACTAGTTTCAACTAGTTAAAACGCGTTTTCACTAAAAACGGGTTTTTACTGTAACATATACAAAGAGTTGGAGATCTCTTTCGGCTAGCGGAAGATCCTGAAACATTCTCTATAGTGATCGCCAACGTCCGGGGACCGGATAAGGCACATTAAGAAGAAGATAGATAGATAGACAGAAGATGATTTGCTTTAGTTCATCCAAATAATACCTCACAGAACAGCAAATTTAGGTCGTCGTACTCGCGGAGTTAGCGACAGTTGTTGGACATAAAAGACTTAATCCTGTCTCTCTCCCCCGGGGGTATTTCAACATCTATATTATATAAAATCACGCCCGTATTCGAATGCAACGTTGTGTGAAAATTTCAAAGGAATCTGTGAAGAACTTTCGAAGATTAGCTATTAGAAACAAACGAACATTACATTTTTATTCATGTAAAGTTTCATTGAAATAATTGTATTTTTTTTCACAGCAAGAAGTCCAGTATTTTCTCATCTCAGTGTATCTCTTTATGGACTGACAACCATTAGAGCATTTAAAGCTGAAAATAAATTTTTTTCCACTTTTAATGAATATCAGGATAAACATACTGCAACGTGGATCATTTACATTGCATTAAATCGGTGCCTTTCTGTATATGTTCACATCGTTTGTTACATAAATGTTCTTATTACTGTTATTATTTTCGGTGTGTCAATTTACGCAGGTGAGTAAATACATTTCGTTGCGTATAGTGTGCAATGAAAGTAATTTTGAATTTATAATTGTAATTTCAGTTGATGCAGGAAGCCAAATCGGACTTGTTATGAGTTATGCGATATTATTTGTTATGTTTTTTCAAAGCACTATTAGATGTTCATCTGAAGTGGATTTTCAGGTAATATATATACAGTACAATACAACTAAACAGATAATGTGTTCAATGTTAACCTTTTTGTCAAGTGACATGTAATTTAGAAATGCGGGATTATTTTTTTCTGTCTCTTCTGGGAAGGTAACTAGTCTACAATTGTAACTATTATCATAATTGTATACAAATAGTAAATTATTTTCAGTTAGTTGTATAAATGTAAATTAGATTATAGGATATTATGTGTAATGAATGTATTTCATTGTAGCGAAAACTAAGTCACTTGGTTGTACTGTACCTCTTACCACATATCTGTACTAACTACATTTCTGTTCACCATCAAAAACCTGTGTGAATTTTTTCACCAAAACAGTTTTGATCAACATAATCAAATACGTTTTGCTTTCAAGTAGCTAATACAAGATAATATCAATTCTGTTTAACTTAATGTTTGCAAAAACACAGTGTGTTTTCAGTTTTTATTCTCAGTTTAACACTTATTTTTTAAATCTAATACAATATTTACTATTCAAAATATATACTTTTTTGAACAATAATCGCACTGGACTGCAAATCTGCAAGTTACTTTTTTCCAATTATATATGTGCCAATATTTCATTCTATAATTAGAAGTAATTTTGTTAGTAAAAAATAATTTTTTTTTGTGATATACTTCCAAGAAAATCAAAATTTATCAGATACTTGAACTTGGCTTACTTACCATAAGCGATTTGCCTGAAAGTAGGTTAAAAAACAGCTTGATTTTTTATCAGGTCACATCAAATTTGTGGAAACAGGCAACTTTCAATAAGGAAGAATTTTCTCTTCAGAATATAGTCGACATTTTGCATTCCACACAATAAACTTAGACGTCTAGTGAATACATAAGTTAATATCTTTAAGAGAAATGAAATATTTCCAGATTAACAAAATTCAATTTTTAGTAAATAATTATTTCATAATTGATTTGAGAATTTCATTGAAACTTCTAATCTCAAAAATACTAAAATATGTCACATTTAAAGTCATAATTCCAAATTATTATTATTACTTTACATTTTACTGAACTATTTATATTACATAATACTGTTCGCTGAAAAATTTCTAGTTGAAAATAAGAATTTAAAAGACAATGAAAAAGTTTTTCATTTATAAAAAGTTATCAATTTTAAAATAAATTCATACATCTATTAAGAAAAGCAAAAAAATATTAAGTGTATATCATAATTCGAAAATTACAGTGGGTTAATATGAATAAAAAGTAATACAAATAAAACAAAAAACTAAATATGATCAATGTAATTGTGCGTCTTCACACAAAAATACACCTATCATCATTAGCCATGAAATTCTACACATTTACAAAAACTTTAGATAAAATATATTGTTACTTAAATAAAGTTTACGCATTGTATTATTTCATACGACGTGAAATTTCCAGATGAATTCTGTAAAACGTATACTGAACTACAGCAAATTAAAATCGGAAGCATCGTACGAAAGTTTCCCTGATAAACAACCACCTTCGGATTGGCCACAAAAAGGAGAAATTCATTTTGACAATGTTTCTTTACAATACTCCAAGGATAAAAATATTGTTTTGAAGAATTTAACATTTCGAATTCACTCGGGAGAAAAGGTAAATTATCGTCGAAATCCAATAAGTGTACTAAAAATCATTCTCTGAAAGTATTTTTAATATTTATTAATTTCAGATTGGAATTGTTGGGAGAACAGGAGCTGGAAAGAGTTCTATTATTGCTTCGTTATTTCGCCTGACAGAGCCATCAGGAAGAATAACTATTGACGGAATTGACACTAAAAATATTGGACTTCGGGATCTACGTAGTAAAATATCCATCATTCCTCAAGTATATAATAATTAATTTGATGAAGATACTTTTTATTTTACACTTTCTTTATATATTTACTTTAGAAATGTGCTATCTTCGATTTCTTAAGAAAATTTAATTTAATTTTTTATAAAGTAATTCGACAATGCGCGAAGCGTTTCTACACTTACGAATCAGGAGACTGAAGGCTCGACACCGCGTTTGCAATTAGTATGTCGTCAGGACTGACACCACAGAAACCTCAGTGGCTGTAGTTCTCTTTGCGCGAGCGGTCGCGTGTGTAGGCGTTCGGATTCGGGATGGAGACAGTCCGAGAGACAGTTCTCTCAAAAGAAGTGCACATTACAACTCAATTACAAAAGAATAATATCCGTTTATTTATCATAAATTGATTTACAAATATACGCTTAAGAGCGGGAGAGAGATATTTTACACTTGTGCGCGCAAGGATAAATATCTGTAGTCATTGTACACTTCATAAGCTGGTTCTTTGTTTCTTGATTACGTAGATGGCTTCTCGATTCGTCTGGATGTTAGTCATTTCCATAGTTCGATGTAAGATCTTCGGAGGACAGGTAGGAAGATGTCATGTTGACCTGGATAGCAATCGGCGGTAATGATGATTGATAAGGATGTTAATCCAAGACAGGAGCGAGCACTCAGTCAACTAACTTTCGATGACAGACAAACTCTTGAGATGTCACGATCACATTCTTTTATTTTTGGTCGTCCCCCTTACTGTTCATTCCCTTTTTCGTAAATTGTAAAGTGTGTCCAATAGCAATTTCTTTTTTTTTTTTTTTTTTTTTTTTTTGTTAGTTTTCGGTGAAACATCCAGAAGATATGTTGACGCTGGCCAAGGAAGCAAGTTCGTAGGAAAGGATATAATAATATCTTTTATGATTTTTTTCTTTCGGAAAAATTTTTTTCCTGTTTCCGAAAATTTTTGAATATAAATATTTTGGCAAGTCCGGGTCCTCACATCAAGATAAAATACAAAATTTAATGATATATTTCACAGCTGATGTCCAAATAGTTAAATTCTTGCAGGTTGTTGTAGCAACTTCACACAACAGCTTAGCACGTAAATTGGATTGTAGGAAAAAACCAAGCATTCGCTCATTGGAATAGAGTTGAAATTGGTCTATACAATAAGGAAGAGCAAAAATAATAACAAATAGTATAATTGTAAATACATTGATATTTCGACAAATAAATCTAATTCGGTGTGAAACTTGAAATTCGTTGCAATTCATTCAAATTCACTGTGTTGTATAGCAAGTTTGACGCTAACATACATTTCACACTAGATCTAGAAGCTTAATACAAACTGTATGCACAATATTTTTTTTCTTGTAGAAAATGCTAGGGAACCATTGTTTTATCATATCCATTCAAAAATTCATTTAAAAGTGACTATTGAAGAAAAGTTGCCTGACTTTCGTGCGATTCCAGGCAACTAGCAAAGAGTTGATTTGCGATGAATGATTTTTTCTCTGTCATGACAAGTATAGCAAAAATTCCGTTTATATCTATATGATGTACTCGAAATTTTTTAATTATAAAATTAATAATTTCCATCCGAATGTTTAGTGTATCGTAATTTATTATTCGATATGTAGGGTTTTAAACATCATGAACTTTGAACTAATTAAAGAGCCTGAGTTAAAAAATCGCACGCATGCAGCAGTATGAACAATGTTCATCGGTTTTTCAAAACACTGATGGCGCATAACTTACTGAATATTTCAAAAGTACGAAAACGTCTTGTTATTCATAATTTTTCAAAAACCAGCACCTTTCTTATCTGATGATTGCAACAGAATAAACAGAGTTTTACTTTATTACAAGTTAAATTCAAATTGAATTTAAAAATATGTATAAATTGAAGAATATGTTGGCAATGAGTATGAATCTCTGAAAAGTTAAACTCACCCAAAATATGTTAATAAAATAAGCGAAAAATGTTAAATGCAATATTGCTAATCCACTAAAGGTACACGCATCGCGCAAGTTTTGGAATAATAAATAAAATAACAAATTTCAGTGTTCACTACTGTGGCAATCATAGTATAGTTTCATAAAAAGTTTGAAACCAATAAAATATCGTGTATTTTCCAGGATCCAATGTTATTTACCGGTCCACTTCGAAGAAATATCGATCCTTTCAATGAATATTCAGAAGAAATTCTATGGCATGCTATAGAAGAGGTTAGAAACAAACGATTGTTTTCAGCTACTTTCTTTTATATCCGTTTAATTCTTTTTAATGGCTAAACTTGACTGTCATATATTTATTTTAAAACATCTCAAATGAAGGTTCAATTAAAGGAAGTCATTAGTACGTTGCCTGGAGGATTGGATACACATTTAGCAGAAGGAGGACGAAATTTCAGTGTAGGAGAAAGACAGTTAATTTGTCTTGCCAGAACGATTCTTCGTCAGAATAAAATTCTTGTCATGGATGAAGCAACATCCAATATAGATAAAAAGTGAGAATACAACACAGTTAAAAACTTATCTAGTTTTAAGTATAAATGCGATCAGTATATAGTAGTTGTACAGTACACCCGTATATTACATATTTTTGATTCATAAATTTGTGAAAATCACTTCGTGTTGAAACTTATTGGAATTATCATTTTAAATTAAATACTAGATTATTTTGTTTAAAACAGCTCTCAAATTTAAAGTTTATAAATAAATCGTGAACACTTTGTTTAAAATAAGCATCAGTATTTGTCAAACATATCATAATGGCAGTTTATTTCTTGATGGTAGTTAGAAGGCTAGCATACTTGAAAATGATATAGATAGGGTTATCAATATTCGTGATAAAACTGACCTCCAATCATAATGAGATAACTGATTGATTGAGTGGTGGAAAATTCCATCCATTGCTGTGGAATCTGGAATTAATATCTAACGAACCTTCATATATATTTAATGCCCCATGTCTATTCTTTCTATTCGTTAATCTTCATTTTCTGTCTGGCTAAACATACAATAAGTATGAAAAACGGCTTTTTTGTATTTACAGGGCAAAAAGAACTAACAAATAAAAGAGCTCGTTATTCAAATTGATTATCTATTTCATTTGTGATATTAGATATTAGTGTAAATAGGCAGTTTGTTTGAATTACATTATAGTTTTTTAGTGTGACGATAAACTGTCAAATGCAGGTATTTATATTGAATTTTTTTGTTGTCTGCGGGTGGTGTTTGTGCCTTGTCAGCTATAATCTGCAGTGTGGTTTTTCTATCTACTTCTGTTTCTGTCTGAATGCTATAATTAAGAGCTCTGAGGTTTATTATTTCTAGAACATCATCTTTGTGACTTGTACAGTTAAGCTATTCAGAGAACGGGGCATATTGTCATAGTCTACAGTTTACTAGCGTGAAAGGAAGAAAGATAAAACTTTTTGATCAATTGGCTTTATGACGTTTATTAAAACGTGAACAGAAATTTACCTGTTATCAATCTATATATATTTATGATTTACATCATTTACTATTCAATCTGTAGGCAACATCTAATCATAGAATTACTATACATGATACATACCTTCTTCCTTATTAATTTATAATGATATATGGAAAATATTTTATTAAAATAAGATTTAAATGAAACCGATGGTCGAATTTTGTGTTTATTTTTCAATCTTGCAGCAATAAGAATGCTCTTCAAATTACAAACATTGTACATTTCTCCAGACACAAAAGTATAGTAACTGGATGATGAGAAAGAGGGAGTGACATATTTGACAGATGATACTTTAAAAGTTTCTGGGGTAATTTTTCGCTGGATTTAACTTTAAAGTCTCAGCAAGAGATGGTGCCTTAACTACCGATAATTATTTTCGTTTAGTCAATAATATTATATTAGGTTATATCAGCAGAAAGATGGTTTGAAATAGTTATAAGAAATCGAGTCATAGAAAATTTTTTCTTGATTTTGATGCATGATGGTCCTGTTTCATAAAGGCTTTATTGCAATAAGACATTTTCCATGATAGACGTAAAATCCGCGATTTTAACGCAGTTGTCGAAAAAAAGGTGTAAATAACTCCGATTAAAAAACAGAGAATTAAACTGGAGGTCACTGGGTGTATCAACACGTCGATGGGAAAGTTGACACTTAGTTGTCAAAGACTGCAAGTCATCGTCAACAAAGGACGATCACGTGGCTCCTTCCCCACGACAATTATATAAAAGAGCGAAACACCGGAAGCTCAGGGCGATTACTTGGAAGTTATACTTGGTAGAGTGCCACTCTAGGCTCCACCAACTTCATCAAAGGAAAAGACACTGATAGGAAGCCATTACTGGAACTTCCACACAGAACTCAATTGCCGAACGTAGTCATCATTATCACCTAGAGGTAATTATTTTAAACCTAGCGATCTCTCTCTCTCTCTCCCCGAACATAGGCCTAGTCGTTAGATTAAACCCTTTTGAGAAAGGTTAGCCCCAACTTATTGTAACCGCTTGGTTTTACTAGTTAGTTATATAATAAACGCTTTATTTGTTTGATAAGCTTGTCTCCTGTATCTCAACGACACCTGTCGACTTGCTCATCTCCCTTGCCACGCGATAGAAAACCATCCGAACGACAGCGTGGGCGGTCTTTGCGGACTGTTGCCGAGTAACTGGTCAGAAAGATTTAACTCCTGGCCCACGGTTTCTCACAATGGATGTTAAATAACTCATCCGGTCCATTTTGATTCATCACAAGTTGTAGTATTTGCTTAATAGATATTAATATCAGACTGCAGAATACAATACATTTAGCTATTTCAGTAGCAGATAATTCTCCATCCTAAATTAACTTGCTCGAATTCATTTAATTGTTTTCTTGTTGACATTGTAGGGTTTTCTGTTGCTAACTGTACTTTACATATTGTGCTTACAAGTACCTTATATGGCGTTGCACAAGTATAATGATATAAATAGTATAATGTTGTAAGTATTGTTTACTCGTATTACACTTGTCTCACCTTATACTATTTTCCAGAGTTCCATGTATTTATCGTTTGTTTATCCAGAAATTCTCTATACGGCTGTTGGTTGTTTGAATGGAAGATAAATCGTACAGATATAATTATGTTTGATAATTTGGGCTTTAGTTTAAGTAGTTGTTCGTTTCATGAAAGAATTAATTTGACTCTAGACCTTTCTATAGAAAATTGTCCTGATAAGAGGTTTATCCTATTTATAAAAAACGTCATCCAAATCTAGGATAGATTTAGATTCTGATCGATTTTCTTAAATCCATATGTCCTATTTGGTGAACTGTTCGATGAGTAAAGGTTTGTCATTCGTGTCTTCTGACGAAAGTCGACACGATCAGTGTAAGGCACAGATGCTGCTGCTATTGACTGGATTGACTTTTCTGATTAGCTAAGAATTGTACACATGCAAGTAGCATTTGTTATTCGTGTAAAGTATTTACACTATAGTACTGTAATTGTTGCTACATCCACAACTAGACGGCTAGAAAGATCTAAAGAAGTTAGATTTGTCTTCGAATACCCTGTTGGAGGTAGTAAATACAGTCAAATCTGTTTTTATGCGGTGGATAGGGACCGCATTAAAAAAACGCATAAAAAAATCACACGAAACTTCACGAGTGGCTATAAAAAATAGTTTTCGCAACACAATTAAAAAATATTTTTTTATGCGGTCAATAGGGACCGCATAAAAAAGTCTCACATAGAAAATAACTCAAAACCGTACGAAATAGAATTTATTGACAACAGATGTCAGCACTTGACTGCATCGTCTCGTCTATCGTCTGTTTTACGTATTTTTGTCCAGGTGGTAAAACACCACCTGTTTTGTTGACCTAAAAAATAAATTATTTCATTTTTCGCATATTCATGCAATAATATTACTATAATAAGTTCATTTATGCTATAATAAGTTTATTTAGCTATAATAAGTCAACGTGAGACATGACAAATCGCACGAGACTAGTCGCCAACTATACCGCACAAATAAAAAATCGCATAAAAAAAATCGCACAAATAAAAAATCGCATAAAAATCGCACAAATAAAAAATCGCACAAAAAAAGACCGCATAAAAACAGGTTTGACTGTACATTAATTTCAGGATCTGTTTGCGGAAACAGCAGCATGTCTTATGTACAGTACTTACCAGTAGTTGAGTAATTAACGACAATAAATAATTAGCAATTTTTGAGTTATGCTTCAGCATTGAGCTGTTTACGTTAATTTCTCTGTATTGTGCAATATCTTCTACATACAAATCAGATTTTCATCCAAAGTTCTTCCCATAGCAATAATTTAGGCAAAATAATCACATACTGATTTCCATTCAATTAATTCAATCCAAGCTATTTCAAATGCTATACGACAATTTATACGAAAAACTCTCTAATACTAAGTATAAATTATGCATGTCATACATTTTGTATTTATATCACAAGTTCCAGTTAGTGTAATTTTCAAGTAACTTTTTCTTTTGTATTTTTATTTATATTGATTCAAATATGCTTTATTTATTTTACATCAAGAACTGATTCCTGCATACAAAAAATAATTCGAGAAAAATTCAAGCATTGTACTGTGTTGACAATAGCCCATAGATTACATACAATTATCGATTCGGACAGAATATTGGTAAGATACATCTGTTTATAACATATACTAAAAATGTATTTATAATTACACATTTGTAACTTCTAGGTTCTAGATAATGGAAAACTACAAGAATTTGACTCGCCATATGCATTACTGAAGAACGTGAATGGTACATTTTATAATTTGGTAAAGAACACAGGAATAACGTCAATGAACGAGTTATATAAAATTGCTAAAAAAAAATATTACGTTCAAAAATGTATGGAAAGAACAAAATTATAAAACAGTCGATCATCCTCGATGAACATCGACTTTTTCTAGATTTCGTGTTACGGTTTTTATTCCATCCAGTTTTTCCGAATGTCACTGAAGTCATAAGAGTTGTTAGTATCTAAAAATTAGATCGTATTTATGATTCCTGCCGTAAAATTTATATATGTTAAACATCACTGAAAAATAATTAAAAGTATTTTGAGACAATATTTTTTGAAATATTTAGAATGTCTTATCTCCTGAAAATAAAACTGAACCTAAAAGAATTTAACAATTAAAATTTCCGTTAATTGAATATTTTTTAAAATTTGTTTATAAATTTAATCGCTGAAATTTTAATCAAGAATATATATCAAATAATAAATATTAATTGTATAAAATGTTTTTATGTGTATACGCATAATTAAAATAAAACTGTTCTGAATATTTTTTCTGCAATGTACAGTATTATTTTTCTTTGTGACTAAAATTTAATCGATTTTGAAAAATCAAAAACAGAAAAAAGGTCGTATCTGCTGTGGAGAATAGTTTGTTCCTGGTGATTGGACATGGCGAGTAAAGATTTTTATTATCTGTTTACGTGTTTTTACTGTATTTCCGCCATCCCTATTTTACAAAAAAAATAAACAGATTTTTATGCATCGTTTTTCGCGAGATAACATAAACTTCTCTGTTTGGAATCAAGATGAAAGTTGTGTGTTTTAAATATTTAAAAAATAGTAATTAATACTCCAAACGTTCATGGAATAGTACAGGGATTTCCATGTAAAAACGTTTAATTAAATTAAATAATCTTTTTTGTGAAAAATTTAACACATAATATGAAATAAAATGAAACAAAGAAATTATACGTAAACTTAGTGATATTCATTAAACATTACGAAAAGTAATAAGGTTATTAAGGTAGTATGATTTAAATGGATGTATAGATTGTGCCTGTTTTACATGTCACATTCTGTACTTTTAAAAAGGGTAAATAACCGTCATTCAGACCTTCAAAAAATGGGATAATTTAAAACAATCAATTAGTGCTTTGATACATTTTAAATTTTTATAGCTACAGTGATTTCAGAAAGGCAAATCTGATTTCATTCTTGACTAAAATTTAATATCTTGCAATGTCTTGCTGAACATCTAAATCATCCGGCCGCTTATCAAAGAGTTACTCTGAAAGGTGTAATTTCTCATGTTCCATGCAAATAAATCTGGATCATTCTTTACAGACGTTTAGTAGCTGCTTAAACGTTTATCTACTGACAACGTAAACATGTTAAAAATCAAATAAACACAAAAATACGAATTTTACACAAAAAATATTACTTACAATTTTGCAACGCCGCGCGCCTGGTGGGGTCTGTGAGGCCTGGCACTTATTTACACACGTCTGGTTCGCAGGATATCGCGCGATAAACTAAAATTTTTGTGGGAATCGCAAGCGCATGAAGAGAACTGAAGCTACTGATAACCTTAAGTCGCGAACGCAAATATTAAAATAGTTATGAACTTTTGAAAATGAGTCGGGCCTCTCAGACCCCACCAGGCACCCCGAGGGTTAATTTTTGCAACTTTTTAAAAATTAATTGATTCTTTTTTTAACTTAGAAATAACTTTGGGAAATTCTTGGGTCATTTTGGGTCAAATGTCTCATTTGGGTCATTGTTGCTTACAAGTAATTTTTAATTAATTTTTGTTCGCTGAAACTCCTCTTACACAAAGCAGCTGATATATGCAAATTGTCAAAAATAACTTAGTGTGACCATAAGATTCGAAAGGGATTCTGTAAAATCCCATTCCACGATGAATTTCAACAAGCCTAGAGACACCCAATTAGAAACTGAAACACTGGCCGCATTTAAATGTCTTCTTAATCTTGGTATCTCTAAGAGGAGTTCTGTTTCTGATACTTCATAATAAAAACCGGTAAATTTTCATACAACTAATTTCAATTCTTCAATGTTTGCAAAAAGCAAATGTGAAAATTCGAACCTGCCGGAACAAAAATCTAGCAATAAAAATGTTTTATTGTATGTTTCCCATGGAATCAGAAATGAATCACAAGGAACTAAATCCAAAATTTGGTTGTTGGTAAAGAGGAGTAACATGAACAAGAAGATAAAAGGAGGAACAGAGAGAAGAAGGGGGCGGTTACACAGTATCCGTCTATTCCTATCAAGTCCCGTTACGAGTGTCTGTCTAGAAGGAAGCCGACGCCGGAGACAAAGACCGAGCCGAGAATACTTTTCCGAATTTCGTACGAGGACCCATCCACTCGAAAGACGAGGAATGATCTTCCAATCCTTGTGAGCTCTCTCTTCGGATACCCTAGAAATAAGCGAAGTGATGTATGTCATTCATAATTGTAGATGTAAATCCTAGTCTGTTAATAAATTGTTTTTGTCTATTAAATTCGATGTTAATTATTCGATTATTGCTGTCGCTCTATTGTCGGACCCATCCACCTTCTGCCACTCGCGTAACGCGTAGCGTGTAACAAACCCAAACCCGCCATCTTGACGGTGGGCAGGTCTCACCGACCTGTTAGCCGAAAAGAAAAAGTATGACTCCGTCCACCTCCCGGTAAACCCACAAATTGGTTTTTCAGAAGTGGGGTTCGACTCCTTCGAATTATCGATAGAGCGAAAAGGACCATATTCGAATAATAAGGGCAATTCCAGTCAAATTAGGGATTTAAACCTTAGGTAGAAAGACAAGAATTATTATCGGAGGTAGGTCCAATCTAATCACAGCTATTAGAACAGTGGCGTAGCGTGGGGTCAGCCGCTTGAGGCAGAGAAAAATTTCGCCATTCCCTTATTTAGGTATAAGTAATGAAAAATTCCGTGCTGATTTCAATCGGTCTGAATCGTAGGTGTGACAAAAATATAAAATGAAATGGTTCAAATTTTTACAAGATATTATTTATAGTGAAATTTTGCCCCCCCTAAAAGTGCCGCTTGGGTCGGACCGCCCCTGCCGTCCCCACTACACTACGCCACTGTATTAGGACAAATGGAGGGCGATCCGCAACCCGCAGCAGGACCAGCTTACCCAAATCCCGGTCCAAATCCCCTCATGCTAGGAGGTTTGGGCGGAATAGCTCTGTTACTGCCCGTGTTTATGGGAGAAACAGGAGGCATCAGAGTCACGGATTTTTTTGACTCATTAGCGGATGTGAGGAAAGTAGTGGCATGGCCCAAATGCTGGCCGTAGCCAAACTGAAACTTACCGGGATAGCACGGGAATTCGTCAGGAAGGACCAACAAATCAAAGACGTAGATGATTTTGACGAATTTAAGCGATTAATGATCGCGCGGTTTGAGCGGGAACCATTTTCTTTTAGGCTTCGTAGATTCTATTTTCTTTTACATTTTAAAAAATTTATTGTTTTAATATCCAAGTGTGTTAAAACATGACAACTTAAAATAATATTTTAACAATAAGACCAAGTTTAATAAATTCTTTTTAATTATTAAATTATAAAATTAATTTGCGATAATTATTTTTACAATTTTTACTAATATCGGATGTGGTTGAAAATTATAAATATATATTGCTATATATATATTTTTTTCTAATATCGGAATAAATTAAGACACGACAATTTTAAATAATATTTGAACAATAAAACAAAGTAAAATAGGAAATAGTTTAATATAATAATTATTTAAATTATATTTGTTACTTATTTATTAAATATCTATACAATGTATTGATTTTGAAAATGCCTATTTTTTGTTCAATTAAGAATTTTCCGTAAGGTAGAATATTGAAAAAACAATGCGTTTTAAAATATTTGTGGTTAGACCACACTAGGTTGTCGCAATAATAGGGAAAAAAATTATGTTTAAACATAGTTTTGTGGGGGCCCTGGGCACCGGCCCCAAAAGTTTCTATGTAAATCCGGTCCTGCATTTACCTTAGTACTAACACGACCTTGAATAATCTAAGCAGTGGGTTTATTGAAAGAATCGAAAATGACAAATTTATTTAAAAATAAAATCCAAAAAATATTACTATGTAAAATAAGAATTTTACCGATGTCAAGTTGTTCCAACAGAAGTTTAGAACGATATAATTAATTTTATTTAAAAATTTCCATGAAAAACAATATCGCAATTAATTAGCTAAGTGTGAAATCTGGAAGTTAAGAACCTAGAATTTCTAAATTATTTCACTCCAGTTATAAACGACTTAATCAACAACATTCCATACCCGGGAAATTGTTGACCCTCGAATGGCAACGATTGTCCCCTAACTATCAACAAACCGTTATTCCTTCGGAGCAGGTAGATCATCTTGCACGATGGTTTATAGTTAGCGTCCGAACTAGTCGTTTATTTAATATCCCGGGAACACCTCTGGCCCTAATAGTGATTCGTTTTCGATCACGTGACAAGTTTTCCCATCAAAAACTTATAAAAGACGCTTCCTTCCCCCCCTAAGGGGCTCCTTCGTCTCGCTTTTACGACGTGCACTACGCCATCCGCCGGACTCTCAAAAAGTTTCTAAGTTCTTTAAGTGCCACTGCCCTGCCTACGGAAAAACAAGCTCTACGTGCCATCGGCCCATTACCGGATTCTCCATCAGCCAAACTTTATCGTCACTTCTGATTCCGTCTATTACGGACTTGTTAAGAGGTATGAACAATAATTGTAAACTCTCTCTCTCCGGCCCCTTTTGTATACGAGGGTAGAAGTGTACTTTAGTTCGTTTAGCTTTCATTAAATTTTGTTTTTGTTATAAAATGGTGTCTTTCTTGACTGTCGGCTTCGCCTTATCGTCGACCCCATCCTTCCTCCTCCTCCACTCGCGTAACGCGTAACGCGCCGTCGACGTAACAGCCATCCTTGACAAGTGAGTCACGGGAAAAAGAGGTACGACTCCCTCTTACCTCCCCGAGATCTCACACATTGGTGACAATCGAAGGGGTGGCGTCCTTTTAGGCACCCCCGATTTCACATATTGGTTTGCAGGAGTGGGGTCTCGACTTTTTCGAAAAAATCGATAAGGCGAAAAACAGCCACAGTCGGGAGAGAGGTCGAATTGAGTTGAATTAGGAATCATAGGAGTAGGGTCGTACTAGAATCTCCGACCTAGTTGTAAGAACTAACGAAATAAACATAATGGAAGACGATCCCCGCGATGCGGCTGGGCCAGCCCACCCAAATCCTAATCCGGCACCGAATCCCCTTACATTGGGAGGTTTAGGCGGAATAATACCACTATTACCCGTATTCTCGGGAGAAGCAGGAGGCCCTCGGGTAACGGACTTTTTTGATTCGTTAGCCGATGTTACTAAGGTAGCGGCATGGTCCAAGGCCCAGATGCTGGCAGTGGCAAAATTAAAACTTACGGGTATCGCGAGAGAATTCGTCCGAAAGGACCGAAGAATAAAAGAAGTGGATGACTTCGACGAATTCAAGCGATTGATGATAGCGCGTTTTGAACGGGAGCCATTTTCCTTTCGATTATCTAAATTTTATGCGTGCGTGCAGAAAAGGGACGAGGACGTACAGACTTATGCTGCTAGACTCCAAGCACTGGCGATGGAGATAGAAATTACGCCGGAGCCTGGCGCGACTGCCGCCGAGACCGCGATTATTGAACGAGTTCAGAGGAAGGAGTTAGATGAAAGGCTTAAAGCGCAATTTTTGAACGGAATAGACATAAGAATCCGGCAGCGCGTAATGAGCCGTGAGGCTGAGACATTCGATGAGGCTCTAAAAGCCGCGATCAGTGAGGAAACAATCGAAAGTCTCACCGCGCATCCAAGAGGAATCATGCGAACAGTAAGGGAAAGCGATAAAACCTCATCTCAGGAGGATTTAGCGCAACTAACGTCAGCGATGGAGGACTTAAAGGCTAGAATGGACGGACTAATCCGAAACTCTCCTCGATTCGGCCCTAGAGATCCTATATCTCGCCGAAATCATCGAGGAGGCTATACTCCTAACTCCTACAATAACAATCCCAATAATAATCCGCATTTTAGGCGTAACGCGAATCGGTCGAACTCCCCTAATCGCCGAGGTGACCGCCCTTTCGGTCAGTCAAAATGGAATCTCAATCAAACCCAGAACCAACGCTCGCCCGCTTGCCGAAACGGCAATCCCAGCGACCGCTTTGTGCGAAACGATTCACCCAGGCGACGTGAACCCGAAGGGGAGAGGAATAGGGTCAGATTTCGATCGCAGCCTACTGAAGAAAATCGAGGCAAATGGAAGGGCAATGTACGTAGTGTAGAAGGACGACGACCTCGATCTAACTCTAGCAAAGCCTCTAGGACCCCACCTTTTTCCTCTCGAAAGATCCGAGACTCATACTTTGACTTAGAATGTCCGCCTTATAGGATTCCTTCGAAGCGGAATCGAAGAACCTCCTCAGTACGAATCACTAATTATACTTCCGCACCTAGCGAAGCTACATTTGACTGTTACATAGGTGGCAATCCCGCTATAGTGCAGATAGATACTGGTGCGAAGGTCTCACTTTTATCAAAGGTTTTCGCTAACTCTATGAAAGAAAGAGTACATATAGATCATAACAAAGAAACAGACCTTAGAAGCGCTACGGGACATGTAATTCAGACCTACGGTATTATTAGCCCTACTTTCCAGATAGGAAATCTGCGCTTCCCCTTTGCCTGTTGCCTAGTTGATCACGATGTCACCTCTCCCTGTGACGGCATCATAGGCCGGGATATGATAACCGACAAGGGATTCTGTATTGATTTAAAGGGCCGAGAATTAACTATCCCTCCGCAAACAGTGATACCTATTCAAACCTCAGGGAATAATATAAGAGCGGGAAGGATTCAACAGAATCAACAAAGGGAAAGAGGCCCGAATAGAGATAATAGAACACGAAAGAGAACAGAGGCTCCTCCACTAGAGGAAAATGTCGGCTCAGCGAAAAGGTCGTACCGGTCAACAGATCGGGAGGAAGGAAAAGGAGTAGTGTTAATTGAATCCTGTCAACTTCCCCCTATGACAGAGAACATAGTTACTGCTAGAATTGTTGGCGATAAGCGACCTAGTAAAGTCGGAGTAATCGAAACTGCTTCCTTCGCTCAAGAAGGAGTTTCAGGAGTCAATTTGTTGGTGACCCCAAATAAAAAGGGACAAGTTCCCGTACGTCTTCGTAATGACACTCGTAAGACAATTAAGTTAGAGAAAGATGGTAAGGTTGGCACCTTCTTTGAGGCTATCGAAGAAAGTGAGCCCGCAGATACTATAAAAGAAGGGGCATCCACGAACCTATCGAAAGCAGAATTGAGCCACCTTTTTGATTGGACTGGCGTCCCCCGGAACGAGAAACGAGATCTCTTAAATTTACTATATAAATATAGGCATGTCTTTGCCGTGAATGACTATGACCTTGGCTACTGTAATATTGTGCAACATACAATAAATACTGGCGATGCGGCACCTATCTATTCGCCTCCTTATCGCATTCCCTACGCCCAACGCCAACAATTAAACGATATCATAGATGACCTCTTGGCCCATAATATTATCGAACATTCTACGTCCCCTTGGAGTTCGGCTGCTCTCCTAGTTAAGAAAAAGGACGGATCGTTACGCTTAGTAATAGACTATCGTAAACTAAATAAAATCACTAAAGTAGACCCGTATCCTCTGCCTTTAGTGCAGGAATCCCTAAGCCTAATGGGACAAGCGAAATACTTTTCGACGATGGATACGATTTCAGGATTTTGGCAATTAGGAGTAGGTGATAAGGAAAAGACCGCATTCTCTACGCCAGACGGCCACTATCAATGGAATAG
The DNA here is from genome assembly GCF_030686945.1 of Centruroides vittatus. Classification (NCBI taxonomy): domain Eukaryota; kingdom Metazoa; phylum Arthropoda; class Arachnida; order Scorpiones; family Buthidae; genus Centruroides; species Centruroides vittatus. The sequence continues at coordinate 676,795 of NW_027122249.1, read as the reverse complement.
GGTTCCGATGGGTCTTAAAACAAGTCCTGCGGTTTTTGAAAGGTCGATGGATTTCATCTTACATGGTCTCAAAGGAAAGACATGTCTTGTATACATGGACGATATACTAACATTTAGTCCAGACTTCCCTAGTCACCTAAAACGACTTGAACAAATATTTCAGAGACTCGGAGAAGCAGGCATAAAATTAAAACCTAAGAAATGCCATTTCCTGCAACGCCAGATAAAATTTCTGGGTCACGAAATTTCAGAACAGGGTATAAAACCCGATCCCGACAAAATAAAATGTGTTCTAGAATTCCCGAGACCTGAATCCGAGCGAGAAGTCCGCTCTTTCCTAGGACTCACTGGCTATTATCGGCGGCACATAAACTCTTATGCCACGATCGCTAAACCCTTGACTGATTTATTACGGAAAGATGTGCCGTTTGAATGGGGCCTTAAGCAACAGGAAAGCTTCGAAACTCTTAAACAAATTTTGACGTCGGCACCATTATTGAAGTCCCCTGACTTTACAAAACCTTTTATTTTGGCGACCGATGCGTCAAATTTCGCCCTGGGAGCGATATTATCTCAGGAAGAAAACGGCCAGGAGAAGCCGATTGCCTATGCGAGCCGATTATTAAGGAAACCCGAACTTAATTACAGCACTACTGAGAAAGAATGCTTAGCCACCGTGTGGGCAGTGAGGTATTTTAAACCCTATCTTTATGGAAAAAAATTTACTATTGTCACAGATCATAGACCTTTGAGATGGTTATTAGATTGTAAGGATTCTACTACTAATTCTAGATTATCGAGATGGATCATTTTCCTTCAAGAATTCGATTTTGATATTATCTACAAGGCCGGAATTTCACATAGAAATGCGGACGCCCTTAGTCGTATCCCAATACGTCAAATAACAGAGGTTGAACCCATCTTCTCCGTGCCACAATTAATAAATGCGCAACAACGTGATGATCGATGGAGACCCCTTATCCAAACCTTAAAGGATGGTGTAACTACAGGAACCTATAATAATCTTAACCTAGAGGATTATTATATCAACGAGGAGGGTGCCCTCTGCCACAAGGGCAGGAATAAAAAACGTGTGGATTGGTGGGAACAAATTGTTATACCTACCGCCTTAAAGGAATATATCCTGTTTACCTACCATGATAATCCACTAGCCGGTCACCTAGGAGAATTAAAAATGCGTACTAAAATCGCAAACTCGTTCTATTGGCCCGAAATGGCAAAGGAAATCAGGAATTATTGCCTAAGTTGTCAGAGCTGTGCCAAGCACCGACGACCGGGTCGACGGGCAGCAGCCGAATTGCAACTGTTTGCCCCCCTTTCTCAGGTATTTGAACGAGCAGCAATGGACATTGTCGGTCCACTCCCTCTTACGACAAACGGCAACAAATATATCCTAGTATTTGTTGACCATTTTACTCGATATGCGGAAGCAATTCCACTACCGGATGTAAGTAGTAAAACAATTGCTAAGGCCTTTGTCACTCACATCATATTGCGACACTCTACTCCTAGGCAATTATTAACTGATAGAGCGCCGAACCTAATTTCTAAGATGTTCGCAGAAGTGTGTGAATTGCTACACATAAAGCGGCTCCTTACTACCGCCTACCATCCAGCCTGCAATGGTGTGGTGGAGAGATTTAATAAAACTCTAGTTGATATACTATCTCATTATGTCTCTCAAGATCAACGAGACTGGGACGAGTGGATCCCTTATGCCTTATTCGCATATAACACCTCCGTGCATACGTCTACTAATGACAGCCCATTTTTCCTACTATATGGGAGAGATCCAACCTACCCTTTTGATCTAGTTACAAGCCCTGCCACGGTCTCCTATGACGTAGAAGACAATTTCGCTTCGGAATTACGTCAACGAATGAGACACGCTCATCAAACAGCTCAACTATATGCCGAACAAGCCGCCGAGACGAGGCAGGAACTACACCGCCGACAAAATAAGCCACCCCTCTATAGAGTGGGAGATAGAATACTACTAAAGGAAGTCGTCACGCCTAAAGGCCTAAAGCGAAAATTAGCTCCCCGGTGGACAGGACCTTATCGTATTGTCGAAATTCTAGGACCCGTCAATTTCAAAATAGAAAATATCCAAACCAAAAGAACACTACATGTTCATGCTGACAGAATTAAACCTACAACTGCTCGTAAGGAGATTAATCTAAAAACGGATATGACGGCCGATCAGTCCAGTTTACCGCCGACACAAGAAACAGTTACGGCGGCGCCCCAAACTAATGAGTGCGAAGAACCTGAGTTAGAGAGCGAAGTTACTTCATCTGAACCGGAAGAGCAAGAGACCACTCCTCCCTATGCCCTTCGGAGTCAAGGGCCCGTGCCCGACCAGCCGTGGGTGCTTCCGAGACCCACTCGCAGCCGCATCCCGCGTTTTATTTCCCCCGCGACCAGTCGATCGTCTTCTCCTTAACCCACAATCCTACCTCTTTTGTTCTCCTTTTTGACTTACGGTAGAGATATCTTAATTAAAACCCGTATCGTCTTGTCGGTGTCTTATTGGTCTTTCTTTTTCGCTCCCGACCGTCACGGACCGCAAGATCGGCCCAGCGCCCCCACATCACTAATTAGCTATCTATATTCCTCTCCGCCACCTTTTTGCATTATACCTATATTGTAGTCTCATCACTTAATGTATCATAATACTTGTAATCGTGTAACCATGTATGGCATATATACGCCCAATATATATAATTAATATTTTCATAAATAGGTGTACTCTCTTAATAAAATAGTGTTTTTATATTATGCCAGAATGCGTGTCCATTTTTTTTTCGTTCGACGCGACCTCCGCGACTAGATAATCGACCTATCTCCGTAAACCTCTCTTTTAGCGCTCGATTTTTCCCGTTTCGACCTAACGGAACCTCATCATTTGAAAATTATCATTATTTATTTAATAAGGAAAGCTACTTCCTTATAAAAGCCACGGGGATCAATTATTACTAACACCCTTTCCCTGTTACAGGGGAAGAAATACAACCCCCAGAAGGTGGATATAAAACGCACCTCAGCAACAAATTCAACATGCTTCTCCTCCATGCTTATTTCCTTCTTCAAAGTTTCCGTCTCACGACGATGATCTTGTATTCAGAACAACAGGAATTCACTAAAGGAGTTGTCTTCCTACATCGAGGGAATTTCTTAATGACCGCCAGTCACTGGACTTTGGTCACCGAACTCTCCTTCGAACATTTAGAGCGCCAAATTCAATTTATCTCCCAATCTCTGGAGTATTTAGACACGAAGCTTCAATCCCAAGAACATGTTCCTACCAAAGGCTTCGAGTTGCTGCGAGCTTCATTTCTTAACCATCATAAAGAATATCAAGAGCTCGCCACTTTAATCACATTGCCTTTAATCCCAAAAACCAAGCGAGGTTTAATAGACGGCGGAGGAAAAATTCTAAAATTCCTCTTCGGAACAGCTACTTCCGAAGATATTACAACCTTAAATGCCGAAATCTCTAACATCAATGAACAAAACGAGAGAATTATTCATTTACTGCGCTCACAAGCCACCTTGTTGAATGATACTCTAAATATCAGCAAAAATAATCGACACCAAATCTACGTGTTATTCAAACGACAAGAATCATTTAAAGAGCTATTGAATCGCTATAGTTACGAACTTGCGTTTGAAATAATTAGTCGGATACTCGAATTCTCTATTCAAGAGTTCCATCTCCAACTAGTAGCCTTACGAGAAGCGATTGATATACTAGAAAAAGGTCAACTAAGCACCTATTTCGTATCACGAGAAATCATGTTACGTACCCTCCGAGACATTCAACTGCAGCTTCCGGAAGGTTACGCTATGGTCGAACCTATAAGACCTGACACGCTATTTAAATACTACCAGTGGATTACCACCCTGGCTGTAGCAGTACCTGGCAAGTTGAGAATCTTTGCTAAGATCCCATTAATCACCCCTAGTGGATACTTCGATATGTACGAAATTATCAAATTTCCTACATATATACCTGATCTAAATACATTCGTACAAATCCAGACTAATTATCCTATAGTCGCCTTATCCATGGACAGACAGTCCTATATGTTATTACAACACTACGAATTAATAATTTGCAAAATGGATCACTTTCCTATTTGTTCCGTAGACGGACCTATTCAGCGTTTCCCTCAACAAAGTTGTGAATATGCACTATTTAGTGGCAACGAAGTCGCGGTCAAAGACCTTTGTACCCGCCAAATCGTTCCACAATTTCCGCCAATTTTTAAGAGGATTGATCAACTAGGATCATGGATTTATTCTATTCCAAATCCTCTCACCCTAACTATTAGATGTCCCACTCGACATCAACAATCTCCATTTTCATCCACTACTCATAAATTAAACAAAACGGGAATACTCCATCTCCCAAACGCATGCACCGGCTATGTACCTGGATTCGTCCTTACTTCGCCGTTCCGAATGCAGACCACCATACAATTGGAGATAGCACAACAATTAATAGTGCCACAGCTAGAACAAATCGTCAACAAATCTGAGATCCTGTTGCTGCAAAAACGCCTTAAGGATCCTGACCTCCCGAAACTCACATCGGACTACGATATTCGATTAGCAGACCGTTCTTTGAACAACGTCCAATACGACCTAAATCACCTGTTACGGGAGCCAACAAAATCATCTCCCATAACTTACCCATCTTTAATAATAACCATTATTGCTGGTTGTCTAGGCGCTATCCTCACGGGACTTTGTTTATGTTATAGTTATCGCAATTACTCACGATGCAAGAAGTACTCAAGATGCAAGAAGACCCGTGCGACTAGTCACCAACCTCCACCGGAAGAGGAACACGAAGAAACCGCCTTCAACGGAGACGGAAGTCCGCCTTCACCTAGTGCACAACCGGGCGCTTCCCACGAAGAAAACCCCCGAGGCAACCCGACTCCACGAAAACAAAAATCTATTGTTCAATCCTATTAACAAGGTCATCCCCACACCGCCATTTTCCCTTTTATTCCTCATTTTAACGTACTAACGTTTATACCTATATTCATAGATTTGTCGCGAACGATTCTAATATTTAGTTCGTATCCTAGAATTGTAGATTAACTCTCTTTAACGGGATTTTTTTTTCTCATACTAACCTAGATATATATTGAATCTTATTTTAACGAGAGAGAGAGTAAAATAACCTTTTTATGTAACCTTGCATACCTCTATCCGGAATTCAAGGATTCATAACTCAAAAAAATGACTTATTATTAACATTTATTTTAAATCCAAGAACAGTGTCTTCATCACCTTTACCGAAGATGGCTGACTCACGCAACTTTACACCCGATTCACCAAATTAAGAACTATCCACCCGAATTTAATTTATCCACGTGGACGGACAACTCTATCAACTTACCTACGAGTCTTGCCCATCCAGAACAATTTATATCCAAACATCCAAGATTGTGATAGTGTACTACACACCACCCAATTCCAGCGAACAAAGAAATTCCACCAAACAGTCTCAACTCATGTGAACTTTGAACTGCAGTCTCGACCCTAGGTCAACAATGACGTCATCCACCCACCCAACCACTTCCAAGAACTCCAGACGCTCGCCTCTCCTAACCTCGAGTAATAAATATTGTCACGCGTCTAGAACGCGTCGGGATATATATTTTGTAAACAACTTTGATATTATGTATTATCGCAATGATGTCACCTATTAACCTAATCCTTTCCGAGAGAGAGTAATATATCAATCTAAATTGTAAACATACCTCTAACCCCCTGCTTATGAATCAAATCTTTTAAAATCACACTAACTAAGTGATGATTTTAAAGAAAGCATGGAGTGAATGTGAAATCTGGAAGTTAAAAACCTAGAAATTTCTGAATTTGTTCACTCCAGTTATAAACGACTTAATCAACAACATTCCATACCCGGGAAATTGTTGACCCTCGAATGGCAACGATTGTCCCCTAACTATCAACAAACCGTTATTCCTTCGGAGCAGGTAGATCATCTTGCACGATGGTTTATAGTTAGCGTCCGAACTAGTCGTTTATTTAATATCCCGGGAACACCTCTGGCCCTAATAGTGATTCGTTTTCGATCACGTGACAAGTTTTCCCATCAAAAACTTATAAAAGACGCTTCCTTCCCCCCCTAAGGGGCTCCTTCGTCTCGCTTTTACGACGTGCACTACGCCATCCGCCGGACTCTCAAAAAGTTTCTAAGTTCTTTAAGTGCCACTGCCCTGCCTACGGAAAAACAAGCTCTACGTGCCATCGGCCCATTACCGGATTCTCCATCAGCCAAACTTTATCGTCACTTCTGATTCCGTCTATTACGGACTTGTTAAGAGGTATGAAAAATAATTGTAAACTCTCTCTCTCCGGCCCCTTTTGTATACGAGGGTAGAAGTGTACTTTAGTTCGTTTAGCTTTCATTAAATTTTGTTTTTGTTATAAAATGGTGTCTTTCTTGACTGTCGGCTTCGCCTTATCGTCGACCCCATCCTTCCTCCTCCTCCACTCGCGTAACGCGTAACGCGCCGTCGACGTAACAGCCATCCTTGACAAGTGAGTCACGGGAAAAAGAGGTACGACTCCCTCTTACCTCCCCGAGATCTCACACATTGGTGACAATCGAGTGGGTTTCCGACTTATTCGGCACCCCCCGATTTCACACTAAGTAATAAAACTTTTTTAAAAAATTTCGCAGCAAAAATAATTAGAAAATCTGCATAGGTTGTAGATAACAATGTCTATGTACTGGTCCATTCATTTTTGGAAAAGTTAATTTTGCTAAAGATGTTAATGAAATTTACAAAACTCATTCATTTTTTAAAATGATACCATTCATTTTGACGCCTGAATGAGGGTTATTTAACGAATTTTAAAGTACAGCATGTCATATTTAAAACAGGCACCATACATAGATCCATCACATCCTGCCACCTTAAATAACATTTAGATGTTCATAATATTTTATCAATATTATCAAAATTTAAAAAAGTTTTCTAGACTAATTTATTTTCATATTATTTATAAACTTTTTAATGTAAGTATTAACATAATTTAATTAATCGCTTCTATATGCAAAACCCTGTATTACTCAATAACCTATTGTAATTCGTCACAAAATATTACGTACTTTTCGGATTTTTAAAAAACATAATTCTAACTTCAATCCAAATGAAAAACTTTCTGCTGCTTTCAACCAAATATAATGCAAAACTCTATTTATTACTTGACTTTGATTGAAAACTTTGATGTAAGTTTAAACTCCAGAAATAAGACAATAAAAATTGAAAATTATTCAGAAGAACTTTATTTTTATTGTTCCTTATAACAATGTCGCAAATTATTACTGCAATTTATATTCATTAAATATTTGATGTTTTCAATTAAAATTTTCTTTAAAAAATTTCTGAAAACGTTGTTATAAAATATTGCAATAAACGCATTTTTTCTTGTTTACATATTATTTATAATTTACTACTATTTTGCAAATAACCCATTCTTAATTTTTCTAGCTACATTATCTGAAAAATTACTGATTACTTTAAACTAATGTTTAACACATATAAATTTAACAGTAGGAATCCTAAATACTATTGAAGTTTTAATAGTTTTTACTAAAGATTTTAACAATTCTATATCCCAAATGTCATGCAGAAACTACACTTAAAACAGACGATTTCGAATACAGGATAATATAAAAACAGAACGAAATCTACAATAGGTTAATATGTATTGAGGAAAATCCATTGCATTATAATCTCGTTCTTTCATTACGTTCTTGAACATAATATTTATTTTTAGCAATTTTATAAAGCTCATTCATTGAAGTAACTCCAGTGTTTTTTACCAAGTTATAAAAAGTACCGTTCACATTCTTCAGTAATTTATATGGCCTGTCAAATTCTTGGAGTTTTCCATTATCAAGAACCTAGAAGTTTTAAATGTGTAATTAAAAACAAATTTTTATTATATATTACAAACAGAAGAAACTTACCAGTACTCTGTCCGAATCGATAATTGTATGTAATCTATGGGCTATTGTCAACACGGTACACGATTTGAATTTTTCTCGAATTATCTTTTGTATGCAAGAATCAGTTCTTGATATAAAACAGATAAAAAACAAGTTACAAATCTATATGTCTGTATCAACAAAAAAGAAAATATACGTAAAAAAGAGAAAAGTTACTTCAAAATATACTATGTGAGCCATGTGATACAACAGCCACTAATACATACGCATTATTTATACTTGATATTAACAATTTTGTAGTATAAAATTTTTTCTGTACATGAAATGGTTTACATTGAATTAATTCGAGAAACGTCAATACGTTAGAAGTTTATCAAAAAAATTTCACCGGAAAAAAGTTTTCGTTGGAAAACTGGTGTGAATGTGGATGATATAATACAGCACAAAACAAATGGAAATTAACGGATTGCTCGTTGGTGAATTAAGAGCCTTTAAATATCTACCAGTATTCAGAAGTTTTAATGATTCGGCTACATGTAAAAGAATATAAAACGTTGTAGTTCCAGTTTACATATATAGCAGAGTTGCTAGATCTGTAAACTGGAACTACGAGTACGACGTTTGGCATGTACTTAATTTCAGTACTACTCTCGCTTGTCTAGTCATCTAGTTATGACTGTACACAACTATTACAGAACTTTGGTGAAAATACTGCACACGATTAATTTAACATTCATTGCATACGTGGAAACTCTTGTTTCTGAAATCGAAAAATAAACATTTTCATTAACCTACCAGTAGGCCTAACATTTTTTAGTTTAGCAATGGTGGAATGTGACACTACAGAGAAAAACGTAGATTTAAAACTATAACCGTTCTTTCATAACTTTCAAAAACTGTAGTTTATTTTCTTCGTGTGCAGTTAAATGTTTTTAGTATTACCAAAGTTCTAACTCGATTAAACTTTGTTAAATCAGCTATACATTTTGATATTTTAAATTGTTGCAATACAAAGACAAATCTGAATTAAAGTACAACAAAATCTTTCAAGAGACATTCACACTTCCTGAACAATATAATGTATTAATGTTCAATAAGCTTGTAGCAGATTTATAAAAAAATTAATGGCTAGAGAGAATTCTAAAAGAAACACATGTAATATTAGAACTTCATAGAATAATTTAAATAAGTTAGAGAGAATCGTCAACGAGATGGACAAGGTAATCACTCCAATCAAGCAAAGAACTTTCAACATCAACTGCACGCTCAGATTAAGAAAAAATCGCTTCATAGCACGATGAAGCCAGATAACAAATGCTGATGATGTATGTTCAGGTATGTTCGTGTATGTCCAAATGTATGTTCATGATCTCTCAAAAAAGCCATTCTAAACTTTATATGTTTCCTGTGCTGCTTGATCGATTTTTGTATAAGGACTTGACAAATAATTACTCACCGCGTAGTACACCAAATGTAACTTATGGTCTCAAGAGAATAAACCTGAGTCTATGTCTGACACAGGTTTCAATGACTGTTTATTTTCCGTTTGTGGATTAGTCCATTATCACGTGTGATTTCTATACAGAAGCTTCAAGTCAAATTGACTTTGACTTGAAGTTTTTCTATAGAAATCACATTGACTTTGACTTTGACTTGAACGAAAAGTGAAGTCAAAGTCAAATTCAAGTCAAATTGACTTTGACTTGAATAAATAACTGTTCACATTACAGCAGAGTGATTATATATCTAGATTTTTTTTCATTTAATCAACGGAAAATATTAGTTTTTTAATTTTTAGACATAAACGATGTGTTCTTATAAATCCAGTGAACACTGGAAAATGATGTAGTAAGACCAGTGTGATACCTGCGAACCATATTTTTAAAAAGTGTTGCTTGTATCATTCGACATACGGTACTTATATGTACTACGGGTGAAATATATACACGTATCATAGGTACAACACCAAACTGACGATGCCAACAAGAAAACAATCGACAGAATTTGAGCACGGATATTTTACGATGCAAGACTATCTGCTAACGAAATAGCTAACTATAAAAGTACTTTGCATTTTGATATTGTATTCATTTGAAAATCCTATAAATTAAGTAAGGAAAAATGGACGGAGAGACTTCAATATCTAACCAGGAAACTGTCTCATTGCATACAGAGAAGGAATTGAGAACAATTTAACAAGACCAGATAAATTCTTACTGAACTGATTCATTTTAACCATTCACAAACATCTTTCTGCTAACATGAAAATTAGTTATGGTATGAATCTACAACTGAAACTAAAATTGAATTCAGGCAAAGAACTATCTCAGAAATTTTTAAAGTATATTCAATGAAATGTGCGAAGCCTATTTCATATTCAAGTAATCATTCCTTGTGTATGTCTGTACAAATCTACAATGGTTATCATTGAAAAATTTGTTAGCGCCCACGGATAGGAAAATCATATCATTTTCTATTGAATTTGGTTTATAAGATCAATTGTAAATTTTATTTCAAAATAATATTTTTTAAATTGCAGAATGATATAGTTTTATGAAGAGTAGCATGCATCTCGTGTAAAATATTGTATGATTAGGAGATTCTTTTCATATGATGTAAATCATAAATATGTATTCATTCATAATAAATAAATTAAATTTTTGTACTTGTTTTCAGAAACAAAACGAAGTTATTAGATTGTAGTAATTTATTTTTATTTTTTATTTTTTTATAGTGTATATGAAGATCATATGCCCTCTTCTGCTAATAGCTCAAGCGCAACTACACCTGTCACAAACATTGGTTTTTCATATAGGACCAACAAGTCACAGGTTTTTCATATAGCGTATAGAAGGAAACAAATAAAAAATACAAACCCAAGCATATAAACGGCTTCCGAGACGATAGCTAACAACTCACAAAACTACCACAAACAATAAGAAACTTCAACAGTTCATGTTCTCAAAGCAGAACACCGATGTAATTTAAATAAATCGCATATTTATAATCATATCTAATGTCTCATCTTAAATGTTTTTTGCTTCATAGACACCAACAGTAAGTTGCTTTAAATTCTTGAAATTCTAGATTGAAAATCAGTACAAACAAATGGTGAGAAAGGAAATACAAATTTTTCTGATCTTAACCTACTGTGTACAAAATATATTTAAAGCTTCATCTATTTTGATTCCACGTCCGAAAACGTCAGGTTGAAGTTATAACCAGTTAATCAATTGGTCATCTTCGTATTGCCTTGACTTCAATCTAATTATCATCCATATTAAAAATTTTACCTATATCAAATTCAACCATGCTATTCTATGATACTCTCAATCGCAATTTTTAAAATGGAAAATAGTGCACTATGATACGTTAAAGAAATATTGAAGCTTAAATTAGTCGAACTTTTCACGAATTATCTGAACTGTTAACTGTTAATTTGTCATCTGTAGCTAGTATTTTATAAGCTAGTATTTTATTAGCAACAATAATTTCAATAAGTTTCAAACAGAAATACAAAGTTTTCAGCGAAAATAGTTAAGATTTTCGAGAAATGTGTAACAATTCTGTACACAACAGAAACTATATACTAAACTAATTTATAACTAAATAGGTGACATCCAGAAACGTGAACGATGTTTATCGATGTAGTTAGCCTGGGCGAGCAGTTTGAGCAGCAATATATCTCGAATTAAAGGTTATAAGTGATTTATTGTTAAGAAAATATGGTGAAAAGTACGGATAAAAAACAAAGTGTAATAAAGAAATTAAACTATACGACACTTAAGTTAAAAGTAAAAAATAAAATAATAATATAATGAAATCAGTTGGCATTTAAAAGAGAAAAGTGTTAGATAAATTGAAGTCGCTCTTTAAAACTATCTCCGTTTGAGATTTTGTCCAGTCTAAACTGAGAGAACTGTGTCTCAAACATCACGCCGTTAAGCCGCTTGGTACGGCTAAAAACATATACAGTATTTGAAATAGTGACATAAAAGTTAAAAATTTGCGATGGAATGAGAGGAAAGAGTTGAGCATAACCGCTGACATGTGGACAAAAGGAAACGACAATTGATTTAAATTGATAGAGAACCCAGGCATGCAGTTACTGCAGAGACAATCGAAGAGCTAGGTAACGAGGTGCCATGTCGTGGGGATGAGGGACGTAAATCTAGTTTTTTTTTCTTTGAACTCGGATAACTTTTACATTGTTAAATCGAAAATTCACCCAAATCTGTAAAAATATGAAGCAACCGTCAGTTTTATATTTCAAAAAAGCACTGGAAAGTGTCAAAATACCTTTTTGTTATTAAGCGTCAAATACTAAGCGTTTTTGAATATATCTTATCTGAAAGTTAATTATATTTTCCAAAAAACACTATGCACGCGCCAGCGTTGTAATAAACATGATGACATCTAAATCATCGAAATCTAACGTGGGAAGTTTTTCTAAACTCGAGGGGAAAAAGTGCAAACGTTACCCCAGTAGTCATGGCTTTGCCCAGGCAATTATAACTAAATAGTTTATGTAATTTGTTGTAGTCTCACTTTTTATCTATATTTGATGTTGCTTCATCCATGACCAGGATTTTATTCTGGCGAAGAATCGTTCTGGCAAGACAAATTAACTGTCTTTCTCCTACGCTGAAATTTCGTCCTCCTTCTGATAAATGTGTATCCAATCCTCCAGGCAACGTACTGATAACTTCTTTTAATTGCACCTTTTGTTGAGACGTTTTAAAATAAAAAGATGATAATAAAATTTAGTCATGAAAAAGAATTAAACAGGTATATAAGAGAGTAGATAAAAACAATGGTTTGTTTCTAACCTCTTCTATAGCTTGCCATAGAATATCATCTGAATATTCGTTGAAAGGATCGATATTTCTTCGAAGTGGACCGGTAAATAACATTGGATCCTGAAAAATACACATGCTATATTTTAGTCGATTTACAATTTTTTAATGAAATTGTTTCTATTATGATTACGATAGTGGTAAATATTAAAATTATCTTATTTTTTTAATTATTTTAAAAGATGCGTGATGTGGCTACCTTCAGTAAAGTACCAATATTGTATTTAACGCTTTTACTTATTTTATTAACATATTTTGGGACAGTTTTAATTTCTAGAGTTTGAAACCCATTGCGAAATAATTAGTCAATTTATATGTATTTTTAAAATTCAACTTGCTATTTAACTTGTAACAAAATAAAGATATTGTTAATTCTGCAGCAATGGAACAATACGGTGATGGTTTCTGAAAAATGACGGATAACAAAATGATTTTCTACTTTGCAGTATTTAGTAAGTTATGCGCGAATCGTGTTTTGCAAAATTCGATTAAGATTTTTTATCTCTTCTTGCTGCTACACGCTTAGTTCACACACGCTGTTTAATCAGTTCGATGTTCATGATGTTTAAAACATGTCGAAAAACGAATTCCGATACACTAAATATTCGCACGGCAATTATTGAATTTATAGTTAAAAATTTCCAGTACATTTTTGTGGATATAAACATATTTTTTGTTATAATTTGTGATGACACAACAAAGACATCCATCAAAAATTAAATTTTGCTAGTTTTATGGCATCGCATAGACTCGTGAAACTTTTCTTAAAGTCGATTTTTCATAAATTTTTCAATACACATTGTAAAGTATTGGCTTTTAAGCAAACAGACAAAAGAAGCGCCGATTTTGTCAATTTAACCCACGTGTGGTCAGAAGATAGACCACTTGCCATAATGTAAACTACTAAACGTAAAGAAGTGGCAAACGATAATGTGAGAACCGGGGAGGGGGGTAAAAGCTGCACGCTTTGACTCCACTTATCGGCGCGGATCGGAGAGATCTCTCACTGCGTCACTGGATGGATGTACTGTACGAGGGCTGAAGTGAGTGGGGAGGGGATAAGCAAGTGACCCTGTGTCCAGAATAACAGGAGTCAGGTTTTAAAATACACAATAAGATTATTTATTGAGATGCAAATATATACAAACTAATAGATAAACAAATGTAGCGATAAACATTTGTCTAGCGCAGGGATGGGCAACCCACGGCCCTCGGGCCGCATGCGGCCCGCAGTAACATTTTTTGCGGCCCGCGTGACATAAAATATGAATAAATATATCAATTTTCCAGCTTAATGATATATTCAACAAAAATTCAAACGTTATTTTTTACAACTTATATTTGTGAAAAGTTTTTTCGCAATGAATTTAGTAAAAATTAAAACAAGAAACCGGCTAACAGACACATGGAAACTAATTTAAAACTAGCGGTGACTAATATTTAACCAAATATTTCCGATATATTACGTTTAAATCGGTGCCAGAAGCTATATTAAGTATACATATGCTAATTTATAATTATATATGAATAAAGAATTGTGATTTACCGACAGTTCCCCGCTCTTTTCTCTTGTGTGCGGCCCGCGTCAGTTCAAAAGTTTTGAAATGCGGCCCTAATAGATAAACAAATGTAGCGATAAACATTTGTCTAGCCTCTAGCGGATTATGGTCTAAGTTATACTTTAAATTAAAATCTAGCGATAATCTAGCGACAATCGTTTTAATCTACCAATTCTAATATAAGACAAAATAGACCAGTTTTATTGGTCGGCGCGACACCACAGCGCGGGTCGGTTAAATCGTACAATAATATTCGCCGTTTAATCGTACAATAACATTATCTACCTTAACTACAGGAGAGAGAGTTCACAACGTTTAAGACAATCCCTCTTAGGTTCCGATCTCTCCTTACAGGAGATTAGTGAGACATCCCCTAGATCGGCTGAGTTGACCGGGAGCGATTATGGCGGGGTCAGGCTGTTTGATCCTGTAGAGTAGAGAGGTGATTGCCGCTGTAGCATATGGCGGTCGACGTCTGCGGTAGCGTCGGTAGAGTCGTCGTTGCTGTCCGCCTTGATGATTTCCGCCCTGAGGCCGAGAGCAGACCCCTTTTTATATTAGTCTCTTGCAGTGGCTGACTCATATCTCAGGTGACACAGATGCAGGTGACTAAGAATTATTGATGTAAACTGTACCCTCTAAAACGTTCTGTTTTCTCATGTCACCGGATGGAAAGGTGAGTAGTTTTAGGAAATTGTTGGAATTTAGATGATAGTTGTTATTTTTATGTGAATTATAGACTTAGTCATACGCGAGAAAATTTATTTTGAACCTTTAACAAGGTGACCCTTTCTCTACTCTCCATCAAGTGACTGGGATACGATATACAACAATTGGTTAAAAAGAGGAAAGATTCGTATACCTCAAACCTCGGTGGGAGGGGAAGAATTTTCCCAGACACCTGGGACGTTTTGTGTGAAACGAGACGGATACTTCTAGTCATAGTAAAAAGGGAAAACAAATGAGTCATCCTCTCGACCTCTCCGACAAAACTCGGCAACAAGAGGGAAATTAATTAACATCAGCGCGTAAAAATTCTAGATAGCGCGGGAAATCTCACAATAATGTAAGCACTACTCTCTAGGGATAACAGCGGACCCGGGTGTAAGCTGTTCAGGCAAAAATGGTTTGTAATTGGTTGGAACTTTCCATCCAAAAATAAAAACCCCTTAAATTGCAGACAGAACGGGAGAGGAAGGATTCACTCCTTCTGAGTGGGTAAGAGACTGGAAACACGGTAGTCTCAGGCACTTGGGAAGCCCGCTGAGCATAGAGAGAGCATATTCCTCTAGTAAACATCTCAGGGACGGTAAGTGCGGAGACTGGACAGACCGTGCAGTTGAGCCAACTCTATAAGCTGACTGAATTCTCTCCAGAGTATAATAGTTCCCGGAAGCCAATCTATTACGTGAAGCACCCCGTTTCGTTATCCTGTATATACTATGTTTTCGAACTTGTACACTCTACATATTTGATTTGTAAATAAACTGTACATATTGTCTAAATTGAGTATGGAAATGTACTTTTTATCGAACCTATATCAACTACAGTATATCGAATCGTGATACGCACGGAAACCAACTCAACGAGACAGAGTTTGGAGAACTTCACTCACATGAAGAGAAGAATTCCTTCCTAGATGTATAGTTTGCATTGGGCTTCTTATTTTTGTGTGTAATATGTTAGCGTTACACATGTCACGCAACATAATGAATTTGATTAAATCGCAATAAATTTCAAACTTTACACCTAATTAGATTGATACGTCAAATTATCAATATCATATGAGTATGTCTTTTCATTTAACCTATTTATTATATGTTTTGCGCTTCCTTATTGTATGGATCAATTTCAATTCTATTCCATTGAGCAAACACTTTATTTTTGACAATGTGATTTTTTGCTAAGTTGATGTGTGTCGAGTTGTTGCTGCCATAACCTGTCAAAAATTTTACCGTTTCGACACCACTTGTAAAATATATCATTATATTTTGTATTTTATTTTATATTAAAATTGAATCTTTTAAAGTAAGAAATCAAAGAAAGAACATTTTTAAAATAATATATTTAAAAAATTTTAAATGAAAAGTATTTTCATCAAATCAATTATTATATACTTGAGGAATGATGGATATTTTACTACGTAGATCCCGAAGACCAATAGCTTTGGTATCAATTTTGTCAATGGTTATCGTTCCCGTGGGCTCTGTCATGCGAAATAACGAAGCAATTATAGAACTTTTTCCTGCTCCTGTTCTCCCAACGATTCCAATCTGCAATGAATAAATATTAGAAATAATTTATGACAGTGATTTTTAGCAACACTTATTGGTTTTCGAGAATATTTTACCTTTTCTCCCGAATGAATACGAAATGTTAAATTCTTCAAAACAGTATTTTTATCCTTGGAGTATTGTAAAGAAACATTATCAAAATGAATTTCTCCTTTTTGTGGCCAATCCGAAGGTGGCCGTTTATCAGGGGAACTTTCGTAAGATGCTTCTGATTTTAATTTGCTGTAATTCAGTATACGTTGTACAGAATTCATCTGGAAAATTCACTTCGAATGAAATAACGCATTGCAGAAAACTTACTCAAGTAACATCATTTTTAAAATCAGTTAACAATATTTTTTATCCAGAGTTAATATTAATGTTTCGAATTTTATAACACTAATGATAGAAGTATTTTTGTGTGAAGATGCACGATTACAGTAATCGTATTTAGTTCTTTCTTTTTTCATATTACTCTTTATTCATATTAACCACTCTAATTGTCCTGGTACTGATAAACTCTTAAAATTTACTTGCTTTTTTAATAGATGTATGAATCAATTTAAAAGTATATAACTTTTCATAAGTGAAAATATTTTTCATTGTTTTTGATTGCTTATATTTAACTATAAATTTTTTTGCAAACATTATTATGTAAAACAGAATGGAATTTAGTAAAATATAAAGTAAAAATAATAATTTTTTACTTACGACTTTAAATGTGACATATTTTAATATTTCTGATATTATGAGTTTTAATGAAATTTTGAAACCAATTATAAAATAATTATTTACTGAAAATTCAATTTTGTTGAAAAGAAAATATTTTATTTTTTGAAAGGTATTAACTTATGTATTTACTCGATGTCTAATAGCATTTTAAAATAAATTACATTTAAATATGGATAAGAATGTCACATTTTTTTATCAGGTACATTCTCATTAAGTTTATTGTGTAGGATGAGAAATGTGAACTTTATTCTGATAAGAAAATCCTTCTTTAAAAAGAGTAACTGTTTCTACAAATTTGAAGAAATCTGTAAAAAATCAAGCTGTTTTTTTAAACCTATTTTCAGGCAAATCGCTGATGGTAAGCCAAGTTCATACATCTGATAAATACGCTTTTCTCTTTCTGATTTCCATGCACGTATTTCATAAAATTTTGATCTTTTACTAACAAAATAACCTTTAATTATAAAAATATATAATATTGTCACATATATCAATATAATTAAAGATATTAACTTAGAGATTTGTAGTGGAATGAGATTAATGTTTGAAAAATTATACGGTTTAAATAATAAAACATTGTTAGATATAAAAAAAGTAACTGTTAAACTGAGAATAAAAACTGAAAACACATTGTATTTTTGCAAACATTAAGTTATACGGAATCGAAGTTACTTTGATATAACTACTTGAAGACAAAACGTATTTGATTGTTTTGGCGCAAACCGTTTTTGTCACGACAATTTACTGCAGTTTTCAATGCTGAAAACAAATATAGTACAAATTAGTACAAATCTGTTGATGAACAACTGACTTAGTTTTCGCTACATCGAAAAACATTTATTAGTCATAATATCCTACAATCCAATTTACATTTATACAACTAACTAAAAATGACGCAATACTCGTATATAATCATAATGGTAGTTACAATTGCAAAATAGTTACATTCCAGAAAAAAACAGGATAAAATAATCCTGCATTTCTAAATTATATGTACTATTGACAAAAAAGTTATCATTGAATACACTATCGGGTTAGTTGTACATGTATTACCTGAAAATCCACTTCAGATGAAAATTTAATAGTGCTTTGTAAAAACGTAAAATAAAATATTATATAACTCATAATAAGTCCGATTTGGCTTCCTGCACCATCTAAAGTTGCAATAATAAATTCAAAATTACATATATTATACACTATACACAGCTAAACGTATTTACTCACCTGGATGAATTGATACACTGAAAATAATAACAGTAATAAGTAAATTTATAAAAGAAACGATGTGACCATATATGCAAAGGCATCGATTTAATGCAATATAAATGATCCACGTTGCAGTGTGCTTATCTTGATATTCATTAAAGGTGTCAATAAATTTATTTTCAGCTTTAAATGCTCTAATTGTTGTCAGTCCATAAAAAGATACACTGAGATGAGAAAATACCGGACTTCTTGCTGTTAAAAAGAAAATTCAATTATAAGAGCGAAAATTTATTAAATGTAATAACTGTTTGCGTATTGTATTTAAGAAAGCAAATGAAAAGCAATTTTCATTTAAAATAATAATATATGTTCCAGAACCTGCTGATCAAAATTGCATGTTAACATAACACAAACAGAACATTGGAGTCTTTACGCAAAAATCGCAATTGAAAAACAAACATATATTCCTAAACTGTTTGGTACTGAATACACAACAAAGTGCTAAGAATGCTTTTAAATTGCTTTTAAATTTTTTGCAAAAGAAATGTGCAATAAATTACGTGTATGCTTTTTGTATGAACATGTCGCACAGCAATTGCTTATTGTAATTTAAACTTACATTATAAGTTCTGTCAATAAAAAGTACGTCTACGACAAAAGCATTTTGAAGATTTTGAAGAGTTTTGTTCGAGTTAGACTGGATGCAATTTGTTTTGCACTTTATCCTGCACAGTATAAAATCATAATTTACGTGACGTAGCAACTAAGAAAAATCTCACATGTTCGAAAACCGCTTGTCTGCTTCTTCCTGCATTAATGAAATTCTTTTCGAAGACGTGGTACTAAGAAGAGCATTAATAAACTAAAGTTGTGGAGCATCTCTCCTACAAGTATTGGGGTAGTTTCTCTTAAAACAAACGATTTGCGAATAACAGGATAAAATAATCCTGCGTTTTATCGTTCTCTGAACAGCATTAAGTGAAAGTTTAAAAATTCTAAATTGTAGATGACTCACAGTATATTTTAATATCTATTAGATATCAAACTGAGCAAATTTGCGAAGAATGTGTATTAAGCAAATTTAAATAAATGTAAAGCTAAATTTTCTAGATTTTTCGATAAATTCCGGTGTAGACACTTACGGTTAAAAAGTCATTAGAGCCGATTTTGCCGTACGCAAATAATAACGGATTAATAAAATAAGTAACTATACCAATATATTTGCTTTGGTCTTATAACTTTTACACAAACCACACAAATTTCTGTCTTGTAATGAACACTTTAAAAACTCCTGAACAGATTTACATGATTTTCTTGTTCTTTTCAGCCGGATTACGCAATGTATTTATATCTTTACAATAAAAACATTACGCATATCAAAATTGAAGATTTGAAAAATGTAAAATTTTCAAATACTGTATAAAGTAATAGAAGCTGTCATATGCTGATATTTATGTTACAACAATAATTTTTAAATTACATTTTATTTTAAAATTTTACGTTTCAGAAATTAATTTTTTTGAAATTTTGAGATTAAACACAGAAAATATGTTTAATTCTCCTAGAAAGTGTAACAGTTAGTCAAATACGCTTGTATAGTTACTTATTACTTTTAATAGTTTATAGACAAAAAACTTCTAATACACAGACTTAAATGTTTTAAATTTTGTTTTATTTATTGTAATTAACTCACTCTAAGATAAACACACCTTCGTTCTTTAAGAAGTAATTTCATAGCTTTTTTCTTATCTCTCATTTTATCGCAGAATATTTTGAATGTACAAGAAAAATGAACTTAGTTGTATCTGTGTTGAGTCTTTAGAAATTAGACGATTGTACTCAAATTCTAACAAAGAAATACATCCGAAATTTTGGAAATGCCTGTAAGTCGATATAACTTATTCTAAAGGAGCATTAACACTATTTGACTCGATAATAACCAGTGTTTCATGCCTAGAAAAGGACAATCCAATGGATAATCTGTGAATTTGTAATTATAATACTTATATTAAGTTAAATTTTTTAAAAATTGAATCAGGTAAGTAAACGGACTATAATTTACTCTTTTGTCAATTTTTTTACTATTCATGTTAACTGATAAACTGCAATTCTGACAGACATTTGTAAATAAGAAAGACAATAGAGTTCTCTAATAAGTAAAAGCCATCCTACAATTGTAGGTAAGTTACATCTTTTTACAAATATTTTTCAACTAACTTTGCGCTTTTGAAATAAAATATTTTGAATTTTTGTTTTCGAACTCAGCATCTTTGAATAGGGTTTACCGAATTTTCTTATCTATTCTTACAGATTTTCAAGGCCGAAAAGTTTGTAATACGTTTGTAATGTGTAATTGTGTATTACGTTTGTAAGTAAACAGTAATAAATTAAAACCTCTTTCGTCATGTTACTCAGTATGTTATTTTATGTTTGTTATAGGAAAAACAAAAGGCCAATATGATTTGTAGAGAGTGTTGTAAGAATTGAATGATTTGATCGATTGTCTTACATAAAAAAAAATTCTGCGCAATTGTTTTCTCTAATAAATGATTTTACTGTTAAAATTAAGTGTATACGAACTGTATAGTACGTTCGTGAAACGTAATGATTCATGAAAAAGTTTTATGCTATTCAGTTAAATACAATAAACTATTAATTATTCTATACACTTACATTTTCCTTCCATAAGTTTTATGCTTTTCAGCACACGGCTGTGAATCGTCCACATAGCGCACATTAAGATTGAAATCACAAATGTCAATATGAGAACATAAGGACAGAGGATTGCTTGAAGAACACACATGCCAGCGAGCAGAAAGAATCTCTAAAATATAAGAATATAAATTGCTAATAAATATAAAGTTTTCTGTCATTTTATTATGGTATAAATTATTTAAATTATTGGTATTTATATGTAAATCGATATTACATTAAATGACATAGTAACTATTCCTTTTAGCATTTGAATGGAAATCCATCGCAACATGCTACAAGTCCATCATTTTTCAAATATTATAAGTAAGCTAAAAGTTTTTCACCAACAATTACTTTTACTTTTTACGTTTTTGTTTTTACTTTTACTGTTTTTAATTTGTTTCACGTGTGTATATTTAGACTTGTAAATATTAACACTTTTACACTCTAGTTTTATTTGCTTTCTCTGTGTCTTTTATTAGAACTAGTGTTCGCTTCAGTATCGTTTGCGTATATTATGTGAATAATATACGCGAACTATAGCAGATTTGTTTATTATCCGTATACTGGAGATGAAATTGCAAGTATGTTAGCAAATATTTCCAAAGGTGAATCCTAGGATAAGTACAGATGAGACTTAGGCATATACGTCTAATCCAACAAAATCTGTGCTAAATTAAATAGCGATGAGATAGATTGTAATAAATAACAGCATTTGACTTTGCTTAATTGACCTGTTGCGGTCGCGAACTGTTTCCCGTAAAGATGAAAAGGGGCCGGAGCAATCGCGTAGGAAAACAAGAAACAGACATTTGTAGACTAGTAGTCTCAGCATGCAGACAGAGGAAGCTATGCTCAGTATTTCCTATCTTGTATCACAAAAAGTTACTTATATTGGAGTCAGTGTTATTAATAAATGCTATGTTTTATTGTTTATGCCAAGTTATTTCTTAACACCGACAAGTTGGGACATTCAAACAGACCTCTCACGAACCAAAACCATCATCAATCTTTGTAGAAAGATTGATGATGTTTTTTTTGGTATTTTGTTTTAAAATAATTATATAGAGTAATCTACAGATTAATATTACTATCATTGCCTATGTTTTAACGCAAAAAAACTATTTTATATATTTACAGGTACTCTTCTGTTTTGCAGTGACGAGAATATTTCACTAGTGTAGTTTGCAGTGCTCTTTTATTATAAGAATCACATATATTTCCTCGAATTTGAAAAGGAGGACCTCCCAATTTTTAAATTACTGACGTAATGATGTGCCTACAATTGTATAAAATTCCAGAAATCTAATTTTGGTACAA
Source organism: Centruroides vittatus (assembly GCF_030686945.1). Lineage (NCBI taxonomy): Eukaryota > Metazoa > Arthropoda > Arachnida > Scorpiones > Buthidae > Centruroides > Centruroides vittatus. Next base: position 654,132 of record NW_027122249.1, on the reverse strand, counting down.
TTACAATATAAAAAGTTTACTAAACTGAGATTATATATGAAATGAACTAATAAACTTTGACAGCCCTGTATACAGCAATATACATTTATTATCGTTCTACGTGCTACAATAATATAGTGAATAATATAGTGAAGGAAAAGAATATAGTAGTTTTGTGCTCTTTTGTATATCAAAACACAAGTTTTTACTGTCAAAAAATTTTTAATTACTGTTTTTCGAAAAACAGTAATTGAAGAAGTTGAGAAAGATTTGAGTTAGCGTGGGGTTTAGTGTACAGTCAAACCTGTTTTTTATGCGGGGGATAGGGACCGCATAAAAGAAAATGCATTAAAAAAATCGCGCGAAACTTCACGAGTGGTTATAAAAAATAGTTTTCGCAACACAATTAAAAAAATATTTTTTTATGCGGTGAATAGGGACCGCATAAAAAAAGTCTCACGTAGAAAATAACTCGAAACCGTACGTAATAACTAGGAATTGCTTTTTTAACTCCTTGGGCCTTTTTCTGCAACACCTAATGGGGAAAAAAATCCTCTAAGAATTTTAATTTTTATATTAATTAATTATTTCCACTTAAATACGAATCTAACATTAAAAAGTTAAAAATAATCGTTAAATAATGATTTTATTTGATAAATATAGCTGCAGGAAGTGTTATTTCATTTAACAAGGCGTGAAATTTCACACCTGCAGTCTAAAGCTGGAGGAGAGCTAACTTACCGCATCTGTAAATATAACATAATATTTATGGTTTTTATGCTATTAAAATAAGAGGGGGCCGAAATAAACGTATGAGAAAAAAATTTTACTGAATAAAAAATGAAAAAACCTGCTGATGTCATAGAAAACAACCAATAGAGTTTTTAAAAATTTTACAGGAGTCAATTATGTTCCAATTTGATTGAAATTTTCATATACCGCACAAAATAAATCGCACAAATAAAAATAGCACAGAAAAAGACCGCACAAAAATAGGTTTGACTGTATATAGTTTTTTATTTTATGGTCAAAAGAAGCAGTTTAAGTTTTCTTGAACTAATAAGCGAAAACTATTTTTTGACTCTTTCCACGCCATTGACAATAAAGGAACCTTTTTTATTCTGCTTATGTTGAAAATACCTGAGATTTATTGACTTTTTTGTAACTAATCTCAGATTTATGAAGAGATTTACTTTGATACCAAACTGGCTCAGCTGTTATTCAAAGGATCTCTATGTAAAAATATATGATTGTGACCATTTTTACAAATATTGGCACAAATATACAAAACATGTCTCATTAATAAAGTATGTTTTTTTAGAACATAGCCAATGTAGCACTAATTACGTTGGAACATGCATATGCTCTATAAACACAATTGAACTATGTATTTAAAAATTAGCAGTCATGAGTTTACAGTACACGTGAAGAAATAGATGCAATTTATAGTTTTCATTGAAACATAGTGCAGAATAGATGTGGAAGTGGTCATTCTAGTGTTGCATGCTAATAATGAAAACCTAACTAAAATTCGTGAAAAGGTAAAGAAAAAGCATGTTAACAAAAGAAAAATAAATTACCGTGAAACAATTTCATTCCAAATAAAAACTAGACAAGTGTCAAGCTTCAGAGACACTAAAAAAGATTATTTTCTCTCAACATTTTAGTCTTATCATAATTTTTTTCAAATTTGCATTTGTTTGGGTAAAAAAAGTTAATATCAATAAAAAAGTTCAAGAAGTTAGGCAAAACTTAAAATTTCGAGTACAGTGTAATTGAAAAGATTATTAATGGCTAGGCGAAATGCATCAATTGCCGGTAATTAAAATAAAAAGTAGCATACATTGCATTTCACGTTGCCGTAACAAAATCGAAGTATGCAATTCATAAATACACTTTAGTAACTGAATATCCCACATATATGTTTATTTTTTAAAATTTACTTTACACAAATTTAAATATATAAAATTACGTAAACTTACTGCCAGCGATTGGTGAACATTGAAAGGTAAAATGTCATCTACGATATTCACATCTTTGGAAAATCGATTTAGAACTTTTCCTAAAAATATTGGAATAACAGATATTATTTGAATTAAAAACTTATGTAAAATTTATGTATTCCATTAAAATTATTATCTATAGAACTCTACACCACACAGCATATCTGTATGATTTACAGTTGTCAGATTGACATTTTCTTGGTTTTTCATACCTGAAGTTTTTGTACAATGTACATAGTTATGTTCATAAAGTATTTAAATAGAGCAATAAAGCTTCAATTACCGTATATCTCGGCGGATAAGACGATGTATAAATTTTCGTCAAAGTTTTATAGTTTTAGCATATATCTGTCCTATAAGATTACCGCCAAACTATCAACGGCCTATGAATTTAGTTTAGATCAGCAATCATTATCCGAATAATAATACTGTATAGCGTATATGGAATTATGTCCTATTTGTAATTTTTCGAATAAACAAATTTTATTCTCTTGCATCTGGCGATTTTTGCAAACATTCGCACTAATTCGGGCATTCGGGCAATGACCTTGACTATTTACAAAAACATCCTATGGGCTATTCTATTTTGTGCATATACCCTACTCTCTTCTAGTAAATAATTACGGTTTGTCTCTCTTTTTATAATAGTTTTAATTTATATAAATTTCAATCTAATTTTTTTGTATCTGTGCTATAAGACTACCCCGGATATTCAGGGCCATTTTTTAGGTTCAATTATCGTCTTATCCGCCGAGATATACGGTATGTAAATAAACTTAGGAAATAAAATGCAGTACAAGAGTTCACATATCTTCCAAATACTGTTTAACAAGATTTCAATAGGATGTTTTGAAAAATTATTTTCCTAAGCATCCAACATCACTTGTATATGACATCCGATTACTGAAAATCACTTTTTTTTATTCTGAATTTTTGTTGCATTTTAACATATATTCTTATTAATTTCTGCTTTTGTACATTATATCACAAAAGAAATAAGTAATGCGTGTACTGTTCACAGCTAAACTATATTCTTGGTAATCATGAGCATTAAGCATTTTCATCTTATGTCGCTAATTTATTATATACCGTTCTAATAGTTAAGTGGACAGCATTTCTTTTTTTCAAAGCGAAAGTATCATAATGTTTCACAGAAATCTAAAAAATTTTAAATAACGCAAAAAACGAAATTTAATTTAATACTTTCAGTATTTTATCAAAAACATTTAATTTTCAAATTTCATTGAGCATTCTTTAATTTATTAAAGAATTAAATCTATAAATTTTACATACCAACAGGATTTTTATCCAAAAACGAAATTGGAGTTCGAATAATACATCGGAACATATTCTTATGCAGCTCTAATGATGCAGCGACAAAAATATTATACAATAGTAATGCAGAAAGTATCGTCGTAAAGAATACTGCACATATTAGTCCAAAGTAAACATATACATTGTATTTTTCACTATTATATAAACCTTTGTCTTCACTATTTTTAAATATTGTTGAATTAAATGTCAAATTTTCAACACTATTTACATTTTCTGCGTAGATCCGTTTGTTATGCAACCTGAAAATTAAACAAAAAATCACAATTAATGTTCTGAATTATCTATTATTAGTTTTGACAAGCAGAAATACAACAACACCACTTATATCGGTTGAATAAAAGCAATACCAATCAGTAATGTTGAAATATATAGGATGGTCACTTGGTAGTACATTTTCTTAAGTGCATAAAATGATTTCAATGAAAATTTAAGCTACATTCTCATAATTCATCATTGAATATTTAAGGTCTGAACATTCTTGCCATCTTTTACGTTGTGGCTGAAGCTTTTACAGATAATGCTTTTGTAAAGGAATGTAACATAGAAGACACTTAGAATATGATTTGACAATATGGACATGAAAGTGGTGTTTCAAAGCGTTATTAAGCACAGAATGAAACGAGTAGAATGCTCGAGTTTCAATTCAACAATATGCCTCTACCTTTAACATCGGGCGTTTGCAGTTTTACCTATTATTGCTATATGGTACATGACATCTACCATACAGCAATAACAGATATAACTGTCATCTAGTAGATAATCAAATCAGTGGTAGTCTTAAACCATCTACTAAATGTTTGAGGATCCGAACCAAGGTCGACTTAGAGGTCCGAATGGAGGTAATCAAACGAGATTTTAAAAATATCCTTTTCTAACCTGAAAAGGAAGAATTAAACGACTCGTTAAAACAATGAAAGTTTTTCTTGGATTTAAAAAAAAAAATGAATTGTGTAGAAAGGGCCGAAATCGTGGGAAAGACGATTAGAGAGGAGTCATGTTAAGTCGAGAAGGGGACCTCTCCCGCTTTCCCTCGACAGGTGTCAATTGTTACCAGGTGACGATGAAAAACCAACTAAACAACGACTTTGGAATAATACTTTTATAAGCACGTGATTCAAAACCGGATTGCATATTGTTAACTCGGACGAGGGTGCTTCTAGAAGAGTTCACTGAGAAAAAGTGCCGACATTGCCGGAGTCAGCCCTTGTCAGCCGTGTCACTCCGATTCATCTAGACAATGAAAAAACCACCAGAAACCATGCCGTATGCCCCGGATCCAGCGAGTTTCTCATCGACGACACAGAACCCAAGAGACATCTTGAACTTTCGGACTGTTATTGCGGATTGTCACTCTCTGAGCGGGGATATTTCTTATTGCAACAAATTGTTATAAGAAAGATTTTATATTTCATTAAACGGTGCAGCTGTTGGACCGCTGTCTCAGTGCAAGTTGTCACTCCCACATACGCTTGTCGTGACCCTTCAACCATTTCGGGCATTTTTCACCCCTGTCAGCAACCTTACAGATTAATCAAATCAGTTGTAGTCTATTGGGGCAACATATAATCAATCAATCAATCTTTGTTATTTGATATAACTTTTGTTATTACAAAGGGGGTTAAAAGAACATTATTGTTTAAAGGTAGCTACATGAACAAAGAAATTGTATAATTTATACAAAGTTAGCTTAGAAAAATTATCACCGAGTATAATTTGATAACAAAAATCAGATGGCAGAGTAGCAGCTCGGGTATCCAAAAAGAAGTTACAAGAATCGAGAAGGTGTTTTCTCATATCCATCACTACTGATCCACAAAAAGAACATTCCGAGTCGTCCGAGATATTAATTGAGTTGCCATTTAGGTATATGGAGAACCTATTTAGTCTAAACTGTGCACCAAATGACTTTAGTTTATAACTCAAATCAGACAATAAATAAGGCGTTGGACTCCACTTTCCATTAAGGAAGATTTCACTGTTCCAGCCTCTTTCAGTCAAATATTGAACATCCATAAACCAATACAGGTCTCTCAATCGTCGGTCACAGTCCAGAAAGAACTGACTCTCGCTTAAACACATATAGCTATATGATAATTCTATATTATTTAATAATCCTTTAGCGATAGCTGGCCATGGCTTCAAAAAAGAATTAACATCCATCTTTGAAAGTCTTGTATATGTCAATTTTCGATAATCGTCTTCCGGTAGGTCAACTAGTTTCCACCAAAATCTAAACAATTTTATCACCAATCCAATTGCGATGGGAGGTCTTCCCAATTCCATTCTCAATGCAGACCCCGAGACAGATCTGTTAATATGGAACACCCGCTTAAAGTAGAATAACTGTATCGGTTCAAACTTGTCCACTAAAAAACCGCCCCAAACCGGGAAAGCATAAAACATACTTGGTCCAATCAAAGAATCAAATAGTTTAAAGTAGTTATTTAATGAAGACGCTTTGATTTTAATAAGTAACGAGACGAGATTGGAGATCCTAGATCTTGCAGCAGGTAACACCTTGTTTAAATGATAGGAGAATGTACCGTGTGAAGAGAAATAAATACCCAGATATTTAAAGTTAGACGCAATTTCAAATCTATGGTTTTCTAAACTAAAACTATCTGTTTTTTTTTAAGTTTTCCACCTCTACGAAAGATCATAAGCTTTGTCTTTTCCAAATTAATTGCCAATCGATTATCTTCACAGTATTTCCAAGTAAGATTAAGTCTTTCTCTAAGCGAAGAAGCCGAATTAGCCAAGAGAAGGATATCATCAGCATAAAGAAGACAGTTAATTTCAACATGAGAAGATAAAGGTATCATAGAACTTTTACCTCTCAGAAGCCCAGGGAGATCATTCAAAAACAAAACAAAAAGGATAGGACTCAGTGGTTCTCCTTGAGGTAGCCCTCTATTGGACTCAACATAATCAGTGCTTAATGAAAAAGTTTCTATAAAATATCTAGTATTGGAGAAGAGACTCTTAAGTAAGTTGACAAAAAACGAAGAAAGACCAATGCTTCTAAGCTTATACCATAACAAATCATGATCAACTGTGTCGAAAGCTTTCTTGAGGTCAATAAATGCGGTATATAATTTCCCTCGTTTCCTCGATAGTGATATTTGAATAAGACCGGTCAAAATAAACAAATTATATTCAACACCTCTATTTTTAACAAATGCTCCTTGAACAGGTGTAACAATATTAAATTCGTTCATCCAAATCCGGAGTCGATTTGCAACAATAGTTGAAAAGACCTTTCTAAATACATTAATTAAAGCGATTGGTCTATAATTAGTTGGCGTCTGCCTACATCCCTTCTTATATATCATTCTCAAAGCAATTTGTTTCCAAGATAGTGGAAAGGAGCGCCTAGACCAAAAGGAATTAAACATATCTAATATATCCATTAGTATTTCTGTAGAAAGGCATTTTATCATTTCATTCCTTATATTGTCAGGACCTGGGGCCTTAGATGATCTTAGTTTTCTGATTACAACTTCTAATTCGCTCAGGGTAATAAAGTCATCCAAAAGAGGCACAGTATTATTAAGACTTACATCGATATAAATTACTGTATCTGGTCCAGCGAAATACTCTTGCAAATAGTTTAACCAATCCGAGGGAGATATAGCATTTTCACACGGTTTCTTAATTCGAAACTTATTGACTAGTGACCAAAAATCTCTAGTATTTTTTGTCTTCAATAATAGTGAATTTATTTTAGCCAAAAAGATCTTTTTCTTCGCCTTACATAGCAGACTTGTAGCTTTTATTTAATTTACAATATTCGTCCAAGAGGTTTCTACTTTTGTTTCTTCGAAACATTCGTAGTATTCGGTTCTTAGATTTCTTTAGACGTAGACACTGTAAATCAAACCATTGCTTCTCAAATGATAACAAGGAAATGTTCTTCTTGACCATCCCACATCGTAAAGCCGAAGTCAACAAAATGTTTAATAGTTCATAGTAACTCTGCGCATCCAGCGAAAAAGTGGTCTTAATCGAGGTATACAGCGAGCTAACCAAAGATAAATAGTCATCCGATCTATCTTGTTTCCATACGTAACGAATTTTTGGAAGTTTCAGAGTCCGTACGCTATCCGTCGTAAATTCAAATGAAATTGAGATTGGAAAGTGATCAGAATTGAAAATATCAAGAACTCTAAAATCCAATAATCTATCTAGTAAATAAACATTTACTGTTATTAGATCTATAACAGATAGACCAACTGTTGAAAGAAAAGTGAATTTAGCCGGATTGTCTGAGGCACATCGACCATTTAAAATATATAATCCGTGCGACTTAATCAGTTGTAAAAAACTTTTTCCTCTTTGGTTCAATGTTAAGTCATTAGATCTTCGGGAATTTAGAACATTAATATTACTCCCAGCATAAAAATTATCTAGTTCCTCGCCTATTCTGGCATTCATGTCACCTAAAATAACTATATCGTCGTCAGGGAAATTCATCAACAAGTCTTCCATTTTTTTTAACAGAAAATCATAAAGATCTATTGTCATATAAACAAGAACAATAATCAAGCTTTGACTAAGTGAACAAAAAAATCTTCCATAATTTAATTTAATCACCATAAGATTATCGGAGTTAAACAACATTTCTGAGGAGCCCAATTTCTGGGAAACTGCAAGAATAAGACCACCATAAGGACGACCGGGACCAATTGGTGTTTTAGCAAGTTGTTCATAGAGAAACAAATCTGGGATCAGCATAGAGAGAACCGGTTTGAAATACTTAGTTAACCATGTCTCAGTTAAAGCAACTAAATCATAATTTTGCAATAAATAAATGAACTCTTGGTCATTCACTGATAAGTCCAGCGTTCCTTGGCAATTCCAAGACAATATCCTCATTTCCAAAGTTTTATTTGTCTCGTTAGCAGTTGTTCCACTTAACCTTTTTGGCTGGGTTTGTCTAAAAAAGTATCGATCTTCTGTAGTTCATTCGTATCCAAATTAAAAGTAAATCTGTCACCATCGACAGTCAGGCAGTCGGCTTTCAGAAATACTTTTTTTTTCAAAGATTTTGCTTCCGCAAAAAGAGGCAACAGTTTTCTACGCCTTAATCTTAATCTGTATGACAAATCGTCAGAGACTCTAATGCGCAAGAATGACAGCGACGCCTGAATTTTCTTTAAATTTTTAAAGATAACTCTTTTTTCATCTTGACTACAGAGTTTAAACAAAAAAGTCGAGTTCCCGATATTCGATAACTATTAACTAAAGGAATAGACACCCCGCTCTGTCTTTTAAATAATTCAATAAAGCGATTAGCATTATTAACTATTTCCTCGTCATCGCCACTCAAACCAGAAACAATGATATTATCCTTCTTCGAATCGTTATGAACCGAGTCTATATAATAATTTTGAAGAGAAAGTTTATCCATACATACAGTTTTGAAGGACGAAAGTTCAGCAATTTCTCCTTCCAGGCGAGACAGACGTTCGTCGTATTCCTTATGTAAATTAGACAGCCAGTCAAATTTCGACGACAATTCCTCCAGTTTCGATAGAATAGTATCGAAACGTTCCTCGAGGAGACACAGAATCTTCTGAGGTAGTTGAGAAGGAATATCCTGCGATACAAAATAGTCCTCCAATCGAGATGATTTCAACGTTGGTTCGCTTGGAGATCGACGGCGTTTACCGGCGGACGTCGAAGCTTTATTGCAAGGTGAAGAAGGTGGTGTACAGTACGAGACATTGGGCCTGGGTTGAGTTCGACTCCTCCAATAACAAGCGAAAAGAACAAAATTAAAAAAGAAAATATCACAGTAGAAAAAGACATCTTCTATAAAGTCAATTAATGAAAGACAATAAATTGTAGTTTGAAACAGTAACTCGCAGAAAAAACACGCCAGCAGCCAGCACTATCAACAGCGCCCCCCATATAATTAAGAGCAAGAATTAATTGTATGACATTCAAGAGGAAATATAATACAATTACTCACAACAGATGAGAGCTAGACTTTTAGAATGTCTTTGATTAGATTAGTCGCTAAACCTAATCCAATCAAAAACAAGAGAGAGGAGGAATTACTTTCAAAGCCACTTATAAAGATTGGAAATTCTGCTCAAAATATTCGCAGAAGCAGGCTTTATTCCTGTAATGCCAAATCAAATATTTAGGACGATGTTTCTGACATAGGAATAACATTTGACGCAGATACGATGAAAAGTGTTTTAGTCCTACTGAGCCTAAAAAACAAGCATGATACTAAATGCTTTTTATGTCTTATACGATGGTAGAGAAGCTACATGAAGTCGTATTTGGACATTGCAAAACCACTAACAGATTTATTAATGAATTATAGCAAGTTTCAGTAGGCAGAAGAGTATGAACACAGTTTTAAACGACCAAGACAAATAGTTACATTTTTTAGATTACATGATTTTTTAAATTACTGGATAGTTTAGTTTTAACTTTGTAATGTAACTGAAGGTTGCCCCAATGAACTTATAGATAGGTGCAATCCTATCTCAGGAAGATTGTAGAGAAAAATTCCAATTGCATAAACTAGTAGAATGTTGTAGAGCCCAAAAAGACTATAGTACTTGGGAAACAGAATGCCTGACTGCAATTTGGGCAGTGTAGCATTTTAATCATTATCTGTATGGCGAAAACTTTATCGTAAAGACTTAGTTTTCTGTCGAGAGAAGCTTCAAAAATGCCCTCTCAAAAATTATTCATTAACTACAGGTATTCAGCTCCACGCGAATTAATTGTAATGTCTATCTGGCAAAAGTAGGTGAATTTGGATAGTTCTTGTCTTTATTTGTCAACAATTTTTGTGAAGTCAATCTTAGCGTTGCTTATTAGTGTTGCAACGAATAGTATATTCGGCCTCAGGCCGAATACCGAATATTCGGCCAAACCATTCGACTTAACTAACACACATACGAAAATTGGCACGCAAATCGCATTATGGCAAGGACCCCGCTCTCTATTGGCCCGCTGTCACTACGCTTTGCCAATCGCGTTAATTCTTGACAGTTGTAGCAGACAGGAACATGACGCTGCTCTGCATGCATGAACATGAACTGTCTGCTACAACTGTCAAGTACAACTATCAAGTTGAACAACTGCTACAATTTGTACATACTGTACAAATGGCAGTATGTGATAAGTAATGATATCAAATGTGACCTATACGTGTAAATGATCTTTAACAATGAAATGACCTATACGTGTAAATAACGGAAAAAACAGAGAAGGACCGCGAAGTGAAATGTGAAAATAAATATGAAATTGAGTTGATAGCATAATCGAAGAAGTCGAGGTAGCTTATTGGCGCGAAATTCGCAACCGTCAATGCCAAATAATTGTTCTCATAGACTTCGGAAAGCTAAATGCTTGTAATGAAAGTCACTTACAGTGGGTGGAAAATATATTATCCTCAAAACTATTTCTTTGTATTTTGTCAGTTTAAGTTATGAAATACAATAGTTGTATGGTTTCTAAAGTTATTATATATCGTTTTATTAGTAGTAAGTGTATTTAAGAATAAAAATTAAACATGTGTAGATAGATTGAATAGTGTACTAAAAGAGATATACATATTATTCAGTATTTGGTATTCAGTATTCCGCCCTTAGCTTCTATGACAGCTTGAACGCCGCGTGGCAATGCTTTCAATGCATGATATGGCTACTTCTTGGAGTTTTGGAGTGTTGTGCCGTATTCTAATGATATTCTCAATCAGTTTTCTTTTGTTTGTTGTAATTTTATCGGTTGAAATTTCAGTTTTCAGTACTGCCAACACATTTTCTAAAGGATTCAAGTCAGGCGAGTTTCCCGGCCAGTCTAGGCTGTTAATCTGATTCTTTTTAGTATTCTGTGATAGATTTGGCTTTATGACAGGGTGCAGAGTCATGCATGAATATAAACTTCCTATTAGGGAACCATCCTGCTGTCTGTGGAATCAGTTTTTCTTCCAGAACTTTCTTATACTGATCCTGACGCATAGTTTCTTGGACAATATACAGCCTTCCAGTCCTTTTGCTGCTAATGACAGACCATATCATCACTGAAGCAGAATGCTTTACTAGTTCCACAATGCAGTCTTCATTGAATTGTCCATGCAGAACAAACTCGGTTTTGTGTTGAAGAATCTGTATTGACGACTCATCCAAGATACAAACCTGCAAGAAATTGTTTTTGTATAAATTTATAAAGAAAAAATACTCTAAACATGTGTATTCTCGTGTTAGGGTTATAAAAACCTTGCTCAAGTCTTCCTGTGTCCAGTGTCGATGCTCGTTGGCCCAGGACAGACGTTTGGCCTTCATGGCAGGAGTGAGTTTTGGATTTTTAGTGGTCGACAACATTTTAGTCCCATCTGTACAAATATTCGCCTAAGAGTTCCCTCCTATATTTCTACTCTGTTTTCAATAAAGAATTTTTTTTTATAATGAGCCGAGGCTTTCAAGGGTAATGCGACGTATTTCTCGCTCAGTTCGAGGTGTTGTAATGCGTTTTCGACTGCATTTACCGACTTGATCCGCCTTGATCGGTATTTCGGCATCCAGTTTTTGCTTGATATTATGCACACTGGACTGTGATACATCACACAAATCAGCAGTTTGACGCTGGTCATATTGACAACGCCATAACATTGTCGAAATCCGTGCTTTTTTCCTTGGTGTTAGGCTAGCACACTTCTCCATATCTGATAATAAACATTTTTAGGTTAGGTCGGTCAACAACCCCCAAAAAATAAATAAACTAACTAAAATATTACCACAATATATTGATCAAGTATTAGAATAATCCTAAATGTAAAAAATCTAATACCGACTGAATAATAAGTCGATAACACAGAAGCCAAGATTTTTTTCGAAGACTTCTCACAAGCCAGCACAGTAAAATTTTTGACATGCACTGACACTAGTGGCCGCCATTTTGAAAAAAAAAAACAGTTGTGTGTTACAACACTAATGAATAGGTTGCCAGATATAGTGGCTAATCAGTAAATTAAAAAACAATAACATTTTTCCAATAACAAATTAATTACAGCCACCACTTTCGCAGATAGTGACGAATTTTTGTTTGAGTATAATAATTTGGCCACCCACTGGAGATTGCACGGGCGAAAGCCTGGGGCCGTTCAGGCTACCAAGCTGTCTCGAATCTGTAAAATCATAAATGTGACTTATACCAACGTCCTATCTGTCTCTTTTCTCCGTTATCACTAGGCTATGAGTGACGTAATTGTAAAATGGGAAATCTACGACAGAAAAATGACGAATAGAAAGTATTGTGTGCGCACATTATGGTGTATGCATAGGCATACGTGGCCTAGAGTGACAGAGGAAAGAGAAAGAGAAGAGTAAAGACAAGCGCTTTAATTAAAAAAGGATAGGCAGGGTCAGACCCTCAGATGTGCGACGATTCTCGAACGAATAGGTATGTACTGTACCTGTACGTGTGCTGATCTTTGTAATTATAAATTGTGAACACATGTGACTAATATTATTTTGTTTTTTATTTTGTGCAGGTTGTAAGTTATAAATAAATATAAACAAACAACACTAATCCGATAATATTAAATCTAAATACCAAAATAATTAATTTACCCTGTTTTTCTTATTTTTTACTCTTGTCTGTAGGTATTCGGTATTCGGCCAAATAACGAAAAATAGGCCGAATGGGTCGAATACCGAATAGTAACCGAATATTCGTTTCATCATTATTGCTTATCTATAACTACGAAATCAGAGTTAATTACTTTTGAGTAATTTGTCTTTCTTTTTTTTCTCTAATCCCTTATTCCAGATTCCCTCTATAGCACCACTCGTGCTCGTGTTTCGATTCACAACTTGTGTCACAATATGCAAACCTAAACTCCCAGAATTCTCACTGAAGTCAATTCTTCTCGGTGAGACAGACAACAGGAAAATTGTCGAGAAAAGGGGTACACAGCCTACTCTGTACATGGAAATAATTCGAGAGGAAGTATTATAAGTATTATCCGTATCACCTCGTAAAGTTTGTTCGATAATATCTGAAACTTCTTATCATGCTGAAATAAATTTGACATAAATAATGTAATGTTTCTTTATTAAACTTATATTTAAAAACCTGTTTACATGAATAAACTCACATTCATCAAAAAAACAGCATACCATTTGACTAGCCAATACTCGCTGACAGTTGTAGTGGACTGTGCTACAACTAGCATTAGTAATAAGAATATCCTGAACAGAAAACTTGATCCAGCATTCAAATATTCTTTATAGACTGAAATTCCTATTGTTCCAACTTTTACATCGTCAGATGGTATTTTTTTATTTTCATTTTCCTGCAAAAAGTATTTATAAAATTATATAAAATAGAAATTGATTTATGTTTAAATCTATTAGAAAGTATTTCAATATGAATTTTCCAAATAAAAAGTACACCGTATCATTTTCTCCTAAAATTGAAAATTGTATTCACACAAATAAAAACCTACTCAGTATTCCCTCGAATCTTTGTAGTTAAATACTAATAATATTATAAAAAACCGTATAACGATAAAAAAAGATTTATTACAATAAAATATAATTAGTGACAATCGATAAAAATAAACAAAGTATAAGTATTTTTCAGTCCAAGAACAGAAGAAATTCTCATCTCAAATCATCGTGTCAAATCACTCCTTACGTGGCCGGTCATGGCAAACAGCCTTCATATTATAACGTGTTATTTACTTGTAAAATTGAATAAATTATAATGTATCTCAATACCATACCTCGTTAAGTGAAACTTAGCAAGTCCTAATCAATCTGTATTTTCTTCCTAAATTCTACCTGCTCGATTCCGGATTAAGTAGTTTATTGCAGATAGAAAATTCAAAAAAATCTGTCATTGCTTATTGCTTAGCGGTATTTAATCTATTTTACTCGACAACGTCTCTAAGCTGCAGGGTTAGCGAAGCACACACAAAATATTAATGTCGAAATTTTATGCAAAGTATTATACAAAATTAAAGATATAATTTTGGGTTATAAATAAACTGATGATATTTATTTAATAATTTTAATATTATATTATATAATAATATATCAAACCCAGGACCTAAAAATTTTTTGGGTGAAAAATCAATTTTTCCGAAATTTATTTGTGATAAAATTTTCTTAGCAAAATATAATTTAATTGTCTTAGTATATAATCGTATATTTCACTGGAGTAACTTTTTTCCCAGGTGACACATCGAATGTGTCACTAGGAACCTAACGACAAAAATCATCATTGGACGTAGTCTAAAAAAATTGCCAAAAACGGGGCAGGAGAAGAAAGAGGGGAGGACCTCCAAATAAAAGAAAATGTTCGATGACGACACGGGGGGTTTGTCTGTCATCGAGAGTCCACCTTCTTGAAAAAGGATATTCTACCTGTGTTTCTCCCGCTGATCCCATTCACCGCCGCCGTTCTCCAGACTGTAGCTGTTTATACCGGACATTCCAATTACACCATCCAGGAGCTATACTTAGGAGGACCAAACGAACTTGAACTTCTCTACCCGATGGCAACCGATCCACAACATTCCGAATAAATCAACAATCGACTGATCAAGGTATTTATCGCTGTGCGCAAAAATATAAACTCTGTCTCAGGGCAAGGTCCAGTTATGAGAGTACTTTTTATGCCGTATATAAATTTTTTAATTATTTTATGCTATCTAAAGCTAATAGCAATTGTTTATTGCTTCATAGAAACTATAACAGATATGCTTATCCTATGTATATATATCTATGTATAAACAAATAAACGGGTATTAATTTTTATAAATGAGTTGTAGTATGCACTTCCTTTGGGCACGCCAACTCCCAATCATTCTCCATCCCGAATCCAAGCGCCTACAGACGCGAACGCTCGCGCAAAACCGAACTAAAAGGCCATCGAGATTTCTCTGTCTGTCCATAAAGATACAGTGGTGTCAGTTCTGACGACTTAGTCATCGCTCACGCGATGTTGCCCCTTCGGTCCTGTGGTGCGAAAGCATAGGGTGCACTTTGCACATTGTCACAAACATATTTTAAAGAATTATTTAAAAAATATTGTCTTTTCTAGCTAATATCATGCAAACTACGATTTCTTGCGATATTTATCGCAGGATGTTCAATTAACAGTTGTTTTATTTCAATAACCATTAAAGTTTAATATTTCAGAATACGACAATTAAGAATAGAAGTACAGTAGACCCCCCCAATAACACGGGTTCATAAAACACGGATTCGTATAACACGGCGAAAAAATTGCGATCGTGTTCGTATAACACGCTAAAAGAGACTCGTATAACACGGTAAAACATCATCGCCAACTCGTGTCGCGACAGGATTGGTCGAATCTGGACCAATTGTGGACATTGCACAAACCGTTTAGCTTAAACGAGCAGCGGACCTACTAAAAACCATTTATTATTTAACGGACATAAAAATTATATTTATATTAATGATTTCTCCAAAGTAAAGTTATTTTTCTGCGAAAAATTCGCTGATCAGGAACACGCGTCTGCCATTCGATCAGCTGCTCCGCGACGAAAATAAGCTTAAACAATGGCGTCGTCGAACGGTGTATACTTGGTAAGTAATCCTACAATTTTTCGTTTATAGCATAGTTTATATGGATTATTCCCAAAAAAATTTATGCGTGGTTGAGAAATGTTGAGTCAAATTAGTCTAGAATCAGTTAATTTTATTATCCTTTCAAACTGCCATAGCCGCTAAACTGCACACGTGCCAGGCTGCGATTGGCTAATGTATTTAAGTGGCTCGTTCAACACGGAATTCATATAACACGGAACGTATCTACATTGTTATAGGGAGGGCTACTGTATAGTCAAACCCTCGTTTTCTCAAACATAAACCGTTTGTAAAGTTATCAGAATAAACTTTTCCAAAAGAAACAATATAAGATGGTTTAATCTATTCCTGACTCATCGAAAAGTGGCCTTTTACTTTCCCAGCTGTTGTGTACCGTGCTAAATTGCTAAATTTGACCATTCGAGTTTTCTGCAAAACTGCACGTTTTGAGACCTCTTGAACCCAATAATTCAAAAAATTCTATGGATAGGAATGTATATTTACACTACATTATTAAAAATGATCGGACAGCTAAGCAGTTGTTCAAGTGGAGTTCAATTACAACCAATACGCTGTGGACCCGCTATTCGCTGCTATCACTTGCCACTACTTTTCCCAAAAAGTTTTTAACTAAATTTCTGCAAGTACTTTCAGGTATTATGCACAATTCTTCCTGTAGAACGATGAACAGCTTAGTGTTGTTTTGTAGAGAATTTAGTGTTGCTCACAACTAGCGCTCGAACTCCTCTCAAAAGTGTTCAAGTAGATTCAGATCTGGATTTCGAGAAGGGCCAGTCGAGTTCATTCACTTCCCTTCTCTCAAACCACTGTGTTATGAGCTTGGTTTACTTTAACTGGCAAATTTTCATGCTGAAAGAGAAACGGGACGATTCCAAATTGTTGCCACAGCGTACTCAGAACGTAAGTGTCCAAAATTGCTTTATAGCTCTAGGAATTCGTGGTTCCGGACACAGAAACTAGGGAGCCAAGACTAAAACCAAGATTTTGCATATGTTCCAAAAGGATTCCAGTCGTTTCTAGCAATATATTGTATGTATGTATGTATGTACTCTACGTATGTGTGTGTGTTGGCATTTCATTTAATATTTTAGGATGGAGTAAAGATAAAAACGAAATTTTGCATGATACTTTGCGTATAGCGGGCATTGATGTTGTGAGATCGTTCTCTGAGGATCCGCTCACTGCATCCAGGATGGCTATAATTTATGAAACGGAAAATTCGTCAGAATCTTATCATCAGGATTCTTGACACCAATTAACAATTAACGCTTCTCAACTCGCGATAATCTATTTTTATATATATGTCCACTGAAGAGTTGAGGATCAGCAATGGCGTGACCTACATGGAAAGAATTAGATTCGAAACCAGATTTATAACTAAAGAAAATTTTAACGTAACAAAAGTTTCAAAAACAATTCAAATACAATTATTTTTAACATAACAAATATTAAGCTATACAGTGGTGCATCATATAACGTACTTAATCCGTTCCAGGTGTACGTCCGTTAAGTGAAACGTCCGTTATACGAAACGCATTTTCCCATAAAAATACATGTTAAAACATCTAATTCGTTCCGCAGCATAAAATACCCGTACAGTATCATTAAAAAATGAACATGGGGCGCGTTCTTTTATTCCTCCGCGTAACTCTGCGCGAGCGACATCCATTTAAAAATTCCTGCGGAACGCGTTCCTAAATTCCGGTGGGAGTGCGCGCCGTCAAACGGCGAAAACGGCCGCTTGTAGTAGTAGTTTACGGTGGAAAGCAACATGGCGTTCTCCATGGCTCAAATAGTTTCGTTTCCGGGTCCATTATGTGGTTTTATGAATGAAAATTTAGAAATTGTGAAAGCGCGAGTTAGCGCACGCGATGATGTAAGTGTCTTTACAAATTTTTTTCGAAGCTATTTTGAATGCTCTTTCAACAAATAATCCATTTTATGGTTAAATTTTACAATTGGGACCCTTCTTTTGCCTTTAAAAGCTCATATTTTAGAATTATAGGTTCCTCCATCACGATACTATCAATAGTGCGGGCGCTGCCATCTTTCTTTCTTTCACTGTCATTCCTAAATGCCTACAAACAGCAGCGCACTTCCGTAGTAGCGGAGACGCAGAGCGACCGCTTTTAAAATACGCACTCATGGAGCAGTCACCAATTATGCCGGAAAGTCCGTTGTTCGCAGCCAGTCCGTTGCTCGAGTCACGTAACGGCTAAACAGAAAGTCAGTTGTTCGCAGCGTCCTTTATTCGAGGCGTACGTTATACAAGGCACAACTGTATACCTATAACTCTATTTCGAAGACTATATGAGAGAGAGTTTACACAAATTATTATATAATAACTCTTGATTTTGAAGTTTTTTGTTTTGATGACGACGACTGTCTGATAGGCCTACAATAGGATATTTTACGCGAAGTATGAAGACTATTGCATAGGAACCTAGACAAGAACTTTAGCAAGAACAACTTGAAAACAGCATTTGCAAGAATCTTTAAGTGAATTACGGTGAGAATATTAAAGAGATGGTTTTTAGAGAACCCCCAAAAACGGGATGTTTTGCCCTTTTATTCCCGAATCTCCTCCAATCGGCAGTCAATACAATAAACGATGTGATGGGAACCGAAGCGTGAGTCGCACCACAAGATGTGTCAATAACATGTGAAATTAGATCATTTCCCGTGATGAAGATAGTTATCTTGGCAAAACAGAAGAAAGTTATTTTTCCCTCTTTTACCAAATCTAAAAGTAAAAGTAAATTTAATGGCTATTTTTGAACAAAACCATTCTCAACATCTTTTTAATAATTAAAGTAAATATCTAAATAAATCCTCCCCATGGAAAGGAAATATTCTCAAATTACATTTCTTGGTTCTCACAATATAATTAAATTTTGTAGTGTAATGGTCGATAAGGTGGACAGATAGAAAGAGTCACGAATGGTATCTCGAGAGGATCGGACTTAAGATTATTATCATTTACAAATTCTTTTTATAAAACTCACCCCTATATTTAAAACTAAGCATTTTGCTATTTTATATTGTTTAAAAATATAATCATTTTCATAACAAAATCTCATAACAGATGGCGCGACACACAATTTATTTATTGTGTTTAATAGAATATGTTATTTTTAAATAAATTCTGAAAACAGCCAGAAAAGTTATGCCATTCGTTGCTAGACGTTTCAAACTTTTTCTGTATTTCATTCAAAAAATATCTATAAATTCAAAGTAATATGATATATAATCAAATACTGAATTATATATAATACATTTTGATATTTAATTTTTCCTTAAGCATCTTTAAACTCAAACTATCGGATGCCGTTTTATTATTACATCAATGATAATTAACACTGTTTTATTTCTGTTTAAATTCAACTAAGGTCTTACCGATAACAGAAATAGTATCTTTCCAGCATATACACTAAAATCTAATTTAAACAGCAATGTCATCGATTATTGATTTCATAACTTTTAATGATGCTGATTATCTTAGCATCACTAACTTTTGAATCAGTAATACTATCACTAATTGGTGCGACTGTCAGCATACTTTAACGTAGAAAATATAAGAATGTTTGACCATCTACGCTTTCTAATCTATGATCTGTTCTTGCCAGGTCGTTTGTTTAGCAATAGAGTTATTTTACGGCAATTGGTGCTAATATGAGTTCAAAATTCTCTTTATGAATCAATTTCTCTAAATAGCCAATTTTTTGAAAACCAAGGTTGACTGTATTTATAGCTTCATTTGTCGTTTAACTCATTTCAGTTAGTTTTCTTTAAATAGCTACTAGATAAAGTCTGCTTCAAATACTTTTAATTCAACTGAAAGTATTAATATTCTTGCAGAATAATATTACTCAAAATAATCAGGTCCATTCGAAAGATAAAGCAATACTTTAAGTTGAATAAATATATTTAATTGATTCACGTTTCTGGAAAACACTGAGAGTATTTGAATAAAAGGATTTATAAAATATTCTTTAATTCGCGATTTTGAGTAACGATTAATTAGACACATTGCATACTAATGGGACCAACGGTGACTAGATGAATCCAATAAAAACAGTGTTCATTTATATAGACACATTTGAATTTAGTCAAAAGAGACTTACAAATAGGATATCGACTAATGTGTGCAGATAGCATAAACGAACTGAGTGCTTTTCTTGAATTTCAAATTAATGATCAGTATGAAAGCATCTATCACAGGTTAAAAAACATTTTTTGTTTCAACTCTACATAACCATAATCTGCAACAGTTAAAATAGTGTTTGGAGGTCTTATTGTGAGTAAATGAAAAAAAGAATACAGCAAAGAGTTGCCTAACTTCCCCGGAAACATTTAAAACTGCGTATATCGCGCCATCTGTAATGATATTATGTTATTAAAAATTTTTGACATTTTTTATTATTATAAAATAGTATAGCTTAATTTTGAGAATAGGGACGGTTTTAGAGAAGAGTGCTAACAACGAGTAAAATAGTCGTTATGTCTTAAAATGCGTATTAATAATTATTATATTTTTGTATAACTTTCCAAATGCCATTCAGAGCTTAATCTTTATTTAGGCATGATAATGTTCTGTACATATTAGTGAATCAAACAGTTTATAATTTGCTGTAATAGTTTATTCCGAACATCGAATAATTGTTTATTTTAATTAGAAATCTACGAGGATATGTATTGTATACAGAAGAATAAGGAATTGTTCACAGAAGTTCAGAAATGGAAATTGTCACATCTCGATAAATCTACACTAAAATAATTCACACAGATAACTATTTGATACATAACAAATTCTTACCACATTACTGTTGTTACTATTTTCAATATCATCAGAGATATCAGTTTGAGTACTATTAATTATTTTATCATCGTTCGAGAGACCAGACTCTAATCCCATCCTACTTTCAGCGATTTCATTATCAGACGAAATTCCTATAAACATTTCTAAATTTTCTATTGTATTGTAATTGCCAATGATTTCTCTTCTTTCCTGAAATAAATTTATAATATATAAAAATGTAATTCAACATAAACAGCCAACCCCATACATTAAAGCAATAAACCAACCAAAGTCGAATTTTCGGGCTGGAATCGACTATATAGATAATAAATTATGAGATAATTTGGTAGAGAGACAGAGTAAGATACATTTCCTCGTGTATCTGACTCTGGAGTAAAAAACTTTCTCCCAAATCCAGTCTTATACTACGTTCGCACACAATCCTCGACTAACTTCGATCTCGATTTACCTACAATCTGGATTGTGACTGTCGCTATTCAAACGTCGTGCCGTTCGCACAGGTAACTCGCTTGAGAATAACCCGGCTATTGTAAGCGAAGATAAAACTGGCATAACTACTCGGTAAGTCACAAACACCAACACACAAAATGGAAGTTTTGATTAGAAATAAATACTTTTTCTTGCCATATATCTAATAATAGACAGATGTCATCGTCTCTCCAAACATCTTTTTTATTTCTTTGCCGATAGCCGACACGTGTTCTGTAGCCATCTTGTATTTTCTTGCGCGCAGTAGGATTGTGGGATCTCTCTTATGACTGGATCTAGTTTCAAAAACTCTCTCCAGTCAATCGTGATTGAACGTCGTTTCAGTCGAGATTGAAACGGTCGAGGGTGTTCGCACCGAGGCATAGTCGCCGACCTTGGTCACAATCTAGATTGAAATGCTCGGTGCGAACGGGGTATTACCGTGAAGAATTTTCGACGATGAAAAGCTTATATATTACCA
Organism: Centruroides vittatus; assembly: GCF_030686945.1. Lineage (NCBI taxonomy): Eukaryota > Metazoa > Arthropoda > Arachnida > Scorpiones > Buthidae > Centruroides > Centruroides vittatus. The sequence goes on along the minus strand of NW_027122249.1, from coordinate 632,436 downwards.
TACATTCCAATATACTATAATTGTTTTCCAATTCTATTTATTCTGTATTAGGCGCCATCTCTTACTAAATGTAATAATTATAATTTTATTAAATAATTTATAAAGAACTGGAAGAAAAGAATCGGCCCGAAGCGAAACTCGAACCAGGAACTTCTACTCACCATGCAGATGCGTTGCCAATTACGCTACCCGGACCTCTAGTCCGATCGCCACTTCCAGTAAATATAAGTTTACGTTTTGACCATCGACTGCCATTACAATGCCCCCAGGGGGACACATCATGCGCCCACGTCCTCCCAGGACACTCAATCGGCCATCGAAAAACCCGGCAAGGCGTATATATAAACATAAACAATGGGCACTTGATGTGTCCCCAGCCGGCATTCTAATGGCCGTAGATGGTTGTAACGTAAGCTTATATTTACTGGAAGGGGAAATCGAACCGTAGGTCCGGGTAGCGTAATTGGCAACGCATCTGCACAGTGAGCAGAAGTTGTGGGTTCGAGTTTCGCTTCGGGCCGATTCTTTTCTTTCAGTTCGTTATAAATTATAATTAAGTTATAATTATTACATTTAGTAAGAGATGGCGCCTAATGCCTACCTCTAATACCAAATTATCTCATAATTTATTATTAATATAGTCGATTCCAGCCCGAAAATTCGGCTTTGGTTGGTTTATTGCTTTAAAGTATAATTATTTTATAAGATTTTAATATATAAATACATAAACATACGTGTAAAGGTATACAAATATATATATTTGGCTTCGAATAATTAATAAGTGCCTACGTATTTTAACTGATTTAACAGTAATACATAATAAATTACAGGTATATTGAGAGGTGCATTGGTTCGTGATGCAATCCAATTTCCTATTTACTGCCGTATACAACATAGAATGCCAACATAACTGATCTGAAACTCAACAGTGTGTGAAGAGATATAAATAACTGAACAATACTACTATTTTTTTTTCAACACACGGCTTGGAGGAATTTTGTATATTTTCCTCGTGTATTTGACTCTGAAGTAAAAAACTTTCTCCCAAATCCAGTCTTACCGAGAAGAATTTTCGACGATGAAAAGCTTATATATTGCCATACATTCCAATGTACTATATATGTTTTGTTACAGTTTATTTAAACAACACAATTAACTTCATAATTGTTTTCCAATTTTAAACTTTATACCGTTAAATTAATGTATTTTAAAATAGATGATGTCATATTTATTCAGAACGTAATTACAAGGAATATTATTGAACAAATAGTATCTTTACCTTATTTAACACTAAAATTTTACTTGCAGAGTTTAAAAATTGTACTTGATGTGTAACTAAAATGCAAATCTTCTCTTTCAAATATTCCATTATACATCTGAAATGAATAAAATGTGAAAATGTATTCAACTATACCATAGACAATACTTAAATGCTTACTTTTCGAAGATATGTTTTGCCACTGGTACATCAACAGCACTTAGTGGATCATCAAGGAGGAATATATCGGCATCCAGATATAATGCTCTAAAAAACATGAAAAATGACATCACGGTAAAATAAACTTACTACAAAAGACAGGAAATATACATATAGTTTTTTTACATTCACGTTGTATTATTATTATTGACCTAAGAGAAACAAACAAGTAAGAGTTAGTTTACCTTGCTAGATTAATTCTTGCTTTTTGCCCACCGCTCATTATCACTCCCCTTTCTCCCACAATAGTTAAATCTCCTTTAGGAAAGAAACTTATATCCTGAAATTGGTAAATATAAACTGCAAGGTAGTTTTGTTCAATAAAGTATGCGATAAGTAGTAGAATTTTTTTCCTACACTAAACATAACTTCAATAGATATACAAGTAAATTGTAGAAAATTTCAATTAATTATAAGTATCGTTAAATTAAGCATTTTATTTAAGGAAAACTCAAGATTGAATATGTACTCAGACTAGTAAACACGATAATACTTTTTCCGAGTGTCTACCGTAAAAACATATCAAGTAAATATTTGCATTTTGTTGTACAATACATGTTAAATTATTATATAATTGATATAAAATATATATTTTAATCACGTATAATAAGAATATAACTTGAAATTTATAAACTTACTGTGCGAAAATTATAGGTCTATTCATTATCATAATAAATAACCATTTTACTTTTGCTTTTGACAATTTCGTATCTGAGTGCCTGATTCAACTTTTTGATCAGATCCTGCATCATTCAGTCAGACTTACAAAAAGACAGGTGCACAGAAGTGATGCATAACACTCCAAAACAAGCCTTTTATTTGAAATTTCAAAATTTCAGGTCTGAACTCACATCAGCGTGAACGAGAGAATGAACTGAATCATTTATATTTTGAAATTGTAGTATGCACGATTTAAAAATAGAGTTAAGTGCGATTTTGTACTAATTTAGCAGTATCAAATCATTTACTATCCAACCATATATACATTTTAGAAATCACTGAAAATGGTGTCCAAAACTGATTAAATGTTGTTTATTATTTAAATGTATTCTTTTATTATCTTTAAATTCGAGTATAGTATGAAAGCGTTAATAAAATTACTTATTTTTAAAGATCGATTCTGCAATCAAATAATAAAAACAAGCATAACTGAGATCAGTCGCCAGAAATACAGGACATCTGGTCACCCAAACAAAATTTATTAATTTTCTTTAGAAGTGTTGAACACGAGATCGTGTTATTAACCAATCACATGGCTTCTTTTCCACTTTTATTTAGTTGATACAGTATTTTTTACACGTTTCGGGCTTTTTTGCCCCTCATCAGTCAACTAAAATAAGAAAAGGGTGTACTATAGATTACTACCTATGGAATTTGGGACTTTGAGTATATACTTGAACTCAGAGGACCGAGACGAATTCACGATACCCTACTTTTGGGCCGGAGGCAAAAAATAAGAAAGTTATCATACTTTTTTCGGCGATCGCGCGATGATCGGGAGTCGCGTCGCTCTCTCTCCTAAGCCTATCGCTTGTTTAACAGGCAGTCCGGCAAGTCGGTCATATAGCTTCAACAGAGGCAGATGTTGATCCACGAGGACACTGATCGTCTACAGTTCGATCAGTCCTTTTTGCACACCCTCGCGCTCGTTGACCTCGGGGGCTACGGTTCCTTAGTCTCGCTATCGCTCGCGGTCGGCTAATACTACGACCTGACGCGCTATCGCAATCGGGAGTCGCGATGCTTAATCAAAAAGAAAAAGAGGAACTGGCGTTCGACTGTTCGTGCTCCCTACGGACTCCCCCCCGGGAGGGGAGCAGCCGGTAGGCTGCCGATTGTTTAACGTCACTAGTTATTCATTCACAGTAGTTCTTGAACAAAAGAAAAAAAAGAAATGGCATTCGATCCTTCGTGCAATTTCTTGCCTTTCAGAGTGCTTTTTTGTTTGCAAACTTTACAGCGAGATGGCAGCACTAGCAACTACGGTGCCGTCTGTATGAAAGCATTGAAAAAGTATAACTTAAAAACTATAACTTTCTTATTTTTCGTCTCCGGTCCAAAAGTAGGGTATCGTTAAACTCGTCTCGGTCCCCTCAGTTCGAATATATACTCAAAGTCCCGAAATTCCATAGGTGGTAATCTATAGTATCCCCTAAGAAAATAGTGTACACAGCATTTATATATTTTTTACAAATTGTACAAACATTTTAAAATACATGCATACCAGTTTCCCCCGATACCAGTTTCCAGTACCAGTTGTACCAGTTTCCCCGATATAGCACTTGTACACTGTAAGTTTGTATATCACAAACTCGAAGAATGAGGTTGTTATAAAGACTCAGTAAAATTCTTGTACATCTATTTAAAATGATAAAACGATATTAAAAATACATGAACCATTGCGTATTAGCAGAATAAATTCGTACTATTAATTATCTTCTTTCTCTTATCAGATGAATGTATGTTTTCCATGTTCATTAAAGTACTTTTTTCGTTGGTACATTTATGTGGCACAAATTTTATAAAATTCTTATTTCAGTCAAATTTCTAGACAAATTTCTCAAGTATAATCCTTTCTACTTTATGGCTTAGTTTGGACTTTCCACTTTCAAGCGGTATTTTGGATTGTTCGCAATGGTCAAAATTTACATAATTACGTAGAGCAGTTACAAAGGTTGAAACGAATTTAAGCCCTCTGGTAGTATTTTAGATAAAATATTTTTAAAAGTATTAATCTATGATATATTTAACCACTTTTTATTTATGTTTATGCTTACATTTTTATTTATGCAATTTTTTGAGTTGAGTATGGCTAGACTTTCTTTGAATTTTCTATTTCATGTGTTCCTTTCTTTGTATAGGATTTTGATGTTGTCTTTATCAATATTACAATTATTTATGAGGCAATGATCATGGAAGACAGATTGCATTTGGTGATATTTCATATCTGCTATATGTTCTTTTACTCTTATTTTCAATTTTCGTTTTGTTTCTCCGATATAGGAATTTGGATTTTTGCAAGTTAATGGGATTTCATAGACTACGTTTTTGGTTTCTTCTATATTTTCATTAGGTTTTCTCTTGTTTCTTTTACTTGTTATTCGAGATTGTATTCGAGACTACATCAATTGGCAAAGCCTATAGCTTGGATATAACAAACCTCTTCGAGATTTGATGAATGTAAATTTCTTCTCTGGTGCAGCATCTTCAGGTTTTGCTGTTAAAATATTTTTGCATTCATCACAACCAAGTGATGGCAGTAGATGATGAACAATCTAACCTCCTAAATAATGTAGAATAAACTTAAATGTTTCTGGTGCACAATAATCATGATCTAATAATTCATTATCACTAGGATCTCCATAGGATAGGCTTGAATTACAAAAAGATCTTCATGAAATTTAAATTTGGCATTAATGCCACTGATACATTGATGCAGAGTAGACTGACAAGGTAAAGGCAAGTAATCATTGTATCTCAAAAATTCACAGACAGATGGTGACCTAATTTTTAAAAGCAAACAGTCAAGTAACCAATTAATGTCATATCTCATATCATTTTTGCTTTTTATATGACATGCTTTCAGCGTGTGCTCTATTACAAGTTTCTGTCTCGGTGGTAAGGAACAAGTTTATCAGCTGACAACTGTTTTATTTTAAGTTCAACATTTTCTTGATGAACCTTGAGTTTTTTTTTTTTTTTTTTTGAAAAGTTTTCAGTTTCTTCCTATAAATCATCTTTTGCTTTCTGCACTGATACAAATCCTCTTTGACTTTTAACAATTCAGACTCCAAAGCAGAGATTTTATTGACATATAACAGCTCAAGATGCAGTGTAGTTGCTGCTTCAGATGTGGAGGGTTCTTCTATTTCCTTTTCTACAGTTGTTACTTGGGAGTGTGTATGATGCAAATCTAATAATTGATTTTTAAAAATATCAGACAATTAATCTTAAAGTATTTATAAGGAAAGTTGGGCCACAGAGAGATAGCCCTCAGTGAATCACAGTGGGTCTCACAAACCCAGCTCAATCTTTAGTTAATATTTTTTAAATTCAAAATGTTTTTCAAAAATACTGAAAAAATTTATATTCTTCCAACTTTTCAGCCAGATCAACATGCGGTTAGACGTTTTTTTATTTGATTTTACTTAGACTAGATGTCTTATCAAAAGCTTCCAATCGAAAAATTTACCGGGAAACTCATTACTTCTAGATATTGCGTAATCGCGGTCAAAAATTAAACCAAAAGTATTTTAGTTTTGCGGGCAATTTTGCCATGAAATGTTTCGATCAAAACACTTATTCGTTTAAATAACGTTAATAAATATGTAAATTAGAGCTAAATTGGAGCTGAAAAACGACGAAAATAGCGATTATCTAAGATTTGTTTACATTTTTACCTTGATTTACGCAGAGAGAGAGATTTTCTTAATGTAGTCAATTTTCCACCAGACAATTCTGAGATGCTTACTCGTTCAAACAAAATCAAACAATTAGAAGTTAGCTAATTAGACCCTAAACTTTATGAAATAATATAAATAAAAGAATGATAGCTAAGGACACGATTGTCGCGTAGCTATCAAATTACATAAAAATAAACAATAAAAACGCTATTTTGTCATCAATACATTAAGAAAAAAAGAAAGAAAACAAAGAACAGAATTTAACGGTAAAATTGTAGTTTTTTACGCGATAGATAAAATTTAATAATTTTGTATTAAAACACAGGGTTCGAGAGAGCCACTGCAACTCAGTCAAGCACAAAAAGTTACATGACTCACATGTGGATTAAGATTACATAAAAAATATATAAATATTTACTTTTGGTATTGTCTTTTCGGGATCTCTTCCTAGATTTCTTTATTTTATGTGAGACATCGCGTTCACCTTTTTTGAGGTACAGACTTAGTAATGTACTTAGGACAATTAGGGAAGTTTGATGGATATGCATCTGATGTTAATGCCCAGCGATCTAGTGGAATTTCTACTTTCTCTCCATTTATAACATTGCAGTAGGTTTTTAAAATAAATCTACTCGCAAAATGTAAGTCACAAACATAACATTTACTTGTTAGTATCTTGTCGTCTCGTGGAATGCCTCGTATCTACTCCTCAATTTTATCGTTAGGAACACGGAAGAAATGTCTTTTCTCGTTCGATCACTTATATCCTGCCTTGCATCCTCGCACAAAGCACGTTGGAATTTTATGTAGCTAAAAACAATTATTATAGGTTGAAATCACTGACTTCAGTATATACATAGCAAGAACAACGCTCTTCTGCCAACAGAGGCGCCAACTAGCGGCAAATATTGGCTCTAGCTATGTTTGAACTATCAGTCAAAGACCAGTTAATCTACCAACTCTGCTTAAGATCATTAATATTTTCTATATCGTTTCCAGAAAATGTTTTCATTCAAAGAATAAAATAGCAATTAAAGAAAAAAATCTGAATAATTCCTTTTACCTCAGATTATAATTTTGGGTTAATGTTACCTCAGGTGCCAAGATGGCGGCGCTTCCGGTAATCTCGAAACAGAGTCACGTGAGGTACTGATGATAGAGGGAGCTATCTGTTAATAGTGTGTCAAAAAATTTGAAAATACTTGTACGTGACATAAAATGTGATTGTGAACGAATATGCAAATTTGTTAGGTTTGGCATTGTAGATGGTAGTTTATCGTGGAAATATGCAAATTAACATGTAGGTAGACGGTACTGACATTGTTACACTGTATGTGTAGTGAAATATTTAATTTTTTTTACAATATTTTTTTCCAAAAAAGTTAAATAGGTAAATGTATTTTTCTAAAACGATATTTTTTTGAGAATTTAATTTAAATATCATCATAATTTGTTGTTAAATTTTAACTTTGTTTTTAGTTTTTTGCTATTACAGTAACAATGTGTTTTGTAGAATTATGTTCTGATGGAATTTAAGTTAGGTTGTACCAACACGTAAATTCTATCAGCTAATGGAAAATGAATATTTGAAATTAAGTTAGAAACATGTTCCCCCCGATGTGGGTTCCTGTCCGTGGTGAGCGGACTTCCCAGAGATGGTTTAGAAACTCCTCTTTACCATCCCTGGGATCTGAACGACCACCCACGTGTTTGCCGTGCGTGGTGACCCGTATGCCAGAAAGGGGGATCCTGGTAGTTGAGGGGCAACATAACGTCTCCAACACACTGCTTTGGCCCCTGCTTTGGATAAACAGGAGGCTAAAATCAGGCTCTGTTTGAGTCAATCGGCTTGTCATTGAGTCATTCTTGACCTCGGCCTGGAGTCAACTGATCGATGCAAACCGGGCAGACACATCAGACAAGATGTGCTCTTCTTGACTGCATTGTGAGGGTATAGCTCCTGGGAAACCCTGGTGTGACGGTCTATTGAAGTACTCCATGTGACGGCATCCTCTTGTTGGGCCCCATGGTGGGTGGGTCACTAGAAGCTGAATCATTAATTTTTAATCATGGATTCCTCAAAAATAAAAAATTCAAACAAGCCAAAAAATGTAAAAATTTCCAGTATGCCAGTGTACTTAACAGTTCACACAACTGGTGACAAACCCCTGTCTAAAGCTTCTCCTTTCCTTATTGAAAAATTGTTCCAATCGACTATTGGAGATTTGAAAAAAATTCAGAAATTAAGATCAAGTGATTTACTGGTGGAAACATCCTCCCCACAACAATCAGCAAAACTTGAGAAACAAAGACCCTGGTGGAAATGAAAGTCACTGTCACCCCTCACGGAAGTCTAAACACATCACGTGGGGTGGTATCTGAGATTGATCTGGTGTCTGAAGACGAATCAGATATTCAGATCAGTCTTTCAGATCAAGGTGTCGCTGCTGTTTGGTGCATTTCCATTCGTCAAGATGGCAAGTTGATACCAACCAAACACCCGATTCTTACTTTCAAAAAGCCAACATTGCCATCCTTTATTACAGCAGGATACCTACGTTGCTCAGTTCGTACATATATCCCAAACCCGCTGCGTTGTTTCAAATGCAAGCGGTTTGGACACTCACAAACATGCTGCCGAGGAAAAAGCACATGTGCACAGTGTGGGACTGAAGGTCACGACAGTGCGGAATGTAAAAGTACCCCGTGCTGTGTGAACTGCAAAGATGCCCATTCTGCTTACTCCCGGAAATGCCGTGCATGGCAGAGAGAAAAAGAAATCCAGCGTGTAAAAACAGTCAACAACTTACCCTATGCAGAGGCACGTCACATGGTCACTTCAAGTGCACCACTGAAACAAAAAACATTTGCTGCTGCTCTGAAATCCACAAAGACATGTGGAGTTCAGACAGACATTTCTGTTTCCCCAAAGGAATCCCTCACTCGCCATGCAAAATGTTTACTGATCCCATCAAAAAAACACCAGAAAAGGAGAATACAAAACCAAAAACACCCCTACCTGAAGCAGGGGTAAAAACAAAAAACCTGGGTTCTAAAAAGGCTAGTAAGAACCCATTAAACAAACAGAGAGTGAAAGCAGCTCTCTCTAAATCTAAAAAATCAGAGGCTCGGTCTGTGAGCAAGTTCTCTGATATCTCTAATGAAGAGAATAATATGGAGGTTACAAAACCAATGTCACCTGCAAAAGAGAGACCCCCTGTTAAATTAAAGAAGGATATCCTCGCAAAGAATGCTGCCTCAAACACATAATGAATTATAAAATAATCCAATGGAACTGTAGTGGTTTCCGCAACAACTTTTCTGACCTTAAACACTTGACATCATCTATACCTCATCTCTCTGCGTGGCACTCCAGGAAACACATCTAAAACCTGGAAAAAGAATTTCTTTAACCCTTCGTCACGTGCGCGCTCAGTGAAATCGAAATTACGCGCGCTCGGTCAATTCGGCACCAATTTAAAAAATTAATTAATAAAAATTTAACATCGAAAAACGGGTGTTTTTACTTTAATCCAGTTTATTAATATGTTTCTAATCGAATTCAGTCAAAAAAGTTTTAATTTCATCATAATTTATTGATGATTTTAATTTTTTAATATTAGAAGGTAATTAGCATAAATTACAAAGTGTCGTGTTTCATCTTCGCTCCCGTTCAAGTTTATTGCTCTAGGCACGCGCCGATGTATGTTTTTAGTTCTACTGGTGATTAGGCTTTTATTTCAACCTCGTCCGTTTTGGTTACTGAAGATGGGGAGACGGGCGTCACGTGATCGCTTACCTCACATTTTACCACAGAAATTACCTTACCTTGAAAGTTTTATTTTTTTTTTCGATTTTAATTATTATTAACTATCTTTTTTTGATGGATTCTCATACTTATATGTGTTATGAAGTTGCAGATATTTTTTTTATTAAGTTTTACAAATTTATGTTTTTTTCTTCGATTTTTATATATAAAATATACGAAAATTCAAATATTTATTAAAATTTATCAGAAATGCTGAACTATAAGTACAGTGTGTTTTACAATACTATTGCGAACAGATATCGTCAATTATTTTATAAACATATTTATAATTTTAATTTTTATAAATTATTTAAATTGATGCAACGCGACGCGCTCAGAATCAATTAATTACTGTCGCGCGTTACTAAAGATGGCGATGGGACTCGATTCAATTACTTCTTCATTTCAGATGTTAATTAAAGAGTGTTATTTTAATATAATATTAAATAGTGTATGTTTATTATAATTAATAAATCTATATAGGAATAATATATATTAATTACTGACTGTATTTAAAAAATAAAAAAACGGATCAAAAATATAATAGAAAAAAAAAATGTTTATACTACACAAAAATGTTTTTTACATCTATTCTATTAGATCTATAATAATCCTAACGATGGTGGACTTCACGCCGATCTCTGAATAAGCAAGAGACCAGATAATTGACATCCAGGCGTTAAGTGTCGCCTGGATGTCAATTATCTCGTCTCTTGCTTACATCTATTCTACTTTCAATACAAGAGTTATATAAATAATAATTAAGATAAACAGTATAAATTGATAATACAAATAAAATTATATTATATATTATTTATTTATACATTTAAATATTCATTTGTATTATTCGTTTATACATTTTACATTATACAATGCTAAAACTTTATGTACATCTTGTATTGCAAGAATTATAATTAGCGTGTGCAAAAACGTTAATTTTTTTATTTTCTAGGTTAGGCTTACGGGGTTTCTTTCACTGATTTAGCAGACAGGCCCTTTTGGATGCAGAATCCAACAAATGAACAACTTTTATTGATATATATATCAATAAATGTCGTTTATTTGTTGGATACTTTATCCAAAAGGTCCTGTTTGCAAATCCGTGAAAGCAAGCCCTTATGCCTAACCCAGAAAATAAAAAAATACAGAAAAATAGGTAATATAAAAAATGAATACGTTCATATAGTGTTAACTTTCTAATTGTGTTCTTCCACTCAGGGAAATGTTGTGATGGTGTCATAAAACTTTATAAAATAATTAAAAAATACCATTGTAAGAAATTAAATTATTTTCGGTCAAATTTCAGTTTATTAGAAGTAATTCACTTTAAAATAACGCGATTATAAACAAAGAAGCGCGCGCGCCACCGCTGCGGCTATTTTTAGTAACAACGACTGGTAGGAAATTTGAAAATTGGAATACGAGATAACGCGCGCCATAGTGCCGATTCGACACCAATAATTAATTAAAAATAACGGAACGCTTTAAGCAAAAAGTGAATAGCGCATCATAAAATTGAAGAAAAATTAGACAGATAATAATTTTTTCAGATTTTTCGGACAATTAGAACTTTTACACGAACTAATTAAAAATCGATTAGTGGCGAATCGGCACTTGGCGCGTGACGAAGGGTTAAAAGGATTCGATCTTTACCGTAAAGATGATGACAGCCACACCTGCGCAGTGGAGGTGTGGTTGTACTGGTTTCAAACCGCATCCCGTCCTTACCAGTACAAATAACAACAGAGCTGAAATCTGTGGCAATCAGAATTTCAAATAGTGTAACTGTCACAGTTTGTTCCATATACTTGCCACCAGATGTCAGAGTCAATGAGGACGAATTGGATGACTTGGTTGAACAACTGCCAACTCCATTCCTTTTACTGGGTGATTTCAATGGCCACAATCCCATGTGGGGCAGTCACGATATCAACCGTCGAGGCAGAGCAATTGAAAGATTCATAGGTAATCATCAACTATATTTATTTAATACTGGAGAAGTGACATACTTTCATGCCCCAACAAAAACATTCACTGCCATTGATTTAACATTAGCAACCCCGAACCTGTTTTAATCATTTACATGGGAGGTAGGATCCAATCTACTCTCTAGTGACCACTTTCTAATATTTGTTAAATATCGAGGGAGAGAAAGCTGTGAAACAGCCTGTCCACCACGCTGGAAACTTGAAATGGCAGATTGGCCTGAATTCTCCTCTTTGGCTAATATCACTAAGGAAATGGTCAATACTGCTGATATCAATGATGCAGTTGAAGTTGTCACTTCCAGTATTATTCAGGCAGCCAATAAAACAATGGGGAAAACCAGAAAAAACCAAACACCTTAAGTTGCTGAGAAAAAATTTAATAAATAACGTAACAAACGTTTTCAGCCAAACCTGTTGGCCATCATCAGGCTAAACATATTCGAATGCAAACAAAATGGAACAAAAATTTATATACAAATAAAATAACGAATGAAATATACATATAATAACGTAAAAAAATAACAAATAACAAAGAAATATGTATTAGTTCAAATATTAAAATACAAATATTAAAAATATGTATAGGTTAAATAAATATTAAGCCATTACATAATAATAAATTACATGAAATTCTAATAAATGCAACATATGCATTTATTAATAAATTATATGAAATTTTAATATATGCAAGATATGCAATGATAACAAAATCAAGGCATTAAATTAAGAGCTCTCAAATCTTTTAACAGGTTTGGCTGAAAACGTTTGTTACGTTATTTATTAAATTTTTTCTCAGCAACTTAAGGTGTTTGGTTTTTTCTTATTTACATATTGCTAAGTGAGTTCACTTCAATATCAATGGGGAAAACATCAACCAGATATCCAAAGCATCCGAAACCATAGTGGGATCAGAATTGTGAGGCAGCATTTACAAAACAAAAGAAAGCATGGGGGATTTTCAGAAGATACCCCACTGCTAGCAATTTGATTGCTTTTAAAAAAGCAAAAGCAAATGCCAGGAAAATAAGGAGGCAAAGCCAAAGGGATTGTTGGAGGAAGTAGGTTTCTAGCATAACATCTTCCACTAGCTGAAAAGCAGTCTGGGATAAAATCCATAAAATTAATGGAAAATATGCTTCCCACACTCTGTCCATGCTGGAAAATAATGGCATAATAATCAGCAATATACAGGGTATTGCTGATTTGATGGGTGAAACGTTTTCTTCGTCATCCAGCAATACAATGTACACAAGGAATTTTCAAGCTTATAAAGCTCAAAGAGAAAAACAAAATTTAAATTTCCATTCCTCATCTAACGAAGAATATAATGTGCCATTCACCAGATTTGAATTACATACAGCGATCTCTTGCTCGGGGAGTACTGCTGTAGGCCCGGATAAAATCCACTACAGTATGATTAAAAATCTGTCAGACAAATCCCTTGGAAATCTTTTGAATCTGTTTAACAGAATATGGACAGAACATACTTTCCCTGACTCTTGGAGGCTATCAATTATTATACCCATTTCCAAACCAGGCAAAGACTGCAAGAATCCCTATAATTACAGACCAATCTCTCTTAAGAGTTGCTTCTGTAAACTCTTCGAGAGAATGGTAAACAGACGTCTGATGTTTCTCTTAGAGAAAAAGGATTATTTTTCACCACATCAGAGCGGGTTTTGTAGAAACAGAAGTACCACAGACAATTTAGTAAGCCTTGAAACATCTATATGCGAAGCGTTCGTTAGACGGCAGCACTTAGTGTCTGTTTTTTTCGATATAGAGAAGGCCTATGATCGCTGCTGGCAATATGGGATACTCTGTGATCTATATGAATTCGGATTGCGGGGTAATTTGCCAATGTTTATAAAAACACTTCTTGCAGAATCGAAGATTCCAAGTCAGGATGGCACTTTATCTAGGCTTTACTCACAATAAGAAGGTGTTCCTCAAGGTTCTATTTTGAGTGTGACTCTGTTCCTCATTAAAATTAACAGCATAGCTAACTGTTTTCCGCACAGTGTGAAACACACTCTGTATGTGAATGACTTTCAGATCTCCTGCCAGTCTAGTAACACGAGTTTCATTGAGAGACAACTGCAGACCTCTTTAAATCACATAGAAAACTAGTCAAAGGTGAATGGATTTAGTTTCAACTTACAGTTGAGAAGACCTCGTGCACCCACTTTTGCCATAGGCGTGATTTCCACCTGGATCCCGAAATTTATCTAAATGAGGTGAAAATTCCAATGGTCAAGGAGGCGAAAGTTTTTGGGTGTTATATTTGATGGAAAACTGACGTTCTTGCCACACTTGCACAATTTGAAGTGTAGATGTTTAAAATCTTTGAACCTTTTAAAGGTATTATGCTGCTTGTCCTGGGGAGCAGACAAATGTTCTATGCTCAGGATTTATAGGGCCCTTGTCCACTCTAAGCTGGACTATGGATGTGTTGTGTATGGCTCTGCGTGAGAATCTACTCTTTGGATGCTGGATCCAATCCACCACCAAGCATTGCGTTTGTGCACTGGTGCTTTTCGAACTTCTCTTGTTCAAAGTTTGTACGTAGATGCTTATGAACCTCCACTATCTCTTAGGAGAGAACAGTTGTCTCTTTTTTACTACATTAAACAGAAATCTCAGAATAAACTGTTAGCTGATTGTTCAGATACTCAGCTGAAAAGATTATTTGCAACTCACCCAAGTTGTGTCCCTACATTCGACATAAGAATGGAGAATGTAAGCAGCACGATTGACCTGGACACAAGCAACATTTCACAGGCTGAGGTCGATAATATATTACCTTGGTCAATTCCTGTGATAAATGTTGACAACTGTAGTGCCTTTGACCTGTGTGCTTCTCTCTTTCTCTATAAATCGCAAACGTTTTCGAACCTCGTTGGGTTCTTCCTCAGGCGTAACGAAATTCTGTTCTACAAAGTTTAAATATCTCGTCGAAGTTGACTGTTGATTTAGAAAAAATTGCATTTTGGAACGCTGTTGCGTGCAGCCGATGTCGTCATATTAGACTTGTGCGATGTGAGTATAGCGCTACTTCAGGGATCTGTTGAGAAAGGCTTCCCAAGCCGATAAGTTGACCTCCTTTTTAAAATTGATGCAATGTGTGTTAGTGCGGGTGTTGAGTAAGATGTATATAGCTTCAAGCCATTTCAAGTGATCTTGTCGGGAACGTAGAGTAAATGATTGCGGCACAGGTGAAAAAAGGCTCTATTTCTGGGTCGGATGAATAGACTGCTAGGTCGGTGTTTTGTCTATGGTGTAATATGTCCACTTTGTGCTCATTAATCCTCGTTTGTACGTTGCGTTTGGTGGATCCGATGTAGATGGCTTCGCTGTTATCTCTGTGGTCGGCGATGGGTATAGAGTATATTCCCGGAAGTCTGTTTTTATCTGGAGCGTCTTTTCCGTTCCTAAGCCTCTCGAAAATCGTTGGGCATCTCCTGAAAGCTAAGCGGATATCCTTTTTCTTGGCTATTTGGTAGTATATAGCCTTCAGTGCCAGATTATAGGTGATCAGTATATATTTAGGTGAGGAACCATTGGAAGGAGGGGTGTGGGTGGGAAGAAGCCGTAGGGCCTCAAAGTTGTTTTTGCGTGCAATGTTGTGATATCCGTGTTGTTTAGCTATATTCTTGATGTGCTGCATTTCGGAGTTGAAGGCAGCTTGTGAGGAGGAATGGGTGAGTGCCCTTTTGAGTAATGCCTTAAAGGCTGCCATCTTGTACTGTGGAGGATCACAGGAGAATGCGGGTATATATAGAAGTTCGGTAGATGGTTTGTGATAGACTTGCGTATTGATGGAAGATCCTTCTATGGTGATGTAAATGTCCAAGAAGTGTGCTTGGGTATGGTGGGCTTGGTCCAGTTTTATTGTTAATCCATATGGGTTGTCGTTGAAGGTGTCAATTAAGGCTCGGATATTTGGGATGTCATTCCATAATATAAGGATATCATCAATATACCTTTGGTAAAGGAGGATCTGTTAGCGTTGAGAAGAAATGACTTCTGATTCCAGTTTTCTGACTACAAGCTCGCAGAGGTCCCCTGCGACTGGGCTTCCCATAGGTACACCCCGTTGTTGTTGGTACGTAATGCCGTTGAATTTGAAGAACGAGTTAAAGCAGATCAGGTGTGCCATTTCTAGGATGTTAGGTTGTAACGTGCTGTCTTGAGTGATGCTCATGAGTGTATCCCTTATTGCGCAAAATACCGGTGGGAGTTTGATAGAAGGATATAAAGATTTAAAGTCTAGTACGGTTATAAATTTCGGAGGTGTTAGTAACCGTTTGAATATATTGACAAGATCTGCTGGGTTGGTAATGGTGTGCATTACCCTTGAAGGTGAGGAATAAGTAACTTGTGAGTGGCTTTTTCTAATAGGAACGTGGGTGCTCTGGCCTTGTCCACCACCAGTCTGAGTTCTTTTTAGGGTTTATGAGTTTTCGCGAAGGCAAACATTCTTCAGCTTGGGAAGCCTTTCTCAACAGATCCCTGAAGTAGCGCTATACTCGCATCGAGCAAGTCTAATATGACGACATCGGCTGCACGCAACAGCGTTCCAGAATACAATTTTTTCTAAATCAACGGTCAACTTCGACGGAATATTTAAACTTTGTAGAACAGAATTCTGTTACGCCTGAGGAAGAACCCAACGAGGTTCGAAAACGTTTGCGATTTATAGAGAAAGAGAGAAGAAGCACATCGGTCAAAGGCACTACAGTTCTTGATTCTAATTTATTTTTACTCAGGTGTTGTTCCTTTATATAAATGTTGACATTAGCTTAAAGCAGTTTCCTACGGAATCCACCCCGGACTACATCTATAGACAGCACTTTGCAGAAATTGAACACCACAACAGGAATTTAATTTCTATTTATACTGATGGATAGAAATCGGTTGATTACGTTGGCTCAGCCTTTGTCTGCCAGGATGAGATCATGGCAGAACAAATTGCATTGAATTGTTCCATCTTTACTGCAGAGTTGCCGGCTATTTACCTAGCCTTAAAATATGTAATTAGGAAAGGTCATCGTCGCTGTGTTATTTACACTGACTCAATTCGTGCACTTCAGGCTTTGATCTCACGTGAACCTAGTTCTCACTCTATAGTGATTAAAATTCGCAAACTGTTTTGCCATCTTATTGTGAGTAATATTTCTGTAAAATTTTCTTGGGTCCCAGGCCATGTAGGTATAAAAGGGAATGAAGAAGCTGACGCAGCTGCAAAGTCAGCAAGTCCTTCTCAGCATACAATGTTCATTGAAGGAGGTGACTTGAAGCTGGTCGTTAAAAAACAACTGGAGAAGAGATAACAAAATGTGTGGAATGCACAAGTCCACAATAAACTACACGAGATCAAACCTATGATAGAAAATTTGACACACAAGAAACTCTATGGCAGAAGATCTGAGGTTATTCTTACGTGTTTGAGAATTGGACATACTCGAGTGACTAATCAATACCTTTTGAAGGGTGATGACCAGCCTGTATGTCGGTATTGTAAGTACCCTATTAGTGAAAAACACATATTGTGCAATTGCTCTATCTTTGAGAGGTTGTGTAAACAGTATTTTCGAAATGCAAGTCTGTCAGAGGTTTTGGGCCAGAGGCCAAGTCTGGACAATCTACTGGACTTTCTGAAAGTCATTAACCTCTTAACAGTGAGAAACTTAAATAGACGTCCAAGGCGATCGAGTGGCAGTGGTGAGGGACGTCTATAGACGTTAAAAAATTCTTATAAAATACCTGGACCATTTCGTGAAGTCGTAGAATTTTCACGAGTAGTTGGGTTCTCCAACTTTGTTTTGGAATATCCTTTAGTTCTCGAGAAATTACAATAAAAGAGAGAAAATTAAAATAAATATGAAATTTTAGACAGCCATCTATCGACATAAATCGAATTTAAATTTCCCGCCGTCATCTGATTAGTTAGAAAAATTAATATTCCTAATTGGCTCGCGTCAGAAAAAAGTAGGTGTGACTTCTGTAAATGACGCTATCGGGAGAGCACCGATGCAACCGGAAAAAGTAAACAGCCTACGTCATTAGTCTAACGGTTCTTGTCTGACCTACTTTTCGTAGAATCAACATTAGAGTAAGCTGTAGTAAGACGTAGTAGTTTATAGTAAAACGGTCTTCTCTAATATTCATAGTACTTTGTAAAGCTTGGATCTCAATTTAATAAGTATTATTTAGTTCAGAAACATTATAAATACATCATTAAGTAGGAGAATAACGAAAAACTTTATTTTTTAGTATAATACAATTTACAAAATCGAAAGTTTGTATATCGTAATATTATAAAAAACTACATCGAAACATACAAAGTCACCTAATTTACTTAAATTCAGTTCATTATACAACTGTCGATACTCTTGCCTTCCTCAGTTTCCTCAAACAAAATTCGAAAACTTCAATTAATCCTATAAATATTTAAGCGCCATTACTATTCGAATTAACTGTAATTACAAATATAACTGAAAAATATTTTCGACATAAACCCTGGGCAATAATTATCAAAACAAAATTCTTCAACTATAAATTTTTCTGATCGCGTAATATGTAATAATAGTTTTATCTATTAGTCTTGCCATATTCTACTTTCTATGTTCACATCCATTTAGTTTCATCTAATTACACTTTAAATGTAAAAAAATCTACCAACAAATTAGTTTGCTAATAAAGGGACTACTTGCTAATTAAAGTTTGTATTCTTCTTTGACGTAGTTCTACGTTTTAGCACTAAATTGGTAGACATGTCTAAATAACACGCTTATAAACACTAAAAACCATAAATGTCTCGAAATTAGAACTAGATAATTATATGCATAAATAAATTAGTAAACCTATAATGCATGCCTTCATTTACATCCAAACAAAGATCAGTTCTCGCAAATTGTCGAAAAAATAAATTATTTTCAACTTTTCTTTCTGTAAAGTAGCATATTGTGAAAAACAAGTTCTATATTCAAAGTAAAATTTCCACTTTTTATCCGTTAAAAATAACGCAAAATGTATGGATCCACGTAATAAAAAATTATCGCAGTGACTTCGAAAAACGAGAAACACAGAAATATTAAAACTGCACTCTACGAAATCTGGCGCGAATTGATCATTTACAATAGACAAAACGAAAATGCTCTTGTCCAATGTCATCAGGTGACAAAAAGTTTCTAAATAAACGCTAAAAGTTTTAAAGAATTCTGCCACAAAAACCGATGAATTTAATTAATACACAATAACTTAATCTGTTTAATAAAGATTAGTAATTTTCCATTATAATTATGCAAATTAGATATAAAAAAGATCTTTGCGCAAATTCTCCCGCGAACCATGGATGACTCTTACGTCACCTGGATTGAAGTTTTCCTGAAAAATACTAAAAATTTTATATAATTATTTTACTAATCCAGTCAAATTTAAATAATATAATATGTCTAGAT
Organism: Centruroides vittatus; assembly: GCF_030686945.1. Lineage (NCBI taxonomy): Eukaryota > Metazoa > Arthropoda > Arachnida > Scorpiones > Buthidae > Centruroides > Centruroides vittatus. The sequence goes on along the minus strand of NW_027122249.1, from coordinate 613,297 downwards.
CTGTTTAATAAAGATTAGTAATGTACTATCACTAATATGCAAATTACATATGACAAAGATCAATGTGGGAAAATTCCAGCCAAGATAAAAATAGCTTTCGGTCACGTGATCACCAAGAAATATGAAGAAATATGTTTTAAATTTAATGTTTGTGTACAAATTAATAAATTTTGACTAATGTCATCGTTTAAAATTTAATATTTCTGTAAAAATTAGTAAATTGTAACAAATTTCATCAAAGACAACAGAATAATTTTCAGCTTATAAAAACTCTACAATAAATGATTATTTCTTCGAAAGACGTCGATATGCACGAATAAATAATAAATATGTAATAATGTTTTTATCCATTTTAAGTGGATATTGTAAAAATTAAGCTATTTAATTTGTTTGGCTTTTATAATTTAGTTTCCGAATATTTTACGGTGAAATTCCATTCAGTAAACAGAAACAAAGTTCAGCTATTAATTATAAACAAGACAATAGAATAATTTTTACGTAAATTGAGTGTAAATACAGAAAAAAAAAACGATTTATATCAAAAATGAGACGAATAAGCTGACATCCCTCGAACAGAGCTCATATACTCATTGTCATTTTCAGTCTGGTCCCACTTCGACTGTTTTATCTTGGTAAAAGGTTAATTTTTTAAAATAAAAGTACTTTGTTCTTAGTGAAGAAAGATAAAAGTATCGAAATATAATATTCACACACACAAAAATATTCATGTATATCCATATTAAAAATGTATATTTTTTTTCATATTTGAAATAATATCACGAGAAAAACATTAGATATATGAAATACGGCCATAAACAATTTCTTTCTGTCAAATTACGGATTAAACAGGTTTATTTAGAAAAATTCAATCGCGAATAACTGACTTTAAATATACGGAGGATACAGTATGTTTGTTATGTGATAGTATCTGCGTTTACAAATTAACAGAATTTGCCGTTTTTTACACATTATTATGCTATAATCTAGGAAACTATGTTTAATACACAAGACATACTACAGAAAGGGTAAGAAAGGAACGTCAGTCATTGTAACTAATGTATTATTGAAAGTTTCATTCATATAGATAATTAATTTTATCAAGATACATTTTTCCAGAAGAAAATTATCGATATTTCTCGTAAATATAAGTAAATTTCATTATAATTTAATAAAAACTCATTTTTTCCCCACGCGTGGTTTCTTTCCCCTTCCTCTTACTCCTATACTTGGAACATTCCATTTCATAATTTGATGTAATAATAACGTTTAAAATGATTCTAAATAAAATATTGACACTTAAAGTAGGTTAGTATATATTGTCATGAGTCTCAGGTGTATTCATAAAAATGTAATAATCTATACAATAATACTTTCTCACATGCTCCATGTGTTAAAGTTTGCAGCTGTAATTGAAGGTAATATATAAAGAAACAAAATGTTTATATTATCAATAGTTATAAAAGATATCTTATTTTCACGTAGAAAAACAAAAGAAGACAGAAGAAACAGACAATCACACGATATGTCTATCCAGGACATTCTATAATTGATTTCAAATTTCTAATGTCGACATACATGAATATTTTTGTGTGTGTGAATATTATATTTCGATACTTTTATTTTTCTTCACTAAGAACAAAATACTTTTATTTTAAAAAATTAACCTTTTACCAAGATAAAACAGTCGAAGTGGGACCAGACTGAAAATGACAATGAGTATATGAGCTCTGTTCGAGGGATGTCAGCTTATTCGTCTCATTTTTGATATAAATCGTTTTTTTTTTCTGTATTTACACTCAATTTACGTAAAAATTATTCTATTGTCTTGTTTATAATTAATAGCTGAACTTTGTTTCTGTTTACTGAATGGAATTTCACCGTAAAATATTCGGAAACTAAATTATAAAAGCCAAACAAATTAAATAGCTTAATTTTTACAATATCCACTTAAAATGGATAAAAACATTATTACATATTTATTATTTATTCGTGCATATCGACGTCTTTCGAAGAAATAATCATTTATTGTAGAGTTTTTATAAGCTGAAAATTATTCTGTTGTCTTTGATGAAATTTGTTACAATTTACTAATTTTTACAGAAATATTAAATTTTAAACGATGACATTAGTCAAAATTTATTAATTTGTACACAAACATTAAATTTAAAACATATTTCTTCATATTTCTTGGTGATCACGTGACCGAAAGCTATTTTTATCTTGGCTGGAATTTTCCCACATTGATCTTTGTCATATGTAATTTGCATATTAGTGATAGTACATTACTAATCTTTATTAAACAGATCTAGACATATTATATTATTTAAATTTGACTGGATTAGTAAAATAATTATATAAAATTTTTAGTATTTTTCAGGAAAACTTCAATCCAGGTGACGTAAGAGTCATCCATGGTTCGCGGGAGAATTTGCGCAAAGATCTTTTTTATATCTAATTTGCATAATTATAATGGAAAATTACTAATCTTTATTAAACAGATTAAGTTATTGTGTATTAATTAAATTCATCGGTTTTTGTGGAAGAATTCTTTAAAACTTTTAGCGTTTATTTAGAAACTTTTTGTCACCTGATGACATTGGACAAGAGCATTTTCGTTTTGTCTATTGTAAATGATCAATTCGCGCCAGATTTCGTAGAGTGCAGTTTTAATGTTTCTGTGTTTCTCGTTTTTCGAAGTCACTGCGATAATTTTTTATTACGTGGATCCATACATTTTGCGTTGATTGCAATGGATATTTTAAGGCGTAAAGTTTACTGTGAATTAGTTTTAAATTCAGAAAGAAAAGTTGAAAATAATTTATTTTTCAACAATTTGGGGAACTGACCTTTAGATATAACATGGATATAAATGAAGGTATGTATTATTGGGCTACTAATTTATTTGTGTTTATGTGTATTGTTGTACTGTAACTTAGTTTGTTTCACTATGTTAGAGAAAGTAGGTCACACATTGGATTTCTGACATAAAACTGTCAGCTTTTTCAGAGTGAAGCGGACCCTCTCAGTGAAGTGTGTTTTAGGGAAGTTATGCTTTTTTTTCTGATGCATGCCAATGGTGAAAATTGTTTTTAAAATTAAATATCGGTCAATGACGATAACATATGTTATAAATGTGAAAATGAATATAAAAATACTTCTACATTTTTTTATTGTTTTTGTTTTTTTTAAAGTTTAATTTATTTAAATTTATTATATGTAAATTAAGTTTATTTACAAAATGCTAATATTTTAATCCGCTTTAATAATTCGGTGTAAATTTTAACTACGAATTTTAAAATTTTAAATAAAAGATTTACTGAAATTTTCTTTTATTTACAATGATTACGTTACTTCTACAGAAAGTAGAACACGAGACGACCTTCACCCACATTTCAGTCTGAGGGGGAAAGGCCACCAGGCGACGTAGTTGTAATCATAACAACCTTCACGTTTTCTATTGTTGTGGATGAAATTCGTTAACTGTCAATTAGATTTTCTTGAATTTGATTCGCAGGTTGAAAAAAATCGTCATGACTTAAATGCCTAAAACTTTAAAAAACTATATAAAATTGAAAATAAATTCAAAACTTTTGAAAAAATCGTAACGGATGGAAAATGAAAAAAGAATTTAATATAAATTTGAAAAAAAAATTTAGCAAAAAATTACCGCGAAAAAAATTCATATATATAATAATTATATGACAATAAAGAAATATTTTTTCTTTACTAGACGTAACTGTTAAAAATTTTTTTCCTAAACGGAAACGAGAGAAACGCGTGGAAAAATTCTTAAAAAATTTCCCACGATTTACTTTCACAACTAACTGGTAGCGCCGGGTCTGACTGTTCCACTGTTAAGAGGTTAATATGTGTGAGTGTGGAGGTGTGCTTTCCATCGAACCCGGATCAACTATATCGAATCGTGATGCATACGGAAACCAACTCAACGAGACAGAGTAAGCAGAAGAACTTCATTATCATAATTACGAATGTTATTGTATTGTGATAATATTTCTTTTAACGAAGCACTTACTGGTACAAAAAACAGAACCAAAATATAAAATTAAAAATATCATTTATACTTTATACTTTTTAATATTCTAAAAAATAACTTAATAACTACCAAATTTACTGAGTTGACATTATAACAGCTTAATGTAGCATGAAAAAATAATTGTCGTTTAATTACTAGTTGGTATCAAACAGTTTTTCGACTTCAATCAAGATAAGTTATCCAAATCGTGGCTAATAACTAGAAAAGAACAGTGCATTACCTTTTCTAGGGCAGTTATATGCAAAACTTTTTTATATTTCTCTTCTTGATATTCTTCTCCAAACAAGATATTTTCTCTGATAGATTCGTTAAATACCCAGGCTTCTTGAGAAGCGTAAGCAATTTTTCCTTTCGCTATCACTTTACCGGAAGTAACAGGAATTTCACCCAAAATGGACATTAAAAGAGACGTCTAATCAAATTAATAAAATGTTTTATTATTTGGTATGGAAAACAATGTATAAATAATATAAGCATGTAAGCATTTAAAAACTATTTACACGTTAATGTATTTAAATATTGTAATTGTCAACTACTTTTATCGTACATCGCATGTGTTACAAGCAGTAAAATAACATGTACAATCAACTCATTTATCAAATATATTATTCATTCGTCATACAAATTGTATCTGTAAAGCAGACATTTTATAGCCGTATATGAAAATTAAATCATAAATCTAAATTACAAGTGCTTAATATTTTAGTGCGAACAGTACAAATGAATGTGTGCTTCATCTTTTTCACAAATTAATCTGTTATTTCTGTATACAGACCGATAACGTGAATTAAACCTTCAGCTGTTATTAATAATATGAGTTGATAAAATCTAATTTTCATTTTAGATTTCCTACAGAAATTTTAATATATTTTATTTCAGATCGTCTGCATTGATAGTAACTTACTGGTTTAATAAAAACAAAATGTAAAATTAACTAAAATCAATTATTATTAGCAAAGACTATATGGAAATAGGAGAAGGTTGCTAAAGTCGTACCCTGTAAGAAACAAAGAGAATAAATTGTAGGATGTATTATATAAACAAGAATTATTTGTTTTATTCAAAACGTGTGTGAACATTGTTGTTATTTATCACGATTAATTTCGAAACATTTGTACATATTTAAATACTTTTGTTAATTTCATATAAACTAAAATCGGCACGACAAAGAAAACCACTTTTTAAAGTGGTATCACCTACAGCTTAAGTCGTACCAAAGAATGAAATTAAACAGAAACAACTAAAGTCTATATTTCTTAACTAAGGTATTTAAATACCTAGGCTGTTTTTTCAATCTCCAATGGTTCATAAAACAAAGACAAGTGTAAACAACAATATGAATTTATTACTAAAAGTTAGGTACAAACATAGTTACTTTTCAACATAATCACTGTGAAGATTGAGGTATTTGTCATATCTGTGGACGAGCTTTGCAAAACTTGTCCATGTTGGAGGCAACATTCTATATACAGGAAATTCCGAATTCCCTCTTCATAGAATGTTGCTGCCAATAACTTGACATGAGCCCTAACGTTGTTTTGAAGATCGTGTTTAATCTCAAACCTCTGCCCTCCTAGCCATTTTTTCTGTTCAGGAAAGAGGTGGAAGTCGCTCTGCGCTAAATCAGGGCTATAAGCTGGGCAGTGGCATAGCTAGGGTGGGGCAAGTAGGGCAAGTGTCCCAGGCGTCTTTCAAAGGGAGGGCAAAATCGCCAATTATTAATTTTAAAAATTCAAATAAACCAATTCATATCAAACAATCTTGTCAGCGACTCACGCTTCGCGAATGAGCGAGAGGGAATGAGTGGTACACGCAGGCGGTGCACTTGGTCGTTTGAATTCGACACTTCTCGCGCATTCTTTATTTTGTTTACATTTGATTTGTTATTCTGATTTAAATACTTCCGAGCAAGCGAGCGTTACCCCGCGTTTCTTTATGCAGCACTCGAGAAGCGCTTTACAGCGAACACACTGAAACTAGTTTGTAATTGGCCAACACTGCTCGTGACGTCCTTTCGCTACACTCTCGCTGCATAAAGAAACGCGGGGTTATTGAAGCTACTTGATTTGTTATCTAATTGTCAGTGTCAAGATAGAATCGTCTAGACATGCGATTCCCGCCTTTTCTTGTTTATTTTTATTTTACTTCAAATTAGTCGACGCTGCAGAAGTCGGTTGGAAAACGACCAGTAGTTTTGAATTCACGATAGCTGATTGGCCGCGGATCGTCGGACCGTAGCCAGACCTAGGAGAGAGCTGGGTAGCGCTGATTGGTTAATCAAACTTAACTTCAATCAGTATAAAAAGTTAGAGTTTTGGCCGGAAAAGGGGAGTTGGCCAAACGGCCTTGTTGAAGAAGGTTATGTTTGTCTCGCTGCTTCTTTAACGAACACTGGAAGCAATATACATCTAACTACATCTCAGGAATACGTTGCAAGGGGTCTTTTCGACAGACCTGTTGAGGATTAATAGATTTTTGAACTCTGATTTATTTTGTGTGTGTGTCTGAAACCTACATTGTAAATACTTAAATGTTGTAATTTATAACTCTTGTGATACATCGTAAGTTTATGTAAATTTTATTTCATGTTATAAACTTTTGTGATCTTGGAATTGACTGTCCGTGACAGTGTCTTGAACAAAAACATTGGATTTACTTTTACGGTAAGTACCTCCATATATTCATTTCTTGAATCGACATGTTCATAAATTAGATTGAGTTTCGTTTCCGAGTGGCGTTTAGCGCCAATCGGCGTCACTTGACAACAAGTCGCAAACTTGGCTAAAAACAAACAAATGAATTTTGTATTTTTTATTTTGTAATATTCTTTATTTTGTAAATTGAATGCGTAGTTAAATAAATAGATTTGACACTTTTAGTTACATATTTAGTTAAATTCACAATATTAAAAATTAAGTACGTTTATACGAAAAGTTCAATGACCTGACCCGCATTTCGCGCTTTGTATGAAGATTGAATTTCTAGTTTAATAGTTCAAAGAAACGTTGTAAAACATTGAAACTAAGGTTAGTTTATGGTTTAGCATTTATTAAGTGTTGTTCATGTAGGTGCAACAAAAATACATGAGCCAAATCAATATTTTTCCCCACAGTCGATATTAATAAATAGTTATTTATTAATCAATTTGAAGTGGCACACGATCGATTATTTGAAAAAGTTTTCGACTAGTCTACAATACTGCAAAATTTTAAATGCAACTTTTGATTTTTGTGTCCCAATCTTTAAGTTTTAAAAGCGGCTTATATTATATAATTTATTTTATTTTATAAATATATCCTTGATATTATTATTTTCAGGTTATTCCTTCAGCCCTTACTTCTCAATTATAACAACACAATATGAAACGAATATTTACAAAGCAAAAAGAGTCTGGGGCTGAAGGACAGAAAAGACGAAAATTGCAGGAGGAAGCAGTTTAGAAATCCAGAAAGTACTTCAAGTACCTTGAAAAGTCTGCTACGGGGTGTTTGATAGGTTCTGAGGAATCCAAAGAATCTCAGACTAACTCAGCAACAGATGACAAAGATATCAATTTAGCTAATTCAGAGTGTAACGAGATAACGAGCAGTGTGACTACGAGTTCTAAGGCTACAGAAGAATACGATGAATACATTAGTATTTCAGTAGGAGAAAAAGTTGGCAGAGGTGATACGGTGAATGTTGTCGAAACCAAAGACTGTCATATCAGAAGTGATTATACAGCACGATATTTGACTTCTTGAGTTTGATAAGAATACAGGGAAAACAATTCTGTTAGATTATTTAAAAACAGAAATAATTAAATTGGTTCAAAATATTTTCAAAATACTAAAGGTCCTTTCTTTTCAACAAATAACCATTGTATGAACAAAAGTTGGCTTAAGAGGAAACTAGGAAATCGTGGTGAAGAAGTGGCTCATGGCTAATCTATTTCCCGACTAAAAATCGGCTTTTTGCGTCTGTTGTCTTATTTTTTCACGATTAGATATGTGGGGACCTGAGCGAAATCCGAATCCTCACCTGGTGGGGGGCACGACCTCGGAATGCGTCAAAGTTCCAGTTGCGGAGGCGGCAAAGAAAATATACCGCGCGACAGAACAATAGAGGTGTTTTCTTTAAAGAACTGTAAGCTGAGAAGGTAAGTGAAACAATGGGTCCACAGTCGAAGCAGAGCTAGCAAGAGGAGATCCAATTCGAACTGGCTGCTGACCTTTCCCGCACCCTCCCGTGACTGTCAGATTTTCTCCCAGGTGACAAGATGAGACCAATAAGATAACGTGTCAAGGGATCAGGTTTTAGCGTTTAGTAAGGAGAGGTACACGAGAAAAAAATAAGAGGACAGTCTTGGTGGTGGTGCGCGAACGACAGGTAGTGTTCTCTGCGGGTGTGGTGATGTGAAAAATAAAAACGTACGTTATAAATATCGCAAAGGGAAAGAAAGACTTGCTGACAGAGACTGAACTTCTGGCTCGTGGGATACCGACTCAGCAACCGATCTCCAGCTAACTGCCACATCTTAAGGAGGACGTAAAACTACTCTCGAAAGGCGAGAAATTACGGGATAGGGAGAAACGACGAACTTAACAGTGCCCGAGTGACGGATAACTCCAAAAGAGACTTTAATACTCTACCGAGGCTCATCTTTGTAAGCTGTGTATAATCATTTTCCGCTGTTATTAAACACATTGTAAATGGAAAACCTATCTCCAGTGTGTCTTGCCTAGCCCACTCGTAACGGCTGATCGCGAAACGCCATCCACAAGACTCACTACGGTTGGCTAACCTCACAGATAATCAATCTTCATTAGAGCACAAAAAATGAATTTACCCACTGGAAAGCACCTGAATGGCTCACTACACATGAAAATACGAAGAACCATCGTGAGTGTTTCACCCAGTGGAAGGAAATAAAAAGAAATTTTGCAGCTAATAAAGGGATCATTGACGCTGAACTTCAAACCCAGATCGAGACAGGAAAACAAAAGTGGCGTAACGTATTAAAAAGAATCCTTCACTGTATCAAATTTCTTGCTTCTCAAAATCTTGCATTACGAGGTCACAGGGAGTCACTCACTACATGCGATAGAACCGAATCCAGCAATGCTGGTAATTTCTTTGGATTAATAAAACTCTTGGCCATATTCGGCACTGTCATGAATAACCATCTTACTCATGTGAAAAATAATCCCGGAACCATATCTTACTTTTCACCTCAAGTTTAAAATGAGTTCATTCATCTGATGGTGACAAGTATTCGCCAAAGTTTATTGCGAAGCATTCGCAAATCAAAATCCTATGGTCTCATGTTTGACTCGACTCCTGATAAGGCACATCGTGAGCAGATTTCAGAAATAGCGAGATATGTAGAGGTTTATTTTGAGAGAAAATCAGTTCGCATTAGAGAGCCCTTTCTTGGTTTCATCCAAATAAGTCAAAAGGATGCTGGAAGTTTAGTTGACGAAATACTTAAACAGCTAGGGAAAGATGATATGAATCTACAGGATTGACGTTCACAATGTTACGATAACGCTGCTGTGATGGCTAAGCACGGAACTGCAGTTCACCAAAGAATAAGCGAAAGGAATAATTTGGCAATATTTGTGAATTGCGATAATCATTCACTCAATTTATTCGGTGTACATGCAGCCAAGCAGGACACTTTCATGGTTACGTTTTTTGGAACTATTAAAGCTCTACGTAATCTTTACTTATTCCACTCTGCGCTGGGAAAAACTCAAAAACTGCGTGCCTGTGGTTGTAAAATCCGAGTCCGAAACAAGATGGAGTGCAAGTGTTGAAGCAGTTCACAAATATCTTGAAGATATGCTGAACCTTCTCCAAGATATGACAGACAATAGCAATCAAACCACTGAAACAAGTGAGGCTAGACTTCTTCATAATCGCATGTTGTCCTACGATTTTCTGATATTAAGATTTTGGAACGATGTACTCGCTTTCATTGACCCTGTCCAAAAGTGGCTCCAGGACGCTACTATAAGTTTTCATAATGCTGCCTTGGACATAAAAGTCCTCTGAGACTATTTTTCAAATGAAGGAGAGAAAGTAGTTAATGAGGCATTAAAAAGGGGAATTTAATCTTTGCCAGGAATCGGATGTAGCCACGGAAAGGCGTCGAAGGCGAAAAAAATGTATGGCTGCAGAGAGTGTGTCAGACGCAGGGTTGACCACTAAGGAAGAAATGGAACGAGTAATGAAGGGATTACTGGATCGTATTGTGTGTGAAATGAGTGAAAGGTTTAGTCATTTGCATGAAACTAACGCCAAATTTAGATTTCGGTTAAAATGCATTTAGGTAGTCCAAGATGGTGGCTCGTCGGTTAAGTATTTTTTTATGTAATGAAAGCTTAAAAATGATGCTTTCAGTACCTTCTTTCAAAGTACTGAAGATCGCACTGAAAAAGTTAAAATTTCCAGAAAAAAAACTTTTCATAAAAAAACAGCAAAATGCATGGGGTGCACCTGCACCCTGCGCACCTAACGGAGGAAGTTTTATTAGCACGACCACTGGAGGGAGTGGAGCCGAGTTAGTGTACTGAAAAAACGGTCATTGCCTGATATCGAATCAGTCCTAATACAAATGACGAATAAAAGCATAGAAAGCGTATAAGTAAGATTTTTAAAACCAATAAACGGAAAGAAGGTGTCCCATAGACTTAGCATTAAAGGTTGAAAAGTGGAGTTTTCTGGAAATATTTATTGCTAAATTGTCTTGAAAACATGTTTATTTGTTTAAATGACATCAAACAATTTTTCATTAGCAAATTAAAAGTGAAAAAACGATAAAAACAAGTGATTTTATAGCGATTTTATAGTGACTGTTTACGTAAGTCGAAGTGGTAGTCTGCGAGACATGGCATTTCGCGGGAATTTTTCTGACAATTGTTTTTACTGGTGAATCTAATAACAGACAAAGAAAGTAATCAATTACAGTGTAAAAGAAGTTAACAATCGATGTTATCTGGTAATAATCCGCCTTTTTATCTCTAGTTGCTGTAGAGTTTTGGGGGGTGTACTTTTGGAAATACTGAAATATTTTTGGTCCGGGGTTTGTGACAAAGCATTTTATGGTTGGAACAGTTAAAAAAACACATACGGGAACACGATTCAACGGTTAGATAGCAACAGACTTGTTTACAGTTTGAAAAATAGACTTTTGAAGTTGACGAATTTTTTCCCTGAAAAATTCTCGAAACGTAATACTTTTTTGTTTTCGTTATAAATAAACAAAAATGATATATTTTAAGTAGTATTGTTGATTAATACATCAGAAACACAATCCCACTAACGTCAAAAACGAAAAAATCGCGAAAAATATTTTGATTTTTTCAGTAACAACTTTAGTTTCACACACCCCACCATGTTTGACCCCCCGCGCGCCTAACGCCAGGTTAATGTTACCTGTAGTAGTAGCGAAGTTGGCGACAGGGGAAATTCTAGATTGCAATGGAAAAATTCTTTTTCTCTACATTCTATACGGTGACGGAAAATTTTTTCTACCCTACGTTTGACATGGGTGCTTCTTCCCTGTAACCTCGAAACGGTGTCGCGAGATTATCGGGCGTGATTCGAACTCCTCCTATGATAATCTCGAACGAGGATTTCGTTATCGAGTAATAAAATTCGTAGAGGGTGCTTTGACGTAATTAATCGAAAATTATGCAAATTTTGTTTTTTCCCGAAAGTGGAGTATGCGTGTTGAATTGTTCGAAAAGATATTATTTCGACGTTTGGATACTTTTGGGATTTTTTTCTATTATAAGGTAAGTAATAATAATATTAATAATTTTTCTTGTGAATTTAGCGATCGAAATTTATTTATTGGAAAATTGGCTGAGCGATTTTTGCAATTTTTGGATAGATATTTTTCACAAGTTAGTCGTGTCGAATTGCTGTTTAGAATCGGTCTAATTTCGGAGTGTACTGGGCAACCTTTTTATCAGTCTTCTGAACTAGACAAAAGAATTGATGGCGGACCGAAATTTGCCGTAAAACTGGGTCTCCAACACATCGAGGAAGTTTGCCAGAAATGTGGCCAAACATGCAAATTGAGTTATCGCGGCGACCCGAAATCGTGCGTGATGCGTTGCCGAAAATGCTGGCAGAATAGTTCGGCTTTCGAAGGAACGTTCAAAGGGAAATGTGACAATATGTCACGGGCAAATCTTTTGACATTCGTATGGCACTATATTTGTTTAGAGTGCACGACGAGTAATTCGGCAATTTCCTCGGGTATTTCTAAAAAAGCAGGCATAAACTGGTCGAACACATCCCGGTCACGGAATAAGAACCAGAGACTATTTTCCGGTTGCTCCCGCACCTAATGTCAGCAAGAAAGAAAAAAAATGCAAAAGAAAACACAAGACAAAGGTGAAAAAAAAGAGAAGAGTGTTAAAACGAAAGGGAAAAGAAGAGCAGGCTGCCTTGTCACATACCGGAGTGTCAAGTTCAGTCAACAGGAAACGTGGAAAAAGGGAAAAAGCTTAGTAACAAAGTAAGTTATCCTATTTTTTATTTGTACTTTTCAGTATTCTTATTATAGAACGCAGGGTAGAAATAATCTCCCGGTCGCCATATAAATGTACGGTAGAAAGAAAAATTCCCCGTCGCCATCTATAATGTAGGGAAGAAAAAATTCCTTGTCGCCATCCGCCATCTTGGACTACCTAGGTGCATTTTAATCTGGATTTCTTCCAGATGTTAAAACATTGTGTTACAGCACTGACGACTGCGACGATTTAAAAAGAAATGTAAAGAATTTGGAATTTGTATGATTGCACTGTTAACGGGGAACAGTTATACGAAGAAATATTAGATGTTCGAATGCTAATATCTACAAGAAAAAACATCAACATAAAGAAATCTGAAGAGCTACTTGAATTTATTGTGCAGTATTGGGATAAAAGTGTTTTTCCGAATCTGCGTATTTCCATTCAAATTCTGCTCACCATTGCAGTATCCATCGCAAATTGTGAGCGATCTTTCAGTAAGTTAAAATTAATACTTTCGTATTTGCGGACTACAATGGGTCAAGAAAAATTATGCGACCTAGCTTTGCTCAGTGTAGAGCGAGAAGAAACGGAAAAAACTGATTTCGAAAACATCATCGATATCTTTGTGTCGCAGAAGGCCACGAAGCTTCAATTGTAAGTGTAAAGGATTAACGGACTCACTTTCGTTGTAAAATAGAAAATAAATATGTTTTGTAAGTAAGATTTATGACTATTTTATTTAGTGTATCTTTTTTTTATATTAAGATAATTTACGAAGGAGCGCAACTTTGATGAGTGGCCTACACGCCATTTTCGATTGCTACGCCCCTGAAGCTGGGTGTTTAAAGGTGGTGAAGATTTTAACCTTTCAGACTTCCACCTAGCTTGGAACTTTTTAATGTGTGAAGACTTCCAACTCTTTCCAGAACTGAAAACGTGGTTAGGAGGGCAGAGGTTTCAGACTAATGATGATCTTCAAAACAACGTCGTTAAAGCCATATCAAGACATTGGAGGCAACAGTCTATGAATAGGGGATAGCAAAGCTCGTCCACAGATATGACAAATTCCTCAATCTTTACGGTTATTATATCGAAAAGTAACCATGTTTGTACCTAACTTTTGGTAATAAATTCATTTTGTAATTTACACCTGTCTTTATTTTATGAACCATCGAATGTTGAAAACACGCCTCCATACAAATATGCATTATTGTTTGAATTCTTAGTTCATTACAAGGGAGTAAAAGAAACAAAAATTAGTATTAATAATTAACAAATTAATAATTTAGTACAACATAACACAAAATAAAATATAGAATAATATCAGTTTTTGAAAAGGACGATTTATTAATAACATCTTTTCAAGACTTAAACCTTAATAAATACATGTCTCTACCAACTTTAAATTTAACACAATGAAAAAATACATCTCTCTACCAACTGTAAATTTAACACAATGAAAAAATACATGTCTCTACCAACTCTAAATTTAACACAATGAAAAAATACGTTTCCAACTTTCGTATACTTGCATAAATACAGTTAGTACATATTTTTCAGGATCGATTGTTAATCTGCTATTATACGTGCAGATATAATTTTGACTGCAACTCAAATGTTAGTTCAAAGGTTAGTTGTTCAGAAACCATCTTTCTCTAGGTGATATTCGACCTCCCTTTTTAAATACCATTATCTTTGTTTTTGAAACATTTATAGTTAATCCATAGTCACGGCAAAATTCCTCTAGGTTTAAAATTTCTTTTGTTGCATTAGCGCAGAGTCAGCCAAAATTACAGCGTCATTGGGATACATTAGTGCATGTATCTCAAATTGATCAGAGAGAGAAATCCCAGGTAAACCAGACACAGTAAGTGGGACCATTGACATACGAATTAAAATGCAGCAGGCTCAAAGCCTCACCCTGCAAAACTCCTATGTCGACACAAAGTGAATCAGTTGTTTCGGAGATTATTTTCTCTTTTGCAGTGACTTTAGAGTATATATCAATAACAAGCTCTAGAAACTGTTTATTTATATTCATTCTTTCTAGTAGAGACCATAAAACTTTATGATTGACAGTATCGAAGGTAGATCGAAAATACACAAAATCAGCATAAAGTTTTCCTCTGTTTTTTGCAGCTTTAACTGATCGGCTACGTCGAAAACCTACTTGCTCCTGACACCAAATTTCTTATTTAAGTATTCATTCTTCTAGTCTTTTATGTAATAAGGATATAAATAAATTTCCAATTATAGGAACCAAGAAAATAGAACGATAATTTTTCAGGTCATCAACATCACCATTCTTATAAATTGCAATAATTAGAGATTTAATCCAAGCTTCTGGAAAGCTATAATTTCTTTTAATACTGTTAAAGTGTTCCAATACTGTAAGAATTTCTGCGAAAAACATTTTATGTATTCTGTTCGAATAAGATCAGATCTAGGTGAGGTGCCAGATTTAAAGCAATTAATTGCTCTGTTTCTCATTTCCAATGTGAAATCTGAGAAACATTCCTCGCTTATTGGAAATACTGTATATATGTCCATAGACAATTGTTCTTCATTAATATATACATAATGATCTTTAGAAAATATACAAAATTATGTATATATTAATTTTAGAAAAATTAATATATACAAAATGATCTTTAAATTTTCTAAAGATCATTTTTCTCTGACCGCCAGGTGGCGTCAAGTTTAAACAGCGCTTTGCTTTGGTTCTGGTTTTATTTTCATATTTAATATATTTTCCACCTCTTTATTGACAATTGTTTTTTCTTATTTTGGCTTCTTAACCGTTGCTGTGCATGTGAGTACCAATTTCTGTTCTTACTTCGTTGCTAGACAACCTTACTGTCGACCACGTGGCTTGGTGAGTTAGCTAAGCCTAATCTGCAGCACGATGCCGGGGCGCAAATCGAAAGCCACCCCAGAAAACGTGTCTGCAACCTTAAATGAAATATCGAAACTTGGATTTACGGAAGTCATCAACCAACTTAAAAGTATTTATCAGCCCATAGTGAATAAACGCCCACTTAACCAACAAGAAAGTTACACAATAGATCAGTTAATACAAAGAATAACTGACATTCACTTATGCTGTTTAGACAAATACAATGTGGTACAAGAAGATATAGTTAAACTACAAGAGGATAAAATTCAACATCAATCACAACTAAAATCATATGCAAATGCTGTCAAAGCTTCAAGAGAAAAAGTTCATAACCAGCCTGGTCAAGCACAAAAAAGGGAGACATTAATATTAACTCCAGGGATTAAAAACTCACAAGTGGACAGAAATACTGTCAGAAGTCACTTAGAAGCTGTTCTAAAACCAGCAGCCAATGGTATCAGGATCGACTCCTGTCTAGTGCAGAAAGATGGGAAAGTCAGCCTACAATTACCCAACACTGCCAGTGTCGATAAAATTATTGATCTCATCAATAACAATCATGACTCTGAATTCAAATTTTCGGCAAGCAAGAAAACTAAGAGAAAGCCTTTAGTTCAAATCCACCATGTGTGCTCTAACTTAAATAAAGAGGAGTTGATTAACACTGTCACTGCACAAAATGACAACTTAAAAAATATACTAGAAGAAAAAGATCAAATACTACAACCACTATTCTCCTTCAGATCCAAGGCAGACTCTGCTCAGGAAAAAACATGGGTTTTCTTGACCTCACCTCAAGTTCATCAAAGTTTACTGAAAAACAGAAGGGTGTATATAGGACTTAGATCTCATCAAGTCCTCAACTACTTAGGAATCAAACAATGCTACAACTGCTGCAAATTTGGTCATATTGCTTCAAAATGTGTACCGGAACAACCTGCCTGCTCACACTGTGGTGTAGAGGGTCACAGCTATAGAACCTGTATGGAAAAGACCAAGTCGTCTGTTATTAAGTGCATCAATTGTATCCGATGGGCTAAACGACTAAAAATGAATGTTCAAAATATTTCTCACAAAGCCACTGACCCAGAATGTCCTGTATATTTAAAAGTAAAATCAAAACTTATTGAAAATACGGACTATGGAGAGGCCACATACCAAGAAACATATTAAAATTGTCCAATTTAATGTCAATCACTCCAAAGCAGTCACAGGTAATCTGGCAAACTACTTAATAGTTAACGACATAGATATTGCTCTTTTACAGGATCCCTACGTATACAATTCTAAAATTGTTGGCTTTCCTAGGGGTTTCAAGATTCTCTCTGCAGCAGTCCCTAATCCCCTAGCTTGCATTATTATATGCAACCCAAATATCCCCATACTGCAGCTTACCCAGCTATGTAATGAGTTCTGCACCGTAATATCTATTACTCTGGATACTGTTATGTTCTTATCATCAGTTTATTGCTATCCCAGCCTGCCTCTGAATGATGCTATCTCTTTTTTGGAGGAAGCCTACAAAACAATTGATAAAAATAGGCTACTGATTGGTGTTGACTCCAATGCCCGTAATCCACTATGGCATGACATCATAGAAAATAGCAGGGGTACCCTTTTTGAAGAATTCCTAGATAGACATGTCTTTACTGTGATAAATGAGCCAAGTGAACCTACTTATGACTCCATCCTGGGCAAAAGCTGGATTGATTTAACTATCACTGGCTCCTCTCTGGCTAAAAACATCACTTGCTGGTCTCTGATTGACCAGGAAATGCTTTCTGATCACAGAGCCATCTCCTTTTGCATTGAACAGCAGCACAGGCTTTGCCTCACAAAAAGTAACTCCTTCAATTTGAGAAAGGCAAACTGGCATATGTTTCAGGATCTAATCCAAGTAGAACTGGATAATTTTAGTACACAAACCCCTCTTAACACTGAAGAGGAAATTGACAAATGGGTGTCAAAGCTAAATGATATTCTGAAAAGTGCAGCAGAAAAAGCCATTCCCAGAAAAGTCCCCCTAAAGAAGGCTGTGCCGTGGTGGACCCCAACATTAACATCCCTGAGAAAACAGGTCAATTCTCTTAGGCGCAAATTTCAAAGACAGAAAAATCCCCTATTGAGAGTCAATCAAGAAATTGAATACAGGACAGCAAAAAAGAAATATATCAGAGAAATGAAATCAGAAAAGCTGAAATCTTGGCAAAACTATTGCAATACAAGGGGAAATATTGATCCATGGAAAAACATTTACAGGATTCTGAACAGGAGCAACACGGATCATACACTTCTGGCACAAATAGATAACTCCCAGCATAGCTATGATATCAATTCTGCTTTATCAGCCCTGGCTGCACAACTCTTCCCTGGTGACAATTACACGGATGACTCCTCTGAACATAAATCCATCAGAACAAATTGGCTAAGTGTGCATTCAGCCCCAACCGTAATAGATCACTACTTTTCCACCTTTGAACTCAAGAAAGCACTTTTCTCCATGGGACCTCATAAGGCTCCAGGAGGTGACGAGATCTATGCCAAAATGCTTCAGGAGTGTTTCAACATTTTAGAACCTTTTCTTCTCAGTCTGTACAACTCCTGCCTAAGTCTTTCTTACTTTCCTGCTCACTGGAAAATTGCCAATGTCATCCTTATCAAAAAACCAAGAACTGAAAATACCGACCCCTCCAAGCTGTATAGACCAATTAGCCTTCTTCCAGTAATGGGCAAGGTTTTTGAAAAAATGATTTTGGGCCGTCTTGAGTGGCTTGCTAATAAGCATCTCTGGCTCGACCCAAACCAGTATGGCTTCAGGAAAAGCAGAAGTGCTGAGGATGCTGTCTATGCCTTGACACAACTCATAGAAGAGGGACTGAGTAACAAAGTTTATACCGCAGCTATCTTTTTGGACATTAAAGGTGCCTTCGACAACTGCTGGCACCCAAGCATTATCAACGAGCTCTCCCAACTAGACTGTCCCAACTATCTTGTCAAGCTGGTCTCCTCCTTTTTAACTAACAGGAAAATAAATCTGTCTTATCATCATCACTCTGTTAGTAAACTCCTAACAAAATCTTGCCCTCAAGGTGGTGTTTTATCTCCTTTCTTATGGAACCTAGTGGTCAATTCCTTTCTGAAAACCAAATGTGACAAAGCAATAAGTGTGCAAGCCTATGCCGACGACCTCGTCATTGTGTGTCAGCATAGGGACACTGCTTTTTTGGAAAGTAAGCTAAACGAAATGTTGAGTAAAGCTTCCAAATGGGCCTATCTTAATAAACTCCAGTTCTGTACTTACAAGACCAAAGCTATGCTTTTCACAAACAAATACAAATTTTCATACCCCAAGCTTTTATTAGATAGTGACTCAATCGAATGGGTAGACCGGCAAAAGTACCTGGGAGTAATCCTTGATACTAAACTTACATATAGTTACCACATTGATTATATCTTGGCTAAAGCCAAGAAAATAAACTACATGCTGCAAAAATGTGCTAGATGCACCTGGGGCCTAAATCACAAAGCTTATAAAACTCTGTATAATGGGGCAATACTACCAATGATACTTTATGCGGCTTCTAGCTGGGGACATGTAACGAGTAAAGTTACAATTGCAAGCAAATTACTCTCTCTCCAAAGACAGTTTGCCATCAAAATTTCAAAGTGCTGCAGGACTGTTTCTACAAATGCCTCTCTGATTCTAGCAGAGCTCCTTCCTTTACCTCTCTGTATTGAAGAAAAAGTTCTTCACTATTACACCAGAACCGCAAACATCAAAGTTCAACAACGGTCTCTGCTCTTATCTACGGCTATTCACATGCTTCCACACTGCAACTTCTCCACCAACTGTGATCATCACCCTGTAAGCAGGGTTATCCCCAGGGTGCACGTGGTGCCATCTGCTTCCACCCTAGATGTCCATGCTGACATTAACATCTACACAGATGGGTCCAAAGGCTCCCTTCATGTTGGCTCAAGTGTCTGCATTTATCTTCAAACTGATTTACTTTGCCCAAAATATGTTAAAAGGTACAGGTACCCCCCGTACACCACCATCTATCAAGCTGAGGAAGATGCTGTCTACCGGGCTGTTCAGTGGGCCACCTCACTTCCTAACAAAACTCTTTCTTTCAACATCTTCAGTGACTCTCAGTCTGTCCTAAAGGCCCTCTTAAATCCCAACTGCAACAGCAACAAAATCGCATACATCCAGCATCATATTGTAAATCATGTCAATAGGATAACTTTTATTTTTGTTCCTGGTCATACTGGCATTATGGGAAATGAAAAAGCCGACCTCGAGGCTAAGTCAGCTGCAAAGGACACCGACTTGGACTATACACTCATTCCTCTCTCACGCAACAGCCTCAAAAATTATATCCGTGCCAATGCTATGCAGAAGTGGAACCAGCAATGGGTGAGCAGTAAGACGGGTAAAATAACCAGACTGTATTTCCCTAGTGTTGATAGCAGACTCTCTTCACCACTTAGATTTCTGTCGTTTACTACTGCTCAACTTCTTACTGAGCATGGTAATTTTAGGAGCTACCTGGCGATGTATAACCGGGCAGAAACTGCCTTTTGCTTTTGTTCCACAGGAAACCTTGATACTGTTGACCATATGATCTACCATTGTCCTATTTATGATCAAGATAGACTCATAATGAAATTAGAAATCTTCATGCATGGTTTCAGGTGGCCATGCCCACTGGATAAACTTGTACAGAAGCCTCTTTTTGATACCTTTTACAGTTATATTCAAAATATATGGAAGAAAAGACTTTTCATAATTTCTAATTTCTAATATTACTTTTAGTCCTCAATGAAAGCAGAACTTTCTATTTTTATGTTTACTCTGAATCATTTATCTTGTTTTATGTATCTTAGTGTTATACTCCCATAGGAGTGGTGCACTTATCTAATAAAAAAAAAAAAAAAAAAAAAAAGATCATTTTTCTTTTCAAAGGGATTCTTGAACTATAAATCGATAAACTTTAATTGTTAGCCAAGATATTTTAGAGCTATTACATGTCAGCAGTCTACTATTTATGTTCGAAAAATACGCTTGTCTTTTCTTTAGACATAAACGTTTGTAGTCTTTTAAATAGTTTTAATATAAAATATAATATCCATTTGTATTTTAATTTCTAGTCTTCTTAAATAATTTCCACAAATTTTTCCTTATGGTGTAGCACTCATTGTCATACAATTTATTTGTTATATGAGTGTTACTTGGTGCAGAGTTAATATTATAGATTAAATCCAGAGATTTTGCTGCTTTAGTTATACATACTACTAAATTTTCAGGTATGCGGGTTTTTCCATAGTCACCTAATAAGACGTTATCTAATCTAACAGAAAGTGAGGATTTAATTTCATCCATCCATATTGCATGCTTACTTAATTGAAGTTTTGTTATATTATTGACCTTTGGGTGTCATTTGTTAGTAAATTATCATTTTTTTCAATTTTTTTGTTTTCTGTCATTAAAAAATGGTATGTATTATGTATGTCACAATGGATCTCTACCTGTACAAAATGCAAACTGTTCTGTTCATGTAAAAATGGTTTATTTGACTGTTTTTGTACAATAATTGACATTTTATATTTACATATGACATTCTTCGAGCAATTTTTATTTGTCACAAGGCACTGATGGATTTTGCATTTGATACAGTACACTGTAGCTCACAAAGTTTTATTTTAGTGCATTTGGCAGCAGTGATTTTTGCCATTTGCAATGATTTCTGGCATGTGTTTTGCTCCACTTTTGCATTGTATTTTTCTGGGATGTAAAGTTGGAGTATTTTTTTATTACTTTCCTTTTTTTCGTCATCTGCACTGTTCATGTTTTTATTTTCTGTACTATCTGAATGTAATAGCCATTTTGACACTTATTTTAAATTTCAAATATTGAAGTGTGTTTTTCTTTCTCTTTTTTATTGCTCTGCTATCTCTTCTGTAGGCTATCCAAAAATTGTTTTCATTTCATTAGCAGTAAAGTTCAAAAGTTTTTCCGGGTGAATCAGTGATATTTGATTTGTGCATGTCATCATCAAGCAATGACATCAAAGAGATTCTCAGAAATATAATTCAAGAAATATTCTTAAGACTCACACTCGTTACCCTTTCAGGGTTCTTCTTGAAATGCAGGAGCTGGTAGCAAGGGCTTAAGTTTATTTGTATGGCGCCATGGTGGAGTCTGTTACTGCACTGATGTCAAGAAATCTTCCTCTATTTACATAGCTGAAGCATCATTTTCATCATTGTCAAATGTATCATCTAATGACTTACATTGTTCAGGACAGTTTGGTTGATAAACGTTCTGACTGGTTTAAATGTTCGGTCACTGTCTTCATCACTAAACCAGCCTTCCAGTCCACACAAATTTATATCAAATATCAAGTGTCCTATCATGTTCCTTCCTTATTACATCTATTGACACTGAAAAAATTATAATAAATGTCAATGATTTAGTTTTAATATATGATTTATGATATTAATAATTTATAAATTCTTAACAAACAAAATCCTGCTGACCAGATAAATAACCATACAAAACCAAATCACAGAAATTCATTTAATAAAAAATTAAAATAAATAATAAAATACATATTGCTGACTAAATGACAAAATAACTATAAAAGTAAATAACTTGCCAATATGAAAACAGTTCATAGGCTGTAATGTAATTATTGTAACACTAAGAAACAACGTGTCATATACTACATATTCAAAAGTTAGCTCTTGTCATGAAATACTGTTATTAATATAGTTTTTAAAAAATACTTTTAAATAATCTTAAAAGTCTTCTGAACATAAACACGTTTAAATTGTAAGATTATAATTAATAGTAATAGAGAAAAATGAATACTTACATGAAACAGTCATACTTCTGATCACTTCCAAAAACATGTGCTCAGAAAATCACTTATATTTTCCATTATCTCTATCACAGTAGGATGCATGTGGTCTAATAAGCTTCACTAAACTCTAGTGATAAAAGAAATAACTAATATAATTGATTAGCAAGCAAAAAAGAAAAGCTGCTTCTCATTCTTTGGAAGGAAAATTGTGTGTCATATACGACACACAATTTTCCTTTTAAAGAGCATCCCAAGAGGTTAAAAGTTGTATATTAAGTAGACTAGATGATACTAATGAAATCGTTGTTAGTAGAACTGGTGAATGATCTGAGCCTATTTCTTTTAAAACACTTAAATCATTTCTTGTGATACTATCACAAAATCAATGAAACCTTCAATTGCATGATAAGTAAAATTATCTTTTTCGTCTCCTGGTAATAAACCGTTTAAACAAACAAGATTGTTATCTTCACAAAAATTATATAAAATGTTTTCTCTATCATTAACAATTTGATCCTTCCAGGCTCATAAAGTATTTTTCCAAACTCCAGTTTTTCCAAAACATGACAAAGAATCAGGGTGTCTCATTCCAGCGTTAAAATCAGCACATAAAATAAAGTTAGTTTCAGGTAGCAGGTAATTTCCTATAAGCATTAATATATTTTTAAAATCGTCATCAAAATAACTGTCAAGCGGAATATAAGACACTATTAGTTGGATATTTGTGAACTTTTTAGTGACTAATTGTAAAATCAAAACAAATCGTCATTGGAATCTAATTTCTGCTTAAGAAATTATATCTAGTCTAAGTCCAACAATTAGATCACCACTGGGTCTTCCAGGTCCTTCACAACCGTGTGCTACCTGATGGTAAATTTTATATTTATCAGAGAACATTCATTCAATATCAGGTGAAGTACGCCAAGTTTCCACTAAACAGATTATATCTATCTTATGTATTAAATTCCAGAAGTTAGGAAAGAAATATTTATTATTTAGACCTGCTATATCGTAAAAAAGAATTTTCGCCTCATCGCCATTGTCCATATAAATCGTTATGCTGATTGTAAATCTCCTTAATTTCATTATCTTGTTTCTCATTAAACGATATACAGTCAAACCTGTTTTTATGCGGGGGATAGGGACCGCATTAAAAAAAACGCATTAAAAAAAATCTCACGAAACTTCACGAATGGCTGTAAATAATAGTTTTCGCAACACAATTAAAAAAATAATTTTTTTATGCGGTCAACAGGGACCGCATAAAAAAAGTCTCACATAGAAAATAACTCAAAACCGTACGAAATAGAATTTATTGACAACAGATGTCAGCACTTGACTGCATCGTCTGGTCTATCGTCTGTTTTACATATTTTTTGTCCAGGTGGTGTTTTGTTGACTTAAAAAGTAAATTATTTCATTTTTCGCATATTCATGCAATAATATTACTATAATAAGTGCATTTAAGCTATAATAAGTCAACGTGAGACATGACGAATCGCACGAGACTAGTCGCCAACTATACCGCACAAATTAAAAATTCGCATTAAAAAAATCGCACAAATAAAAATCGCACATAAAAAGAGCGCATAAAAACAGGTTTGACTGTATTCCTAAATCAGGTTGTTCATTATTCGTTTGAAAAATTTCACCTTTATAATTACAGGAGAATATCTTAAGGTCCACAATTAATTTATTATATCACAATTTTCCGTTAATAGTTCCTTTGGAGCGCATTTCTTTACCATAAAGTCTTAATCTGCTTGTGATACCTCTAGAATTTGGCGAGTAATCATCATTTATAAGTACATTTGAGCCTTTCAAAAATTTATAAAAAATATAATATTTTTATAAATGTTTGATTTATCTTCAAAGTTAATTCACAAATAACCAATCAATCTTTTTGCATTATGTTTAAATTTTTCAATTCGATAATCACGTTTAATATTCACATCCGTAACCTGCAGGTTATCATTAAATAATTTTTGAACTATGCATACGTAATCATCAATTTTGTCGCCATCTTCTAAACCCGAATATTTCTTCTTTCTTTGTCATCCAATTTCATAAAGTTTTCATATAAATTATTACATATTACATTTATTTCCGTATTTGACTTGTCAGTTCTGACAACCTTCTTCTTTATCATTTTCAAGGACAGAGAATCTGGATTCAAGATTTACTAGAGCAGTACCCATGGTTGCATTCATGGTTGCATTCTATCTAATCGTTCTAAAAGGATTTGTAATTTATTATTTGAAGAAGCTTGTAGCTTCAACAGTCTAATTCCTTCCTGAACGTTAATCTGTTTTTCGGCACTTATACAAGATAGAATCAATTCTTAGGTTGACTCACCTGTAACATTTTCCTCACTTCCAATTCGTTTCTTTACGTTACGTGTTGATCTATCCTGGGATAAAGGTGAAAAATTTTTCTTTACTGTGATGAAAATTCAATCATTTTCCAAAAAGATGATGATAATAAGTCAAGTTGCAAGAAAGCAGAGAAATTCGCACCAACAGCCACAACCGGTGAACAGCACCTCCCCCCCCGGGGTACAAATATTTTAATCGCGTCATCTTTGCATATTCAGTTACTACAAACATCCCAAACATATTTCTATGTTTTTTGTCAACTGCAGCACGTAGATCATGCGCGCTTATTTTGTGTTTTAAGTACTGAATCACGTTTTCATCATCATCATCTGCACAAAGATTACAGAACCAATGGTTTTTCCCTTTTTAACATTTTCTTTTCCATTCTTTATATTTTTCAAGTTCTCCTTTCCTTTTATTCTTTGATCTTGCCTTTCTGGTTGCCTCTGGAGTGCGTAAAGACAAATAAGAGTTATCTTTCATGAATTTATAATATTAATTTTTCTTGCAGTTCTTTTTTCTAGATTATCTGCATGTTTAAGTTAACTCACTTTTTCTCCATATTTGGAGTCAGGTGTTTAGGCCTTCTAAATTTTTTCTTATTTAAACCCTTTCTACACGTCCATAGCGTTACGAACAAACGGATTTTTAAACCCTCGGAAAAAAATTTTTTTGGTAATTTTCAGATGTTTTTTAAGTCTTCAAATTGTTTAAAAATCTTTTTACCTGCGCGAAAAAATTTTATTGCGATTTTAATTAACTATTAATGACGCGCGATTAACACTTAATTGTTTTTATGGGATTTTTTATTAAATTTCATTTATCATTCTAAAGTTCTAGTACACAGATTTTACTGCGGTAAAGTTATTTAACGCTACTTTCTGATGTCAAAAATGGCATCCAATAGTTTTTTAATTTTTCTAAATAATACATTTTATTATATATATATTTAATTAAGTCGGGGGTCGGAAATCACAATGAAAAAACATAATTTTTGAAAAATGTATAGAAATATACCGCCAACTAGTATTCACCCTACTTTAGACCCTTCACCTCCTGAAGCATTTATGGGAATGTCCTGGGAAAGACGAAACCAGCTGTTTTCAAGGTCATCCAGCTGTAAACACAATAACACATAGGTGTCAAATTTCGCACAAAGGCGAGACAAAAGAAATTAAACTTTGAATCTTTCTCTTCAAAATTAACACATTTCTTTTGGTTTGTTTTTGTTTTTATGTTTAATTACATTAAAATTAAAAATTCCTGAATACTCGTGGGATGACAAGGGGTTAATCCTAGTGTAGCTTTGTACAGTTACTGTTGGGATTTTATATTGTGTTTCATTAAATTCAATATCACCACGGCTAATTCGTTTAACGCCTTGTCCCTATGTTATTGTTTCCCATTATAAATTCGTTTTGATATGTTTATGGTCTACAATAAAACAAAGATACATTAAAATCAAAGCAATGATATACTGTTAAATTTACTTTTTTACTTCTACTGACACTCGGCAAATGAAAGTTAGTAACAGAAAATAATTCCTTAATTCGTACCGATATGATTTTGAATTCTTTTATAGCTACAACTTAAGACACGAATTACATTTCAAATAAACATAAGAAAACATTGAATAAGGCTATTGTTACTTCGTTTCTACTCGAAACAAAAACGAAAATCAAGATACTAAGATACTACGGAATAAACACTTAAAAAGAAACATGAATTTATCAGTAATTTACTTGCTACAAAGTTACCAAACTTATTTGTTGAGAAAATTCGATACTACGCCGTCGGTGGCAGACTCTCACTCTGAAAACAAATATGTTTAATTAAAGTGTACATGTTATCCGCAATATTAAATTCAAAATTTAAACTGTACGATTTAGGCAGTGAAACGAGTTGAGCAACTTCACCAGAATAATTCGAATGTTTGCTACTAGTTTAAAATAACAGTTAAAAACACAGAATAAAGTAATAACAAATTATTGGGTTAATAATTTCTCATAAGAATCATCTGCAGATAAAATAAGTTACATGAATAAATTTTAAGAAATGTAATTATAAATTTGCCTACATCCAGCTGTAGGTAAAATGTGACTTGTTAAAAATCATTTTCATTTAACTAACAATGGAGGAAAAGTTTGCACACAAAGTTTGCAAATTATGCGCACAATAAATAATACGAATTATTCTCCAACTATTTTTTTCTCCTACATCCTTTAAATAATTCCCGCTGTTTTCCCTGATGAGCAAAAAATTATTTTCTTATTATGTATTAAAATAAAATCGAAATAAAACCAAAATCATAAAATTATTTAAACATGACAATTAAGTATAACAATTTAAAAATCAATTTTATTGCAATTTCATAAATTGTTAAATTTTATAGTATTTTTCTAAAACATTCTAAACAATTTTTATATCACAAAGCATATAAAAAGTTAAAATATATAACTACGAAACAAGATATTCACCTTTCCTGATCCAACAGGTCCTATAACAGTTAATAATTCTCCACGTTCTACGTTTATAGATATATCATTTAATGTTGGCTGAGATTCCTTTTAAAAATTAAAAAGATAAAGTAACTACATTGTATATAAGTAATCTTATACGTTACAAATTAGAAATAATATACCATAAAATACGTAAATATTATATTTAATAAAGAAGCTGATAATTTATACAACCTCAAATTAGTGTCAGGTTATTAATATATATATTAAAGGTACACTATGTTATGACAATTGTTTGTATACCAGAAGTTTTGCAATCAATTCTGTTTGTAAAATATAGTCGCTAATCCAGCATTGGCCGATAAAAAAATACATTATATCTTGTCCCGTGTTATCCCTCAGTTTGTGTCTGGAATCTGTGAGATGCCAATACAACGTTTTTAAGCATTGGTTTTTCTAGAATTTTTGAAAAATCTTAAATTATTCGTTTTCTTTCTAGTTTTTTAGTCAGAAAAATTCAGTACATATGCTTTGCACTGCATGATTAGTCTATAAGCTGAAAATTTTTGTATTTCCACAGATGTCATCTTGCTCTTCATGTTTGTTTACGTTAGTAAAATTACATAAACTAGGAACTTGCGAGCCTTGCATGTAATTAGCATTATTCGATACATTGCCAATTTTAATAAATAGACCAAAAATGCCATTTTTATATTCTTTGCTTTTCCTTCATACTTAGAACACCTTTAATTCAACTGAAATTATCTGATGTGCTTATTTGAAACAACGCGATTTTTTTCATTTCTGGTTGTTATGTCGCATTCTTTTTGTAAAAAGGCATGAAAAACAAATGTAATCGTTCTATGCTCTCTGTTACCGATTTAAAATATTACTTTAAATGAAATCCGTTGCATATGACGTTATGAGTAAGGAGTATTTTATAAACGCAGCTGCAGTGTAGGTTTCGTTGGCATTAAAGTCCCTCTATTCTATACAACTGTGAGATCTCTTTGCTCACTTGTGAAGGATGGCAATATATTACTATTTAAATTAAGGAAAACATCAAGAACGTGGAATTTCGGTCTTGTCAGAGCCTGACACCAGCTAGGATATTTAAAATGCGTGCCATAACTCGCGTGTGTTTTGAATCAGTAGTTGACATCCGAGTGGCAACCTCTAATTTCTAGTAGAAGGAGTAATTCGAGTGTAGGAGGGGTTCGTGTCGATTCGGGAAATGGAAGGACAGACAAACCCTTATCTATATACTAAACTATTTATTGAGATTATACATATAACGAGATATATATATCTAGACATATTACATAGAGTGTATACAGTTGGCAGGTGGAAGGTTTAGAAGGCATTACTCAATGCTATTTCCTTTAAAGGGGATGAAAAGGATTGAGAAGGTGTTAGACAGAAGGAAAAGTTATTTGTGGCAGAGGCCAAAGGGGATGAAAATGTGAAAGATAAGTGAGAAGGGGAAGGGGTGGTCACCAGCCGCACCGGGATTTTATTTGAAACAATATGTTACATAGTAAGAAATTAGTTTGACTACATAAGAAAATGGTTACACGGGTGCAAATGGAAGCGGCTATACAGTGGATATACAGTGCTACAATGGTATAACAATAAGTGATAATCAATACATACAAGAACAAGCAGGTACGCGCGTTAACGGTGAACCGTAGTGTGATGAACGAAGCCCATGCCTGAGCATGTGTGAGGCTAAAATAAGGAATGATTAAACTGTAACACAAGGTGACAAACGCTGAAAATGAACAGAGAAAACAAAATTACAAAGATAATTGCTGTAAAGAACAAACAGTGGATCCCGAACGTTGACAAACATTAAACAGAACATACAATAATGCGTGGGTATTGTGCTAACAGAAACGGAATATGAGAATCACACGATAATAACACAAACAGCGTATCCCGAACAACAATACTGTTGACATCCCATGACAAAATATTAGTCGCGGTGACAAAGCATGGAGAGTGGGGTTACCCAAGGTACACCATAAAGATGCGAGGTAGAGGTACACGAACAGCGATACAGTCTACTACCAATAACCAAGCGACAGGTTTTATGAACAAAATAAACTACCGGACGAAGATTGATAACTTACAGTTAAACGAAGTCCATTAGAAGGGGAACTCAGTTGTTGTTTGTTTGATGCTGAACATGGGGTGGGTCGAGGGCTGCCGTCGTTCTTCAGGAAGGTATTCACTGCATTGAGAATGTCTTGGTTCTGCAGAAGCCTGTTGTGAGGGCAAGGCCAACTGTAGTTAGATTTGAAGACGTGGCCCATCAGTATGATTGTCTGTTGCGCGTAGAGCTTGCAGTCCCAAATAAGATGGTCGGTGTCCTGTGGAGTGGTGTTGTCGCACGAACAGGTGTCAATTGTCTTGAGGTGAAAGCGCTTCAGGTACACGTTGAAATTGTCGTGCCCAGTGATTAACTGGGTTAGACGATAGTTTGGGGTGAAGAATTTCCACTTAAGTCTCTCACTAATATTGGGGATGAAACGGCGTGTTGTTCTTCCAGTAGCACCGTTGTCCCACTCTTTCTACCAGAGGGATAAGGCCTGGTTGAAAGCCCAAAGCCTGATTTTTGAAATGGGTATCTTACTGTAGTTGTAACCTAACTTGGAGCTGGCAGCCTGCTTTGCCAGCTGATCGGCGGCCTCATTGCTGGGAACACCGGAATGGCCACGGATTCATTTGAAGTGAACAGTGTGGTGGTGGGTGTTGGCAGAAAGCAGACGATGGATCTTGGCGACGTTCTTGCCCCTTTTGAATGGGGTATAGATTGTGTGGAGGGCAGTCAAACTGTCTGTGTAAACACAAATGTTCAGCTGCTGAGGGAACCATTCCTCGTGTATGTGCTCCATGGCTTTAGTGATTGCCAGGATCTCAGCCTGCAGAACCGAGCAGTGGGGCCCAAGCTTATAAGCCGACCTATGATTTGAATTATTTCTGTGATCGTAAAGGATGAAGGCTGCCCCAACACCGCCACTATGCAGTGAGCCGTCGGTGTAGATGGAAATGTCAATTTTCTCAACTTGAGAAGAATGGTCTTGGAGCCATGGGTACTCCTGACTATTGCTAAGATCGTAGGAATTACTTTCTATCATGTAGTATTTCAGGTCCTCTTTAGTTTGTTGGTCAAAAATGGAAAGAAAGTTTTTGCAGCTGTTGCAGGAGCTTGTTGAGTGGTTGCAGGCATGCCACAGCCACATAGCCATCCTTGCCTTAATGTGTGCGGCATGAGACCAGCAATCACCAGCAAGGCCGATGTTGGAGCCGTGCGGTAGGCCCTACAGATACGCAGGGCGGCGATCCGTTGAGCTTTTAGGAGTTTTCGCTGAATGTACACTTTTTTCGCTGCTGAGGCCCAGATTGGGGAAGCGTATAGAAGGATAGGCTCTGATAGCGCCAAGATAGATATAGCGAGCTGCCTTGTAACCAACACCCCAGGTGTTTTTAGCAATGCTCAAAAGAGCATTTGAGACCCGAGCAGCCTTTGCACTAACTGATTCAATATGTCTAGTCCACTGGAGTTGTTGCTCTAGGACAACACCAAGGTAGGTAAATTCAGTCACTCTTGGTATGCGGTTCCCATCAATGAGTATCCTTGGGCTTTTTTGTAGAGGAGTGTTTTTAGAGAAAATGATGTAAGAACATTTGCTATAGTTGATTGGGAGCTTTACACGCTTGCTCCAGTTCGAGACTTTGTTGAGAATATCATTACCAAGGATTGGGAGATTATTACTGTTTTTGTTTGACACTAAGATGACAGTGTCATCCGCATAGCCCTGTATGAGAGCGTCGTTAGAGCCATTAAGGGAAATCAACAGATCGTTGTGGACGATTGTCCAGAGACCGAGGACCTGCAATGGAGCCCTGTGGACAACCCTTGTGACGTGGTTGAACATGGTGGTTAAGTGGTGGTGTACACGCAAGGGTGTCGCCAGGGGAGAGGGGCAGAGGGGCAGTTGCCCTCCCCTAAAAATTCGAAAAAGTTATTTAAATGCTAAGTTCTAATTAAAATAATCTTCTTAGGCTTCTTGTAAGTTAAAGAAAATGTTTTATTTGAGATATTTCTTTTCCGGTACATAGTGAATGATTAAAACTTTATGAATCGTTTTTTATTTTACCTACATACAATTCATATCCTCTATCAATTTACATCTTGCCCCCCCTTACCCATTGGCTGGCGTCGTCCTTGTGTACACGCCTGCCTGGTGGTCTTCTAGGAAGCTGCTACAGATCAGGAAAAGTTTCCTTGGGCAACGGTAGGCACGAAGCTGATGGAGAATCATAGGCCACCATAAATTGTCAAAGGCACCCTGGAAGTCAATCGAGATAAGAAGTGTGTGTTTCCCATCCTTCTTTGCCTGCTGAATGTGATCAACAATTTTAGTTAATGAAGTAATAGTCAACTTTCCAGAGGTAAAGCCATGCTGATGAATGTTATTTGCCCTTAGATGATGTAGAATCCTATTATTGACAAGTCTGTCAAGAACCTTCCCCATGATGGGGGGAGACTAATTGGCCTGTAGTCCTTAGGGTAAGTAGGCATGACATCAGGTCGCTTGCTGATAAATTTTACAGAGGCACTCTTTCACTCTGTAGGGAAGTAACCCAGTGAAAGACAACGATTGAAGATAGTGATAAAAGTCATGGGGATTGCTTTATATGCCTCCTTAATCATTTTTCCGGTGATGATGTCAATTCCTGGTGCTTTTTTGATTTTGATTAGCCTTATCGTATGGGAGACTTCATTATAGCTAAAGGGGTTGTCATCCCCTTCATCTGGGGGGTCTCTGAAGCTGGTGCGAATGAGATGAATGGTGGTCGTTGTCCAAGTCCTAGATGTCATGTGGGAAATGATAACTAAAGAGCTCCCTCATGGTGTCAGGAAGAGAATTTGTAAAGTTACCATCAGTGGTTAAGACTGCTGCAGGCGTGTTCGCCTTGCCTTTCTTCTTAAAGGTGATATAGTAAGGCTCACTCCGAGGTGTATTAAAACGGCTACAGTAACTCTGCCAAGCCTGATGACGTTTGTGGTTTATCATGGTTTTATATGCGTTAAATTTCTTGATGTAGCGGGTTCTAAGAACCTCCTTTAAGCGTGTGTCATTCTGCCGACAGTATAGCTTTCTAAGCCTGTAAACCTCTGTACAATGAGTAAACAGTTCGCTGTCCCACCAAGGGGCCATGGACTTTTTATTGGTGATTTTCATACTTGCCATTTGATGGCTATGGAGGATGACCCTGTTCAGTCGAGTAATACAGTTGTCAATTTCACTTTTGGTCATATTTATGATTGGAGTGTCGATAATCCAATTGTCCCGGATTAAGTCTTGAAAAAGTGGCCACCGAGTGTGGTAGCCATTAGTAGATGGCTTACTGCTATCCACATTGATGTTAAGGTGCGTCTCAATATACCTGTGGTCACTTGCACTAGGGATATCAAGCGTGGAGCAAAAGCTGACCATTGGTGCCATCGGGGTGTTGGCCAGTGCAACGTCGATCCAACTCTCTCCCCTTGGTGAGAAGTATGTGGGAAGGGTACTGGTGTTGCAAGAGGTAAGGTGAAGGACTGCAACAAGCTCTTGAAAAAGATAGCTTCTAGGATCATCCGAGGGACTATGCCAAAGAGAAAATTTAGCGTTTGCGTCACTACAAATGGCCCATGGCCAGTCAGCCACAGTGTTGCTTATTCTGTCTAAGTCGTGGAGAAGTGGTTCAATACGCTCAAGGAGAGAGCAGTATATTGACAAGATAAATATGATGGTGTTTTGGATGTAAATAGACCCAGTAGTAACGAAATTGATTGAGAGGTGGGGCATAAATTGCACAATCAAGTTAGCGTTCCTGATCAGAATAGCAGTTTTACTCGTTGGAGCGGTTTTAGGAGGAATGGCAGTTTAGCCACTGAAGCGAGAAAGCTTGCCACAAGACTCTTGGATAGCTATAATGTCAAAGTTGTGCTCTTCGGCGATCTTGATCAGGAGGGAAGATGGGGCCTTGCCCCTTTGCAGGTTGATTGGTAGAATCTTCTATTGATTGTTGGTCTGAGTCGTGATGGAGTGGGAGCTACTGGCCATAATTGGTTCTACTTACTGTGTTGAATTTTATTCTGTTATTTGTAGGACAGGCAGGATCAAAAGCATGATAATCTGTCTTAAATTTCCTCTCATCTGGAAGCTCAATATTTGCCTTTTTGCAGTTAATGCAGCAAGGAGTCTTCTCGAGCCGGCGGCAGTCAGCAAAGCGATGCTGTTTGGCGCAGTGACTGCATCTCAGGTCCTCGGGACATCCACTAGCTTGATGGTTGTAGCCGCAGCAGTTGTAACAGCGAACGACTGGGATATAGTCGTCTGCTTTTATGTTTATTTGTCACATGTTACATTGCTAAATGTTTATTTGTCACAATAACTTTTCTGATAGAGGGTGGTACAGCAATAATTACATGCCGGCAGTATTCTCTTATTCTTCCTTTGTGTATAGTAGTACTTATTCTGCTGTTACTAAGGAACTCCTCCTTGCTAACTTTTTGTAGGCATTTATTTTGTTCATAAGCCACTGTGAGGACATCGTTGTCCTCGATCGCGATTTGGTACATTCAGTAAGATAACTCTTGGCTGTCTGCCAGTAGAAACAGTACATTTTACTTTGCCCCTGATGCTATCTATGTTGTTGATAGCATTCATAAGTGTCTCACCCTCTTCGTGTGTACCAACGCGCACACAGATCCCTTCGTTCTTGATATCCCTAACAGATTTTACCCCAACTTTAATCTGCTGCGGCTTGATGGTTTTCATGATGGTAGCCTTTACTTTCTTGATATCAAGCCTGGGTTCTGAGTCGCTGTCTCCCTTTGCGTAGACTAGAACAGCATAACTGCTGCTTGTTCCCTCTTTATTCAGCTTTTGGCTGAGGGTCTGGTTTATCACCTTCGTTGTATAGCTTGGACGTATGCAGTTGCTTTTTTGCACCACCGCAGAGTAGGACATCTCTCCACTGTTAGTGCTGGAATTAGTAGCGGGCTCCCGAGACGAGCGTAGTCACGTAGGATCCCAAACATTTGGGCTACGCATGAATGTAACCGTGTCACCCTCATTCTAACTTCCTTTTTCTCTTTTGTTCTAAGGTTTCTGCTGTAAGTTTCAGGCAGAATGTTCATTATCCTCCCCAGCTGGCTACTAGCCTCCTCAAGGATTGTCTCCTCGAGCGAACCAATGACAACACTAGGTTCAAGAGGCACACTTCATTCTTCACTGACTCTGGATCAATTTGCGGTTGTTGATCGGCTGGCTCCATTACCACAAGCAACTTGAATTAATCCGAAACGAACGATATATAACTAGCACACCAGCTACCAGAAGTAGGGCGACATACACCAAAACAAGAGACCAGATTAGGGTCAGTTGGGGGAACAGAAGACAACGAAGTGGAACAAAAACAGCGATTACAGTAGATAGAGGAATTAATTCTGATTACAACGATGTACTACACGACCAAAACGACCCGAGAACAGCCCTATAGTGAACGAAAAAGATCTTACATAGAGTGTAACAAAATATCAAGCGATGGGGTTACAATGACTCTAAGCTACACTACTACTAAACTCTATACAAAGTGTCGACACTAGTTTCTCTAGCTATTACAAGAGAGCTTACATCAAAATATTACCTGGGGTTGAGAACCTTTGATTTGGAGGCTGGGTCAGTGTTCTATCATCAGGTAGGGATCCGAGTATCTTCTCACACAGACAAATATGATTCAAATCATGACTGTTCAGGGTGACTAGAACGCAGCCACAAAAATGGTTACCATTCCCCTTTTATACAGATATGCTGGCCAATCAAATGGTGCTTGATGAGTTCATATTAGACTATTTGTCATTGTGGCAGAAACTTCATCCCTTCCATCAGAGGAAATGTAAAAATGTTAGAAAGATAAACATTTGCCTTTCCTGTCTTTTCACGGTTTAACAAAATAAATTAATCTTTCTATTTAAAATTTTTACATTTTATTTATGTTAAATATAATATTTATATTTAATTGCCCATTTTACCAAGTGGCGTGCTGTGACATTTGATGATAGGGAAGCTATTTTTCTGTAAGAAGCCGACTTTCAGGGGCAATCAGTTAATTGAGCGTCAATGATGGTCTAGGGTCCATTCATACGTGCGTGGTGGCGGAAGAAACAAGCACAACAAGTATCTGACAAAAACCGTTTATTTTAACATAAAATAAACATACACTGTACAAAATACAGTAGAGAGTCGAAAATCGGCACCCTGGTAATCGGAATCGCCCGATAATCGGCACGATTTTCAGTCGGACTGTGTCGTGCTGAATCGAACGTTTTTGATAATTATACTTTAGAAGTAAATTTAGTTTCATGTTTTTATATTCTTCAATAAATTTATTTTGTTTGTACAAAATGCAGAAATAATTTTTAACGATACGATAGCCTCGATTATTATTATAAAAATTTTCGTTAGGCTTAAAATCGACGAAAATTCAACGCGAAGCGACACGCAACGGAGAAAAATTCAACACGAAGCGACACACAACGAAGAAAAATTTGAACATCAGACAGGTTAATATATTTTTTCGTACATAGACCGTAATCGGAAGAAATCCCTAATCTGAACAACCCCAGTCCCCAATTGATGCCGATTTTCGACTCTCTACTGTAGTTTGCTTTAGGACAATGAGCCATTCGGATGTCCTGAGCGTCAATGTGGTTCTTTGATCGTCGTTCGAAGGTGGCCCCAGGACGGGCGTTGACAAGTCTGTAAGGCACGGGAGACTTTGTCCGTTGGCATCGGAGACACGGTCTAAGTCCGAAGTGGCACGTGATGCAGGTTGGCACAATAGACAAGAAACTGTTTTTTGCGCGTTGACACACGGCGTTTTGGATTTTTGGAACGTTAACCGAGTGCGACTGTCCTCGATTGTCAGGGATTATATCAATCTCTGTTCTTTCTTTTGTCTATTTTGATTGGTAATTCTTCCTCAATCACGCTTCCCAAGTGGTTGGTCTCTTGTTACTAAGCGTAACGATAATCTTACCTGGAATGCGAGAAAAGTCAAATTTGAAGATGAATTCCATCTTCCACCAATCATAGGACGACTTCCTTCCGCGATTTAATGATTTCTGCCTCGCATTTTCATATAAAAAATAGGTGTCCGACTACAAACGACTTTTACCTATGTTTTTTTATACTAATAAATTATTCTCTAAATTAACCGTTTTTTCGCATCTTTCTTGACAGTCAGACCTGTCCGGTACATCACATTTCCATAAAAGTTTTAAACAAATACTGGAAATGACAAAAATAAACAATTTATGTATTTTATTTCTAAAATATAAATACAAATTACATAATACAAATTCATATGATACAAACAATGATAGAAAAACTTGTTTTTTTTTAAATTTTTTATAAGCTAACTCTCTTTATTCTGCATTTTTTTCCCGCAAAGTCGTCAATTACTTTATCATAAAAGTCGCTTGTCGTCGACTCCATCAACGTATTTGAAAGTTATTTTTCTATTCGAAGCAACGCTAGTGACGACAATTTTTCCTCTGACTGAGTGAGTGTTCCTGGTCAATGTATGAATATGCTTCGTGGTAGAAAGACTGCGCACTGATAGATAGTACCGTAAAAATTAATGATATTAAAACATGTAATTCTTTTAGTACGATACTTAGTACGATCTTTAGTATGATCTTTGTTCGGATCGACATTAATTAGACATTTTATGTGTAAGAGTTACTTGTCAATATAGTCCGGACACGAATATAAATATTGCGATTCACTACGTAATTTACATAAATCAAAAAATTTCCCATAAAATTTACTTAATTTGTAGAATTAAAACACGCTTCCAAAAGTTGTTTTTCATAATATTACAATTATTAACATCTAAAAGTGATAAAAATTCTAAAGATTTAATGTCTGAAAATCTGTCAATATAATTACAGTATAATTAAAAAAAAATTATAATTAAATATAACTTTGCAAAGAAACGTACATAAAAATAACATTGAATACTCTTCACTTTTTAAATCTTAACAATTCACTTAGTCAGATAGCTCTTTACCAGTGCCTAAGAAATAGAATCGTTGGAAGCATTATACGATATTTTGGTGTGTAGCTTCCACCAGCTAAACCGGGTGAGGTTGGTGCTCTGTAAAGCGCATGCGCAAATGCTTATAATCTGGCTGCTTTATTCCATTTGTTTATTTTTGCGGTGGAAGCTGACCTGGTTTTGAAAATACAGCGCTTCCATCCCGCCACTGATATTCGAACATACAATAGCAATATTATCGCTTTTTTCACATGTAGTATAGAAATTTGTAATAAGATACATAATGCGGTTATAATAAAATATAAATTTTAATTAATTCAAAGTACGTTAAAATATGAAGATAATCGCCCAATATGAATTTATATTTTAGAAAATACAAGGGAAGCAGCGCTTCCACCGCTTCCAATGATGGCACGCCACTGCATTTTATTGCACTCTAGATCCAGGTTCTCGCATAACAAACAATGTTGTAGTCATGAAGCCAGTAAAAATTAGTAAGACACTCAAAATTTTAATGTTACGAGAATGTTCCTCGTAAAATGGACATATGAAAAATGAAACTTTTCCAGAAACAGCAGTCAAAAAGTGCACAAACTACTGTTTCTGGAAAAGTTTCAACTGGAAGTGCAAAATTACAGCTTTTTCAAAGGTAAGAATTTACTACTATTTCACAAATACTTATGTATAGTAAGCTATTTAATTATTATACAGCCTCTACAACGATAATACAAAATACAGTGATTGCCTGGAAACTATTATTTTCATGTAAATTTAATGAAATTTTCTAGTATATTTTATAGTAAGATATCATTAATTATTGCACAAGTTTGACTAAAAATGATTAAAAACAAAAGAACTAGATAAATAAAATAAAATGACCAACATTAATAGAAAATCTTAACTTATGAAATCTTTAAATTAAAAGTAGTAGCTAATTTGTTGACATTTTTGGAAACGAGCTGAAAAATACGATTGAAGTAATCAAATACTACAGTAATATTCTTGTGTAATATTTTCCCATGCCTCAATAAGAGCAGCATTTACTTGAGTGATAGTTTTGTATTGCTTTCCATTGCTATACATTTGGAAAACAGTCACCCCAAAGGTTTTCAATTGGGTATAAATCTGCACAAAGGAGTGGCCAGTTAAAAAGTCAGACATTTTTGCTCTGAAAAAAAGGATAACGTTGATTTTGATACATGGAAGCTTGCATTATCCTGCATAAATTTTAAAGTCTTGTCCAGGAACTGTCTGTCTATAAGTTTGCAGCTACCTCCAGATAAGCTCCTGATAAGTTTGAGGGTTGTTTGACCTTCAATAAATAAAATATCTGTTTTTTCATTCCATCCAATCCCTGCAGAAGTCATGAATGCACCACCACCACCAGCTATTCTCTTTGAATGCTGCTTTCAATCTAGTCGTTAATAGGATTATTAGGTTAATAGGTTATGCCAAATAATACTTATTAACATCCGATTCCGTCAAGATAACATTTTCTCTCATGTGAGAAAATTACTTTTTGCTATCCTTTTCCTCTTTCAAACTTGTTTCTTGCTAACTGCAATCAACGTCGTTTGTGTTTCTGTTTGAGCTGGTTGCCTGCCTTCATTTTCTTTAATGATACATTGTCTGTTGATTTCAAGACATTGTGTACTGTTGATTTAGTGCAACTCAGTTTGAATTCATTTTTGTTTTTTTCAACGAATGTGTTTCCTTGCACTACATATCGAACAATTGCACGCCATTCTATAGATGTTTTTGAACTCTTGCGCTCACTGTTTCGTTTTCTTGTTTGTTGTCCTCTATTATTGAGATACCTTAAGATTGTTGAATTAGCTCTTTCCAATTTTTTTAGCAATTGAAGTTACTTTTTCCCTTCCTGGTGAAATACATAAATTTTGATATTCTCCGTTACAGTTAGACCCTTCTCACATTTTATTTCTAATATACTCTGCAATTTACTAAAACTTTTCTTCGATTTTTTTAATCGTATTTTAATGTAAATTTCATTGATTTCAATCATTACTTTCTTTATAATTCATTTCAATCTGAACATGTTTTATTAATGTTGGACATCCTATTTTTAATGATATTATCTAACTTTTTTTGTTTATTAATAATTTTTCTCCAAACTTATGCAGAAATTGTTGATATCTTACTATAAAATAGACTAGAAAATTTCACTAAAGTTACATTAAATAGTTTCTGGGCAATCACTGTATGTTCTATTATTGTCGGAAGAACTGTATCTGTATTTTGCTGTTAACTTCTAAACAACTAGTATGACGTTAAAACATAATTTGAAAGAAACTGCTCCATAATGATCAATTTATTCTACATAGGAATATGTAA
Organism: Centruroides vittatus; assembly: GCF_030686945.1. NCBI lineage: Eukaryota > Metazoa > Arthropoda > Arachnida > Scorpiones > Buthidae > Centruroides > Centruroides vittatus. The sequence goes on along the minus strand of NW_027122249.1, from coordinate 573,660 downwards.
TCATTGCTAATACTTCTATTTTAAAAACAGTATAATTATATAAACTAGAACAGTTACGGCATTCATTTCAAAACATACTAATTGAAATTAAATTACGTCTTACTTTTTTCCATGTAGCTGTAACATTATTCATCCATATTCCATATTCGGTTAAGATCTTGCTCTCTTCTACATCTTTGAGAGTTTTGTCATCTTTTTCTTGAAGGAGAAGGAAATCCTAAATTAAAATGCGAAAAATCTTACAAAAATGATTACATCTACGTCCCTGTGGTTTTAATAAATTTAGAAACAATGGTAGTGTTAGACATCAGGATGCAGTCATCCATATCATTTTATTCTCTAAGTCATAATAGTAGTAGTGGTTTGGGCCATACTTATCACAAATCTTAATTAAATTAATTTTATAATTACAAATATAACACATACTAATCACAAATCTTTAATTTTTAAAGATGTATATGAAAAATATACTTAGAATTCACCTTATTGAATGTTGAGGTTGCAGATTGTTTAAACTTGTAAATTCTGATGAAAAATTACTCCTTATTTAAACTTAAATTTAAAAATATTGAAAAGATATATGGTTGAGAATTATTAATATTACTAATTTTTTGATTCGCGTAAAAGTCCTAACACTCAACGTTTATTAACTAAATCTATTGAAAGAATAATATCTTCTCATGAAATGTTTCTTAGAAAATTCTTTTCAGCCAACATCATATATGTTAAATAGTCTTTCAGAAGATGCAATTCGTCAACTTCATCATAAAATTCATTGGGATATTATTTCTGATAGATCATTTCTTTCTGGCAATTTTATTAAAAAATTAAACTGTGCGTATTACAATTTATTTTAATACCGTTTGAGAATTTTTTTTAAAAACAGCAATTGGATATAGCTGTATATGAAAAATACACTTACAATTCATCTTTTTAAATGTTGAGTTTTGCCAATTGTTGAGACTTTTTGATTCTGATGAAAAAATTACTCCTTATATATACTTAAATTTAAAGATATCAGAAAGATGTGGTTGAGAATTGTGAATATATATTTGCTAATTTTTTTTGTTCTAATATCTGAATAAATAAAAACTCAACAATTTGAAAGAATATTGTAACAAGGAAAAGTAAAATAGAGAAATAGTTCAATATAATAATTATTTAATGTATATTTGTTACTTATTTATTAAATACCTATACAATGTATTAATTTTGAAAATATCTATTTTCTGTTCAATTAAGGATTGTTCGTAAGATAGAATATCGCGAAGAGAACAATGCTTTTTAAAATATTTGTGGTAATAAGAATTTTTTTTAAATATTATCTGAATATTAGTTTGATGTCTAAATAATTGTAGTTCCATTTTTTAAAATGATTTTTCTATCTGTCCACCTTTAATGAGTTCACACCATACAATGAGCTGTGTGGTTTGAACTCATTTTTCAGTGGGGGAGTCGACTTATCAGAATTCTAAACAGTGTGAAAGAGAAAAAGTATGTTGATTTATCCAGTGGTGACAAGTTAAACGATGTCGAGAAAACAGAGTTTTTTAAGGTTAATAACATTAATGCCTATGTAAGTCGGCCAGGACCACAAAAAATTGACTACGTAACCGACGAGTGACGAGTTATTCGGGTGTCGACTTATGCGGAGTCGACTGTATATCCTTTGGGCGTGCTGTTAGATTACAGTAGAGAGTCGTTTATCCGAATCAATTGGGTACTGGGGTTGTTCGGATAACCGATTCTGTACGAAAAAATATATTAACCTGTCTCATGTTGAAATTTTTCTCTGTTGCGTGTCGCTTCGTGTTGAATTTTCGTCGATTTTAAGTCTAACGAAAATTTTATAATAATAATTGAGGCTATTGTATCATTAAAAATTATTTCTTTATTTTGTACGAACAAAATAAATATATTGAAAAATATATAAACAAAAAAATTATACTTTAGAAATTAATCTAGTTTCAAAAACGTTCGATTCAGCAAGACACAGTCTGACTGGAAAGCTTTCAGATAATCGACGTTTCGGATAACGACGCTCTACTGTACATATATATAATCCTGAAGGGCATGCTGTTGAAGATATATGGCTGGAAATTTCGCCCTATAGAAATTTCTAGAACAGTCCAGAACATTCCAGAGTATTCGAGAGCATTCCACAACATCCCAGATCATTGTGGAACATTCCAGAACACTCTCGAATGTTGTGGAATGTTCTGGAACATTGTGGACCATTCGAAGCCTTTTTTGTATGGGTGGGACTACCCATTGGTGGGGTATATAAAGCAAGATCCGTCGTGGGTTCGAACATCAATTTCTTATCAGTGACGAAGGGAAGAACCGAAAAAGAAGTGAAAATTCCAAAGTAGTGCAGTGAGTGAATAAAAACAAACAGTGAAGTGTGAGTAGTCAAAGTGATACGGTGACTGAATATAATCCAGTATAAATGCCACGCGTTAAATCAGTAGGAAGCCGGTATCTACATCTGGGTTAATATTTCAGCCGTCGTGATATTTTTTCTTTAGAAGTGATTAGTTTTATCTATTATATTTCAATTTTGTTCGTTTCTTCTTCGAGAATCCGAAAAGAGCGTTTCGATTTTATGCATCGTTACAAAGATAAACTTTATTATCGCTTACGAAAACCCACGGAAAACGTTTTTATTTAGAAACAAACATCGAATTTTTAAACTTCGAGTCTACGTCCAGAAGGTCGACTCTACGTCCAAGCTAATAGCTGGAAAGGTACGGAAACTCGTTTTTTATGTAAGCGAGAGATTCGTTTGTACGGAGTATTATTTACGCTGTAACCGATTAGATGCCAGAGTCTGCGCGTGTGGAAATTAACCACTCTAACCGCTACGACTGGCGTACGCCTTCCCGTAACAACGTAGCGTATTCGACCGGGTGCGATATATCTCGGTTTGGAATGCCCGGGATATAATCTTATAATCGAGATGGGTTGATAATAATATTAATAAGCGCAAAGCCTAAACGGTTAGGAGTTGAAAGTTAAAATTTAGTACGCAGTTAGGGTATGTCACGAAAATGTACACTAAGAAGAGATTTTTGGATATTCCCCCGCGGAGGAGAGGGAGAAGCCCAAAAATACTCGGCTTCTACTGTACTGTTTTAGATGCGGATTTTTGCGGGAAATGAAACATATTTTTAGACCCATCTAAAAATTCTCTAATAAGTTTGGGAAGAGGGGTAACCTAATTCTTACATTCGGTAAAAACGGGTAAAATCGGCTATAATGTAATAATCTTAATCTTGGCTTTGCCCAAGCAACGCCGGGCTCATCCGCTAGTAATAACAATAATACAAGAAATGAAATTGTTTTATTTTTAAAATTATTATTGGAAATTAACTGCTTTCGATGCATTTTTAAATATCCTGTTATTTATGTATATCAGTTATTTTTGTGACGAGTAATAATGAGTTGGTTTCATCACACAGTATAAATTTGATTTGAAAAATAACCATTTTTTAATATTATTATTATTGCTACTATACAATTTTAGCTAAATTCTCATATTATATCTTTCACTTTAATTTCATTTTAGTAACTAAACTTTATAATTTTAAAAACATGCGAGTAGTGAGGGTAAGCAGGAGTTTGGACCTAACTCCTGCTTTCCCCCGCTACTACGTTCCTCAGCCGATTTTTTCAAATTTAAATCATTCTCCCAACTAAAAATACATAAATTTCAAACTAAAAAACATAAATTTTCCACTAAAAAAGAAATTATATTCATTCATTTTTAAAAAAATAAGAATTTCTAAGTCAGTCTCCAATTTTAAATAGGAAAAACCCAAACAGTTGGATACTGTTAATTCTATCCAGAATGAGAAAATTATCTATCAATATGCAAAATCTATCAATATGCAAAAATCTATCTTGTGGTGTACATAAAAATCTTCCATGAGGTGTATCAAAATAATTCATTATATATCTATCCATATAAATATAATATGACTCACCATTGAGAGTTATTACCAACTTAAGATCATCATAATTTACTTTCTTTGTTGGAGTCTCCATTTATATAGGAAAAAAATTAATCAGTATAATTTATAAATATTGAAATACTATATTTTGAAATGTTTTGTAAGAAAGCTTCAACATCATCTGCTTCCTCATGGGAGGGATTTTTTTCTATAGTTTTAAATGTAATTATATCTCTTACATTAAATGGAATAATTTCTTTTATGACTATATAAGTTTTTTCTTTCTCTTTTTAAAAGAAAATGCTAATTTTTCATTGATAAATATAACCGCAGATAAACAAGATATTGCTAAATTACATGTAAAATAAATCTTACAAATGAAACCATTAGATTCTAACACATATTTTCTATCTAATTTTTTTAAATCACTATCATGAATAGGAAGATCACCTAAGGTTGAATAAAATTCTGCATCTTAAGCTGGTTTATCTAAATTTAGAAAACCCCTTAATATGAATGAAAGTTTTAAGGGTACTTTATTTATTTCATTCGTTATTTTAGTATCAACATAATATTTATTAGCAACTTCAAATTTAGAAGTAGGTTGCAAAACGTTTATTATTCTCTCCTTATTAGCATCAAACACGTCATTTTTTAAAATGATTGCATTATTTTCAAAATATCGTTTATTCACTACATTTTTATCTTCCGTTGGATCATCAACATTACCAATTCGTTTGTTTTTTGCATTGAAAGCACCATTATATAATTGTAGGCATTTACTAGTTTATTCCTAAAGTCTTTTACTCGTTTCTGTTATGAAATTATTAACGCTTAAATCTAAATCATTAATATTTTTTTGTAAATCAGTTTTATCAGTTATATGATCTTCTTCTAATATTTTAAATTTATTAGCATTTTATTTAGCAAAAGTTCGAAAATCATTATTTAATTCATTGATTATTTCTAACTTATTATCAATATATTCCTTGGTTGCTGCATCGTTTTCATTCGTTGGATTTCCACAATATTGTAAGATCTTATTTTGCATATTATAATTTCCATCATTCGTTAACTTGAAACCATTACCTGAAGGACCAGGAGGACCTTCTTTTTCTTCATCGTAATAATGACCAAAAGGAAACCAAACCATTTATTTACTTTAAGGTTTTGATGATTCCAAAAGCCTTATTATACATATTCATAAATCCTTTCCTTTTTTCGCCTAAAACAAAATAAAATCTATACGGTTTAGCAGGTGTTTGTCATAATTGCCAAAAGACTTCAACTTTCAGATTATCAACATTATTATAAGAGCGATGATTAGAAACATCGAAATGAATTATAGGATAAAGTCTCCCACAGTTTATATAACTAACTAAATAGCCAGATTCTGTGCTATTTGTATTTAATCCTGCTACTAAGAAATCTGAATAATATCTCGAATTATCTAATTCTCCAGGTTTAAAACTAACATTATAGTCTTCTATTGGATATTTATCATTATTAATTCTTAACCAGCTTCTCATCATATCTAAGTTATCGAATATCATATTATTTTGATTCTGATCTTTTTCCTTGTCTTGATATTGTGGGATTACAAAAATATTTCTGATTTCATCTGTGGTTGTATTTACAATTATTGTTCCACTAGAACCATTTTGAACATTACTTTTAATTAATTTCTATATCTGATGAGGGATTTAGAGATAGGTTATTAAAATTAACTTGTTGTTCAGGATATAGCTTTATATGTGGTAACCAAAGTGAAATATTAGATATTATTACTTTATAATTTGGATTGTCAACGTTGGTATAGATCAGTGTTTCTCAAACTTTTTGGACCGCGACCCCCCTTATGCACTAAAAAATTTCAAAGGACCCCCGAAGAATAAGTGTGTGTCAAAAAACATCCTGGAGGGAGGGGGTTAGGCTCGTATTTAAATATTTATATTATTTTTATTATTTATATGTGCAATTTATTTAAGTAAAAATTATTTTATATATTTTTTATTTCTATTATTTCTAAACATGAATCCATAGTAAATTTATAAAATATTTGAAAAAATTGATCTGGCATCAATTTTTCAGCGACCCCCAAATATTTTTCACGACCCCCACTTTGAGAATCACTGGTATAGATCATATCATTATTCGAATTTCTCCAAAACACGAATCTAACATCAATGTTTGTTATTATTTTCCTAAAGTCGTTGAAAAAACCAAACATCTGTTTAATTGGTATCCACAGCTTAATCTTGTTACTGTTTTTAGTTAATATCTATCTTTCTGTAAATCCTTCATTAAAATTTGCATTTTTCTTCAATCCTTTTAGAAAAGTTTCCATTTTTGCTCTAGTTCCAAGATCCTGATCATCGGATCCGTGAAATATTAAAATTTGTTTATCTGGCGATTCCGAGGTGTCAATGAAAAACAACATATTAGTTGCTTCAGAGGTAGAATAATCTTCAGTAAAGTTTATAAGATCGTTAATGTGATGAACCAATGAGGGCAATTTAATTTCCTCAATTATAGCCTTACCAATGTGTAATTCTGATCTTAAAAACATGTTTCCCATATTTACCAAAATTACGTTATCATTTTCAATCAAAGAACCATCCTGCTTTGTAATTTTCAATTCTGGGCAGATATAACCACTTGAAAATAAAATCATATCATTTACATCTTTAATATTAAATTCGTATTTCGCTGATTCCTTTTCATCGACTGTAACTTTGTCTTTTCTATGCTGTTTGTACTCAAAACTTTCGATTTCTTTGTTGTAATAATTTGGAAGAGTTAAATCCCAAATCTTTTCCATTTATTAGTATAAAAATTTCTTAAATCCTGTTCCATATAAACTTTGTTTAGTTAAAATATTCCTTACTTTTTCTTCCACAGTCAGAGATTTTTTAGATACAAGTTTATTTTTAACAAATTGTTTCACCTTATCCTCAACAACAGATTTTGCCTGACTTCCTAATATTTGTAATAACTTCTTACCAGCTGACTTAATTGCATCAATAAATATATTTCCACCTTTATAATATCTTTTATTTTGAACTAACAGTCTATGCTTATTGTAATTCATTTATTTAGTTTAAAATTAAACGATAAACAACTCTCTGTTTATTAAGATCAATCAAATTATCATCCTGATCAGTTATCCACATTCGAATTCTATAAATATAATGATTTCTATTGATGTCCGCAAATATGGGATTAATCTCTTCAATTTTATCAAACTTCCAGGTGGATGAGACGGTGTAAAAGAATAAAGAATATCACTCGTGAAATCGTTGTACTCTACTCCACTGATTACATCGCAATGAATATGAATATCATCGATTCCTTTTGAAATATTTGCTGTGTATTTTCCTTTCTGTTCTTCTTCTTCATATACCTTTGGTTCAAAGCCTAATATCTCGTGGAGTTTTCCTTTACTCAGATGAATTTTATATTCAGGTTCTAAATGAATTATAGATCTTGTTGTTGCAAAATGAATTCCAAACTTTATAGGAGGAGGAATTCCAAAGAATTTTACTAAAAAGTTATTTAATTCTCAAAGAGTGTAATTTCCATTTTCTATCGTTACATCATGCCACTTTGTTTTAGCAAAATATCTAAAGAAAATGTTATTAAATTTTTCATCGATATTATGCCAAGAAACCCTCATAGACATTGATTTCAAAGCTAATTTCGAATTGTTACAGGTATTGGATTTTTAAACTCTATTGTAAAGTCTTCTGACTTATCAGCATTTTTCGAATCTAAGACTCTTAATTTCATTTATATAAAACAAAATTCTCATTAATCTCGCACGGTTCTTATGTAAATGAATATAAAACATCAACAGGGGATTTACCTTTCTTTCTTTCTACTATGTATTTCATGAAATAGTAACCACATCTAACAGACGTAGGATTCTGAAGAAAACTAGAGTTATATCTTATTTCCTTTTTAGATGTTTTTAAATATTTTATGATTTCTTTTGGAATTATCTCTTTTCAATCTCCTTGAATTTTTTAACTTATATTCACCAAAAGGATCAAAGAATTCGACAAAAGGATATTTAGAATCGTTATAATAACAAACCCAATGTGTGCCATCTCCAGTTGAAATTTCTAAATTAATTATACCATTTTCAAATTTTCTAATTGTTTTTGGTAATAGATCAACCGTCAACACACCTCTAAACCCTTTTTTGTTTTCCATATTGTCGTTTATCATTTCGTTGGATATTCCCAATTCTGAAGTTCTGAAATTCTAAACTTGTTAAAATTGGAATTAAAAATGGTAAGAAGCCTCCATTTTTTTAATTGTGTTCTACTTATTTTTATTCTCTTTCCTTCATTAATATTTTTTATTTGAGTTTTTGTTAAAAACATATCATGATTAGGAGGTTTAGATTTATCTATTTGTCAATTTATTTTTTCATCATTCTTTAAAGCAGATTTCAATTTATTTTTTTGAGATTCGCTGAGATAAACTCTGGTCTTAATATAATTACTCATTTATTATGATAAAAATTTTGAATAATATTCTTTCACCGTTTCAACTGTTATTTCACCTGACTTTAATAATAAATTTAGAATTTCAACAATTTTATTGTATACTTTTCTATCTCCTCCTAACAGCTTATCAGTTAATTTTTCTAATTCGCTAAGTAATCTTTCTCCTGTAATTTTAAATGATTGTGAAGCAGACTTTAAAACTTTCCATTTTTCTCTATAAGATTTAAATAAATTTAATTCTCCCTGATACAAATTTAATTTCTCTTCATATGCTTTTCTTAATGATTCATTTTCTTTAATTTTGTGTTTACTTTTCCTTTTAACGATCCTAATGATTTAGTTCCTTTTTCTACTCTTTCGAGCATTTCATCTATTTCATTGGGTTTATTAACTAATTGAGGTGGTAAAATAAAGCTATTTTGCTCTAAATATAAAGTATCTAATTTTCCATCTAAATTTTCAGTAGTAAATCTATATTTCTTTTTTGGTGTAGATTCAACTAATGTTGATTCTGCTTCAGGAAGTTGAGGAAATGTTGAATCAATGGTAGAAAGAATTGTTATATTATGAATAGCAACTTTAATAGCTTTTAAATCTAGTGTAACATCTTGTATAGGAACTTCTAATTTTTCTGTAACTGGCTTATGAATTTCTGAAAAACTTTTTTCATATTTTGATTTACCTATTAATTGTTCTTCATTCTTCTTTCTTATTGCTCTATACTGCTTAGCTAAAGTAAGTAACGTTTTCTTTTCCTTCTCATCCATTTACTAAGCTAAAAAATAATTAACTCAAGTTAAATAGCATTTAACTCATGCTAAAATTTTTTAAAGTAAATAAATGGTTAAGATAAAAGATTATACAGAACCAGAAGAATATGAAGATGTTAATCAAAATCCATTATTGCCTAAACATCCATTCCTACTCTTAATCGTTGGTCCATCAGGATGTGGAAAAACAAATCTCTTATTAAATCTAATTTATGAGCTACTGAATTTCGATGCATTATATGTATGTGCTAAAGATATTAATGAACCAAAATATGAAAAACTTAAAAAAAACTACACTCAATTTGATGACTTGGAAGAAGAAGATATATTAAGTGTTGAAAATGAAATGTTTTTAGAGTTATTTAAAAAATTTAAAAAGGAATCGTTATTTTGTTCGAGCATAGAGGATATGATTGACATCGATAGTTTAGATCCACCAATAAAAAATCTGGTTGTTTTCGATGATTGTATTACAGAAAGAGATCAATCTAAAATTGTGGATTTCTTTATCAGAAGAACAAAGAAAAACGCTTCAATTATTTACATATCTGAATCCTATTATTCAACACCAATTAATATAAGAAGAAACTGTAATTATATTATTTTTATTCAAGATTCAAGACAGAGAAATTAAACAGATAATTAGAGAAATAGATGGATCATTTTCTAAAAATTTATATAGTAAAGCTACTCAAAAACCATACGATTTCTTTATGCTAGATCTCAAAAACCCAAAGATAAAGTATCGCCGTAATTTTACTCTTTTATAAATGGAAGAATACTTGGAAAAGAAAATATATATTTACAGAAAGAGTTATAATCATTATCATAAAATTAGCGTATCATTAACAGTTGGAAAATTTATATTTAGTGCTTCAGGTCTATCTGCGTTTGTTATAGTTCCGTTAGCAGCATTAAGCTTGGGAGGCGGAATATTAAAAGTTATACATAAATCGTTAAAACTGTCGGAAAGAAAGGAGGAATACAAGCAAGCATTTAAATTTTATAAACAACTATTTAATCTATTCAAAGCTGGGAGTATATCAGAATCTGACGTGTATTTGAGAGAAGAACAGTTTATTAAAAATATGAAATATTTTCCGTTAGAGAAATGTACAAAGAAAGTTATGTTAAATGATTATAAATTTGTTTTTAATTAAATGAAGAACAGAGGTGATGATATTGTTGGGTGGTTACAAGATAAAGTGAATCCACCTAAAATGCATATACTTAGATATCAATATTGTGGACCCGTTACAAAATTTAAAAAAAAAAAAAAAAAGATTAGAAAGAGTGATCCTGGAATAAATAGAGTAGATAAAGTTTATAAAAAACATGGTATTGCTTATAGTAAATCAAAAAATACAACTGATAGACATATAGCAGATCAAGAAATGCTAAATGAATTAGATCTTATTGATAACCCCATCGAGTGCCTTTTATCCGCTTGGAGAAAAACAAGCATAAGCTGTTATAAAACCAATCATTAGTTGCAAAGAAGAGATTTGGTTTAGGCTATATAAAATGACTGTTGAAAAAAAAGATTATATTCAGGGAAAGCAATTAAAGCGGTTAAAATCTTTGGTAAGATATTTGTTAATGCTGATGTTGTCATTCCCATGTTTAAAAGATATGGACTTATATCTTTATAAAACTTTCTTATACGTCTTTCATGTCTTAAAGTTATTGTTATGTTTTTCTGTGAACAAAAAGCTTTAAACCGATCAGACCAACTGGAAGTTTCCAAATTTTGCCAATATCTTAACTTATAATTTTCATTAAGCTCATAGTAGTAATCCTTACTCATAAGATCGTATAGAAGAAATAAAATGACTAGAGTTGTATTCTAAAATCGCATTTTCAATATTTTGAAGCCTTTGTTCCCACGTCATTTTATATGGTAATTGAAATCTCTCACCTGAATATGATTGTTTCACTCTCGAATTAATTTTTTCCTGTAACATTTTCAAGAGTTCTTCAATTACTTTAGTTTTCTTTTGCTTTTTTTCTTTTTTCAATATAAGTTTATAAATTTTCCTTACTTTATCTTTAGTCAACAATGAGTCTTCATTAACATCAACAAATTCACCTAACTTAGCACATTCTCTTGCACAATTTCTAATCATTAAATTAAAATTTGAAATTTCTTTAGTAGCACTCATTCTATACTGTCTTGGCTGAAACTGCATAGTTTAATCTGAACACTTGTTGCAATATCCTATTACTCAGTCGTCAGCAATGAGTAATCGTTTTAATAAAAACTTTTATATATAAATGAAATGTAGACGTTGTAACACGATTAAGCAATTCAGCAAATATGGTAAAGATAGACATTCAAAAAACGGGTATTTTCAATGGTATAAAAGTTGTACTAGTAATCATTTAAAAAATTATTATGCTGCTAAAGTAAAATCTTATATTTATGAATGCGAATGTGGTAAAAAAAGTTATTAAGCCTTATTTAGAAGCACATATGAAAACTGATCTTCACAGAAGGCGATTAAATAAATTTAAAAAATGTAGTAAATGTGAACAAGAAAAAGATTTCAATGAGTTTCATAAAAATAATTACATTTGTAAGGCTTGTCGAATTAGGTCATAAATTTTTTCTTATATAAATGGAATAAAGAGGAAAATTGATTGGGATTGTTTTTCGAAACGAGGGAATTTCACAGAAGATATAATAAGAGAATTAAAAGATGAAGTTAACTGGGATTTGATTTTAATATATCAAAAGTTATCAGAACGTTTCATAAGAGAATTTAAAGACAAAGTTAATTGGGATTGAATATCTCAAATACAAAAACTGTCTGAATTTTTTATTAATGAATTTGAAGATAGAGTGAACTGGAAAAAAATATCAGAACATCAAATTCTCTCTGAAAATTTTATAAAACAACTTGCTGAAAAAGTTAATTGGCAACTCATTTCTATACATCAATCGTTATCTTCGAAATTTATCATAAAATATGCAAATAAAGTAGATTGGGGTGCGATATCTCGATATCAAAATTTAGATAATGACTTTATAAGAAAAAATGCTCTAAAATTAAATTTAAAATAACTTATAAGATATCAAAATATATCAGAAGAATTACTTGAAGACTTAGATAAATTAAATGTTTTAAACTGGAAACTAGTTGTTAAACATCAAGAATTATTTGAAGATTTTATTATAAAACATAAAAATAAAATTGATTGATGTGATGTTATTTTAAAGAAAAGATTCTCTGACAAATTTATTAAAAATAATTATAAAAATATAGTTGTTTCGTTATTAGTTAGAATTTGTAATAAATAATTTTTTTAATCTTTTTATTTTTAATGAGTTTGGTCATGTGAAAAAAATTTTGTTGAAGTTTTTTTTCTATATAAATGAAGGCCAATCTGAGCTTACCTTTCTCGAATGCTGAAGATGAGGAATTCCTAAGTCCCAAATTGAGATTAAGAGAAAAAAGTTTAAGAGATAAAAAATTAAAAGGTAAAAAATTAAAAAATTAAAAATTAAAAAATATAAAAAAAATTAAAACGTGAAAAATTCAAGATTTGTCATTTATTAATATTGAAGATGAAGAATTCCGAAAACCCAAATTAAGAAAAAGATTAAGGGTAGAAACATTTTGACATTTACCATTTGTTAATGCTGATAAAGATGATTATGATATATTTAGTGAAACTAAAGATAAAACTGTTTCAGTTAAAAAAAATAACAAATAGCAAAGCATGGAATGATGTGATTGCTGATTTTCATATTCAGTCAATATATATTCATGATCCGGATTTATATTTAAAAGATACAGAGAGTGTGGTAAACAAGTTAATTGAGAAAGGATTGAAAAACACCATAATCTAAAAGTTAAACTCATTCTAAGCATTAGATATGTAATAAGAGACCGGATAACAAAAGAAATTACAAATGAAAATAATTTTTATTTACATTCAAACATTAATGAAGTTTTCTTAAGTAATAAACATTTATTATCTGTAAGTTATAATATTATGAAAAACGATATTTTATTTTGATTTGAGCAAAAGATGGTGAAAAGTACTAAATATCACTTCGATAGAGTTGTTCACTTGGAATTATTAAGAGATAAGTAGGTGGGAAACGGATTGATTTACCAAAATGGGTAAATCCATTCCCACCCAATCCATGGGTAAATGATAAAAAATGTTGTAGAAATGTTAAAAATATTAAAACCAGACAATTTCCTTGTTATAAAAAAGATGATGAGAGATGCTTTGAATATGCACTTGAGAGTATTTTAAATCCTCCAAAAACTCATGTTGATAGAGTAAGTAATTATGATAATACAAAATATGAAGCTTTAAAGATGAATTATGCAATTTGAATAGATAGTGATATAATAAAAAAATATGAAGAGTTTCTTAATATTTCAATAAATGTTTATATTGTTGTAAATCATGATACAGAAGAAGAAATAATTCTATTTTACATGAGTGAAAATATAAATGAGAATAAACAGCACATGAATATTCTTGCATATATGAAATATAATGATATACAATCAAGGATTGAAAAACATAAAAAAATGAAATATGAAGAAGAAGAATATCATTGTGTTGGTATTACAAATATTAACTCATTATTGAGAAGAAAGATTCATCTTGACAATTCTCATCTTTATATTTGTATGAAATGTCATAAAAGATTTAAAGAAAAGAATGAATATAATAAACATATTAAAATATGCGAAGACATACTGAATTCTAAAATAATTGAAATGCCAAAACCTGATTCCATAGATAAAGAAGGAAATTTAATTAAAGGGAATAATATTTTAAAATATAGATCAAATAGAGCTGAATTGTATCATCCATTTCTATAAACATTAGATTTTGAATGTTTTAATATTAAACCAAAAGAAAATAAGCAATTAAATAAAAAAGATGTTTTATATGAACAGATATCAAACAGTTATTGTTTCTCAAGTGAAAAAAAACAATATTAAAAAGAAATGGAAAACCAAAAGAATTGATGAATGAGTTTAATAAAGATCTATTGTGTGTAGCTAAGAAATACTATAAAATGAGAAAAATAAATAAAGAAAGAACTATCACTGAAGAGTATGTTAAGTTGTTTGAAGAACAAACAAGTTGTCATATTTATGGAGGAGATTTCAATGAAGATGATAAAAAAGATTGGGATCATTGTCATGTAACAGGTGAATTTAGAGGATCTGCTCACAATTCGTGTAATTTAAATTTGAAATTACCTAAATTTTTATTTATTGCAATTCACAATTTAAAATATGATAGTAAGATCTTTTTAAAATGGATATTGGATTTATGTGGGCATAATGATACAGAAGATGCTGATAAAAAATAAAAATAATAGCAACTGATTCAGAGAATTATAAATATTTATCTAAATAAATATGTGTAGAAGAATGTCCTGCAAAACATGATGAATCTTACTGTAGTGAATGTAAACTTGGGATTAAAGATGTAATAGCTGAAAAATGTAAAAAATGTGGAAGTAAAATGAAAATAGCAAAGAAAGGAGATGTCTTAAGAGAATATATGAAAATAAGATTCATTGATACTATTGCATTTATTCCAATATCATTAGGTAAAGCAATTAAAAATTTATTAAATATTAATGGCGATTGTTGTAGTAAATGTAAATGCAATAGAGAAATAAAAAATCCTTATATGAAAGTTGCTAATAATAATAATATTGTTGCTGTTGATAGGTGTTATAAATGCAAAACAAAAATATTAAAGGTTGCTAATTATAAAGTATTTAAAACATTTAATTATTATTATTCTTTTTCAGTTTGGAATCAAAATGTTATTTGCTGAAAAAAGGTATATATCCTTATGAATGGATAGATTCTGAAAAGAAATTTAAATCTGAATCTTTTCCAAAAATAGAAGAATTTTATTCTCATCTATCTAATAAAACTATTAGTAAACAGGAATATAAATTTGCAAATGATCTGTGGAATCATTTTTGTTTGAAAGATTTTGGAGAATATCACGATTTATATTTGAAACTTGATACGATTCTTTTGAAAGATGTTTTTGATAATTTTAGATAAATGTGTTATAAAAATTTCAATCTTGATCCATGTTATTTCATGTCAGCTCCACATTTGGGAAAATATGCAGCATTGAAAATGCCTAAACAAGAATTAGAATTTATAGTAGATCAAGAAATGTATGAATTATATAAAAAAGGAATAAGAGAATGTAGTTGGTAAAAGGAATTAGTATGGTTTCTAACCCTCATGCACTTGCAAATAAGTGTTATTTTTATAATCAAGAATTAGAAAAAATTTTTAAATTATCAGAAGAAGCAATTGAAAAGGGAATATATAATTGAAATAAGAAAAAAGTTATATTATGTATCTGGATGCAAACAACTTATATGGATGAGCAATGAGTCATCCATTACCAACTGGAGATTTTAAATAGATGAATAATTCAGATATTCAAGAAGTTGAAAAACTATTGGTTAATATTCCTAATGATAATAAATATGGGTATACACTTGTTGTTGATTTAGAAATTCCAAAACATTTACATGATAAATTCAATGATTATGCACCAGCACCAGAACATTTCATTCCGAAAGAAAAAGATCTTTCTGATTATCAAAAACATTTAATTGAAAGAGGAATTGGAAATAAACCAGCAAAAAATAAGAAATTAATGTGTACATTACATAATAAATAAGATTATATCATTGATTACAATGTATTAAAAGAATATACAAAACAAGGAGTAATCCTGAAAGATATAAAGAAAGGAATAAAATATAAACAAGAAAAATGGTTGAAATCTTACATTAAAAAGAATACTAAATTGAGATAACAAGCCAAAAATGATTTTGAAAAAGATTTCTTTAAACTGATGAACAATTCTGTTTTCAGAAAGCAAATGGAAAATGTGAGAAATAGGGAGTGTGTAGAAATTGCTTATACAGAAAAAAAAATACAAAGATGCATAAACTCTCTTCATTATCAATATAGAAAAATCATAAATGATGAGGTAGTTATAGTTCATTGTAAAATAAAAAAAATTAAATTAAATAAACCTATATTTGGTGGATTTGTAATATTGGAATTGTCTAAAATATTGATGTATAAATTTTTTTATAATTATCTGAAAACGAAATATGAAGATAAACTGAAATTATTAGGAGCAGATACAGATTCATTTATTATGTATATAGAAACAGAAAATTTTTATCTAGATATAAAAGATAATATTCAACATTTCGATACAAGTGATTATTCTGATTATCATTCATTAGATATTCGGAAAGAAAATAAAAAAAATTCCTGAATTATTTAAAGATAAATATAATGGTATTCCAATTAGAGAATATATTAGATTAAGATGTAAAATGTATTCATTTAGAAATGATACTAATAAAGAGAAAAAGATATGTAAAGGTGTTAAAAAAGTTAATATAGAAGAAATGAAATTTAATATGTATAAAGAATGTTTGTTTAATGAAAAAACTACTTTAGAAACTTCATATGGAATAAGATCTGATAAATTGAAACTATATGTTATAAAAGATCAAAAAATTAGATTAAGTTGTTACCATGATAAAAATATTTGAAAAATTACTTAGAAAGATTATCATGGGGTCATTATAAAATAAATTGAAAAAATTTTTCTCTGTATAAATGGAAGCAATTCAACTACTAAATCAAATTGGTCAGTTTGAAAATCTTAAAGACTTAAACATAAACGAAGAATATAGAATTGAAAAGTTTGAAAAAGTTCAAGCTAAATTTAGACTTTCAATTATAGTCGAATGTGAAGATTTTAAATGTTTCCTCCCTAAAAGATTTGTGAATAAGCTAGACGACTTAACATTGGATAAATTGGATGAACTGAAAAATATAAAAATGAAATATACTGGGATGAAAAATAATTATCCAACTGTTTCATTTTTTATAATAACTTTTTTTTCCTATATAAATGGAGACTCCAACAAAGAAATTAAATTATGATGATCTTAAGTTGGTAATAACTCCCAATGGTGAGTCATATTATATTAATATGGATATATATATAATGAATTATTTTGATACACCTCAGGGAAATTTTTTATGTACACCACAAGGTAGATTTTTGCATATTGATACATAATTTTTTCATTCTGGTTATAATTATCAATATTTGAATTTTTTATTTTCTCATTCTGGACAGAATTAACAATATCCAACTGTTTGGGTTTATCCTATTTAAAATTGGAGACTGACTTAGAAATACTTATTTTTAAAAATGCATGAATATATTTTATTTTTCAGTAGGAAATTTATGTTTGTTTAGTTTAAAATTTATGTATTTTTAGTTTGAAATTTATGTATTTTTAGTTGGGAGAATGGTTTAGATTTGAAAAAAATGGCTGAGGAGCGTAGTAGAGGAGGAAAGCAGGAGTTAGGTCCAAACTCCTGCTTACCCTCACTACTCATTTGTTTCATTTCAATTCAATTACACTATAAATTTTTAAAAAATAATATTTTAATAGATTTTACGTTCACGTTCACAATTTGATAAAACAGATAAAATAAGTTAATATAATTGTGATGTAATATCAAAAATAGGAAGACAAGATAACATTTGGTGTATCAATGAACATTCTATATGGCCAATAGAAAATATTTGTGTGTGTATAAAATCTTTTTCTCATTTTCTTATTAAAAATTTCTTTTTAAATATAAAATAATACTGATCCTAATTTTTATTTATATAAAATTACAGAATGCGATGCTAATAGATATTGAAAAAATTTTAAGTTAAAGATCGTGAAATTATTATTGACAGTTAGCCATAAAATCATTACACAGTCCTATAAAAGCTGTAATAGACATTTATATAGATTCTGTTAAAAAATATCAATTATCGGCCAAAGATCAATTGCAAGTTGATTTTACTACTAAAAAAAGTTCATGGATTAAATTTTATAGATGAAAAACCATCAGATATAGGCTAAGTGGCTTGATTGAACATAGTAATTTACAAAACTTATTAATTTCTTTCACAACTTATAACAAATTATTTAAAAGACTATGTCTTGTTTATATAGTTATGATTCGATAGGTTATATAATCGTACTGCCTACTGTCTTACCAGCTTAGAGGTATAAAGGAGTACATGTCAGGAATTGAAATTTGGCACAGAGTATTAGGTGCCAAAATCATGCGCGCATTAAAAAACAGACTTGTAGGTAGTCAGGGGACTGAGAACCAAAACACAATAAAATACAAAATGGCGACACTCTCTACAAACAGGCAGTAGTGCGAGATTTGCGCATGTGTTGCTCATTGGTAAGTTGCAAATACAAAAATTGTGAAATCGAATTTTGACAAACACGTGTGTTGGGAACTTCGAAAAGCGAATGTTGCTAAATTAAATTTTGACAAACGAATCTTTGAAAACAAAACCCATTTATCTGTCCCGTGTTATTCCACACATAATTCTGGTCGCCTGTGCTAACCTTGACCGACTGACCAGAGATATCTCGTTTCATCATTGAAACTTTTTGAAACTAGATGGCGTATCATTATAATTTTATATTAAAACTAACTTCCGAAATATAATTTTTTTTTACATTTATTAATATATATATTTCGTTTGTGGAAAATAAGAAAAATAATTGCAAACGATACAATAGCCACCATTATTTTTTCAAAAACGAAAAATTTTTGCATTGACAAAAATTCAACCTGGGGCGTCATGCAATGGAGAGAAATTTCAACATTCGATAGGTTAATTTCAATAAAAATGCATCGTGAAAGGTCTCGTGGTGGTGGCTGTGGCCAGCGAAGTTTAAATGATCGTGCTCAAAACCAGCGATACCAAAGATGATTGGAGAATGGGAACGAGAACCGCTGTGAGCATCAAAGTGATCCATCCCACTTTGTAGTGAGTCTCGGAGGTATAATCTTTTCCCAAATATGGCCTTGCTGTTTTACTTGTTTTTATTTAAAGTTGGACAGATAGAAAAAATATTTTTAATAATGGAATTACAATTATTTAGACATCGAACTCTTGGATGTCCAAGATCAGATAATATTTAAAAAATCGTTATTACCACAAATATTTTAAAAAGCATTTTTCTCTTTGCAATATTCTATCTTACGAACAATCCTTAATTGAACAAAAAAATAGATGTTTTCAAAATCAATGCATTGTATAGGAATTTATTAAATAAGTAACAAATATAAATTAATTATTATATCGAACTATTTCTCTATTTTTCTTTTCCTTATTGTTACAATATTCTTTCAAATTGTTGAGTTTTAATTTACTTGGTATTAGAACAAAAAACTAGCAAATATATATTAATAATTTTCAACCACATCTTTCTGATATCTTTAAATTTAAGTATATATAAGGAGTAATTTTTTCATCAGAATCAAAGTCTCAACAATCAGCAAACCTCAACATTTTATAAGTTGAATTGTAAGTATATTTTTATATACATCTATAAGAATTAAAGATATGTGATCAGTATGTGTCATATTTGTAATTATAAAACTAATTTAATTAAGATTTGTGATCAGTATGGCCCAAACCACTACTACTCATAATGAGTTTCCTATGACTAATTGAATATAAAACTTATTGTATGATTTGATTATAATTGAATATGAAAATTATTGCAGATGAAAATTTATATACTAGTTTACATTGCATTAGTTTATATTGTGTGAGAAGCAGTAATACATTAGTTTATTCATGCAGGCACTAATCTGTCCTAGAAAACATGATCAGCAGGAGAAGTTTGATGTCTGTTTACCAGGCCATGATATTGTATTACTCATTAAAGTACATAAACTATTGCTATTTGGAGAGACAGATGTTTATTAGAGAGGTCGCAGCTGTCCGTTTCAGCCCAAAACATGAACGGCGGACGATCGAGCGCTGCCATCTGGCAATTCTGGAAGGTTGATAATGGCGTTCGCTTTGTCTAACATGACGCGTAGAAGATTGGCTAAAACTGCTTCATTTTTTGTGTTAGGAGTTAAAAGTATGATATATTTTATTAAAATAATGACTATTTAAGGACTTTTGAATATTATTGTAAAGAAACAGACAACTTTAATCCATAAATTATTTATATATACGATTTTTGGTTAATGTTACCTTAGGATCCAAAATGGAGGCCAGGGAAATTTTTCCCTGCGTTGATGACTGCGACAGGGGAAAAATTTTTCCCTCCATTCAAGATGGCCGCGATTCCGGCTGCCATCTTGAATTTCTCTGCAGACTCCGCGGATTTTTTCACCGAAATAAACAATAAAAAACAACAAAAAGAGGAGTTTTTTACTCACTTTTCGATTGTTCGATATTCTGAGTATGATCTCCTGTTTGGGGGTCGACGAAATTTTTCGAATCGTTGACAGTTCTATGTTCGACCACTACTCCTTCTATGTCGTCAATATGCATATATCCTTTCCATTCGTCCGTTATTATCGTACAGCCGGAATTTACGTATTTATAAACGATCTGATTCACAGTGTTTTCTGATCTGTCGTTCACCTGACATATGAAGCAATTCTTATCTTCATCGCAATGAATGCAAACGGACTCGGTCGGCTGTATGCCTAATTTTACATCAAAATTCGATGCGTTATCGATACGGGAAGGCAAACCTATCTCCGAAAAGTCGTCTTCCATCAACTTGTAGAAATCACGGAAAGTGCATCTCAACCAAAATTTGTCGTTGCAACTCAAATCGGCAAAACTAGTCATTATCGAACAATTGGCAATAAACTAAAGGAGGGGAGGTAAGGATAGGGAAAACACACGCTTTTTCCTTAATTTCTGATTACTTGGTTCTCTAACTTTTAGGATTAAATTGTAATAAAAGAAATAACAGTACAGTCAAACCTGTTTTTGTGCGGTCTTTTTCTGTGCGATTTTTATTTGTGCGATTTTTATTTGTGCGATTTGTTTTGTGCGATATTTTTTGTGCAATATATGAAAATTTCAATCAAATTGGAACATAATTGACTCCTGTAAAATTTTTAAAAACTCTATTGGTTGTTTTCTATGACATCAGCAGGTTTTTTCATTTTTTATTCAGTAAAATTTTTTTCTCATACGTTTATTTCAGTCACCTCTTATTTTAATAGCATAAAAATCATAAATATTACGTTATATTTGAACAGATGCAATAAGTTAGCTCCCCTCCAGCTTTAGACTGCAGGTGTGAAATTTCACGCCTTGTTAAATGAAATAACACTTCCTGCAGCTATATTTATCAAATAAAATCATTATTTAACGATTACAGTAGAGCGTCAATAAGTGGAACGTCGGTAAGTGGAATGGCCGGAAAGTGGAACGATTTTCAGTCGGACTGTGTCGTGCTGAATCGAATGTTTTTGATACTAAATTTACTTCTAAAGTATAATTTTCATGTTTTTATATTCTTCAATATATTTATTTTGTTTGTAGAAAATGCAGAAATAATTTTTAACGATACGATAGCCTCGATGATTATTATAAAAATTTTTGTTAGGCTTAAAATCGACGAAAAATGAACACGAAGCGACACGCAACGGAGAAAAATTCAACAGGAAGCGATACGCAACAGAGAAAAATTTGAACATCGGACAGGTTAATGTATTTTTTCGTACAAAGTCGGAAACTGGAACAAATCATTAACTGGAAGGACCCCAGTCCCCAATTGGTTCCACTTATCGACGCTCTACTGTATTTTTAACTTTTTAATGTTAGATTCGTATTTAAGTGGAAATAATTAATTACTATAAAAATTAAAATTCTTAGAGGATTTTTTTCTCCATTAGGTGTTGCAGAAAAAGGCCCAAGGAGTTAAAAAAGCAATTCCTAGTTACTTCGTACGGTTTCAAGTTATTTTGTACGTAAGACTTTTTTTATGCGGTCCCTATTCACCGCATTAAAAAAAAATTTTAATTGTATTGCGAAAACTATTTTTTATAGCCACTGGTGAAGTTTCGCGCGATTTTTTATGCATTTTCTTTTATGTGGTCCCTATCCCCCGCATAAAAACAGGTTTGACTGTACTTACTAATACTGGAGGAAATAATAATAATAAATATTCAACGATAGCAATTTGTGTGCGAATGAAATATCGTTACGAAAAAAAAGCAATTAATCCAATACGCAATTAATCCAATACGCAATTCGTTGCAACACAGCAGTAAACGATTCCAACTGGAAACTAGTCGATTTGCATAAAATTGCCCAGAAATGCCAGAAATCACGTCGCAGATCATGCATTTGCATATTCGTTCGTAACACACCTACGAATTTCCCGCCGATTTTACTCTTGCACGACGTCACGAAAAGGCTTTCTCTACCGTCGCAAATTTCCACACTACCGTCTCCGTTTCGAGGTTACAGGATACTCGGCAACGTCGAAAGCAGGGTAGAAACCGAA
Organism: Centruroides vittatus; assembly: GCF_030686945.1. NCBI lineage: Eukaryota > Metazoa > Arthropoda > Arachnida > Scorpiones > Buthidae > Centruroides > Centruroides vittatus. The sequence continues at coordinate 551,006 of NW_027122249.1, read as the reverse complement.
CGGGGAAAATTTCCCATGTCGTCGACGTCGCGACTCTAGGGGAAAATTTTTTTCCCGTCGCAGTCTCCGAAGTAGGGAAAAATTTTCCTGGCCGCCATTTTGGATCCTAAGGTAACATTAACCCAATGTTTTAGCAAGTGATGTGAAGTACCTATAGAATTTACATATATTTGTCTTCGTAGTAGATTATCGTAATTCTGTAGGAGTAGGTTTGTTTTTTCACAGCATCTTCTACCATCAACAGCGTAATACGTTTGTAAATTTTCTAAAAATTAATTTCCCAAGCTGCTTTCAGATTTACATAAGCCACTATTTCTTGACAAAAGTATGGGGTAGTCCTATCATCTTACCGTACGGTAAAAGATTATGACGCTAATTAAAAATGACTATTTATTGTTATTAAACATCCTATAAGTACTGCAAAATAGTTTAATTTGTTTATTTACTTTTCGCTGGTAACATTCGTCGTTGTTAAATGTTCCCATCATTTTTCAACAAATATCGCGTGAGTCAGTGAACATCACGCACTGACTCAGGATGTTGTGAACGAGCACCCCAATAACTTTTACTTGGAGTTAAAACGCAAACCGTGTACTCCTGCTTGCCGTACAGTTTAACTTTTGTACTATGGCCGCAACCTCTCTATTATCAACTGTTGTTAATTTTTAAAGTATTGCAATTAGTTACACGCTATGAATAATTATATCAATATCGATTCGTTACATGCGTTCTGTAAACTAAAAGAACTATTTATATAACATCTCAGAAGCGATAGAAGTAGTCAAATTGTTACATTCCTATCAACTGCATTTATATCATACAAGGGTTATGAGTTTTTAACTTTAGTAACTTTTATATTTCAGAATCCAGAAGCATTATTTGTTTTTCTTTTTAATTCTTAAGTGGGAAACAACATCAGACTCGTGTTATTTGTAAATATTTAAACTCGAAACAATAAAAATATTTACAATCACGACATAATTACATGCCAAAAACCTTGTTTGTGATGGGGATCGCTGCCTGGGGATGCAGATTGCTAGAGGCAGCAAGATAGGCTGAAGAATATAAAAATCATAAAACATTGTTAATTTCACATACAGTAGAGCGTCGTTTATCCGAATCAATTGGGGACTGCGGTTGTTCGGATAACTAATTATGTGTGAAAAAACATATTAACCTATCCAATGTTGAAATTTTTCTCTGTCATGTGTCGCTTCATGTTGGATTTTTCTCCATTGCGTGTAGCTTTGTGTTGAATTTTCGTCGATTTCAAGCCTAACGAAAATTTTTATAATAATAATCGAGGCTATTGTATCGTTGAAAATTATTTCTTTATTTTGTACAAACAAAATAAATATATTGAAAAATATAAAAACAAAAAAATTATACTTTAGAAGTTAATCTAGTATCAAAAACGTTCGATTCAGCACAACAGAGTCCGACTAAAAAGCTTTCGGATAAGTGACGTTTCAGTTAACCGGCTTTCAGATAAACTACGCTCTACTGTAGTTGATTTTTTACCTCTTAAAAATTATTAAGTAAATAAATTTGCCAGGTCCAAGCCCGAAAATTTTTCTATTAAAATTAAGAAATGCCTGTATTTTAATGAGGCGGAAATAACTATCTTGCCAAGAATGGCATAATTTCTAGGTTGGTCAAAAGTACTTCCGCTGCTTTGGAAAACCCGAAAATTTCAGTTAGGTCAGTTTGGAAACTCCAGAATGATTACAATGGGATTTCTGTCACTGAAATGTCCAGCTTTATCTCTAACCAGCTGAACCCCCATTCTGGGTCTTGCAAGACTCACAATGTGATATAACAAAAACAATTAAAAGGGCAAAGCCGTTTTTGGTATAAAGTTGAGCCCGTAGACTCTGGGCTCAACTGCGCACCGTTTCCTAAGGAAAAGAAAACAATTAGCACTAACCAATCCAGAAAAGGCGACACCTGTACTCGGGAATCTGGCGTAGATAACAGTGGGCTTCGTTGTCGCCATTATTACGACAGGTTGTGTTCTCACAGACCTGTTCTTCGCTACGAGAAGTGGGAAGATATTTGTACCCGAATTGTCCTGATGATGCTCTCCTCGTTTTCCATCCTGTGAAAGGACAAGAGCAAGAGAATACACGTGTAACCTGTGTCACATGTTTCTCAAAATTCGATTTCGCAACATTCTCATATCGAAATTCCCAACGAGCAAAGCTTGTGCTAATCTCTCAGTAGTGCCTGTTTGTAGAAATAGTATTGTAATTTTGTATTTTATTTTGACTCGGTTCTCTGTCCCTTGACTAACTACAAGTCTGTTTTGTTTATGTGCGCATGATTTGTGCACCAAATACTCTGTGCGAAATTGCAACTCCTGACATGTACTCCTTCATACCTCTAAGGTGTCCAGCCGTTGACAGCAGCAGGATTTTATAGACAAGCCATAGTCTCTCATCAAAAATCAATTTTAGTGGCTATGGCTCAGAAAGCGAAAGATTAAATTTAAAAAATTTGTAAATAATTATTAAATGTTATTATTAAATTTTGAAATCAAATATTAATATTTTCGAATAACTTTTCAATTAATATTGTAGTAATAAACTTTGAAAACAACAATTTGTTAAACTGTTCATTACCTGAAGTCTCTTCAACGAAACCAAAACTTCTGCACAATAATTTATTGCATGTGAAAATAGATTGATAATACTAACAAAAATGTATGCAGAAACAGCCATAGTGATAAATACAATTTGTGCACTTAGTTGTCCTCCATTTAAAAAAAATGCAAGATATGTCAGGGAAGTAAATAATCTAGATATAGGATATGCCAATATCTGCGATATGCCTCTTGCATATAAAAACATTCCAACTTTTTTCACTTCTTTCCTGCAAATATAAACAATTCACTAAAACAAATTATAGAACTTTGGAAAGTAATTGTGAAAAAGCAGGCATTGCAGAAATACGGTAAAATCTGTGTAAACCAGAATTACACCAAATTATTTTCTCTTATTGAGGTGAGTTTCCATCTAGAATAGTTTATTTAACATAAAGAAACGATGTTTTAAGCAAATTTTTTGTTTAGACAGGTTTTACTGTATTTAATACCACTTACTCTCTGATTTTTGCAACTAATGCGGCATATGGCAATTCCCAGGTGTACATTTTAATTAATCTCATATCAGCAATCATGTCGTTCAACAGGTTCAATCTTTTATCTCCCAATACAGCTGCTTGTAATCTATTATTATGGAATTATTTTTGAACATAAACATATATTTTAGAAAAATAAACCTATATAAAATTACTTCATAAATGTTTATTAATTTACTTTATGTAGTTACTATTTTCTTTTATTTCAGTTACTTACGTTACTTTTTTGCATATTAAACATTTTGTAAAATTTTTAAACTATCTGAATTTGAACTCCTAACATAAAAAAGAAAGGTGTTGCTACAAATAATGTTATTCAAATAAGAAAAAATACTTGAAAAAAATTTAACAAACAAAATTAACGAAGAAAATTAATAATATAAAAACAAGAATTTCTATGCCTTTTGGATTTCAGGATCAGTCACATATCTAAACATATTTTGATTTTTTTGTAAAGAAGTTAGCGCGCTTTCTCGTAAGTCAGTCGTCACTCCTAAAAATTTATATGCCAACCAAGGTTCCTTCTAAGCTGCACTGCTGCACGGCCACACACTGATCAAATTGTTCCCGTGCACAAAAATTTATGTGCTGTGCAGGCAAGTATGCACACTGATTTGAATTCCTGTTTACTGATTTCTCTCACTCTGTCTGCAATATGATTATTGCTATGTACATTTTGAATGAATACATTAAATCATTGACAAAAGATAACATTTTGTATGGAGGTATGTTTTAAAATGAATTTTAATCCTTTCTTTATAATTAATTATTTTAATTTTTATAGGAGAAAAATGAGATTTTCTATGTATCTGCTCAGAAAAATTTTTTGCTCAGAATCTGCTCAACATACATTTGTTTGCTCAGAGAAGTACATGTACTGCTCAGCTATAAAATTTAGAGGGAATGTTCAATTTTGAATTTGTAGCACAAGCTTTCGTTTGGCATGTTTATTGTATAACGGGCTATGGCTATTGATGTTTATACGTAATATTTGTGAACACAAGTTTGGAAAAATGTTTGATGACAAGTCTCAAAAAATGTATGATCACAAGCAACACTAAGATGCTAGCTGAACAAGTGCTAAACACAGACTGAGGGAGTATGCACATATGAGACTTCCCCTCTCCTTCCCACTGGTTATACGAAAACGTCGCTCGTTAAACGAGTCATTTTTTCACAATTAATTTTGCTTGTTATGCGAAATCTTATTGTGCAAGGTACTCTTTAAGCGAGGTTACACTGTATTATTAAATTCCATCCTTGCACAGAGTCTGGTAATCCATACATAAATGTGATTTTTTTCTTTTTCAAAAAACGGTAGATATAGAGAGTGACACCATAAAATCTTCTTCAGAGGATTTTCATAAACTTTGTTTGAATAAGTTTTCTTACCAATGTAGTTTTTCCAGATTGTGAAGTTCTGCAATTACACAAGTACTCGGATGTTTGAAATACATATCAATCGATCTTATCAACCTTTTGAAATTTAAAAAATTTATAATATTTCAATCCTGAATATCTCTTGAACTCCAATAAAGTTTTTCTGTTCTTTTCTATATAATATATTTTTTCTCTGATGTCTTCTGCACATCGTTCGAACGAGCTGTATAATCCATTACATACATCGTTAATTTTCCCATCCTCATTAAAAATTATAAAACCATATTTTCCTTCTCTTTTTCAAATTTTTCTGACTATAAAATAGCGCAAGATAAATGGAAAATTGTTGGGAATATTGAACGAAAATTTTTTTGCTGCAGAAATATAAGCATCCACAGATTAGTACAAAGGAGAGGAGAAAAAGAATAAATTTATAGTTGCTGTAAGTAATCACAAAATCATGCATCTCTATGATTGCAGCTTGAAATATAACAACACTAGTTCTCTCTTAAAAAAGTGATTTATATAAAATACCAACTAATCTTAGTTTTTTAAGAAACTAATAGCCCATCGTTTTTTAAATTTAACAACCAATCGTATTTTCTTAAAATAAAATATAATCCAGACTGTATCAGAACTTGCATTAAATTCCTATACAAATTTAAAAGTATACCGCAAAGTGTATCGAACCTATACTACTATTAATTACCATCTTGACATTCTTAATTAATTATTTTAATTAATGTTTTAATTATGAATTTTTTATGTTTTCATTACAGTGATTTGCTTCGAAAAAGCAAAAGATAAATATACGGCATCAAATTTTGCTTTGCTACAAATTACCATAAATTTCTCCAATTGTTATGTGGTTTGTTTCAAATATAAACAGAAGGTTTAATCTACAAAGTTCAGAGTAAGAAGTGTAAAAAATTTTCATAAAAATGAGTGAATAGATGTGACCCCATTCCATGATGTTAATGTTAATGAACACCTAATTGTTTTAAGAATATATATTGAAAAGCCCACAACTTACAAACAGATCAAGTGTCAATATGTTTAATTTGTATGCAGAAGTAAATATTATTTTAAATTTAAGTAGTAGTTGTGTTAGATCTGATAAATTTCATTTTATTTTTAATTTTTTATGTGGCATTATAATGCAGTCATAAAAATTCGATTACTTAAATTCAAAAATGAAGATTGGTCGAGATATTACAAAATGCATGAAATGTTTTGCTAATTGTTAAGAGAAGAATAATTATATTTTCTACACATTAAATGAAACAATCCAAAAAATCTTGCATAAGAATGATTTACAAAAAAATGCAAGTGATTACATGATGTTGTATGTGCAAATTATAAGCTTCATAAGATAAAATAAATGAACACTGTTACCGAACAAATTCATCAGTCAAAATAGCTGAAATATCATGTGAACAATACTGGAGCAAAGAAAGATAATGCATTTGGTCATACTGTCACCTCCAACATCAGCAATAAGTCTAGATTTTAACTAATGTATGAAAATTTTACATTTATTAAATATCTGTATTCCATCTTCATTAATTATTAATTTAATAATAACTAAGTGATGCATTATTTCTTTATCTTATTTATAGGTTTATCACAATTATACAAGTTAAAATAATAATTACCTCAATTTTGAATATAGTTTACTCAAAACAAATTGTATAGGAATAAAGAGAAATATGGCCAAGAATCCTACTAAAATAGTCCATCCATAATATTGCCATAATATCGCTATGGTAGTGATGATTAAAAAAGGGTTTGTAAATAAATATGGAATTCCTTGAATATTCTGTAATAAATAATAATATCAGTTTTATATAAAATACTATTAACTCGCTTACTACTAATATAAGTTTCAGTATACTTATTATTGAAATTATAGAATGTACCATAAACATGTTAAGTTTGCATGAACTAGTCTACTTTTTTAAAAAAGTTTTCTATAATTTGACAACTACAGTACAGGATGCTGCTAAATTATCAAAAATTTAAAATTGCTTGGGTTTTTAATTATTCAGAAATTTCAGTATTTTCTATGAGTTCTGAATGTGAAAAACATTGCTGTACATTTTCTATCCAGACATGCTGCTGCATTGTTTTAATTGTTTAAAAACACTGTTTTATTGGCATGAATATTAAATGATGGCAGACTGTAGTATTTTATCAATGAGTATAAAGCTTGGAAATACTTTACGAACATGTTTCGCATAAAATCAATGTCAACACAATCACACAGGGTCATATAACATTTATTTTCTACTCTAACCTTAGACTCTATAGAGAACACTACATTACTTTCTATTCTACACTGGGAAAAACTCTTTTACAAAACGATTCTTATAGTACTGATATTTCAGTTCTTTGTAAAATTAAGATTATTATTGAAGATTCATTTCACTGCTGTGAGGAAAGGCTCACATTAAATGTAATGGCATTTTTTTAATGCCAACACCCATACCAAAACACCCATGCATAAGATATATCCCCATGTACACACAAATCACTTTTTTCCTGTTTGACTTTAATATGCATCAAGTTAAATATTCAGAAATACTCAAAAGAGTTTGATGATGATTTTCATGTGATTAAATGCCCTTTATTTTTACAGGATCATATCCTATGGCAACTATTTTAGTTAAGTTCTGTGATTAATTTCACTGTATGTAAATGCCTTACCTCAAATTTCACAATTCCAGGAAAAGTATTATGTTTATTCATACCAAATTTGAAAATTATTTGTTTCTTAGTTTATGAACTATATTTTCGTGTAGAGAACATTTAAGCATGAAATTGAAAAAAAATGTGACATCAAATAAATTATAATATAGACAGTCCTGCTGGTTTCAAATTGTACAAACACGATTTTACAATAAATAAATATAATCTTCACATTGGAACAGCTTGTGCATTAATATAACAAATTTTTAACAGTGTTGATTGATTTCATTTTTACTATTTTCATTTATAAAAACTTTTTTAAAACTACGAATATCCATAAAAACAGTTAAAGGCATGTATGACGTAGGTAAAAAACTGCAGAGTTCCGGATTTATAGATTATGTTTTAAATTTTTTTTTTAAATGATCATCTACAAGTTATATTTATTTGAAAAATCTTTGTTTTTTATATTTATGAAGTTGTTTAAAACATGCAACTTTTAGAAAAACAATATGAGGAACACTGTTATATCAGATGTGTAGTTGCAAAAACTGAAATGTCCCATGTTAGTAGTTTAATTTTTTATAGTATTTTATACTTTGATTTTTTAAAAAGTAGCTAATGTCAAACTTTTTAGCCTGATAAAGGTATGTTTTCGTCTTGAAATGAAGGAATAAAAATTTCTTTTAAAAACTGAACTTTGCTTCCTGATAAAAAAAATTTAGGGTTAAAAGACGTATTCAGGATTTCCGTTTGATACTGATACTGAAAGTAAAGTTGAGATAGCTGTCTTAGTTGGACTTAGCCAAAGGTGTGAAAAGGAGAGGGTATAGAGGGATGAGTGAGGGGTAGAATCAAGAAGTGGGGTAGGAGAGGGGAAAAGAGGTGGAAAGTGGAGTTAAAGTAACATTCCTGATTTGCATTGCAGTTACAAAAAGAAACAGTTGTTGGTACAAATACATTTACAGATTGCCTTTTCAACTAGATGATTATGATAGTGATATGCAGAACAATATTTACATGGCAGTAGCTTGTCACCACTGGTAATCCTGACAAAAAGCAGGTACTACACTAATAATACGTTACATAAATAAACAAAGTTTCGTTACCAGAAGACCTCGGTGACAAAATCGCTGATTAGAGCATTACACAGAGGATCACAGTTGCAACCTTAGACCAGATCAAGAGATGCCACAAAGGACACCATAGGTAACACCCACAGTGCACAGCAAATGATACAGAGTCAAACAGCAGAAGGATCCCTGCATGTTGTTTCAGATGGAAAGGTTAGGTTTGACGTAGGCCGGAGTTATACTTGAAGAAATTAGAAGAGTTTATGAATTTGGCAAACAACTCAAAGATCTCTTGATCCTCACAGAGGTTGTTGGGTTCAGAAGGCCAACAGAATCTTTTCCGTAGACAATGGTAGTTGAGTTCTTCCCACTGATTTTCATACAGCGTACAGTGAAAGATGTAATGGAGTGCATCCCCTTTAGAGACGCCTTCACAGCTACACCTGTCATTATTGATTTTTTTGAATCTTGTAAGATAAGAGGGGAAGTTAACGTGACCTGTCAGGCATTGCGTGATGTCATGGGAAGTGGTGGCTAAAAACCCGTCTTTTATTAATAGATAGTAGAAATTTGTAAGTGGTTCTGCCAGTGGTTGAGGTAGCCCAATCGTTCTGCCATTCTTTCATTATACAGTCAATGATATTGTTCTTGATATGGACGATAGGGAATTTTAGAAAAAGAGATGGTGATGTCCATTGTGGTGACTTTTTTAGCAAGGGCATCAGCATGATCATTACCTTTGTTATCTGTATGCCCAGGCACCAGGCAAAACTGAGTTGAGAATATTTGCTGAGGTTTCTGACAAGATGTCTGATGTCCATGCCAGTCCTTGTGCACTTATTATTGCTTGAATGGATATTAATCACATATATACTGTCTGTATTGATACAAACGCTGCCATTGTAGATCTTCCTGTTTTTAGTGATGGTATCTAGAATCTTATATATCGTTAGCAGTTCAGTAGCAGTCCAGTAGGTAATATTGCTGATGCTGTATTTCATTCTCACTATCATAGAAGACAAAGGCTGCACTGTTATCCTTATCATTGCATGAGCCATCTGTATAGATGTTCCAGCGAGCTCCAGTGTCACTATAATGATTGTTTCTGACATTGATGGTATAGCTGCTAGTCTCTCCTGGGTGTCTTTCAAGAGTACATCGGTAAGATAATTCTCCAACTTGTAATTAATGATGGAGTCAATCAAGTTCACACTATTAGGAGGCATTAATCCCTTGTTACAGAGGTTTCGTATCTTTTCAGTAGTAATATTCTGATGGTTAATGGTCAGCATTTTTATTGCCAGAAGATCTCTTTAATTCGTAGGTGTATGGGTGTAATGTTAGCTATATGTTAGCGCATTGGTGGGGGCCATGCAATACACCCTACAGATCCTAATAGCAGCACTTCTCTGGATAGAGAGTAATTTTCTCTTGTTATGGACTAATGCTGCTCTGTTCCCCCAGACCTGTGCCACATACAGAATAGCAGGATCTATCGCTGCTCTGTAGATTAGTTTATAGTTCCTACTGTGAGGACCCAGACGAGGTCCGAAATCGCAAAAATGCAAAATTCTGTTGCGAAAAAAATAACGATAAATTATATAAGAGAGAGAGAGAGAGAGAAAAACCTCTTAATCAAAACAACGTAACGGAAAATGTAAACAACGAGTCTCGGGATGACGTCAACGCGTGTTAAACGACCTGCTAATGTTTAATCCAAAGGTAGAACTCTGACACACGCACTCATAAAGAGATATAAGGTTGACACAAGTATTCAAAGAAAAATTAAACATAGGAAAACAATTTCAGAAAAAGGGAAAAATTGAAGAGATAGAAAAATATCGCGTGATCGTTAGAATTCCAAAATGACATCAATTGCAAACAACAGATTAAATTATGAGTGTAGGTGTTGTGGTTCTATCAACAATCTTGGAGCATAGTCGAAAAGGGGTGTCAAATAGACACCTCGAATCGGACCTTTCCCTTGACCCGACATGGTCTCGTTTTGCGCTTGGAAACAAAGGGGAGGCCAATCGGGAAGCAAGGAAAGGGACGAGGGACCAATCCGCAAAGTGGACAGGACACGGAAAAACGTATAAAAACTGGGACTTCAAGGTCAAAAGGGAGAGAGTTTTTTCGGAATGACGGACATGCCTCTTGAGGATTAAAACAGTGTGTGTAGTGTCGTCACTCAGAACTTTAAGTGTGTCACTGCCCGTCAACATCGCCGTACGGCCCTTCTCGTCCGCCCGGGACTGGATAGATCTACCTGCCAAACTCTTACGTTCTGAAGATCGTCGAGATTTGGAACAATCTAACCGATGTAAGCATGTATTCGTCCAAATAAACGGTTTTCCGCATGTAAACACTTGTCATCATTTGCCTCCTTCGCCACCGCCCACATACACGGATTCCCTTAAGCTCATCCTGACGCGGGATAAATTGTATCCCCCCCTTAATGTCGGCGAATCTTACACTACTGCCTAGAACCCTAGGTGTCTCTGGCGATGTAGTTGAAGAGGCTTACTCTCCGCTGGACATTTTTACAAACTTCCATGATATGGAACTTCCAACTTAGCTTTGAATCTAAGTAAACCCCAAGTTATTTAAGGCTAGACACAATTTTTAGCTTTTCTTGTCTAGGTAAATGGCCAGTGGGTGCTGCAGTTGCTTCTTCCTGGAGTTTTTTGTGCACACTATCGCCTCGCTTTTATTATAATTAATGAGGTGTTTATTCTTCTTGCTCCAGTCACTGACCAGCTTTAGAACCTCATTAGCCTTTTTTGATGAATGTAGCTATTCTGATGCGTTATCATTATCAACTTATCATCAGCAAAGCCTAGCACCTTGATATTATGGTCCGAGTCAAGGCTGCAAAGCAGGCCATCATAAAACAGGTTCCAGAATCCTGGGCTGCTTCTGGAACCCTGCAGACAGCCTCTGTGAACACTGTTTTCCAGGTTAATTGTCTTTGAGTAGTAGCCCACTGTCCTATTTTCTAGGTAGTTGCTGGTCAACTTATATATGTTGCTCAGGCAGTTGGTTTGATACAAACGATGCAATATGGAAGGCCACCATAGCTGGTTGAATTCCTTCTTAAAATCAACACTTATCAGTAGAGCATGTCTGTCACTGTCCCATGCCTGATTAACAAAGTCCTTTACACTCTGTATTGCGTGGATGGTCGAGTAGCCAGGACAGAACCCATATTGGTTCTTATGATGCAAGTTGTTGCTCAAGTACCAGTTAATTCTGCCAATGACAGAACCATCCAGGACCTTCCCCATTGTTGGCAACAAGCTGATGGGCCTGTAATCACATTCCATAGTTGGGTTGTCCACTTTTGGTATAAACTTAACATTTGCCTTCTTCCACAGCTCTGGGAAGTAGCCATGGTTTAAGCAGGCATTATACAAAATCCTAAAAGCAGTAGGGATTTCATTGAACGCTGCCTTCACCATTTCTGTGGTTATATTGTCTATGGCCGGCGCTTTCTTGTTTGCCATAGTATTTACCATATGTTCTACTATGTGAAACGTAAACCAACTGTCATCTTTGATGTTCTGGGGGACAGTGATTATTGTCCTTACTTTGTCATGCATATCTAGCTCGTTGTCTGTGCTATCATTTAGGAAAAATGCTGTTCAAGTAGATTTTCAACATTTTCAAAAATATATAGGTCAACAAAATTAAAACAACGTCTGTCCAAAAAGGAACCACCATTTATTTCTTGCGTTCGTGGACAATACACACATTCTCGGCAACTGCAACTGCAAAGGACATTTTTAACTTCTGGCAACAAGCAGCCTAAAAGGAAAGGTCAGTTGCCGCGAATGTGTGTATTGTCTACAAACGCAGGAAATAAATGGTGGTTCCTTTTTGGATAGACGTTGTTTTAATTTTGTTAAAAAACAATTCTTCAATCCAACGAAAAATTTACAGAATATTATAGGTACTAGTGCCACCTTTCTTAGTGAGATTGGAGATAGTGGCATTTTTGTTATTTCTAAAAACAATGTGATATGATTGAGTCCAGGGATCGTTACAGGTCTTGGTGCAGATATTTCTCCATGCTGTGGTTCTGGCATGGTTTATTGCTATTTTATCGGCTTTTAAGCTTTTGTCGTAGGCTTCTTTCTTTTGCTCCTTCTGGTCACTGTTCTCGGATCGTATCCATTGTCTGTGAAGCATCCTGATTTCATGCTTCTTTTGCTCCAATTCCAACGAGTTGGAGCAAAAGAAGTTGCTCCACCAGTGTGTTTTTCTCTTACACTCAGCCTTATAAGTTGCTGAAGCTTTACCTGCCCTTATGATTGACTCAGTCATATGTCTTACATAGTGTTCAATGTCTGCTAGGTTCACAAAGGGGTGAAAGCTGTAATTTTTCCAGTGAGCTGCAAAGAGTTGTCTGAATGTTTCCCAATTCGTAATACGATGGTGGATGTCCTGAATGGTAGGGTTGGGCTGATTCTTATTGTTAATAGCAGTTAAAACATAATGATGGTCACTAGCAGATGTAATTGTTAAAGTTTTTGCAATTCTCAATATACCTACCAACAGCAGTGGGGGCCAGACAGCCATCTGCCCAGCCTTTAATCCTGCTGGTAAAGAATGTAAGATGATCGGTAGTATTTAGCGAAATACAGTCAGCCTTGTCCATAAAATCATTCACTATTCCCCCACAATGGTTTTCTTCTTTCATGAAAAGACCATTGTGAGAGACTTCTTTCATGAAGAAGACAATTGTGGGAGACTAGTGAATGATTTTATGGACAAGGCTGACTGTATTTCGCTAAATAGTACCGATCATCTTACATTCTTTACCAGCAGGATTAAAGGCTGGGCAGATGGCTGTCTGGCCCCCACTGTTGTTGGTAGATATATTGAGAATTACAAAAACTTTAACAATCACATCTGCTAGTGACCATCATTGTGTTTTAACTGCTATATGAATGGTCTTCATGAAAGAAGAAGACCACCATTCATCATTATATGCTTCTCCGTTCTTTTTTCCCTTTGGTTGATTTTTATTAGCTTTAGTGCAGTAAGTGCACTGCGGTCCTTGTTCCAATTCGGGCAGTCTTTGTATTTATGTCTCTTCCTGCAGTGACTGTACGCTCTTGCGAGTTGCAGTCAGCTGCCTTGTGACCATATATCCAATGCACTTGTAGCACTTTAAAACAGGTATATAACCATCCAATATTAGCGTGCCCCACTCATAGCATGCCCCACTCAAAGCATATCCTTTTAATATTGATTAAAGTATTCCGTACTGCCGACGATATGCTGACTATGACATGTCTACAATCATCCTTCTTTTTGAATCAATGGCACTAGTGATCCTCACTACCTTACAAAAACTCTCCAGTGAGAATTTTTCATTAATTCTGATGTTTTAGTCATATAGTTTTGTTTGAAGTTTATTTTTGTCTTCATCCTTAGGGACATTTAGCACTATAACCCTTAGGATCCATTTCCATGGTTTGGTGATCTTTATTTTTTTTATTTACATGTGGAAGAGTTTATATTGCTTTTTTCAGGTTAAAATAGTTTTTTCTGAACTAAGTTTTATTTTCACGTTTCCACCTGCCATAGGAGTAATATTCTTCACTCCTATACTAAGCAAGGTGAGTCTATTTTGTCCTGCAGTGTATTCATGACTACTTCTGGGCATAATTTCTCCTCACTGGCAATGGCAACAGGCTCCAGAATAATTTCACGTAAGCTCTTATCAGGTTTATTAGAAGCTAATGTTTCAGTTATCATAGTAGTTGTACTACTTCCCCTTCCTGTAAGTATTCTAGTGACTTCGGCATAGCTGAGAGCACTGAATGTTTTCTGGTTCCATAGGGTAAGAACTATTTTCCGAATAAATTGTTGACAGCCGCATGCATGTTTAGTGCAGCCTGCCTAACTTTTTTCCTGTTCTTAGTCGTTATTGAGCCATGTGAGTTGGCCGGTTCCACTCCCATTATGATCTTCAATTCGTTGGAAATCGTTTCCAGAATCTATTCTTCCACGTAGTCTGTTGTCGAATTATCCATAATTTACACATAAAATGATAAACGAACAGCATACAATCAGGTTAGAGTGTGCAAAAGCCAACAGGCTAGCGAAAAAAATTACCGTTTGATAGTGTGAATTGGAAAACCAGTAGGTTATATGCTCTTGTATACCTACACATCTGAGATACTATTGGCTAATAAAAATGGGTTTAGCTAGAAATGAATTTCTCAATTTGAGAAGATGAAGAAGGTAAAGAAAATGACATTGATCAATTTATCAAAAACGAAAAAATAAAACCTTATACATTTAAATAGCTGAAGGTGATAGCATTGCAGGAAATTTCATGGACAGAAGCGTTTAAGATTGTAGCGAGTTGCTCTCTGCCATATGATTATGTCAGACTAGCAGGTAGGCCCGGCGTTGCTCGGGCAAAAGTAACGGTAGCGAAGATTAAGATTATTACATTATAGTTAACCTTACCCGTTTTCACAGAATGCAAGAAATGGGTCCCCTATTTCCAGACTAATTACAGAATTCTTAGATGGGTCTAAAAATTTGTTCGATTTCCTGCAAAAACGAAAAAAACCGCATTTGTGTCTTGCACGTCGCTTTCTCTTAACAATTTCATTGTTACGTAACAATTCCATTGTTGACACTTCCATTGTTACTTAACACTTCCATTGTTGATGGAAGTGTTAAGACTTAATCCTGTCCCTCTCCCACGTGGGAGGAATTTCGAAAAATCCCTTCTTAGTGTGCGTCCTCGTGACGTACCCTAACTGAGTACCAAATTTCAACTTTCAACTCTTAACCATTTGGACTCTGCACTGATTATTATTATTATGTTGGGTTAAGTGTGATATACTCGGTTAACACCGGTGGCTGTGTACTATGCCGGACCAAAGTCAAGGCATAGTAACCAAAACAGAAATTAAAGAAGTGTCTCAGTGTGTGTGTCTGTATTCAGGAATTTTCTCACAATATGACATGTATTCAATATTACTGGCCTTCTGTAGTGTGATGTATGTGTTTCTATTCAATTGTAATGTTCCCAGGCTTTTGTGTAGTGTGTGTGGTATGACACCTGTAGAGGAGAGAACAACAGGTACAATAAGCACCCTATCCATCCTCCACAGATGCCTTATTTCCTGGGCGAGTTCTGTGTACTTGCTAATTTTTTCAGTGCATGCGTTTTGTATATTGTGAGAGTTTGGAATGGATATGTCTATAATGTATGTGATTTTATTGTGTTTGTCAATGAGTGTGATGTCTGGTCTGTTGTGGTAAATTGTTTTATCTGTGATTATGGCTCTGTCGTAGTACATTTTGTGCGTGTTGTTTTCCAATACTGTCTGTGGAATGTATTTGTAGTATGGTTCGTGGATGTCTACTAATTTGTGTTTCCTTGCAAGCTCTTGGTGTATTATATTTGCTACTTGATTATGTCTGTGTAAATAATCTGTTTGTGCCAAGAACTTGCAACCAGAGGTGATGTGTTGTATAGTTTCTGGCATGACATGACATTTTCTGCATGTGTCATTTGTGAGTGTTGTATCTTCGAGTATGTGTTTTCTGTAGTTTTTAGTATTTATGACCTGATCCTGTATGGCGATCATGAATCCTTCCGTCTCCCCAAAGAGGCATCCCGTGCTAACCAGCTGTTTGACGCAGTTTTGTCAACAAAATCCTGGGCCAGATCATAAGGATGCCTGCCATGGAGTGCCTTTCGAGCCCACGATTGCTTAATGGTGTCTGTGCTTTTTATATGTTGCGTTGTGTCCATATGATAGTGAGTGTAAGTTTAATGGTGTGTTATTTGAGTCTGCTAGAGTTACTGCTTTATGTAATTGTGATGTTTCTTGTTTTTTGTAGAAAAACTCTCGCAGTGACTGTATTTGTTTGTAGTGAAGGTTAACTATGTCAATCAGGCCACGTCCGCCATCTTTACGTGGAAGGGTTAATCTTTCTGTGGCAGATTTAGGATAATGTTGTTTATGCTTAGTAAGTGTTGTTCTTGTTTTTCTTTGGAGTTGCTCGAGATCTGTGTGAGTCCAATGTATAACTCCAAAAGAATATGTAAGTACTGGAATGACATATGTGTTTATTGCTTTGACTGTATGTTTTGCATTTAACTGTGTTCTGAGAATAGCATTTAACCTACTTTGGTATTCTTTAATTAATCTTTGCTTTATTTGTGTATGTTCTGTTAGTTTGGCCTGTTGGAATCCTAAATACTTGTAGAACTCGCCCTCTTCCATGGATTCAATAACGTCTCCATTTCCAAGCGCAAAATCTTCTTTCTTCAGGATTCCTTTTTCTATGTGAAGTGATTTGCATTTATCTAGGCCAAATTCCATTTGTATGTCCTTGGTGTATGAATGTGTGATTTGTAGGAGTTGATGAAGTTGTTTTTGTGTGGATGCATAAAGTTTTATGTCATCCATGTACATGAGATGTGACAGTGTAAACTGTGTTGTTTTTTCATGTCTGATATTGTAACCATATTGCGTGTTGTTTAACATGTTGGATAATGGGTTCAGGGCTAAGCAGAACCAGAGAGGACTCAAGGAATCTCCTTGAAAAATTCCTCGCCTAATAAAAATTTGCTTTGTTTGTATGGAAGTGTTACTAACCCTAAGAAGTAGTGTTGTTCTCCATTGCTGCATAGTGTTTGGGAAAAATGCAATGAGTGATGGATGTATTTTGTGCATGTGTGGAATATGTAGTCGCCAACTGGGTGGAACGCTGTCAAATGCTTTTATCTTGTCTATATATGCCATGTGTATGTTTCTGTGTTGTTTATGTGCTTGCCGTAGAATGACTGAATCTATAAGTAACTGTTCTTTGCATCCCCAGTGATTTCTACGGCAACCTTTTTGTTGTTCCGTTAGAATGTCGTGTTCTTCAATATGTTTGTATATTTTGTTTGCGATACAGGATGTCAATAATTTGTAGAGTGTTGGAAGACATGTAATTGGTCTGTATTGTGTGGGGTCTGTGGTATTGTTGTTTTTAGGTTTCATGTAGGTGATGCCCTGGGTAAGAAAATTTGGCATGTCTTGTGGATTGATGATGATGTGTGTTAGGTGTTTAGCTAGTTCCTGGTGCAGTGATGTAAACTTTTTGTACCAGAAATTGTGAATGTTGTCTACACCAGGTGTCTTCCAGTTGTGTGTTCTGTTAACAGTGTATTGGAAATCATGTATGTTTATTTCAACACAGGGCATAGTTGGTATGTTGTGCAAGTTTCTGTTCTCCTCCTCGATCCAGCCTGCATCAGCATTATGCGTGACAGCACTGGACCAAAGAGAAGACCAATATGTTGTGAGTTCTTCTTCTGTTGGTGTGCCACTGTGCTGTGTATCAGTGTTTGCTTTGTTATTAATTTGTCTGTAAAAGAGTTTTTCATTGTTTGTAAATAATTTATTTTGTTGTTTTCGTAGTGTACATGTTTTGTAACGTTTGAGTCTACGTGCTTTGGCAGCAAGTTTTTGTTTTAGTGTATCAATGTATTCTGTAATGTGTGTGTTGTGATGTTCATGTTTTGTGTGTGTTTTTATTTTCTTGAAAATGTTGTTGAGCTGTTTCCTTAATTTGGGTGTTATGTTGCTTTTAGTGTATTGTGTCAGCCTGCCTAATTGCTGTCTAATGTCATTTATTTGTATTTCTATTCTTCTCTGCCAGGCAGGCTTGTGATAGAATTGTGTTTTCTGTGTATTTGTCTGTGACTGTACTTTCAGTCCATGGTGTGTCACTACTGTGACTGCCCCAGCATAAACTAATGTATGAATGTCTGCGAGTGTAGAAATTGAATGAATGTAGTGTGGTATTAAGTGAGTGTTTACATAATTTAGTGTTTTTCCTACTTCCTTTGACGTGTTGATTTTTGGTATTCGTGGTCGTTGTGTGGGATCTGTGCCTGTATATTTAGTGAGTGTTTCCTGAAATATAAGTGAGAGCGTATTAACTAAATTCATGTCTATGTTATCAGTGATGGACGAGGAAGTGTCTGTAGTATCATTAGTGGTAATTGTTGTATGTGTGTTATTATCAATGCTTGTTACTGGATTATCCTGACAGGTTACGTGATCTTCATTAATGTTAGATGTTTCTGTCTGTTGATGTATTTGATCAGCAACCTGTTGTTTGATAAGTTCAAGTGTTGTTTGTGGAATAAGGTTGTTGTGTATAATTGTTCTTTTTTGATCAACAACCCTTTGTTCGGTAACAGTGAGGTGAGGATATTGTTGTGTGAATTTATGGTGTAGTTGTTGTCTGTATGCTGTCATGTTTGTTTCGAGTTTTGTGATGGTGTAATAATTACGGATGATAAACTCATTCATTTCTACTGTCCATTTCATCCGTTGGCGTGGTTTTCCAGCCTTTGTGGTCTGTGGATGCATTGCCACAGAAACACCAAGGCTGGGTTGATTCCTCACATCTGTTGAGGGCATTGCAGTAGCCATGCTTGGGCCGGTGCTGCTTTCGCCACCGGTAACCAAGGGAGACTGTGGCCTATTTTTCGAACGTGAGCCTCTGCCTAACCCACGAACGCGGACCTTGTTAACCCGGGCGACGTCCGAGCCGGTATCACACTTTGATCTAGTTATTACCATGATGAATATCTCCACAGAATGTGGGTGTGTGGTCACTCTTAGCTTCATTTCTCCCCATAGACCTTACTGGCATGGGTGTCTCTACCAGGAGCTTGTGCTCCAGCCTGCATTGCCCTATGGATCAGTAAAATTACTGGGCTCTCCCACCACAACCAGGTGGTGACCATGGGAGTTATTATTATTATTATTATTATTATCAACTCGTCTCGATTATATATATAGATATAGGTAATGAACATCGATGACTAGTTAGATGGTGCTAAATGGTACAAAGCTACTTGGATGGTGCCAAAGTTTTTTCATTATAAAATTAATGATTTTATTTCTTTTCGTGTAACTATTTTATATTTTATTCTATACTTTATTATTTTTTATTTTTGATCTTTTCTATTTCGTACTTTTATACTTTCAAATAGTTATCTATTTTTTGCAAAAATCATGCTCTAAATTACAATATAATCCTATTTTATTTAATAATACTCTAAATATATTTATATATTGTGTTTATATTATTTTAATATTTTCTATTAAATTGGTTTTAATTGTCACTTTTCGTTAATAGCCTTAAAATTTTTTTACAAAATATAAGATCCATTGAAACCAATTTTCTATACTTATGTACAATTTTAAATAACATTTATAATTTATATATCTTAACCAAAAGTTGGTTAATCTATCTAATATTGCATGGTTAGTAAATAGCTTCACTTATTCATTCCTTGATCCTGATGAAATATGTTTTATTAATGATATTTATTATATAATTTTAATTTTACCCAAAAAACACTTTTTTCCTACACGTTTTAACAGTTTTGCAAATTTAGCTTTTACATTTCCTATGCTTATTTCCCATTTCGGAAAAAACTAAAAACTAGTAAAAAAAACATGAAACTTTACACTAGAAACAAAATTACGTAACTACTATTGTGGGTGCAGTGGACACATACAAGACCCACAGCATCAGTTATACTTCTATGATATTTGTATGTATGACAGATTTACTTAGTAGCTATTCTTTTTTCCAATTTATTATTATTTACCAGAATTAATCTAAATTAGATTTGAGAGTAAAAAAACAGAGATGTTGATAGAAACACATTTACCGGTAATTGAATTACATATACAAGATAATATTTTTATCGTCATTTAACTTTATTACACCACATAAAAATATAATTACGCCATGTGTATTAATTAATATTTATATGCATAATAACTTCAACTTACATTTTGAAATTTGCTGACATCATTTGCTATAAGATTTACCATTTGCCCAACATTCGATTTTTCAAGAGAGGAAGGACTTAACCTCATTGCCTATAAAAATTTTATATATAATAAATAAATATTCTCAAAAACTTATGTTATGCTACAATAACAAAGTAATTTTTAAGAAAATTGTTACACAAAGAAATGAAATAAAATTTTTTTCAACATGTGTAACTATTATTTGAATTAATATTAAATAACAGGTTAAACGTTAATTTTTTGACTTTAGGGTAATTACGTTAAATATAAAATATATTGCTACTTTAATGCAATGTTATTATACAAATTACATAATATATTGTAAAGTGGTGTAAAGAATTTGCGAATAAATGGTGAGACAGTATATTATTGATACCAAAAAATAAACTATAAATATGTCCTGAACAATCTTACCCTACGAAACTCTTTGAACTCGTTTTAAACTGTTTAAGTTGAATAACCGTGACCATTCATCGCTTGTATGAAGAAATGCTTTCCACTAAGTGTGTGGCATTTCAAATACACTACTTTTTTACCTAAATTAGTGAAAATTGGTCACGGTATTAAAAACTACACTTATATTTTCAGTTTCTGTATTTTGCGTATTATCTACAATATAAAATTTTCCTTGATTCAAACTAATGAGTTTTTATGTTTATTTTTCAAGTTTTTTAGAAACACGAAAAAAATAAACGTATAAATGTTTAAATGGCTGTAAATTAACTCAAGTTACCTAGATTTACATCAGGTTTGAGTGAAATTTAAGAGGAAGATTGTAACTTTGAAAGTCAAAATAACAAATCTTTCTTTATTGTCTCCTGAGAAACTAATATACCAAACAGCACTAGCCATAAACACAGCTAATAAACTGCTAAATGTTTTAATCCTCTGTAAACGAAAACTTTTTGTTTTATTATAACTGGGTCGAATAGGATTAATTGTTTTTTTATACTCAGGAAAATGTTAAAGATAACATTTGATAACCAATGAACCAGGAGTAATTTCTATGATGTTATTTTAGTACTTTGTTTTAAGTTAGTTGCACAATTTAACACATTAGATATTTAAATTAAAAAGTACCTGCTGATCGAACTATTACAAAAAACAAAATCAGTACTTGTACACGATTGAATAGCTAACGCGTATAAAACAGAAAATTTGGCATGTGGTGAAAACCAAAAAATGCGTAAATTAAGAACTTTATAATTTAAAAAATCTTAATGAAATTATTAAATACAGAATTGGGTGAAGATATTGAATGGCACAACTACATAATAAACAAAAATATTAATTGTTTGAAAATAGAATGTACTAAATGTTTTGTCATGATATCATCCTGAGAAAGCCATGTAACAAGACTACAGGGCGAAAAATTGCATTATCACAAACAAACGCAATATCCTATTTGAAATTAATTAGCATCAGGGCAGACATTATAGAAAAGAAAATAATATAAATAATAGTACTGTTGTAAAGCTGTATATATTCTACACCGATAATTTACAAAATTGCACTGATTATATGCAACGAGTAAAAGTATAGCGCACTTGCATTTTCTTCGAATTTATTACCGGTACTTTCAATTTGTCAAGTATTTTTTGTTTCAAATACAGACTTTGCAGAAATTTACATTTATAACTCGGATATGACATTAAATACGTTAAAACACCAAATTCTGTAAATAATAAAAAATGGATATTTCAATTTTTCCCGCAATAAAATACATAAAGCAACATTTTTCGATTAATTTTGTAATCATCGTGAAATTATAGATTTTATAAACTAATTCTTACGGGTCAAATGAATAATAAACAAAATTAGAAGACCAGGTTATAAAGCAAATTATGAAGATTATAAGATTAAATTATTATCTTTACTTAGCGAACTATTTATACAGTTAACCTATCAGTAATAAATTTCAGAAGATTATTTTCAAGAAAGCAGATCCAAGCAGTACAATATTATTATACTGTACATATCCAAACAGTACATTTTATCATTATACTGTACATATACAGTAATGTATCAGTTTAACTTAACCGTGTTAACTTGCCTATGTTAATAAAGATAAAAGAAATATTGACATGTAAGGATATGTTTTCAAAATAATATAAATAGCTATTTTTCAACTAAGACTTTTTATTTGGAAAATGCAAATAAATACTAAATTTTACATATTTATATTTAATAACGTGGTACAGAAGTTGCAAAATGTGACAATTTAAGTACATTTAAGCGTACCTTTATGTTTATGATAAAGAGAAATATTAAATTGAAAAACACTATCTTGCATTTTTATTTTTATATACTGTTTGGTTTTGTAAGGAGCCAGCACCAAGGCCTGAAAGGCTCATTTTGTTAATTTGCTATTGCCATCGCTCATTTGAATCCAACGACTACAGAACTATTTTTGTCACATTACAGTTAGGGCATCCAGAGAAATTCAATCAAATCACATAAATTGTCATAAGCAAGGCCATTTCTATGGTAGTGGCCCACCAATATTTTTATTATCATGTCACCGTTATTTTTTATAGTCATTGACAATTGTAAATGCTATTTAAATATCTATAATTATGCACTTAACATGAAAATAAGACATAAGTGAATTCGACATTTTGTATCCAAGTTAATTAAATCTAATTCAATAATAATGCGAACATAAAACGCAGTATTACTGTAGTGTGTAACTTAACAACGAATCATAATTTTTTGTAGAAAATTTAAGCACACAGCAAATCTTTCATTTGAAAATGTCCTTTCTTCTGAAGAATATAAATATAATAATATATTCATAATACATTATAATTGATACTCACCTTTCTATATATAATCGTGCAAAAAGCAATTTTTAATTTCATTCCAATTAATTCTGTCATAATAAAATTAGTATTAAATGTAAACGAATAAACTGCAGTCACGCCAAAAAATCCAGCAACGGTTAAATAAATATTGTAGTGATTCCATTCCAACCTATTGTCAAAATAATATACCGTTAATCCTAAGAAGTGTACTTGGCCTGCGACTACTACTGTTTCCTGCAAATATACATAAATATCAGTTATTTTAAATAACATATTTATTTATTAATTATTTTAAATAACTGATATAGTTTTTTCGCTTAAACGTTAATATATGATTAACGTTTTGCGAAACAATTGTGAAGTACCTGAATCAATGTAAGTAAAATTAATGTTAAGAATTTCCATCCAACGAATCGTAATACAGCTTTCAATATGTTTGGATTGCTCTTCTGTTGTTCTTTGTTCCACTCTCTGAAAACAAAATTTCAATGAAACATAATAAATTTTAACAATATTTCTAATGAATATTTTAATATTTTTAAAATTTATCAGTTATTAATAACGCTTTTAATGCTATCATTTTATTATGTAAATACTGTATTTATTAATCCGGCACTTGTTAATATAAAGTCTGTCAATCAATAATTAGCCATAGTAGTATTCAATTGTGTTTGGACATGTAGTGTGATAAGATCTGAAGAAACAAGCGAAACCAATCTGAAGAGTGAGTCTGTGCAACGTTACTACATGTCATATCATAGCTGACGAGTATAAACTTAACTCAGCATAGTCATATATATATATATATATATATATATATATATATATATTCTAGCAGATGAGCCCAGGCAAAAAATAACAACACCAAAGATTAACTTTATATGTGCAAAATAATCTAATAGATTATTTTTCGTACTTGTAACCTTTCTCTTATATTACACTATAGTACTTGATTTATATAACTGCAAAGGTTATCTTACATGAGTGTTTATCACATCCCGTGACCAATGTAATACATTTTAAAAATTCTTTAAATTGTGTACAATAGAAAAATAAAAAAAATTTAAAATGTGTTAGATTGGTGTGATAAATCCTTACGTAAAATAACCTTTGTCGTTTTATAAATTAAATACTATAATATAACAATCATTAAAATGAAAACTATAAAAAGAGTTTGGTTATTTCAGTCTACATTTGTTACGTTTTTTCAGATACTCGGGCAGTACAAAATGACACAATTTCATTGGTCTGATAGACACAAATTAAAAATACAATTCACATATCATATTTTTCCTAATGTTAACTCTAAGAAAATGTAGCATTCACAGCTGAATATTAAATGGTAATATGCCAACCAATCAAATTTCGCGAAAAACGGACCAAATATCTAAACTCAACACACTCAAAAACCACTTAAAATACATTTTGTGCTCACCTGTAACCTTGTACATAATACCACCTTAATACGTAAATTTCGTATTCGAACACCACCATAATACTGATATGATAGAAAGGAAACACTGTTGGTGAAAGGGGTCAAAATAATAAGACCAAAAGTAGTCCTTGATCTTTTTCTTGAAAAAAGGATGGTCAATTACTACTAATTAATACCGGTTTACTATTAATAGTTGAAATGTGATTCGTGTTGGATGGGCTGTGATTGCCTCGCATGTGATCGAAGTTGCTAACCATCCACCTTTTTCTCAGTAACTGCAACTGATTATACCAACACACTTGAATTTTTTGCCGACCATAAATTCTTTTACTCTCTCAAACGTTTTCACGTACTTATTATAGGCCATCTTCAGGCTTACGATCTGAAAGACTTCATATAGATTGTTAATTAAAAAAAAATCTTTTAAAAATTCCAGAATAATTGATTCTATGAGATGATAAAGTGTTTATATTTTTAAACAGATTGCATCAACTACGTGGGAAGTACGTTTTCGTAAATATTGCGATTATAGAAAAATTATTGAGTTGCAATTTGAAGAAATTGTAGCCTATAAATTCTGACTGTCGTCCCCCATGCCTGTCTGTACTTCCTTAATCTCGAGAAAGGAATTAGGAAGATGAAAGTCTTGACCAGGTTTGAAAGTTCATGGTTAGGAGGCCCAAGTTAACCGTACGAACTTCTGGTATAAACCGGAAAGCACGTTACTTTCACTAAAAGTTTTACCTAAAAAAGTTAGACACTGACACGACTCTATTCCTAACAGGAAAAGTATGATGTTTATGAGCAAGACCACCACTACAAGAATTGAGAACATTGTGACAAAAAGTTGTAGCCCAACATTGTGACAATGTCACAATAAATAATCTCACGTTAGAACTAGTTTGTTTCACCGTGCCCGAACCTACTACTAACTACCAGTGTTCAGTGAATTTATCCACTCGGCTACTGGAGGAAACTTATTCGAATTAAAAAAGTACAGTTCAGAAATGAAAAACCTGAGTTGTTAGATGTGCAAAATTAAAAACTAAAAAACTATTTACAGACTTTCACACGCTTAAACACTTTTGTTTCCATGCAGGAAAGTGCTATATGTTACCTGTCTTAATAATGGTTTAGCGAGTCTATATCATTTTCCAGTAATTAAGTGAATAATATGTATATTTTTTCAAATTATATACTTTTTTGTAAGAGTTATAAATCCCTTAATTATGGGCCTCCTATACAGGTATACCTCGAGTTACGTCGTTCTCGATTATATGTCGTTTGTCAAGAAAGTATATGGAAAAATAAAAATTAAGTCATTTTATTCGACTTTACCTCCATCCGCCACAAATATTGAAGTCGTAATATCACTGGAAAAGCGTTAAAAGCACATAAAATTATATTAAAATATGTACATTTACAGTAAACGTTAATACAATCATCATAAATCCTAAAGAACGAAACATGAAAACATCTGTGTTTCTGTGTTGTTATCTTATTTAGTGGTCTTTAAGTGCTCATTATTGGCGTTTTCCACGGTAGTTTCAATATCTGCCGTTTGGCGTCGTTGTCAGCGCCACTCGATAAGAAGGTCAGGACACGCTCCCGTGATTCTATGCGGCAGCAGCCATTTTGAGACTTATCGATTGAGCTCACTACACATGGTTCCTGTGTGAGTTGACTATTATTACATATATACGTACTCAAAACGTTAAACAATGGGTTATTGTGTAGCACCTAATTGTAAAAGTAAGTCTACGACGTTCGATTGTTCAGATTTCCTGCAGATAAGCAGAGGAAAGCGAAATGGGTGCAGAACTGCAGACAGGATAAGTGGCAGCCAACTGAACATTCTAAACTATGTAAGGTTAGTGTATATCATGTATTATTCTATAGGTACTGTCTTTGAAATGTATACGTGAGCTCACATTAAATTATTTGTTGTTCAGCATCATTTCGAAGAATCTCAGTTTGAACTGTTAATCGCAACTTTTCTGTTAGTGAGATTACATATTTTTGCCAGAGATATCAACAGGGCTTTGAATGTAAAAAGACTGTATGGAAGCAAAAGCTCTTTTGTGCGTACTTCTGCCTCCAAAAATAGAGTTTTATTATATTTGTATCCTGTGTGTTTACAGAGAAAGAAGTTATGTCTCAGATAAACTCTGTTAAAAATATCATTAAATTGTGTTTAATATTATCCTTTTTGATTAAATTTTATGTAATTAGGAAAATTTGACGCTTAAGCCTTTCTAAAGCCAAAAATGTTCATTGGTTAAACGTTGGTCCAATATTTATTTCTTTAATGCATTAATATTGTATTGGTAAATGCTATAAAATAAAATTTTGAATAACTTCATTGTATATTCTTTATCATACTTTAAATTTTTTTTTATGTTATTGCATTACTTTACGAAGTGCTTATATATGTAATTGCATCAGTTTTAGCACCTATTTAATTAGTTTCAATCACGACAGCAAATGATATGGATGATTGTTTCTTTTAAACTACTGACAACTATTAATCATCTAAAATTATTATTACATTTTTGACTGGAAATCACTGGATTTATGCAATTTTAGTTTAATTGATGTCGTATAAAACTGACTGCTCATACAAGTTTGCTTAAAACATACGACTCAAAATACCCCAAAATGGCGGCTCAAGAAGTAGGTCACGCGTGTTCTGACCTTTTATACAGACCTTGCTCGATATTGGTAAATTTAACATTTAATAATTAATTAATTTTTTACTATCGCAAAATAATTTTAATAACTGTATTTCTTATTTAACCTTTAAAAATCATCTTATTTTATAATGTCTTAGAAAAACCACATTCACAAATAAAAAGTCAGCGAGGTACTGTAAACGTCACCAAATTGTAAACATGTACATTTACAAGTATGTACTGTACATATACAAGTATACGTAAATTTAGATGACATATTTTCTATACTATATTAAAAACTAAAATTTATTTGTTTGTAAGCTTAAAATAGATTCTTATTAACCATATATTATTAAAAATGCATTTATAAATAAAATACAAAACTGGGAACGGTAATTTGCGGTTTAGCCTAGTGACAAGTAAATTTGATTTATGTCGTTTTTCCACTTGTCGCCTCTCCTAGAACCAATTACCGACATAAGGTGTGGTATACCTGTAATCATACCTTGTATTTAGCTTTTGTGTTATACTCTCATAGATTTTTGTACATGTTATGGACCAAGTGATTAACCTCTTAACAGTGGAACAGTCGGACGCCGAGCTACCAGTTAATTGTGGAGGTAAACCGTGGGAAAATGTTTAACAATTTTCCCACGCGTTTTTCTCGTTTCCGTTTAGGAAAAAAAAAATTTTAAACAGTTACGTCTTGTAAAGAAAAAATCGTTCTTTATTGTCACATAATTTTTTTATATGTGAATTTTTTTCGCGGTAAGTTTTTTGCTAAAAATTTTTTTTCAAATTTATATTAAATTCTTTTTTGATTTTCTATCTGATACAATTTTTTCAAAAGTTTTTAATTTATTTTCAATTTTCTATAATTTTTTAAAGTTTTAGGCATTTAAGTCATGACGATTTTTTTCAACCTTCGAATCAAATTCAAGAAAATGTAATTGACAGTTAACGAATTTCATCCAAAACAATAGATGACGTAAAAGTTGTTACGTTTACAACTACGACGCCTGGCGGCCTTTCCCCCCAGACTGAAATGTGGATGAAGATCGTCTCGTGTTCTACTTTCTGTAGAAGTGACGTAATCATTCTAAATAAAAGAAAATTTCAGTATATCGTTTATTTAAAATTTTAAAATTCCTTGTTCAAATTTACACTGAAATATTAAAGCAAATTAAAATATTAGCATTTTGTAAATAAACTTACTTGACATATAATAAATTTAAATAAATTAATCTTTAAGAAACAACAAAACAATAAAAAAATGTAGAAATATTTTTATATTCATCTTCACATTTATAACATATGTTATCGTCATTGACCGATATTTAATTTTAAAAACAATTTTCACAATTGGCATGCATCAGAAAAAGAAAGCATAACTTCCCTAAAATACACTTCATTGAGAAGGTCCGCTTCACTCTGAAAAAGCCGACAGTTTTATGTCAGAAATCCAATGTGTGACCTACTTTCTCTAACGTAGTAAAACAAAGTAAGTTGCAGTACAACAATACACATAAACACAAATAAATTAGTAGCTCAATAATACATACTTTCATTTATATCCATATGTTATATCCAAAAGTCAGTTCTCCCAAATTGTCGAAAAATAAATTATTTTCAACTTTTCTTTTTGTAAAGTAGCATATTCTGAAAAACAAGTTCTATATTCAGCGTAAAATTTCCACCTTTTATCCGTTAAAAACAACACAAAATGTATGGATCCACGTAATAAAAAATTATTGCAGTGAACTTCGAAAAAACCAGAAACACAGATACACCAGACTGCACTGTACAAAATTTTGCCACGAACTGATTCATATTTTAATGCACCTGTGAATAATTTCATCACATGACGAAAAGTTTTTGAATAAAAGCTAAAAGTTTTTAAAAATTCTTTCATAAAATCCGATGAATTTAATTAATACACAATAACTAGATCTGTTTAATAAAGATTAATAATTTTCCATTATAATTATGCAAATTAGATATAAAAAAGATCATCGCGCAAATTCTCCTGCGAACCATGGATGACTCTTACGTCATCTGGATTGAAGTTTCCTGCAAAATAGTGAAAATTTTTATATAATTATTTTACTAATCCAGCCAAATTTAAATAATATAAAATGTCTAGATCTGTTTAATAAAGATTAGTAATGTACTATCATTAATATGCAAATTAGATATGACAAAGATCACTGTGGGAAAATTACCGCCAAGATAAAAATAGCTTTCAGTCACGTGATCACCAAGAAATACGCCTTAAATTTAATGTTTGTGTACAAATTAATACATTTTAACTAATGTCAATGTTTAAAATTTAATGTTTCTGTAAAAATTAGTAAATTGTAACAAATTTCATCAAAGACAACAGAATAATTTTCAGCTTATAAAAACTCTACAATAAATGATTATTTCTTCGAAAGACGTCGATATGCACGAATAAATAATAAATATACAATAATGCTTTTATCCATTTTAAGTGGATATTGTAAAAATTAAGCTATTTAATTTGTTTGGCTTTTATAATTTAGTTTCCGAATATTTTACTGTGAAATTCCATTTAGTAAACAGAAACAAAGACAAGCTATTAATTATAAACAGGACAATAGAATAATTTTTACGTAAATTGAGTGAAAATACAGAAAAAAACAAATTATATCAAAGATGGAGACAAACAAGCTTACATCCCCAGAACAGAGCTTATAATTTGTTGTCAATTTCAGTCTGTTCCTACTTCGACTGTTTTATGTTGGTAAAAAGTTAATGTTTTAAGATGTTCTTAGTGAAGAAACATAAAAGTATCGAAATATAATATTCACACACACAAAAATATTTATGTATGTCGACATTAGAAATTTAAAATCAATTATAGAATGTCCTGGATAGAGATATCCTGTGATTGTCTGTTTCTTCTGTCTTATTTTGTTTTTCTACGTGAAAATAAGATATCTTTTATAACTATTGATAATATAAACATTTTGTTTCTTTATATATTACTTCAATTACAGCTGCAAACTTTAACACATGGAGCATGTGAGAAAGTATTATTGTATAGATTATTATATTTTTATGAATACAACTGAGACTCGTGACAATATATATTAACCTACTTTAAGTGTCAATATTTTATTTAGAATCATTTTAAACGTTATTATTACATCAAATTATGAAATGGAATGTTCCAAGTATAGGAGTAAGAGGGAGGGGAAAGAAGCCATGCGTGGGGAAAAAATGAGTTTTTATCTAAATTATAATAAAATTTACTTATATTTACGATAAATATCGATAATTTTCTTTTGGAGAAATGTATCTTGATAAAATTAATTATCTATATGAATGAAACTTTCAATAATACATTAGTTACAATGACTGACGTTCCTTTCTTACCCTTTTGTAGTATGTCTTATTATTAAACATAGTTTCCTAGATTATAATGTGTAAAAAAAAAATGGAAAATTCTGTTAATTTGTAAACGCAGATACTATCACATAACAAGCATACTGTATCCTCTGTATATTTAAAGTCAGTTATTCGCGATTGAATTTTTCTAAATAAGCCTGTTTAATCCGTAATTTATTTGACAGAAAGAAATTGTTTATGGCCGTATTTTATTTATATAATGTTTTTCTCGTGATATTATTTCTAATATCGGAAAAAAATATACATTTCTAATATGGACATACATCAATATTTTTAATTCTGAATATTATATTTCGATACTTTTATCTTTCTTCACTAACAACAAAGTACTTTTATTTTAAAAAAATAACTTTTTACCAACATAAAACAGTCGAAGTAGGAACAGGCTGAAATTGACAACAAATTATAAGCTCTGTTCTGGGGATGTAAGCTTGTTTGTCCCATCTTTGATATAATTCGTTTTTTTCTGTATTTTCACTCAATTTACGTAAAAATTATTCTATTGTCCTGTTTATAATTAATAGCTTGTCTTTGTTTCTGTTTACTAAATGGAATTTCACAGTAAAATATTCGGAAACTAAATTATAAAAGCCAAACAAATTAAATAGCTTAATTTTTACAATATCCACTTAAAATGGATAAAAGCATTATTGTATATTTATTATTTATTCGTGCATATCGACGTCTTTCGAAGAAATAATCATTTATTGTAGAGTTTTTATAAGCTGAAAATTATTCTGTTGTCTTTGATGAAATTTGTTACAATTTACTAATTTTTACAGAAACATTAAATTTTAAACGATGACATTAGTTAAAATGTATTAATTTGTACACAAACATTAAATTTAAGGCGTATTTCTTGGTGATCACGTGACCGAAAGCTATTTTTATCTTGGCGGGAATTTTCCCACAGTGATCTTTGTCATATCTAATTTGCATATTAATGATAGTACATTACTAATCTTTATTAAACAGATCTAGACATTTTATATTATTTAAATTTGGCTGGATTAGTAAAATAATTATATAAAAATTTTCACTATTTTGCAGGAAACTTCAATCCAGATGACGTAAGAGTCATCCATGGTTCGCAGGAGAATTTGCGCGATGATCTTTTTTATATCTAATTTGCATAATTATAATGGAAAATTATTAATCTTTATTAAACAGATCTAGTTATTGTGTATTAATTAAATTCATCGGATTTTATGAAAGAATTTTTAAAAACTTTTAGCTTTTATTCAAAAACTTTTCGTCATGTGATAAAATTATTCACAGGTGCATTAAAATATGAATCAGTTCGTCGCAAAATTTTGTACAGTGCAGTCTGGTGTATCTGTGTTTCTGGTTTTTTCAAAGTTCACTGCAATAATTTTTTATTACGTGGATCCATACATTTTGTGTTGTTTTTAACGGATAAAAGGTGGAAATTTTACGCTGAATATAGAACTTGTTTTTCAGAATATGCTACTTTACAAAAAGAAAAGTTGAAAATAATTTATTTTTCGACAATTTGGGAGAACTGACTTTTGGATATAACATATGGATATAAATGAAAGTATGTATTATTGAGCTACTAATTTATTTGTGTTTATGTGTATTGTTGTACTGCAACTTACTTTGTTTTACTACGTTAGAGAAAGTATCATTGGTCACACATCGGATCGCTGACATTTATACAGAAAAATTTATACTTGAAGAATTTTGTTTTGATAATTATTGCCTAGGGTTTATGTCGAAAATATTTTTCATTTATATTTGTAATTACAGTTAATTCGAATAGTAATGGCGCTTAAATATTTATAGGATTAATTGAAGTTTTCGAATTTTGTTTGAGGAAACTGAGGAAGGCAAGAGTATCGACAGTTGTATAATGAACTGAATTTAAGTAAATTAGATGACTTTGTATGTTTCGATGTAGTTTTTTATAATATTACGATATACGAACTTTCGATTTTGTAAATTGTATTATACTAAAAAATAAAGTTTTTCGTTATTCTCCTACTTAATGATGTATTTATAATGTTTCTGAACTAAATAATACTTATTAAATTGAGATCCAAGCTTTACAAAGTACTATGAATATTAGAGAAGACCGTTTTACTATAAACTACTACGTCTTACTACAGCTTACTCTAATGTTGATTCTACGAAAAGTAGATCAGACAAGAACCGTTAGACTAATGACGTAGGCTGTTTACTTTTTCCGGTTGCATCGGTGCACTCCCGGTAGCGTCATTTACAGAAGTCACACCTACTTTTTTCTGACGCGAGCCAATTAGGAATATTAATTTTTTTAACCAATCAGATGACGGCGGGAGATTTAAATTCGATTTATGTCGATAGATGGCCGTCTAAAATTTCATATTTATTTTAATTTTCTCTCTTTTATTGTAATTTCTCGAGAACTAAAGGATATTCCAAAACAAAGTTGGAGAACCCAACTACTCGTGAAAATTCTACGACTTGACGAAATGGTCCAGGTATTTTATAAGAATTTTTTAATCGGCCATTATGAATAATGACTAAAATGGGCACACAGTCTGATAAATATTGATTAATTTATCAAATTGACCAGTCATTATGAATACTGTTATCACCTAGTCGGGCAAAGTGATAACAATATGTTGAGGAGGGATCAGGGATCATCCAACATATGCTTGCCAACCAGCACTCACATCTGAGTTGCACGTGTGTATTGGGTTTAGTAGTATCGAATTTTAAATTTATGTGAATAGTTAACCATGTGCGACAATTTAATTTGATTAAAAAACTCCACTCGTTTCATTTAGAAATATTTAGTTTTTGTAAATTATTTCAAAGTATTTTAAAAAAGATGCAATCTTTTAAAACTCAGTACTATTAACTATATTAATTAATATATTCTTTTTGTTCTTTTCTATATAAATTTCTTTCATAACTTCTAAACATTCCTCGAACAAATAATATAATTTATTACTAACTTCATTAATTCTTCTATCCTCGTCAACAATTATAAAACCAAATTTTCCATCTCCTTTCCATATTTCATCGTTAACTTTAAAATAACGTAAAACAATAGGGAAATTATCAGGAATATCGAAAGAAAAATTATTTATTGCAGCAATACAGATATCTATAGACTTGTACAAATGAGGAGAAACAGAATAATTTCTGTAACCGTCTTAAGTAATAATAAAACCATGTGTCTCCATAATTGCAACTTTCAATGTTAATATTAAAAATAAATTCTAACGTTTCATAAAACTTTATTTTTATCAAAAACCGACCAATCGTATATTTTCTATAAAATAATTCATAATCGAAACAAAAATTAGTTTATAAAGTAAATTAGGAAAAATAATTAATTTTTAAAAACATTTAATAATTAATACAGAAACTTTGCATTATTGTTACAGATTTGAATTAAATTAATTTTATTTGAATTAGAAAATTAAGTTTGTGATCAAAGCTTTCCAAACCACTACTACTCATATTGCATAAAAAAATACTCCTAGAGCATTATTTGTTATAGCTGAAACTGTCTTAAACAACACTTACAGGTAAAAACGTGTAAAAGTATTTTCAATAAAAATAATTGAAAATTTAAATATGATATAATTACATAATGTAACAGAAATGTTTAACGGACAATCCTAATTGCTTAATATTTCTACCAACTCATTTCATAACAATTACCTAAGTCACAGGTAAAAACTAAAATACCTAATTTATCTATATTCACAGTTTCATTACACGTGATGAGAAGTCTTGTGATTTAACAGAATAATATACTCATTACTCGTTCAGATAGTTTAGACAAGTGTTCAGTTTAATCAGAAATAAACATAAGAAGTTGGTTCACTTACTTCTGAAGCATATTTCCAAGATACTCTGAAGTATCTGTTTTGGAAATTTCATATAAATCTTCTTCTGTTAAAAGGCGCTTTGTTCCTTTGATTATTATTGGAAAAAGCCAACTGAAAAATAAATAAATTATTTTTTATTTTTTATTACAATTATTTTTTACATATTCTTATCATTAAATCTCTTGAAAGACGATAAATAATATTTATAAATACATATGTGAAGACCCTAAAATCGCGTCTAAATCGTGATTATTTACAAAATCGCTATGACGGAATTTCGGAAGTTCAACCGAACCGAGAACACGTGTCAGGCAGTAAACTTGACCGAAGTGAAGCACTTGTGTTAAAACAAACGCGACACGGTGATAGACAATGGGGAACGTCCAACAAGGAGAGAAGAGCTTTCTCAGTGTGCTCGTATATAAGAGTCGCGATGTACACAATCAAAGAAAAACAACAAGGACACCTGTTGTTTTTCTTTGATTTTGAACATCGCGACTCTTATGTTGTTTTTATGGACAAGGACACCTGTTAAATCATGTGATCCCGGGACCGTCTTGAGAACGGGGAGGCGGACACAGAACATCTGGCTGATCAGTCTAGTCAGATGACCAAGAGAGGGGCAAATGGTGTAAATTATTAGGGTAGCTGCCAACGTTCGAGCGCCGTCCCCGGCCAAACTTGGTTTTTGTCTTGCTTAGAAACAATAGACTGACCAATCAGGAAAAGGAGAAAAGATCCAAGATTAATCAACAAGTGAAGATTCGAGGAAAAATCGTATAAAAATCCCCGAATCATGGTCAGAAGAGCGAGACAACGGGACTTTCTATCAGGAAGTAAACGACAGATCTCAAA
Source organism: Centruroides vittatus (assembly GCF_030686945.1). Taxonomy (NCBI): domain Eukaryota; kingdom Metazoa; phylum Arthropoda; class Arachnida; order Scorpiones; family Buthidae; genus Centruroides; species Centruroides vittatus. The sequence goes on along the minus strand of NW_027122249.1, from coordinate 515,811 downwards.
TCAGCCTCCTTCTTACGCCGACGTCTGTCACCAACCCCTCGGACTTTTCTGCCTGATTGCCTTGGGGCTCCACCAATGACTTCGACATTCCACTTCCAATTGCCGTCATCCAGTGCTCCTTCCATCGTACACGATCTAGATTACACTGTGTGTTGTGCTATTGAAAGTTTACTTTAATATCAAAATAAATGTTTTGATAATTGTAAGACATTTGTCATCTTTGCCTCTGCTGCAACCACCCACATACGATTGGTCCTTAGGCTTTTTCCTAACGTGCAATTAACTTATTGCCCCTAAATGTTGTTAACTTACAGTGGTGTCAGAAGTTGGATTTTTAAGCCTAGTCTACACCATTGCTAAACTTACATTGGTGTCAAAAGCACGGGATTTAATACTCCCACAAAACTTCAGTAAGTTACGCAGACAAAGAGTTTTTTTAACAAGTGGATCCAATGATGGAGGAAGATTCAAGTGTCCCGACATGACTTCGTGACAGTGGCAGTGGCTTTCTTTTCCTCCTTTTCCGCGTTTGGAGGATTGATCCCGACGTTTTTGGGAAAAACAGCGCGTGTCACCAATTTCTTTGATAAGTTGGGAGAAATTGCTAGTCTGGCGCGATGGACTTCTCGGCAGTACCTGAGCATAGCCAAGTGCAAGCTCACAGGTGTAGCCCAAGACTTTGCATGGCGCGACCTCAGCATGAAGAGCGTAACGGAGTTTGACACTTTACGGAAGCTGGTAGTCCAGCGTTTTGACGAAAAACCTTACATACGTGTTTAAAAATTCCATACGTGCTCTCAAAAGAGAGACAAGATGGTCCAGGAATTCGCGGTTTGCTTGTAATTTCTCGCTAGCACAACAAGCATAAATCAGATGGGAGCGAACGAAGAGGAGAACGCAATTATCAAACGCTGCCAATACCGGGAGCTGGACGAAAAATTGCGCGTTCAGTTCCTACATGGCTTAACTGACAAGCTAAAAAGAAGAGTCATGACACACGACCCTGCAACTTTCGCCGAGGCATTAAGAATAGCTATTCGCGAAAAAACGATAGATCAATTGGCGGAAAGACTCAAAATTCAATTGCCGGCATCACTGATGCAGTAGAGGGCCACAACACGCTGGCAGAAGAACCCAACTCACGAAGAGAATCGGCCCTCGACGCAAAAATCGCACAACTTTCGAAGTAATTAGCGACAATAGGAAAAAGACTCGATCAATCGCCCGCGCCTAAGCCAATAAACAATTTCCAAAGAGGTGAGCCCCCGCAAACAAACCGGATGCATGGAACTGATAGAGCGAATGATGGGTTGCGAAATTCGCGGCATCCCCTGAGCCCGCAGCGACGCCCACCGCAACAATTTTCCCCGCGATCTCAGCCCGCTAATTCGCAAGGACAACCCCACAAGCGAGATGGGTTGACATTTCAACAATAAGATATTCAATTTAATAAATGTTATAACATAATCGAGATGGGTTAATAATAATAATAATAATAATAAGTGCAGAGCCCAAACAGAAGTTGAAAGCTGAAATTTGGTAAACAGTTAGGGTACGCAATATCAATGCATACTAAGAAGAAATTTTTCGAAATCAGTTAAAGATTACCCTGAATAACTTAGCTCCTACTGTACTATTTTAGATGTGGTATTTTGCGTTTTTGCGAGAAATCGAACATATTTTTAGACCTATCTAAAAATGCTCTAATTAGTCTCGGAAGAGGGGGACATAATTCTTGCACCCAGTGAAAACGAGTAAGATCGCCTATGATCTAATATTCTTAATCTTTGCTTTCGTTAGTTTTTGCCCAAGCAACGTCAGGTTCATCTAGTATAAATATAATAATAAAACAAAATATAATTCTTTAAGTACGGAGTATCTAATAATATTTACTACATATTATATAAACTGTATTGACAAAATGTAAGCAAGTTTAGTTTTATAACAAATACGTAAAAGTACATAAGAAAACTTGTTTTGTTTTCTCGCTTTTTCGTTTGCGAATCGGTCAATCACTTTTTTCAGATCAAGTTGACAAGCTATTGTTTTCTCAGTTGATATAGTCAGGGGCAGATCTAGATTTTTCGGGGCCTGGGGCTTATTGAAGTCCAATGGAAACCCATTTTTTGTTAATACAGATAATACTCTAAATTATCAATATTATATTATTATTATTATTATTATTAATTATTTTTTACTATACGATAAATGCTCATTGTTAATGAAAAAGTATTAAAAATTTACAATGATAATTCAATTTTTGTGGGTCCTTGACACTTGGGGGCCCAGGTCTTAAGCCCCATTAATCCCTATGTAGCTCCATCCCTGGATATAGTAACCAGAGTTAAGACAGTGTTGTGACATGCTGCTTCTTAAATAAATTTTGATTAATTTTAGTTTTGAAAATCTTCGTTTTGCTGTTGTCGTGGTCGCCCGTAAAGTTAAAAAAAAATGAGGCATGCTGCAATAATGTCGGAAAACCTATTTGAGGCTGCGGCGTAAAATAAAAGTAGTTCAGCAATTTCGCTTATAGAAGTAATTTCTTTCACCTGACTATAAAAACACATTTTAAATTAAAGCATACCTTAAATATAAATTATAAACAAGTTATTTTAAAAGTATTTATCTCATAGCTATTTTTAAAACAAAACATCCTTCAAATATCCCCGATTAATTGCCACGTGAATAAGCGATATTTAAATTATCCAATGCATATTGTCAACAACTGAATTCTTATCATGACGAATTCAAAACGTAAATTAAATGAAGTTTTCTAGCGTTAAATATTTTTTCTTCTTATAAATTTATATACACCTATCCCTCGATTTACATGGAAGATAGGTTCCTGAGAAAAACGTGTAAATCGAATTTGTATCTTTTTGAATGTAAAATCGTGTAAATCGAAAAGTATGCAAAAAACGCATAATTTCGTTGTTTATTAATTATGAATTTTTTTCAATTTTTTAAAGGTACATAAATCAAACAAAAATATTGAAAGGCAAAAAAATATATTCTTTTATTAATTAAATACAAAGTACAAAGGAACAAAAAATAAAATCTGAAAGATTCATAAAAATGTAATGTAATTGTGTAATGTAATGTAATGTAATGTAAAAAATGTAATTAAAAATAATGTAATCGTTTGTTACTTATGAATATGAAAAATTAAAATTTTCTGGTTTAAAAACTATGCAACTTCGTGCGTATGAGGGAGTACCCTATATCGGTTTATCGGTTACTATTTGACGGATTGAAATAAAACTGCCACCTAGTATCTTAAATATCAACTATAACATATAATTAAGGTGGATTGGAATATAGATGTAAATTAGAGTTAAAAATTGTTCTTTTTGATCATAGCCAGTTTATTTTCTACATATATTTTTTAAACCGTGTAAAAGCGAAAACGTGTAAAAAAAGTACCGTGTAAAACGAGGGATAGGAGTATTATATTATTGTTATTTAATAATATAATATATATTACATTTATATATTATATAACTCAAAAAGGAAATAATTTTTTTTTCATTCTTAAAACTTATTCTTTAGTTTTACAAATCATTCTTTTAGTAAATTGCGTTATAAATGTAGGTGTGAAATATTATTAATATGCGTAATTCGACGTTCGTTCTTTGTAAGATCGCATATAAAAATTTTTATCTTGATAATACATGGTTCAAAGTGTTAATGACAAATTTCCGTTACAATGCAAAAATATATTTTATTGTATGAGTAGCCAGCTTTTACCTAAATTATATATGATACCTTTGTCAGTTCTCAGAAGAAAGTTAAACTTAATGAAAATAACAGTATAATTATGCAAGGCCATCATAATATATCTTAACTTAAATTCCTTATATAAACTTTGATTTTTCTTCTGCATCAATATTTATATAAGATCTTATGGAGAAATAAAAGTTTAGTAAAATATATACTGTATCAATAGATAAATAATAAAGTTGACTTTTGAACTATATTTGGAATAAAAATGATAATAGAATAAAAACTCACCCAATATCAACTATAACAATGTATAATTGTTTGACACAGAAAATATTTAAAGTTATATCTATTCAAATTCTCTCAAATACACATAAAAAATATACATTATCAACATATAAGTTTCACAATATTGTGCAAGCAGCAGGTTTTGCTGTTGATTCTCCGGTTCGGTAACATTAAAACAATTAAATACAAAAATAATAGAAAATTTATGGACATACTTATAAAAATTAATGACGTTATACAAATGCAGCAACGAGTTGCTTAACTTTCCTGGTAACATTTGATAACGCCATCTGTTATGACATTTTATTAAAACACGCCTATTTATATTTTTAGTTTTTGTCATTCGATCCTACTGATCTTTAGAACTAAGCAGACAAACACGAACAGTAACAAAAAAACTTTATTAAAAAGGTGAGAACTGTCACCGACATCCTCGGCCAACATCCAGGCAAAAAACCCGCGAACTTTCGCGCTTCTTTTTTTACAAGTTGCCAGCCAACATCTCGTTGGCAAGTGTTGCCAGGCAGTGTTCGGGATCTCTGGCGCTGGTGGCCACAAGTTATTATAAAATGACAAAAAACTTTTTTCACAGTAGAGTTGAAAGTTACAAAATATTAATTTCGACTTTACTCGAGATTTGAGACACAACTTTTTTATGTCCCCCTCGGCTATTAATAACCACAATTTAATAGCATCAATTCTCCTAATAATCACATTTCCTTGAGAAATCTCAAAAATTTTTGACAAAAAGCACAGAAGTAAATTAGCTTCAAACAGGGTGGACAAAGTCGCGCCTTGCACATACATATACACTAACATCCATACATACAAGAAAAACTCTAAGTTTTTTGCATTTCTCGACGTTTAATTTTGTCCTGAGTCCAAAAATTAAAATTATTAAGAGAGATCATTTTTGACCGATCCCTATACTTTTCTTTGTTTTTTTTTTTTTTTTTTAACTGCAGCTTTTGTTCAGAACTAAAGTCACATCATTAAAGAGTTTACTAAACAATTATTAAAATGTTTAAATAATTTTACATACCAAAAAAACGCACGAGAGAAAACACCAGCTGAATCAAATGGGTTACTCTTCTGTTTATTCTCCATTCCGTATTAATATCTAGCATGTAAAGATAAGTTATTAACTGCGTCTAGAGTATTACTCATTAAATCTGTATGTCTATTGCATATTTTATAATTCAGATACCGTGTTAAAGTGTAAAGGTTTATTAAGTTATTTATATTCAAAAAACCTTGAAATAATAAACAGTTTAATTATGATATTCAAAGAAAGATTTGTTACTGATATAGTATAAACATTTCATATTTTTGTATGCTTAAAATATTACACTACATATAAAGAGGTGAATTGTGTGAAAATTGATAAATGTATTAATTTAATTATTATATATATTAAAAGAAGCTAGCGAGCAATTACTTCAATTCGATATTATATTTATGTAGAAATAATCAAAATTTAGTCAATGCTGCAAATAAATTACTATTTACATAAGTTCTATTTAATTCACTAAATATATGATGAAATTAAGTATAGTGATTACGGTTATTCTCTACACATAATTTTTTTTAAACGACGTCATCATTATTAACTTCATTCAAGTGTGTGAAGCCATCTGGTATTTTTAAGGTCAGTGATAAGAAGAATCAGTTTTTATAAATTAATTTATAAAGTTCGAGTTGATTAAGTACGTCGAAGTGTAATCGTAAAAGTGTTGTTTATATTAAAAAATCTTTCAATGTTTCCTTTATCAGATAAGATAAAGGAAACATTGAAAGATTTTTTAATATAAACAACACTTTTACAATTTTTTATATTTTCTTCCAGTTAGGCCTAAATTTATTTAAAATTATTTAATTAAAATTCTAATTATTAAATTTAACAAGAGATGGCGACTAACGCCTAACTCTAGTACCAAATTATGTTAAAATTATTAATATTGCTATAGCCGTTTTTAGCCCAATAATTCGGAATGCGTTGGTGTCTTACTTTATATATAAACAACACTTTTACAATTACCCTTCGACCTATTTAATCAACTTTGGCAAAAAATTTTTTGATCTTATCTGATCAAAAAACTTTTTGATCAGATAAGATCAAAAAATTTTTTGCCAAATAACCTTTATAAAAATACGTAGTTTTCCTTTAAAAATGTATAGTCACTGCCTGCTACAGATCTGTGATTGTACTGCAATTTTAAAAAAAATTGTAGACCGATAAATTCTCACTGTCGTCTCTTTCCTAATGTATTTTAAATTAAGTAAATTAAAAATATGATTAAAAATTGCAGCTCGGCATTGTGACGATGTCACAATAAATAATTTCTCGTTCCTTTTTCAGACTTATACTTACTGTCACGGGTGTGTGACTAAAGAGACAAACAGGTCGTTTGACTGCATGCACTAGATCTGTCATTCTAACCGAGGTCTAGGGATGAGAAAATTGTAACTTTTTGTCAATTCGTAATATGTGCTAGAATATTGTTTTCTGTTCTTCACACATTAGGACGATAAAATCGCTTACAAAAGATTGATTAATGTGATTCGAGCATTTCGTCCCTTAATTCTAAGTATGAAAGTCACTTATAAAAGTTATTTAAAAAAAACCTTCAAAATATTTTAAGCATTATCTGTATAGCAGAACTGTTTTCCTAAGGAAAAGAAGGTTCTGTGTCAACAGAAGCTTCCAAGATGCTCTCTCATTCACTAACTACAGGTATTTAGCTCCACACGAATTAACTGTAGTCTAGATTGATTTAGTGCCACCAGTGCGCTGTTATCAAGCTGAGAGGATATAAATTTATGTAATAGTAGAAAAACGCAAAGGACCGACTTTCATCTTAGAAAAGCGATTACATAAATTTATATCCTCTCAGCTTGATAACAGCGCACTGGTGGCACAAGATCCTGCCAAAGTGGTCGAGGAGATACAAAACTTAGATTGATTTAATTGTTAACGGTCCCATGTTTATATCTGTCGACAATTTTTGTGAAATAAATCTTAGCATTTGTTCTCTATAAGTACCAAATTCCAGTAAATTACTTTTAGGTCCTTTGTCTTTCTTTTATTTTTATTCTCATCTCTTATTCCAGATTCACCGTTTAGGATCACTCACGCTCGCAGTTTCAATTCACAACTAGTTTCACAATATGGAAAACTAAACTCTCAGAATTTTCATTAAAATTAGTTTTTGTGAGTGCGACAGATAACAGCAAGATTTCGGAGAAAAGCGGGTACATGAAGCTCAAACTGCACATGGAAATATTTCGAGATGGAAGTATTAGAAGTATTATCCATTTCAACTGGTAAAGCATGTTCGATTATATCTGAAACTTCTTATCATGTTGAAATAAATTTGACATAAATAATGTATGTTAAACTTGTATTTTAAAAACTGTTTACATGATACACTCACATTTATCATAAAAATAGCATACCATTTGACAAGCCAATAATCGCTGACAGTTATAACGAATTGTGCTACAACAAGCATAAGTAATAAAAAAATATTGAAAAAGAAACTATCTCCAGCATTCAGATATTCTTTATGCACTGAAATTCCTATTGTTGCAACTTCTTCATCCTCACGTGGTGTTTTTTTGTTTTCATTTTCCTACAGGAAATATTTGTTAAATTATATTTATATCTATTGAAAATATTTTCATATGTATTTTCGAAAAAATAAGAATCCAAGGTAATATTTTTTCATAAAACTGAAAATTAGATTCGCACACAAAATAAAGACCTACTCAGTATTACAATCAATCAAAAAAAGTATTTTTCAGTACAACTACATACGAACCTCTCATCTCAAATTCTCTTGTCAAATCATTCCTTACATGGAAATGGCAATCTTGAAAACAGCTAACGTGATATTTACTTTTAAAATTGAACAAATTGTAATATATTTCAATACCACGTCGTTAAGTGTAACTTAGCAGGTCCCAATAAATATATTTATTTTCCAAATTTTATCTGCTCGTTTCCAGACTATCTACATTTAATGGAGATAAAAATTTTCAAAATACCTGTGGTCTCGTGGTATTTAATCTGCTTTACTAAACAACGTGCTTTCGCCAATTGGTCGAGCCATCAACATTCTTTAATAAAATGTACTGTTCATAATTTTATCTGAGACTTGGCAATATTTGTGGCCGTTTTCCTTTTAGTCATATCAAACTCAGTTTTCTAATAAACGACAATTAAACCTCAATTTAGAGGCTCCAATTGTTTCTACAGAGGCTAGAGCTAAATTGGAAGATCTAAAATAATGGGAGTTATATGTAATAATAGGATATAAACACAAATTTGTGTTTGACTCTGCAAAATTAACGTCTTTAGGCTGCAACTTGAAAAACTTGTAACCTATAAATTTGCGCTGTTGGCTATTTGACTGTCTGTCGTTCCTTAATCTCGAGAACGGAGACAGATAAATAAAAGGGAGGTTAGATATTGAAATGTTACGGTAGTAGACCACTATATAGGAACTTCCAGTCTACACCAAAAGTCACGTGAATTCAGTTTAAAAATTTTTCCCTGAAAATAGTTAGATGAATGGCATGACTCTAAGAGGAAAACTATGATGTACAGGGGCAAAGACACGACTAAAATTGAGAGAATTGTGACAATGTCACAATAAATAATAATTTGCTCGTATTTTAATTATAATTGCTATCAGTTTGATTTAATCGCATATACTTTATCTCAAGATATTTATTAATTATAAGTTAATTTATATAATTAACTGGTTATATTAATTACTTGAGCATGTAAACATTGTTTTGACATTTGTTATTATATATTCAAAAACCGAGTGCCGACTTTCTTCTTTTTGACGCTTAATGACAAAAAAGTATTTTGACATTGTCGGGTGCTGTTTACTGGAGTATAAAGACAGACAGTTGCTTCATATTATTACAGAGTTTGGTGAATTTCGATTGACCTATGAGAAAGTTATCCGAGTTCAAAGAAAAGGGAACTAGATTTACGTCTCTCATCCCCACTACATGGCACCACGTTACCTAGCTCTTCGATTGCCTCTGCTGTAACTGCATGCCTAGGTTCTCTACCGATTTAAACCAATTCTCGTTTCCTTTCGTCCACGTGTCAGCAGTTATGCTCAACTCCTTCCCCTCATCCCATTGCAAATTTTTAACTTTTATGTCACTATTTAAAATACTGTATAAGTATTTAGCCGTACCAAGCGACTTAATGGCGTGATGTTTGAGACACAGTTCTCTCAGTTTAGAGTCTAGACTGGACAAAATCCCAAACGCGGATGCTTTTATCAAGCGATTTCAATTTATCGAATACTTTTCCAGCTTAAATGCCAATTGATTTCATTTTATTATTATTTTACTTCTTATTTTAGTTTCATTTAATTTAATTTCTTTATTACACTTTTCTTTATTACTAGCTTACTTTTTAGACAACAGATGACAAATTAACTGTTTATAGATAATTCGTGAAAAGTTCGATTAATTTAAGCTTCAATATTTCTTTTACGTATCACAGTGCACTATTTTTTACTTTAAAAATTGCTATTGAAAATATGTTAGAATAGCATGGTTGAATTTGACAAAGGTACAATTTTTGATATGCATGATAATTAGATTGAAGTTAAGGCGATACGAAGATGACCAATTGATTAACTGGTTATAACTTCAACCTCACATTTTCGGATGTGGAATCGAAATCGAATAAACCTTTAAATTTTACTCATTTTCAGTCTGAAATTTCAAGAAATTAAAGCAACGTGCTGTTGGTGCCTATGAAGCAAATAACATATAAATGTTAAAAAACATTTAAGGTGAGACATTCGATATGATTATAAGCCATTTATTTACATTACATTGGTGTTCTGCTTTGTGAACATAAACTGTTGAAGTTTCTTATTGTTTGTTGTAATTTAGTGACTTGCCAGCTATTGTCTGAAATATGTTTTCTATATTTGGTTTTGTTTTCCTCATTTGTTTTCTTCTGTTTGCTATGACAGAAGAAACCTGTGACTTGTTGGTTGTTTGTAAAGCACGTGTTAGAGACTCGTGCAGTTAAGCTTAATCAATTGATAGAACAGGGCATATGATTGTATTCTTCGTGTAGACTGTATTAACAGAAAAAAGAATAAATTATTGTCTCTTATAAGTATATACATATTTATGACTTACATCATTTGTAAAGAATCTGTAGACAACACATAATCATACAATATTCTACACGAGATGTATGTTCTTCTTCATAAAATTATGTAATTCTGCAATTTAAAAAATACTTTAAAATAAAATATAGAATTTATCTTATAAACCAAAGTAATTAGAAAATAATATAATTTTCCTATCCGGAACACTAACAAATTTTTCAATGATAACCATTGTAGATTTGTACCCACATGTAAAAGGCATTCCTTTTGTATGTGTGTACAAATATACAATGATTATCATTAATTGGTTGGTTAGGAAATATGCTGCCGATATTTGATAGAACATACTTTAAAAACTTGTGAGTTTTTTTTGCCTGGATATAATTTTAAAGTCTCACTAGTAGGTTCATATCATAAGTAATTTTCTTGCTAGCAGATGGATGTTTGTGAATGGTTAAAATGAATGAGTTCAGTAAAAATTTATTTGATCGTTATTATATTTTTATATTTAGCTATTTAGTTAGCAGATAATGTTTTATCGTAGAATGAGCATGCTCAAATTCTGTCCATTCTTTTCTTGTTGGCATCGTCAGTGTGGTGTTGTACATATGATATGTGTATATATTACACCCATAGTACATATAAATACCCTACGTAGAATGGTACAAGTAACACTTTCTAAAAAGGTGGTTCGCTTGTATCATACTGGTGTTACTATATCATTTTCCAGTGTTCAGTGGATTTATAAGAACACTTATCGTTTATATCTAAAAATTAAAAAATATTTTTTTTCGTTGATTAAATGAAAGGAAATAAATTTAGATGTATAATTACTCTGCTGTAATGTAAATGGTCATTCGCTTTTGTGTAGAAATCACACCTAATAATGGACTTATCCATAAACAGAAAGTAGACAGTCATTGAATCCTATGTCAGACATAGAGTCAGATCGATTCTCTTAAGTACATTTGTTACATTTGGTGTACTATGCGATGAGTAATTATTTGTCTTACAAGTTCTTTTTGAAAAATCGATCAGGCAGCACAGGAAACATATGTCGTGGCTGCTAAAGTCTAGAGCGGCTTTTTTATTGAGAAATCATGAACGAAGATGCAGGGCTTAAAGTTTCAGCGTGTCTTGAAGCGATTTTTTTCTTAATCTGGGCGTGCAGTTGATGTTGATGAAAATTTGTTTCTTCTACTTTATATATGTTTGGAGTGAATACCTTGTTTAGCTTGTTGACCATTCTGTCTAACCTATTTAAATTATTCTTTGAAGTAGTAATATTATATGTGTTTCTTTTAGAATTCTTTTTAGCCATTACTTTTTATAAATCTGCTGCTAGCTTATTGAACATTAATAAATCATATTGCTCAGGTAGTGTGAATGTCTTTTGGAAGATTTTGTTGTATTTTAATTCAGATTTGTCTTTGTATTGCAACAATTTAAAATATTAAAATCTACAGCTGATTTAACGAAGTTTAATCGAGTTAGAACTTTGGTAATACTAAAAACATTTAACTGCACACGATGAAAATAAACTACAGTTTTTGAAAGTTATGAAAAAACTGTTATAGTTTTAAATCTGTGTTTTTCTCTGTACTGTCACATTCCACTATTGCTAAACTCACTAGGTCTACAGGTAGATTAATGAAAATGTTTATTTTTAAATTTCAGAAAAAAAAGTTTCCACGTGTGCGATAAGTGTTAAATTAATCATGTACAATATTTTTACCAAAGTTGTGTAATAATTGTGTACAGTCATAACTAGATGACTAGACAAGCGAGAGTAGTACTGAAGTTAAGTACATGCCAAACGTCATACTCGTAGTTCCAGTTTACAGATTTAGCAACTCTGCTATATATGTAAACTGGAACTACAACGTTTTATATTCTTTTACATGTAGCCGAATCATTAAAACTTCTGAATACTGGTAGATATTCAAAGGCTCTTAATTCACCAACGAGCTGTCCAAGTTAATTTCCGTTTGTTTTGTGCAGTATTATATCATCAACATCCAAACCAGTTTTCCATCGAAAATTCTTGCCGGTGAAATTTTTTTGACAAACTTCTAACGTATTGACGTATGTCGAATTAATTCAATGTAAACCATTTCATGTACGAAAAAAATTTTATACTACAAAATTGTTAATATCAAGTATACATAATGCATATCTATTAATGGCTGTTGTATCACAAGGCTTACATAGTATATTTTGAAGTAACTTTTCTCTATTTTACGTATGTTTTGTTTTTGTTGATACAGATATATACATTTGCAATTTATTTTTTATCTGTTTTATATCAAGAACTGATTCATGCATACAAAAGGTAATAAGAAAAAAATTCAAGTCTTGTACCGTGTTGACAATAGCCCATAGATTACATACAATTATCGATTCGGACAGAGTACTGGTAAGTTTCTTCTGTTTATAAAGTATGCTAAAAATTTGTTTTTAATTACACATTTGAAACATTTAGGTTCTTGATAACGGAAAACTTCAAGAATTTGACAGGCCATATAAATTACTGAAGAATGTGAATGGTACTTTTTATAACTTGGTGAAAAACACTAGAATTACTTCAATGAATGAGCTTTATAAAATTGCTAAAAATAAATATTATGTTCAAGAACGTATTGAAAGAACAAGATTATGATACAGTGGATTTTCCTCGATACATACTAACTTTTTGTGCTGTGCTGTATTTATATTATCCTGTATTCGAAATCATCTGTTTGAAGTGTAGTTTCTGCATGACATTTGGGATATAGAATTGTTAATGTCTTTAGAAAGAACTATTAAAACTTAGACAGTATTCGGGATTCCTACTGTTAAATTTATGTGTTAAACATTAGTTTAATGTAATCAGTAATTTTTCATATAATGTTGCTAGAAAAATTAAGAATGGGTTATTTGCAGAAAAGTATTAAATTTTAAAAAATATGTAAACAAGAAAAAATGCGTTGATTGGAATATTTTATAACAACGTTTTCAGAAATTTTTGAGGAAAATTTTAATTGAAAACATCAAATATTTAATGAATATAAATTTCAGTAATAATTTCCAACATTGTTATAAGGAACAATAAAAATAAAGTTCTGCATATTTTTCAATTTGCATTGTGTTACTTTTGGAGTTTAAACTTTCATCAAAGTTCTCAATCTAAGTCATATAATAAATAGAGTTTTGCATTATTTTTGTGTGAAATCAGCACAAAGTTTTTCATTTGGAGTGAAGTTGAAATTATGTTTTTTAACCTTCGGGGTGCCTGGTGAAGAAATTTCCGTCGAGCGCCTGGTGGGGTCCCACAGACCCCAAAATAAAGCAGTACATTATATTGTTTGTAAAAATAATTTCAATGTAATGGTTATATATATATATATATATATATATATAACAGGTTCATTAAGACATATTTAGAATAAAACAATCATTCATTTACGTGAAATATTTATTCACACGACTACATAATAAAAAACATTAACTTTTTTAGTTGTAACAAAAATATTAACTTTGTTTCTCTAGAAATCATGATGTAATCTTATTATAATTTAAGTATTTTGGCTTCATTTTAATAGCACATAATATAATTATCTGTTAAAGCATAAACATTAATCTTCTTCAGTTAAAATTTGAAATCGAGAATTCAGGCATTTTTCCCATAGTAATTTCGCATGTCCCATGCAAATAAATCTGGATCATTTTTTACAGACGCTCAGTAGCTGCTTAAACGTTTATCTACTGACACCGTAAACATCTTAAAAATCAAACAAACACAAAGAATACGAATTTTACATAAAAAACATTACTTACAATTTTGCAACGCCGCGCACCTGGTGGGGTCTGTGAAGTCTGGCACTTATTCAAACATGTCTTTTTCGCAGGATATCGCGCAATGAACTAAAATTTTTGTAGGGATCGCAAGCGCATGAAGAGAACTGAAGCTACTGATAACCTTAAGTCGCAAACGCAAATATTAAAATAGTTATAAACTTTTGAAAATGAGTCGGGTCTCTGAGACCCACCAGACATCCCGAGGGTTATCTGAAAAGTAAGTAATACTTAGTGATGAATTACAAAAGGGTTTTGCATGTAGAAGCGATTAATTAAATTATTGTAATATTGACATTGAAAAGTTTATAAATAATATGAAATAAAATTAGTTTAGAAAACCCTTTTAAGTCTTGGTGATATTGATGAAATATTCTGAGTACCTAAATGTTATTTAAGGCGTGGCACAATGTGATGAATCTACGTATGGTACCTATTTTAAATATGACATGCTGTACCTTAAAGTTCGTTAAATAGCTCTCATTCAGATGTTATAATGAATGGTATCATTTTAAAAAATAAATGAGTTTTGTACATTTTATTAACGTTTTTAGCAAAATTAACTTTTCCAAAAATGAATGGACCAGTACATAGACATTGTTATCTATAACCTATGCAGATTTTCTAATTATTTTTGCTGCGAAATTTTTTAAAAAAGTTTTATTACTTAGCTAATTAATTGCGATATTGTTTTTCATGGAAATTTTTAAATAAAATTAATTATATCGTTCTAAACTTCTGTTGGAACAATTTGACATCGGTAAAATTCTTATTTTACATAGTAATATTTTTTGGATTTTATTTTTAAATAAATTTGTCATTTTCGATTCTTTCAATAAACCCACTGCTTAGATTATTCAAGGTCGTGTTAGTACTAAAGTAAATGTTCGTTTTTCTGTCTGTTTCTTTAATTTTTTCGTTAGTTTTTGTGATATCACAAATTTATTTAGTTCATTACATATTTCTGTTATAGTTTTCATTATTTCTAATTATTGTTTGGTTTTAAATCGTAAATTCAATGTATAGAAGTCACTCTTGTAAACTTTTTTTTATTATTTTGTTAGTTTTTGTACTAATTTATGCTCTTGTATATTTGTTATACATTGCTTTCTGTAATTTTTCACATTTTTATTCAATTCTGTTAATTAATGTACAAAATATAATAGTGAAAATATTGTAAACAGAAATACCTGCAACAGGTAAGGTGACCCCATTCTATTTCCTATGACGTTCCTATGACGTTGAAACTATCTAAGAAATTAAAATAATTTAAAATATTAAATCTTTTCCATTATTTAAAAGCATTATTTCAGTAAATAAATTCATTTTTTATATATATATATATATAATCGAGACGAGTTGATAATAATAATAACAATGTTCCATGCGCAGAAGTATTTGAATAGAAATACAAGTTTCAAGAAGATGATAACATTTTAATGCTAATAAATAACAATACAAGAGCTGAAAACTAACTGATTCGGATCTGACAGTTTAAATGCAGCTGAAATGCAAAAATGTATTTTCATTGTTTCCTAAGAATGTTTATTAAAATACGGAATTTTCTATTCAAAATATAATAATTGTCTCAAAAATGATTTTAAAAGCGTATTCAGATACAAGAGGGTAGTTTTACTTCATCAACTTGTGTCGGAGTGAATGAATAAATTTACAAACATTTACTCTATTGAGTGAGAAAGTTTCTGTGGCCATCTTGAAAACAACAAGAACCACATGACAACTAGAGGAAATACGATTGGTAGCGAAATTTTTTCGCTAGCGAAAAAGCTCGAGGGTTTCGAACTTCGAAGCGATTCGCGAAATAGCAAAATTCGCCGGAAACGACGTCATGTCTGACGTGTTATTCGCTTTGTTTTTCGCTTTCGCAAGCGAATCGCGCTCAGTGTGAACTAAGCTTTAAAGTAGTGGAGAATTACAAGGTTTTATACTACATATAAAACCTTCTAATTCTCCAGTACCTAGTGTGATAGTTTCGATTTAGTCGGTGATCAGTCCCATTATTCCGATTTTTGTTTCTTGTTAAATAGGAAATACGGATGATATCCAGTGGGACAATCTGGTTGGTGAGTGGAAGTTCCTATTATATTGGATTTGGTTCCTGATTGGATTAATAAATTAAATTTGGAGAAAACATTGTCAAACATTGATGGAAATAAACTTATTTATGAGCCTTTACTCATTTGACTCGAAGATTGATTCCATGAGTACTAGTGTTCTCGGACCTAGGTAATACGAATACTCTCGATTGGCTTAAACCTTTCTGGTTGACATGTTTTTCCTTCAAAAACATGGCGGATTTAACGTATAGACCTATAAGTTTAACAAAACAAAGATAGAAAACGTTAATATATATGGCGATGCTATGGGTTATATAGAGGATCTGTGTACCTAGTGTTATACGATAAAACCTTGTAATCTTCTATACGTATATATTTCTACCGTAGAAAAAATATGCATATTTTTAAAATGTTATAATGGAAAATAAGTCTTCTAAATACATTAAGAAGACGAGTTCATAATAATAAAAATCAGCACAGAGCCCAAACGGTTAGGAGTTGAAGGAGTATTCTCCGCTTCGCTATCATTACTTTTGCTTGGGCAAAAGTAATGATAGCGAAGATTAAGATTATTACGTTATAGTCAACCTTACCCGTTTTCACAGAATGCAAGAATTGGGTCCCCCTGTTTTTGGACTAATTAGAGAATTTTTAGATGGGTCTAAAAATACGTTCGATTTCCCGCAAAAACGAAAAAACTGCATGTGCATCTTGCACGTCGCTTTCGCAATAATATTAATTACTCATTCTAGGATACGTCACGAGAACGCTCACTAAGAATGTATTTTTCGAAATTCCTCCCCACGGGGGAGAGGGGCAGGATTAAGGCTCAACACTTCCATCAAAAATGGAAGTGTTAAGTAACAATGGAAGTATCAATCAATGCAAAA
Source organism: Centruroides vittatus (assembly GCF_030686945.1). NCBI lineage: Eukaryota > Metazoa > Arthropoda > Arachnida > Scorpiones > Buthidae > Centruroides > Centruroides vittatus. The sequence goes on along the minus strand of NW_027122249.1, from coordinate 498,843 downwards.
TATGATTTTCAGGTTCCCTAAAAATAATATTTTCAGGTAAGGTGACCCCATTCTATTTTCTATGGCGTTCCTATGACCCCATTCTATTTTCTATGGCGTTCCCCATAGGTTGTTTAATTTTTATTTTCTAAGAATGTAAGCAAATTTCTAGAAACTATCTAAGAAACTAAAAGAATTTCAAATATTAAATGTTTTCCATTATTTAAAAGCGTTATTTCAGTAAATAAATTCATTTCTTATTGTTTAGATATTTATGATAATTTAAATTTAAATAGATTAAAATAATAAATAAATTTTATTATTATGAAAATAATAATAAGTTATCAGAATAAAAATACAGATAAGACATTCTAATTATTATTTTATAATATATTAATAAGTTAAATTTTTTAATGATATATAAAATGTTTTTAATATAACCCATATACTAGAAACTAAAACTATCGAGCATAAAATTTTTTGGTTTTTTAGTATATGGGTTACATTAAAAATTGTAAATACAGTGCACTGTATATATTATATATTCCTTTGTATTGGTTAACTATTAGTGTTATAATTATTATGTTGGTGCCGTGTGTTTGTAAGCTGATGAGGAGGTCCTTGTAACCGAAATGCATCTTTACCTAAATTTGAAATCTGATTATTAAAGACTAACTTTTTTGTAAAAGATCTGGTTCTTCTTTCTATCGGCCTTGATGTGATAAGCTCTCCAACTTGTTAAATCCTATTTATTAGGTTATCTAATTCTATTTAATTTATAGTCGTAGGCTAAAAGCATCGTTTATGATTAAAAGTAAATTAGTCGAGTAAATTCCTAATGTATGAGTAAACCGTAATAAATTTTGTTGACAAAACACAGAGATGGAAATAAATAAAGTATATTTTTAATAAGAAATTTGCTTACATTCTTAAAAAATAAGAATTAAACAAAATTATCATAATGATAGTGCTCATTCCATGTTTAAATAATTAAAGTATTTATATTAAGCAAACGGTTAAAATAGATATCTTATAATCGAGATGGGTTGATGATAATAATAATAATAATTAGCGCAGAACCCAAATGGTTAGGAGTTGAAAGTTAAAATTTGGTACACAGGATACCTGTGTACCAAAATTTTTATTTTGGTACACAGTCCCTGTACAAAATCCTGTTTACCAAAATTTTGGTACATCATGAGAATGCACACAAAAAAAGAAATTTTTGGAAATTTCCCCTGCAGGAGAGAGAGAGAGAGAGAGAGAGAGAGAGGATTCCCTTGAAGAACTTAGCTTTTACTATACTATTTTAGATGCGGTTTATGTTTTTTTTTTTTTTTGCGTTTTTGGAAATCGAATGTATTTTCAGACCCATCTAAAAATTCTTTAATTAGCCTCAGAAAAGGGGGACCTAATTCTTGCACCCGATGAAAACGGGTAAGATCGGCTATATAACTATAAATGTTATCATACCTAAGAGTTTATCATACCGAATGACCAATCTAACACATTTTTAAAATTTTTTATTCCTCTACTGTACACGATTTACAGAATTTTTAAATGTGTTAGATCGGGCACTCGATGTGATAAACCCTTGCGTAAGATAACGTTTGTAAATATAAATCAAATACTATAATATAATATAGTAGAAAGGTTAGAAGTATGAAATAATCTAATAACCTTAATCTTTGCTGTTGTTATTTTTTTCTAGAGCAACGCTGGGCTCATCTGCTAGTATTTTTATATTCAAACAATTATGTATATATAATAAAAATAATTAATAAATATTAAAAATGTATTTCAATTAATATAACATCAAATATTTGACTAAAACTATATTTCACGAAAATAATATTCTATATGCAAGGATTGAATTTTCTAGTTTTAACTGCAACGCCATCTTTTGTTTAAAATGGTCATTTATATTTTATAAAAGTATTTTTTGAATTTTGTAATAATAATGACCCGCCATCTATCGCAAATATTTTGAATTATTTAAACGTATTTCGGAAAATCGTAAATAAAATTTACTTTCTTTTATAAGAAATTTGCTTACATTCTTAAAAAATAACAATAAAACAAAATTACCATAATTATACAGCCAATTCCATGTTTAAATAATTGAAGTATTTATATTAAAAACAACATTTTTATCGAAAATAAAATAAATCAAAGCGTTTTTGATATATTTTAATACAAACATATAATAACTTATTTGTTTCTTAAGAAATAAATCATTTGAAACATTTATGAGAGAATATCTTTGTAACTACGTGAACGAATCAGGAAGCCAAGCCAGTCATGTGAACAGAACTTCCCCTATGTCAGGACTAGTTTGACAAGTAATGTTTAAATCTCTCATTTAAAAGCACAAAGGTAATTCCAATTAAACTGTTATAATTTTAAACCTTTCTGTAATAAAATAAAAATTTTAATTTAATAATACTTTAAAATGAAAACATATTAAATAAAATATATAAATGAATTTAATTAATATAAATAAAATTTAAAACAAAATATATATATAATATTGCTAAATATCTGCAATTTGTATATTATTAATACTTACCAATTAATTATATAAACTAATTATATATTATAATAAACTTAATGTAAACCTAATTTATCTAAATGTAAATATATACGTGAAGTGGTAGCACTGTCGATTTGATAGTTCCACAACAAAGAACTGTTAAAATAATAAATTAAAATTAAAATTAAAATAATTTACGATAAATGTAATATATAACAACGAATTAATAGTATACTATCAAATAGTACATTAATTACACATAAAATTAAATTAAATTAGATAATGATTTGTAAAATAATTGCAATTTTAACGTAAGCAAGAATATACGAATTTTTTTTTTTTGTGAAAAAATACAAAATACAAGCATATAAAAAATATACCAAATAAAACTGCATCCTTGTCCTTCATCAGGTCTACTAAATGCTAGGTTTTGTTCAGCCAGAAACAAAGTCATATACAATAATCTAGAAAAAAGATGCTTTCACTTCTGTTTTTCAGTATTCATTAATTGCGAGGCTGCGTCTTCTATTGTTTCAAGCAATTTTAACCTTATTTTCAAAGTTTTCCACTTTTCAAAACTTTCCAGATGTGCACTTGAAGTTTCGTGGTCGGCCACTTTGGGATTTAGTTTTCACCACTTCTGAAATCCAATTGTAAATGTTGGTTTTGTATTTGTACTACTGGTGACAGCAAACAAATGACAGCAGAAGCGGTACAGGTTATTAGTTATAGGTGAATAAACCATCCATGATCGCAGAATTTTTTCACCATTAGGCATCACTTTTGTAAAGGATTGCTTTTAATAGAGTAGGGACAAAAGTGACACGACATTGAAAATTTATCCCAACTGGAGTTGTATTTGTAAACAGGTGGGGAAACAAAAGGAGCACCGTCTTTGTTTATTGGAATTGCGTGAGGAAGGGCAATGTTAGCTTACTAGAAAAAAATGTAAACAACTGAAGGACGTTATAGTGATCTTGTTTCGTCGGGAGAACAGCCGACGTTTTGGAAAGCTTCCGATAAAAGGAAGAATCGTGATTGGTCAGAAGTTGTCGTCCAAAAACTCTTTAAATAGTAAGACGAGCGAGAGAAAAGAGAGAAGGGCAAGAGACTGGTATACGGTAGTCTCAGGTACTTAAGAAGCCCGCTGAGCGTAGAGAGAGAGTGTTCGCCTCTGGTAAACATCTCAGGGACGGGTTAGTGTGGAGACTGGACTGACCATGCAGTTGAGTCAACTCCACAAGTTGACAGAGGCCTCCCCAGAGTCTAATAGTTCCCAAAGGCCAAACTGATACGTGAGACACCGCACTTTGTTGTCCTGTATATGTTATGTTGTCGAACTTGTACATTCTAGGTATTTTTTTTTTTTTTTTTTTGTAAATAAACTGTAAGTATTTTCTGAATTGAGTGTGGAGGTGTGCTTTCATCGAATCTGAATCAACTATCAGATCGTGATACACACGGAACCCAACTCAACAAGATAGAGTTTGGGAAACAACATCACTAGATCTTCACTACTTTATAAAACCATACTTTTGAAAAATGTCGAACATCACCTTTTATTTTTATCCCGTGCCTAGATACAATGGCAAACAGTCCTTCTTTGTATTTAAGAAACACTTTTTTATGATCTCAATTCGAACATTATCAGGAACGGGTATTGTGAGACATCCATTGTGAGACATCTCTCAAGTCCTGAAGTGAATCAACCATCCAAATGCTGTTTTCGATAGTAGAAGCAGTATCAGTATTATCGCTGTCATTTTCAGAATTTTTTTCTGATTCGTCTTCTTCATGGGATATCATCATTAACTCTGTGTTGTCGCTGTTGCTTCCTGAAGATGAGCTAATATTACCTGAATCATTCCTTGCATCAATGTGAGAATCAGTTTCTTTTCAAGAACTTTGGCTATCATCAGTTTTTGTATCATATTCAAAGATGGAACCAGACATGCTCTGAACTACATCCATTTCAGCCTGTTTGGCTTTTCTCTGCTGATACCCACTTTTTCTTTTAGATGTATAGACGCCCCGAGGCATATTTCTCGTTTTGGGTATTTGATACACATACTCTAAAAAATATTTTCAATTAGTCGTTATCATCGGTGTTATAAACTCTAAATATATTTATTTGTAGGATACATGTGTATATTTTATAATACACTGTGTTGATGAATAAATACACCATCAAGAGACCTCCCACACGTAACTAGCACCGCCAATCATAATAAATTATTGTTTTTCAAAATTAGGACTTAAATCAAAAATCTGGTTTGAGGCAGTGGCGTAGCTTAGTGGGGGCGGCAGAGGCGGCCCGCCCCGGGCGGCACTTATAGGGGGAGGCAAAATTTCACAATAAATAATAATATCTTGTAAAAATACCTAAATAAGGGGGCGGCGAAATTTTCCTCCGCCTCGGGTGGCTGACACCCACACTACGCCACTGGTTTGAGGATTACTGAAAATAAAGATAGAGTATTTTTCAATAATACTTGTATAACCTGAAAAAGTATCGTGTAGTTACAGGATATTAGGTTATAAAAGTATTATTCAAAAATACTCTATCTTTATTTTTAGTAATCCTCAAACCAGATTTTTGATTTAAGTTCTAATTTTGAAAAAAATAATTTATGATTAGCGGCGCTAGTTGTGTAAGGGTGGCCTCTTATCTAAAACTGTTTCAACAGAATCGACGACTGAACGAAGTCTGATAAGTAACTAAGAAATTCAATACTAAATTTTGACTTAAAACAAAATAAAAATCTACTTACTAATCAAAACGTGTAAAAAAAGAGTTTTTCGAATTTCTCTAAGTAACTTATTTGATCTTTGGCAGTCAGTTATCGATCGATTTGCAATAACTGTTTTCAGGTTTTGCGTTTGTTCGTTCTCGATTATTCCAAAAAATTATTGAATGTCTAATCCAGTTACTTTGTTTTTCTTGAAATCTTCAACTCTTTTATAAAACACAAAACACTATTGAATCGTATTACCTTCGCACTTGAGCAACTCAAACGATATATCGAATATGAGATGTCGCGACATACTTTTAAATTTAGAAAATAAATTACAAATAAATCATAACCATACATCAGTACTGCCACCTATAAAAATTCGCCGAACTGTAGTGATTGCATAACTGCCACTTGTAAATATTTTAATATGGTGTAATTATTTATTTCGTAGCTTACGAGCATTATAGCACAAAAAAAATCAATCTGGCTGGATGTACCGTACGTTTCTTTACAAAGCTATATTTAATTATAATTTTCTTTAAAAGTATATTCATACAATTGAAGAATATTTTGTACCAGGTACGAGTATGTACTGTACATCCACCACACATTTTATTTCACCAAGTAAGTTTTTATTATTTTATTTATAATTTTAGCCTTATATCGTGGCTAGGGATTCAGAATGTAATTTTGATATTAAAAATACATTTAGAGAAGTCTACGGTTTTTACTGGCTTATCGAACAAATAATACGAATGGAACCAAGAGGGCAGGGTGCCCCATTGATTAGTATTGCGTCTTCTGTGAGCTATAGACTGTCTTTTTATCGGCGTTTATTTGCTGCGTTCTGTCTGCTCTTTACTGGTGCTTATTACTGATCCAGGGGAAGCAAAGTTGCACCTCCTCGTGGTCCTGCCTGTTAGTAGCCCGAAAGGGCGAAGCCAAGCAACTCTTGCATTTGTGTGATTTCAATAACAGTCCTTTTCAGGACTATGTCGGCCAAGTGGCCGCACGTTTCAGATTCAGACGACGAGGTGTCGTCGCAGGGAGATATGGACACTTTAGTGGAAGAAGACAAGGTGAAAATCGCGGAAAGATTCCGCGATGATGTTCGAGAATATATGGTCAAGAACAGTGCCTGTTGCCTAGGTACGGCGGAGCATGTGACTTTTGTGTATGCACAGTTCGACAAGATCATCGATCTGCTGCGAGAGAAGACTCGAGACCCGCTGCAAGCTGCAGTGCTGAGTTTACAGGAAAAAATCGACAAGGTCCTGGAGATCAGGAACCAAGCTGGGCCAAGCTTTGCACAAGTCGTCGCGAAGAGAAGCTCAAAACCCAAGAAAGAAATTATCCTCGTCGACCCAGAAAAGGGCAATGAGGATGCAAAGAAGACAAAAGAAATTCTCAAAATGAATATTAGCCCAAAGCAGATGGGCATTGGAATACAAGCAGTGCGTAAACTAAGGAGAGGTGGAGTGGCCATAGAGGTCGCAAGCAATGAGGAAAAGAGAAAACTAAAAGAAGTAATAGAAACTAAAACACAGACTTAAGACAAAGAGACCCCCTAAAGAGAAGGCCTAGAATAGTGCTTTATGGAGTTGGCACAGACATCCCAAAAGGTGAGCTTATTGAATGCTTATTCGAACAAAATGACATCATAAATGAAAACATAACAGTCGAAGAGTTCCGCAAAGAAGTAGAAGTGAAGTTTCAATTTGGCAATAGAAATAAAAGTACAACAAACTGGGTAATAGAGCTAAGCCCAGTGATACGAAAGCTGATCATCCAAACTAAAAAGATCAACCTGGGATGGTCCAGGTGTGGTGTGGAAGATTTTATTTCTGTCACGCAATGTTTTCAATGTTGCCGGATCGGGCACATTGCAAAAGACTGCAAAGAAACAGGACCGACCTGTAGTCAGTGTGATCATAACCATAAATATAAGGAATGCAATAGAAGAGACAAACTGGAGTGTGTGAATTGCAAAAGAGAAAAGTTGAGAGACACATGCCACAATGCATGTTCAAAGAAGTGCCCACTTGTACAGAGAGTTAGAAAGATGTTAATTGCTAAAATAGACTATGGTGAGTAAGGCCGTGGGCTGTACTAAAGACCGAATGTTAAGAATAGTACAAATCAACGTACAAAGATCCATAAGTGGGACCTCAGCATTATGTAAAACTCTAGAAAAAGCAGACTTGGCATTATTACAGGAACCCTACTGTTCCAGAGGGGTGCCTGCATGCCTTAAGACTACATATAGAACTTTATATAACAAGGACTATAGTCCTTCTACAGTGGCCATCTTAAACTGCCCAGATATCCCAGTGGTTTTCCACAATGAACTTAGTAATAAATTCATTACCTGCTTTGAAGTAGGTAATAGTGTTAAGAACTATATATTCTTAAGTATATACAGCCCAATAACCAAAGATCTCAGCTCGATATTGAATGAAATAGATGAAATGATTAAGCGCTTTAAGACCAAGCATATTGTCATATGCGGCGATCTGAATGCCCATTCCGAACTCTGGGGAGACCCGAAAAACGACAAACGTGCAGAACAAATACTAGAGTTTGTCAATGCAAATGATCTGTACATATTAAACCAGCCGGACTCATTACCAACGTTCGACGCACCAATCGGTCGAAGCTGGATCGACCTCACGATCTGCAATAGCAGTGCACTGAGACAAGTAAGCTCATGGCAGGTCTCCCCGCTTTGCAGCCTGAGCGACCATAGTTATATTTTTTTCGAAGTAGGTCTCACTGACGAAGTGGATGGTGAAGAAAGTGCACATTATGCGGTTAACAGAGCTAACTGGCTGCTCTTTGAAACAAAGATACTGAGAACTACGGATATTGGAAAACTGATCAACTGTAAAGATAAAAATGAAGCAGAAGATCTAGTAAACAACTTTCAGAAAACCCTTCTACAAATCTGCGACGAATGCATCCCAAAAAAGAAGAAGGGACAGGGTACAGTTCCCTGGTGGTCAAACGACCTAACTACAATGCGAAAGAAAAACAATAGACTGCGAAAACGGTATCAAAGAGCCCGAAACGAAGACGAGAGAAGGGCAAAGAGACGAGAGTACATTGAAAATAGCAAAACTTATAAAGCAATGATCAAAACACGAAAAATTGAGTCTTGGAGGCATTTCTGTACCGAGAGTACTTCAAAGCCATGGGGCTTTTTATATAAGGCTTGCACCGGCAAGCTTAAGACTCCAACCTTCTTAACATCAGTAAAGCATGGTGATACGTACACTGACGGAGTAGAGAATACAGTTCATAGCTTAATGGACACGTTCTTTCCGCTGGATGATCAAGAAACAGACACCATCATTCAGAAACATATCAGACATGATGGTGAAGCGGAGTACAGGAACAAAGTGGACCCAGAGTTCACTAGTGAGGAGATTGAGAATGCAATACAAAGGCTCAGGCCAGGAAAAGCCCCTGGGCCGGATAACATTGTAGCAGAGATAGTGCATAAGTTATGGGAAATAACTCCATCTTACATGATAGCACTATATAACATGTGTTTAAGACATAGATTCTTCCCTACGATATGGAAGATAGCAAAGTTGGTGATAATTCCAAAGGGTGATGACCTGGATAGAAGCCAAGCTAAGAGTTACAGACCAATAATCTTGTTACCGATGCTGGGAAAAGTGCTAGACTTCCTTATAAGCCAAAGAATAATGGCTCAGGTAATAGAAAAACAATTTTTAAGCTATAAACAATTTGGATTTCTTCCAGACAGGAGCACTGATGATATAATTAATAAAGTGGTGCGCGGAATTGAAAACACACTGATGAAAAAAAAGTATTGTTGTGCCATCAGTCTTGACATCAGGGGGGCATTTGACCATGTGTGGTGGCCCCTGATACTCCAATCTCTGAGAGAGGCAGAATGCCCCGAGAATATCTACTACGTTACAAAGAACTATCTTCATGATAGGAGAGTTATCTACAACACAAACAGGGCAAACATAAGTAGAGAGTTAAACAGAGGATGCCCTCAGAGGTCGAATTCCGGCCCACTATTCTGGAACTTGGCATATAACCATTACCTACAAATTGAGAAGAGGCCAGACATTATAGAACTGGCCTACGCAGATGACACAATTGTCATCTTTGGGGCAAACTCACGTAGGGAAATTGAACAGAAAGGTGACCATGTGCTTGGAAAGATTAAAGAGACTGGGGAGCAGTTTAAGCTCTCATATAACACAAAGAAAACTAAGGCCATTGTCTTCACGAAGGGTCGAACACCAGACCTTTACAAGAAAACCCCTACTATAAGGATGGGTGATGATAGCATAAAAATTGAAAAGCAACTAAAGTATCTAGGTATTACCTTAGACAATAGACTGACATGGCTCCCACATGTGGTAACAACTAGAGACAAGTGCACGCATATGTTTAATGCCCTGGCAAGAGTAGCTAAGGCTACTTGGGGCCTAGGACACGAGGCCATTGACGTTATCTATAGGGGGGCTTTCATCCCACGTATATCATATGGGGCAATCGCCTGGTATCAGGCAGTCAATAAAGAAAGTATAAGAAAGAAACTATATAGCGCACAAAGATGTGCCTTATTAAGACTCACTAAAGCTTACGGTACAACCTCCACGGAGGCGCTACAAGTGGTGGCAGGAACCCCACCAATAGACTTAATAGTCAAAGAGAAAGCCACTCTCTACCAGTGCAGAAAGGGGAAAAACATAACAGTTAACGGAATGGAGTTATCACAGGCAGAAATAGATCTAAAGCCTACAGCAGTACTGTTGCCAAAGCCATACAAACGGCAAACGATACGAATAGCCAATGATAATGAAAGTGGCGATATCGAGATATTTACGGACGGCTCGAAGATAGACGAGGGCATAGGTGCAGCCTTCGTAGTGACAAGAGACAACATACAAATATGTGAAGGAAAATATAGACTTGGAAATCAGTGTTCAGTCTACCAAGCTGAATTGCTAGCGATAGATAAAGCAGTGGAATGGGCAACTACAACCTACCACACCGGCCGTATTATTATAAATTCCGACAGCAGATCGGCCATAGCTACACTTAAACAGTTTACTGTTAAAAATGGAATGGCACTTAAGATCAAAACAGCTATTAGCGAGAGCAGTCTGGATATCAAATTTCGCTGGATAAGAGCCCATACGGGTGTTATGGGTAATGAGAAAGCAGACTTATTAGCTAAGGAAGCAACCTGCTTATCTGAAATAAACTTCGATAAAATCCCTATATCAGGGGTTAAGAACATGATAAGAAACGATACTCTAATGGAATGGCAAGAACGCTGGACCGACTCGAATAAGGGTAGACACACGTTTTGGCTATTGCCAAGTGTGGAAGAACGGATTAAAGATCTTCGTTGGCTTCCAGTTGGCCATCTTACAAGTCAATTATATACAGGCCATTGCAATTGCTACAAATAACTTCAAAGAATAGGAAAACGTAGAACCGCAACCTGTTCATGTGGAGAAGAGAATCAAGACCTTGAACACTTACTCCTTAAATGCGGCAAGTACGAGAAAGAACGTATTGAGATCTCGACTTTACATCAACAATGTAATGACGACTCTAATCTTGACATGTACCTAATGATACGTGATAAAAAACTTCTACCTGACCTATTGACCTTCGCAAGAAGAATCTTGATGTAAAGGAGGGGAGGAAGTTACCTCCCTAGCCTATAACCCAGCAAGTAGCTGGACCTCTGTAAGACAGACAAGAGCGCTGTCAGTGTTTTTATGTATTATTTTATACTATCCTGTTTGTACGAATACATGTTTAATTGATAGATAAAGATAGAAAAGAATTAAAGAAACGTCATCCTTGTAATGCGAAAGTGGAACAAGGTGATTCTGATCCCCAAAAGGGGAAATGATGAAAAATTAACGAAAAAAAAAAAATGGAACCAAGATCATCACTGACGCGCAATTAATTGATTGCCCCTGGAAGTCGGCTTCTCACAGAAACACAGCTTTCCTATCATCAAATTTCACGGCACGCCACTGAGTACAGTGGCAGATATTCGAAGAGATCTTCTGTGTGACAAACTTATAAGTATTCGGGCATTAACGAAAACTGTATTGTTTGCGTTTAAGATGTAATTATGCATAATTTTTTAATAATTATAACTGGATCATTTATAAACAAGTTACTTATCATCCCACAAACCATACCTGTAAGGCTTACAGGTATGTTTTCTGGGATTATCACTGGTCTTTTCATTTCGTGCGTTTTATGAACAGTTACAATATTGTTTTTTAAGTTTGTGTAAAGGAATACAGCTATTAACTTTTAGTAAGGACCCAGAGCCTGGTGATTTTGCTAGGACGTTGTAAAAAATGGAAGACAAAATGTTATCTTTTATAGTAGTTTCCTTGTAATAATTAGCGCTTGGCATACTCAGATGATTTGAGATTACTTTGTCTTTAACAGCAGACGGAATACGCTCTGTTTCATATGTCTTAAACGTAGGCACTGTAACAGTTTAATATCAGAATACAATTTCTGAAGGAATATTCTGTTATCCATCAATATTTTGTCATAATTCATAGAATCGTATATACGAATAAGTTTTGTATGGTAATGTGAACAAATCCCAACGATCACTGCTACACAAAATTTTCATATTATGAATATCGGGGCTTACGGGAAAAATAAGTGGTAACATCGAATAGAAAGTACACTTTCTTTAGAATGTGGGCGAAAAAAGTCATATGCCTTAGTTTTTCGTTACTTATAATAGCCATTTCGTTATATTAGCAGATAGCTCGGTAAATAAATAATCCATAATTAAATAAAATTAGAATATAACGAAAGCAAATCTCACCAAACTTTTTCAAAATTCGAATATGTATCTAATATAAGAGAAATATGCAGTGAAATCTTCTATTTCCAAAGATTCTAATTTCCGAACGTCCAGAATTAATATATTCAGTATTGTGTGGAACGCCGGGAGGTAGGGCGACGTCTACTTTTCCTTCGGCGTACCTCCTTTTCCTTCGGCGAACAGGTCGGCAAGACCCACCCCACTGTCAAGGATGGCTAAATTTTTATGATATCCCGACTCGTCGGGATTAAGTAATTAATTGTCAGGTCGAGTGGAGGAAGTGTGTGGGTTCGTCGATAAGTTTACGGCGATATTCGAATAAACGGACCCAGGATGAAAACACATGACGATTTATTTAGACGAACAAACAAAATACAGAAATCTAACGCGTCCCGTCCCTAATCGCAGGAGAGAGAGTTCACAAGTGTTGGGGGAATCATACCTCGTCCTCTGATATCTCGGTTGAAATCGAAGGTGAAATCGTCTTGGCTCTCCGGTCGTGTAGGTAAGCAGGAGGATCGGTTGGGGCGGCTTGTCGTCGGCGGGCTTCGGTGGCTTCGGGGGTTCGGCCCTCGATTCTCGGGACTGATCCTACGAGTCGGGCGTCTTATGCGGACCTTCAGCGACCCCGTTCTCAGATATCTCCCCCCTTTCAGGGTCTCCCCTCCAGGTCTCGTCCGCTGCGATCACCAATCGCAACGGAGGGTGATGAGTCGGGCTCAGTGACTCAGAGGTCGGATCCGGAGAGGAGGGAAGCGTGTTTGACGGCGAAGGCTGCACATCCTTTGAATCTTGATCGCTATCTCCGATTTTGATCGCTATCTCCCGAGGGGATTCGAACAATAAAATTTTAAAATCGGACTGGCCGGTTTAACCTGGTCCTTACAATTGTATATTACTTCAACATATACTCCATTTATCTATATTCGGTTTAAGGCGTCTGACGTCGCCTTCCGACCTCCAGGAACTCTCTCCATCTCTCTCTATTCATACACTATTCCTCTTTAATCCCGTCATTTAATGGGGGTAATCCAAACCACGGCCGTCTACCAACGGAGATCCGTGGCTACAAAATCTTGAACGGAGACCTGTTTTGGCAGGATGGTGACGATCGTGGTCATAGTAATCCGAGGCTTTGTGTCGGGGAAGAAGCCATAAAGGAAGTAATTAGGCATTTTCACGTATCCGCGTACGCTGGACATAGAGGGATTAGTAAAACTATGAGAAATATTGCTCGTTACTACTATTTCCGTAACATGCATAAGCTGGTCAAAGATTTTATTCAAAAGTGTGAGGTACGCCAACTTTATAACCTGCATCAAGGGAAGGCCCCGTACTGCGAACACGAAAAACCCCAGTACTTATACCAGATCATTTCGGTCGACTTTATTGGCCCGTTATCTACCTCTTCCAGGGAAAACCGTTACATTCTGGTTATCATTGACTTGTTTACTCGTTTTGCTGAGGCAGTACCTTTAGCGAATCAAACAGCTCTCTCTCTCTCTCATGTCCGAACTGTTTGAGAAAGTGATATGTAGGTACGGGTGTCCGGAAAAGATAATATCCGACAGGGGAGCTAATTTCACGTTACAATTGGTAAATGATGCGCTGGAACTCTTGAAAATAAAGCACAATCTAACTACTTCTTATCTCCCCTGCTCCAATGGTACATGTGAAAGAATGAACAAGTCACTCATATCAATTCTAGCAAAGATTTCGAACGGGAGCAAATCGAATTGGGATGCCTTCATTCCGTTTGCCCTGTTTTCGTACAACACATCTCCTCATGAGTCTACTAATGAAACGCCTTCCTTCTTAATGTACGGCCTTAACCAGGGATTTCCTGATGCTGTAGTCATTCATGAAGAGGCCGATGGTGACATGGTCCAGATCACTGGGCACGTCTGATGCAGTAAGTCCGCATGATCCGGGAAACGGCTTCGTACCTGAGTCAGTTGAGAAATAAGAGAAGTAGGGCATACTGGAACCGTAATAGGAAGAAACGTTTATTTGTGGTGGGCCAGAGGGTGTGGCTGAAGTCTGCCGTAAGAAACAAAAAATAAATTTGCACCTAATTTCTCTGGTCCTTTCAGGATAGCTAGAATCATGGGGCCCGTAAATTTGGAAATTGAAAATTGTAAGACCCTCTCCAGGGCTAACGTGCACATTGACATAATAAAGCTCTATTTCTCGAATCAAAAGGAGGCTAAAGCCAGGGTGCCGAACCGCCCTATCCTGGTTATTGCGGAGGAAGAGGAGCCCGAGGAAGCTGACATCCCGTTTTTTAAAAGATCACAGGTACTCCAGGGGTGTATCCCTCACCAAACTGATCGTGTTGCAGAGGAGAAGAGCAAGGAGAGCGACGCAGCTTATCCTCGGAATAGGGTGAATGCTCGTTATGATTTCAGAATCAGGCCAGTCCCTGATTTCAGGCAACTCTACCACGGCCGTAAACACTAATATTTACATTTTCTTTTTTTTTTTTTTTTTTTTTTTCTTTGGTGGGGTCATATGTGCCTTACGTCTTTTCCTGCTCCTCTTTGCCACGTGGTGAGTCCGACTTGGTGGAGGGGAGTTGTGTAAATCTGGGTGTGTAACTTAGGGTGGGAGATTAGAGGGTGTGTTTCGAGGAGAAGTTAGAACGGAAGTGGAGAGAAAAGGAAGAATCAGAAGGGAAGAGTGTGGTGTGTGAAAGTGCGTGAAAAAAATATTCGGAAAGCCGGGAAGTAAAAACTGTGCAACCAGTTTAGCGGGAAGATTTCGTTTTCGAACTGTTTCCTGTCCGATGAAAAGCAAAAGAAGAGGTACACTTTAAACTCATTGTCGATACATTTTATGTATGCGCGTTACGGGAATTCTGTAGCATATTATTGTCGGGAGAATTGTGTGTTAATTTAAAGCTATTTGGTAGATTATTGTTGGACTCTGTACATTCCTGTGTGTTTCCCTGGATGTATTGTATGTTCCAAGGAAAATTAAAGGGTTATCTTGTTAATTTGGATAGTTGTCTTTGTCTAGTCCTTACTGAGATAAATGGATTCCCCCTTCTAAGCGTCTGCTCTATCAAACGCGTTTGTTATCAATTTGTCCCATCGAAGAAATTACTAAAGTTCTTCGTGTCGACTCGTTCGTACTTTATATAATCTCACAAGCTGAATACACGCTGGTTTCCTGTAGAAAATCCTCTTGGGAAACGTCCTCTTCAATAGATGGCAATGTATCACTTTATAATGAAAAAACAAAACAATAAAAACGACGGCCGGATGGCCGAGCGGTGTCATTTTCCGCTTTGGGAAACCCGGGATCGAATCTGAACGGGTCAAAAAATTCCCAGAAATTTTTCAGGGGTGGTCTGTCCAAATATGTCAGGCTCCGTCCCTCACCACCCGGCCACTTCATTGTGGGCCTGGCCGAACCCATAATGGGCTTGCTAAAAGACATTCTTAGTCAAGACCATAATCGTACCAGAGCGCCGCCCTAGTAAGCAGGAAACTCTTGTACTTTGTCAGAGTCGGTAGATTAATTGGTCTTTCGACTAATAGTTCAAACTTAGCTAGAGCCAATATTTGCCGCTAGTTGGCGCCTCTGTTGGCAGAAGAGCGATGTTCTTGCTGTGTATAATACAGAAGTCAGTGATTTCGATCTATAATAATTGTTTTTTTAGCTACATAAAAATGCCAACGTGCTTTGTGCCAGGATGCAAGGCAGGATATAAGTCATCGAACGAGAAGAGACATTTCTTCCGTGTTCCTAGCGATAAGATTGAGGAGTAAATGCGATGCATTCCACGAGACGACAAGATGCTAACAAGTAAATGTAATATGTTTGTGATATACATTTTGCGAGTAGATTTATTTTAAAAACCTACTCCCATGTTATAAATGGAGAGAAAGTAGAAATTCCGCGAGATCGCTGGGCATTAACGTCAGATATATATCCATCAAACTTCCCTAATTGTCCTAAGTAAGTATGTACCTCAAAAACGATCAACGCGATGTATAACAAGAAATGAAGAACAATCTAGGAAGAGATCCCGAAAAGACAATACCAAAGGTAAATATTTATATGTTTTTTATGTAATCTTAATCATCAGTGAGTCATGTAACTTTTCACCGTTTCAAAAACTACAGTTTCACCGTTAAATTCTGCACTTTGTTTTCTCTCTTCCTTTCTTACTTAATGTATTGATAACAAAACTTTTAAGGAACATTTTATATTTTAAAAATGTTCACTAAAGATTGAGCTGGGTTTGTGAGACCCACTGTGATTCATTGAGGGCTATCTCTCTGTGGCCCAACTTTCCTTATAGATACTTTAAGATTAATTGTCTGAAATTTTTTTAATCAATTATTAGATTTGCAGGATACACACTCCCAAGTAACAACTGTAGAAAAAGAAATAGAAGAACCAGCGTCGGATTAAGCCTCTAGCGGGCTCTAGACAAAATTTAAATTGGAGCCCCATATAAATAAGTTGCTTGTAAACAAATCTTAAATAATGTCACTTAAACTTTTTATTAATAATAAAGAATACAAACACTAATACAATAATAATTGTACAACAAAAGAGTTTCTGGTACTTTGCTTTGCACAGCTTGGTACAGCGCTTTGTCGTCTAGGAACGCATCCCCCGCGTTAAGCGGGGAATGCGTTCCTAGACCACAAAGCGCTAAACGAGACCATTTTAACATAGAGTAAATAGGGATACGGGAACACGCGACCAAAAAATAAGCAATTTTACTATAATTTTAAGTAATTTTTATATAAATTTTCTCGTAATAATATATGTTAAATAACACATAAACTTTTGTTTTGCGATGAAATCCTGCAGTTTCATTGGTCGCTTTCTTTTTCTTTCCTTAAGCAAATGTCGGTAGCAGAAGATCGCATCAAAAATGCCTCGTTTTGCTTTGGCACTCCTAACAAAATTTGGATCATTCGCTACAAACGATTTCGGTTATCATTACCAAACTTTTCCTAAGGAAATCTGTAGCAAGTTCTTTGGTTCTTTGTCTTCAGAATCTCTATTTTCCAGTTCTACACGAATTCCTTGTTTTGCCAGTTCTTGAAGTCGTTGGTAAGGCTCTTACCAGAAACCTGCAGTAACTCCCAATTTCCTACTCGCCTACATCTGTATCGATTAAGTTGACAATTTTGTCAACCTAACGATACAGCGATAGACTCTTCTCGATGAGAATTCTTGGATACCTCCAGCCATAACTTCTTCCACACTCCGTTCATGCATTTATCAGTTAATTCTTGCCAAGCGAAGTCCGTATTTCCTATGGCATCCATGATGTTATATTTTTTCCAAAATTGAACAAAACAAACATAGATTTAAGGGAAGAACAGCGCTACGACGAATTGCCACTTTTTGCAGATTGGTTCGTGTTTGGGAATAATTGTATTATATATGAATCAATGAAGTACCGCGTTAATTTGATTCAGCATAAATTTTGAGCGTTTTTTAGGCGTCAAGCAGACCGCTTTATATTGAATCAGCGTTAAGCGGGGTCTTACTGTATATAATTTTAGCCATTAATCAGCCTTTTGAATATTTAAATTTTTCGTTTTTAGATTTTCATTTCAGAAAATTGATCAATCTAGCCGTTTCAGAGTGTGTCTTTCTTTAGTAAGCATTGTTAAAGACAGCCTTTCCTGTCCTATCGAATTTCTTAAATAATTTTTAACTCGTTTTAAAACAGAGAGAGATTCTGCACTGAAGCCGGGCCCCTCCGGATTACGGGCCCTAGACATTTGTCTAATTTGTCTATTGGTTAATCCGGCCCTGAGAAGAACCCTCCACATCTGAAGCAGCAACTACACAGCATCCTGAGCTGTTACATGTCAATAAAATCTCTGCTTTGCAGTCTGAATTGTTAAAAGTCAAAGAGGATTTGTATTGGTGCAGAAAGCAAAAGATGATGTATAAGAAGAAAGTGAAAACTCTTCAAACAGAAAAGCTCAAGCTTCATCAAGAAAATGCTGAACTTAAAATAAAACAATTGTCAGCTGATAAACTTCATTCCTTACCACCAAGACAGAAACTTGTAATAGAGCACATGCTGAAAGCATGCCATATAAAAAGCAAAAAGGATATGAGATATGACATTAATTGGTTACTTGACTGCTTTTAAAAATTAGGTCACCATCTGTCTATGAATTTTTGAGAAATAATGATTACTTGCTTTTACTGTTTCAGTCTACACTGCATCAATATATCAGAGGAATTAATGCCAAATTTGGATTTGATGAAGATTTTTTTGTTATTTTAAAGTCAAAATTGGAGACTATTCCACAAACAGAATGACAGGGAGTTTTAATTTTTGGTGAAATCACACTTCAAAACATTTAGAACTTTCAAAAGCTACTGGTGAAATGATTGGACTTGTTGATTGTGGCGACAATTCTATGTTGCCACAGAGTAAATTTACAGCAGGTGATCATGGCCTAGTGTATATGTTCAGACCTCACTTTGCTAGTTGGATACAATGTATTTACATTTACATTTAATTAAAGAGTAAGTAGAGCTATCTGTATTTTGTAACAGACTTTGCTCTCTGAGAAATTGAAAGAAGAGAAGGCATGAGATGTGAAGTGTGAAGTAAAAAGGGATAGGAAAGTGTGAAAAAGACGACGTGGGAGGCCCAAGGGCGCCTGCATCGCATTTATCGATGAAAACAGTAGGGTACAAATAGAATACAATACAATATCGAAATATACAATTGACAAAAGGTGGAAAGCCTACTAAAACAAGAGGTAGGCTTTCGTACGAACATACAACTTGTAGAGCGTCACCAATTACAGAATACCAGGTACAAAGCAAAGCTTAATATTATTTGTGTTTCTTACAAACTAATTGCATCTATATATACAATACTGTGACTAGTGGTTATTCACCACGAAACCGGTGTTCAACAATGGCTGTGCCCTGGTAGTCCATGAACACTAAGATATAGTTTCATTGCTGTAAGTATTACATAAAGCCTTAGTTTTGTGCACAAAATTTTTAAGTCCTTGCCACACTTCCTTGTTATTGAAGATATCTTCGGGGTCAGGTGGCCAATTTAGTCCATTTGTAATACACTTTCTTATGAGGGAAAGTCTCTCATTTTCGTATTTTGGACAGTAGTAAAGGAGGTGATCCGAATCGCCCTGACTTGTATTATCACAATCACACGTGCTTGTTGTTTGTATGCCAAAACGGTTGAGGTACGCGGCAAAGTTGCCATGCCCCGTGAGGCACTGTGTCGTCTCGGCGTCTGGGATATAGTGTCGGATAGTGAGACGTGAGTTTATGGATGGAATAAAAGCGTATGACTTCCTTCCTGTTTGCACCGTATCCCATTCCTGTTGCCACATGTTGTTTCCTAGTTTTGTGAGTTGGTTTTTGAGCCAAGTCCGAGGTATTTTCGTGAAGGTTGGTTCACCATTTAGCTGGCATGCCTTTTTTGCTAATTTATCTGCGAGGTCGTTCCTGGAATGTCCTTGGTGAGCGGGTATCCAGTTAAAATGAATTTTTCTGATTCTCCCCAATTCGTTTGCCGCTTTGATGAGGTCGAGTGAGAGGCCTGTATGCTTTTTCCTGTTCTTAAGAATATTCAAAGATGTTTGACTGTCTGTGTAGAATTCTATAGAGCCTTTATACATATGAATGTTGTCCTGGATGTGCTTAATTGCTTTAACTATCGCTCACTGCTCCGCTTGAACGTTCGTACAATGTGGGGCCATTTTAAGGTAAGCCTGGTACAATGTATTGGCACATTCTGTTCAAAAAGCTCTGTTCCAGGTTCTACTGTTGCAAAACTTATTTTGCAAGCAATTATTCATTTAGAACAGTGTGGTGCAATAGTCAATGCAATAGTTTGTGATGGTTAGAGGTAAAACTGACTTAGTGTAATGATTATATAATCTTGTATTAAACTCTTAACTTATGTTTTCTTTTCAATTAGCGTTTCTTCGGAATGATAAGACAAGGAAGTGGAAGCAATTCTCATCCCACAACAGTACAGTTCTTATACCTGTACAGACTGATGACTGTGTATAGTTTGGTTCGTCCTCCCAAACGAGCATCAATTCAAACTGATCCCGGATCTTCCCTTATTACTTTAAAAAATCTTCTTCAGAGTCATAAAAAACCATTTAAGGAAGTTCAAGAACAATTGGAAGAACATTTACAAAATTTGCTTTGTAATCCAAGCCTGTCCTATGGAGCTCCTACTGATAATAAATTATTAGATCATGATTATTGTGCACCAGAAACATTTAAGTTTATTCTACATTATTTAGGAGGTTACATTGTTCATCATCTACTGCCATCACTTGGTTGTGATGAATGCAAAAATATATTAACAGCAAAACCTGAAGATGCTGCACCAGAGAAGACTTTTACATTCATCAAATCTCGAGGAGATTTGTTATATCCAGGCTATAAGCTTTGCCAATTGATGTACTGGGCAGAAAGCAAAGTATGTGAACAATTAACAAACCCAAACATGGATGTTTATTTTTCAATAATGGATAATATATTAAATCAGTGTTCTGTTACATTGGTGATAGGATGCCACAATGCTGGTCACAAGTCCTATTTGACATCCAGATTTTTGCACTTTTTTGTTACCTGTCGATTGTATTTTTTTACGCGAACGATTAATCAATCATTTATTTCATCAGTTGAAAGTAAAAAACATTAAAAAAATTTTCACTTAAAGTAAATTTTAATAATAATAATTTTATTATTATGTATAATATAATTTGTTTGTATGTATAATAATTTTTAACGTATAATAAATTGACATAATAGCACAATTTAATAATTGTACTATTATGTCAATTTTGTTCCTTGTCATTTATTTAACTAAATATCAATCTTTATTAAATAAACATTTCTCAGCGATGGAAGGTGTTTAATGTTTTATTAAGTGTCATTTATTTATCCATAAACCTGGTTTTGGGTTTAAATAAAATCTTTTTCATTCTTATAATAAAATTCATATAGAAAATTATGAAATCGAACTCGAAGATTATATATCTTTCAATAAAAAAAAAAACATTCGACCTCACTGCAATTCGATCTAGCGCTCTTGTAGTGATTGCAGTGCCCTGGTGGTAACATTTGTCTCTAGTTGATTTTAACTAGTAGCGAAGATAGGTACAGTACTCGAAAGACCAGTTAATCTACCGACTCTGCTATATAGTGCCTGAAGGGCGAAAAGATATAAATTAATAGAAAACGAAAATTCGATTAACGTATAAAAAATATTTTTAATAGATTTAAAATTTACGAACACGTATTAAAAATATTTATAAACACAGATTATAATTTAACATAATAATAATTGTTACGTAACGACAACTGCTTCACGTCGCGATAGCTGGCAGCTCTGTCGCGCGATTATGTTTAGCGTTGGGAAGACAAAATGTCTTATCAACTCGCCAACGAAGTTCCGAGAAGCGAGAGATTATCGCAATTAACTAAGCAAGAAAAAGTTATAGAAGAGAAAAAACGTGAAATTGAACGTAGATTGGAAGACAAGCGAAGAAAAGAGAAGAGAAAAGCGGAAGCAAAAGTTTATCAAGGTGAAAAGTCCAGGTAATTAAGCCTATATCATTGATGAAGTGAGGATATTTTTTGTGATGCCGTTTTCATTTGGCTAACTTTTCATTATTTTTAGTGAATATGAAACGGATTCCACGGAAGGAATGTCAAATACCGGCCTGAATACGTTTAAAAATGATGGCAGTTTCTTAGAGCAGTTTAAAAAATTGCAAGAAATAAAAGGTGAATCTCAAAATGTTTATTATTAAAAGATTTCTTGAAAATTATAAATTGTGTAAACTGATACCTTTTAATTACTAAATGCTTTTATTAGAAATGTTGAATTAGTACAAAAGAAAGACATACAAACAAGAGGTAAATGTTACTTACAAAATGGAAAAAGGTTTTATAAAAAGGGTACGATCACAGATGCGAGTGACACTGTTGAGACTCTAATGGAGTTGTAGAACGTATTTGTAAAGTTAATGGAACCATACCTCTGTATGTGACCCTTTTTTTTTTTTTTTTATTTGTGGTTTAAGGCCTTTACCACTCAAAGAGAGTATAAAAAGGCCCCTATATGTGACCCTTTGTGAGGTATAGCCCCTTAATTCCGGGATGCGATCAGGAATCGTGACATGCATTCTGCTAAGACTATGACTATATCAGCTTTGAGTAGCCTGCTTGACTGTTTGTGGAGTACTTGGTGTTATAAAGTTTTAGAGGGGTGTGGGCACTTTGGTGTGGGTGATGGCAAACACTAATGTGCACGACTGCGTGCAGAGCGTCGGTGGAGAAGAGCAATTGCTCGCCTTGATCGACACTCCATGTGTAGTTGTCAAAAGTTGTATTCCAGAACAGTGAAAGTGAATAAGTGGAAACTGCTATTTTCACAGGCTTAGTTGTCAGTTTTAATTTTAAACTTAATTACTAGCTGGTGATAAAAATTTTAAATTGTTACTATTAGTTTATTAGTGTCTTAGGGTTACATCTATGACAGGAGACATACAAAACATTAGAACAATATCTCAATAAAATTGAAAACAGAAGTATTTATTCTAACAGATATTTAAAATATGTTTTACAAAATTAACTAGTTTGATAAGGTTGCTTTAACAAATTAAATAATATGGCTTGGTTAACATTCTTAAATTAGTATTTGAGAAATTTACCATATGTGGATGGAAAGTCACTATAAAATTATTTAATATGAAAAGATCATTTTTTTTATTGCCTGTTTTAAATTATTACAAAACTAGTGGGTAGGCCCGGCATTACTCGGTCAAAAGTAATGACAGCAAAGATTAAGATTTTTACGTTATAGTCAACCTTACCTGTTTTCACAGAATGCAAGAATTAGGTCCCCGTTTCCAGACTAATTAGAGAATATTTAGATAGGTCTAAAAATATGTTCAATTTCCCACAAAAACAAAAAGAACTGCATCTGCGTTTTGCACGTCGCTTTCTCTTAACACTTCCATTATTATGTAACACTTCAATTGTTACTTAACACTTCCATTGTTGATGGAAGTGTTAAGCCTTAACCCTGTCCTCTCCCCGTGGGGAGGAATTTCGAAAAATCCCTTTTTAGTGTGCGTTCTCGTGACGTACCCTAACTGTGTACCAAATTTCAACTTTCAACTCCTAACCGTTTGGACTCTGCGCTGATTATTACTATTATTATCAATTTGTCTCAATTATATATATAGATTCGAAAGATGTTAGAATATCTACACCAGAGAACAGTACAGTTTTACGTATCTGAAAGCCTTTTATCGGTGCATGTATCATCACTTTAAACCAAGTAACTACAAACATTTTCGAACTTTAACGGTTCTTCATCAGGTAACGATTAAGATTAAGGAACATTAAGGTTTGAAAACGCTTGTAGTTACTTGGTTTAAACTGATGATATGCGCACCGATAAAAGGCTTTTAGATACGTGAAACTGTATTACAAAATTTTTTTTCAACACTCATACTAAGTAACTTATCTCTAAAAGTGAATTATTATTCAGATAATTTGAAATTTTCTATTTGTAGAACAATTATGTTTTACTATTTGAACTTGATAACATTACATGATACCCAAAATTTTATAAGTGTAAGTTTTAGAACTGTCATATGTATAATTTCAGATTACTTTGTTTATTATTCAATTTTGATTGGGGTTCATTCGTGTGAGTACTAGATGATTTAACATATATAGTCTTATTATTTCTTTATTTCCAAAATTTTCATTTGACAGTATAGACAAACTAAGTTTTATGATATGTAAAGTTAGCAGTATTAATATTAAAGAATCTTTTGGGTATTTCAATCTGATACACCATAAACAATGAAAAATACCAGTCATCGGCACCCTTTTCAAGGTAAAAAATGAACTACTTGGGTTGAAGAATTGAATAGCCAGTACTTTGGTGATCAAGTGAAAACTAGTGTTTTCAGCAGTTTTACTGCAGCCTTCCTGAATGCAGTTAAGACAGGTGGTATAGCCTAAAGCATTGATCTCCAATGTTCTTATCTGTACTTATTGACTATTATGAGTCAGATCTATCTATAATGGACATAATAAATGGTGTATAAGCCATAGTAGCACTAGTGTCTCATAATAACTAATTAATCACTCATAATAATCTAAATTTGTGCAAAGATATAAGATCAAAGTTTGCAAGAATAGATGGAATTTTAAAATATTTTTATGTAGTTATTTTTATTATTTCAATATTATCTTAGAATTGTTTGTGGTTTGAATTGAATGCAATTAAAAGTATTTGTATGATGTATTTGGAAAATCATATCTTGAAATTCCTTCAAAATCATTTTTTATTACAAAAGTATTTCAATTGTTTATTTTACTTATTTTTATTAAAGCTATGAATATAATATGAATCTGTATTTCTGATAAATTGGACACGCACCATATATAAGATGTCAATGGTATAAGAGCATTGGCACTAGTCTTATTTCAACTTAACAACTGCTACTTACTGGATAATAATACAATAAACACAACATAAACAACCTTTGTAGGTTCAAAATGAAACTTTGACGAACATTTTCAATTATTTCTGATCTTTATTATGTCAGCTATGTTCTATAAATGGAATTTGTTACAAAAATTTGAAACTAATATATCATTATACAGGGTGTCCCAAAAAGATGTACTCACTCTTTGATAGACTATTAATAATATGTTTTTTTAATTTAGTAATAGGTTTTAAATTAATGTATTTATTTATTTGTTTATTGATTTAACTTCTTAGGACTGTGTGTTTGTCAAGACACAACTATTTACAAAAAAATATTTATATATTTGACAATCAAAGAGTGAGTACATCTTTTTGGGACACCCTGTATAATGTGAAAAAATATAGTAAAAAATTATAATTATTGAAATTATACAACAGTATATGTTAGTTTTAAATTTTTGTAACACATTCCATTTATAGAACATAATTGAGCAGATGAAGATCAGAATTGATTGAAAGCATTAGTCAATAATAAAGTTTTATATATCTATAAAGATTGTTTAAGCTGTGTTTATTGTACTATTTATTATTTGATTGTATAATAATAATTGGAATATTTTATAATAAAAAAAAGTAAAATAAAAGCAATATAAAGATTATTACAACTTAGTAATATTAAGTAATATACTTGAGGTATGGAAATCAGTATTGAATATTCTGTTTTGCAACATTATATTTCAACAATTGGGAATGTAGAAATACCAGATTATATATAAAATACAGTATATGTAACTTAGTTATTGTAGTTACGTAGAAACTTAGTCAAGATCAGATGAAAGAATGACAAACAATGAATGAAATATTTTATAATGGGAAAAATAAAAAAATTAGAAAAATTTTAAAGAGTAACTGTTCTGAAGAAGAAAAATATATATTATAAAATTTTATAATGGTAAACTAATAATTTTGATTGCATTTGATTCAGAATATAAATCCAAACAAACCTTGATATACCGTATTTTACGGACTATAAGACACACTTTTTTCTTCGAAAAATTGCTTCCAAAATTCAGGTGCATCTTATAATCTGTAGCATCTTATAGGTATTTTTTAAAAAAAAATTGCTTAAAAATTAAGGTGCGTCTTATAGTCCATAAAATACGGTAATGCCCACCTAAATATCCTTGTCTTCATAAACTGCCGATAAGAATACTTATATCTCTAAAGTAATAAATGTATGATTTTGCACTTCAAATGATATCCTCATCAAATCATGGGACTTTCAACTCCAAAATTCAAATTTAAGTGAAATTTCATTATATATAAAATTCTGATTGAACATATTCAATTTAACACCATATTCACTTTAATGTCAATTTAAGAGAGATAAACAAATGATAATACTAAATTGAGGTTTGACTATATACAAGAATTATCTGAATGTTCTTTGTTGGAAAGTTCTTCAGTTGATTCAGTATCATCATCACTCAAAATTAATTAAGTAGTAAGAAATATCTGTATCAGTATTTTTGTATAAATCTTCTGTAATGATCAAAAATTGAATATTTTCATATTCTATTTCTAATTTAAGTTTGTAAATAATCTTAGTTGCTTTAAATTACATCAAGCATATCAAATTGTCTAATGGAGATTTCTGTAAAAGGATACAATATGATACTTTTTATTATTTGACTTTGACAATACAATAGAACCCTGATTATTCAAGAATGTGGACTAATATATAGTAGAGAGTCGTTAATCCAAACCCCGGTAATCCTAACGATTTTCAGTCGGACTGTGTCGTGCTGAATCAAACGTTTTTGATACTAGATTTACTTCTAAAGTACAGTCAAACCTGTTTTTATGCGGGGGATAGGGACCGCATTAAAAAAGACGCATTAAAAAAAATAGCACGAAACTTCACGAATGGCTGTAAAAAATAGTTTTCGCAACACAATTAAAAAATATTTTTTTTATGCGGTCAACAGGGACCGCATAAAAAAAGTCTCACATAGAAAATAACTCAAAACCGTACGAAATAGAATTTATTGACAACAGATGTCAGCACTTGACTGCATCGTCTGGTCTATCGTCTGTTTTACATATTTTTGTCCAGGTGGTGTTTTGTAGACTTAAAAAGTAAATTATTTCATTTTTCGCATATTCATGCAATAATATTACTATAATAAGTGCATTTATGCTATAATAAGTCAACGTGAGACATGACGAATCGCGCGAGACTAGTCGCCAACTATACCGCACAAATAAAAAATTGCACAAAAAAAACCGCATAAATTAAAAATCGCACAAATAAAAATCGCACATAAAAAGAGCGCATAAAAACAGGTTTGACTGTATAATTTTCATGTTTTTATATTCAATATATTTATTTTGTTTGTACAAAATAAAGAAATAATTTTTAACGATACAATAACCTCGATTATTATTATAAAAATTTTTGTTGGGCTTAAAATCGACGCAAATTCAACACGAAGCAACACACAACGGAGAAAAATTTGAACATCGGACAGGTTAATATATTTTTTCGTACATAATTGGTAATCGGAACAAATCACTAATCCGAACAACCCTAGTCCCCAATTGATTCGGATTAATGACTCTCTACTGTATTACTTTAGATGACTAAAAACTTGGAGCCACAACCATTTTGGATTAAAAATTACATCATTTATTATGCAGCTAATATGTACTATAGTACAATAGTTTTAAGAATAAAAATGTGTATTATTGTAGTTACATTTTAATGTGAATGATTTGTTTAATATTGAAATCAAATGATAAAAGGTAACAAACAAATCATTTTGTAATACATGTTATTGTCTCAAACTTTCTTCTTTAAATTACAAGAAAAGTAGTGTATTTGTTTATCAGATCTCCTTGGACAATACAGAATATCAGATAATTGGGATTTTACTGTAATGATGAGTCAACTGAGAAATCTTTCAATGAAGAATGTCATATGATTAATTTGTTATCACTACCAGGTGCATATACAGACACTTGGCAATTTTATCGTCAACTTTATTTGGGAATTTCTTATTTGCCTAGATGCGTTTCGGGCCTTAGCCCCTCTTTGGTCAGCATTACATCTTGGGATATCTTGTTGTATTACAATCGAAAATACATCATACTTTTAATTCAATTTAAACGTTTTTGTAAATAAACCATATTGTATCCATGTGTTAGACATCTCGAAGATACTTCTCATCGCAAATGTTCTTTTTCCAATTATCTTATAGGTTATGGTCACTGGTATATATTTCATAACAATTACTTATTCACTTGAACATCTCGTAGAGTACACTCTAGATGTCAGACGTCTAGAGTGTACCATAAATGTACCATAACCTACAAGATAACCGAAAAAAGAATGTTTGTGGTGAGAAGTACCTTTGAGATGTTTGGCATATGGATACAATATGGTTTATTTACAAAAATGTTTAAATTGAATTAAAAGTGTGTTGTATTTTCGATTGTCATACTACAAGATATCCCGAGATGTAATGCCGACCAGAGAGGGGCTGAGGCCCAAAATGTGTCTTGACAAATAAGAAATTTCTGAATAAAAGTTGATGATAAATTGCCAAGTGTCTGTATATGCAACTAGTAGTGATAATGAATTAATTAAAGAAAAGAAGACACGGTTTCAAATTATACAAACACAAACTTCATACGATTACTAGTTAGATAATTTTTGCAGTATAAAACATTTTAAAAATCATATCTATCTTGAAATTTTATTATTATTATTATTTTTTTTTTTTTTTTTTTTTTTTTTTGCATAAGAATCCTTTGAATAGGATGAGTTTTAAAAGGATCGGGATTTGAAGGGAATGATTCTAGTTGATTCTTATAATCTAATGTGTAGACAAAGTTGAAATAAAAAATTTTTTTTGCACACTAAATAAATATTTAATTTATAAATTACCTTTATAAAGGATCACATAATAAACACCATGAGAAACCTTTTACCAGCAAGAAAGTTAGCCTAAAGTTTAATTAAGGCAAGTCTTTTTGTTCATTTTAAATATCCATCTTCGGGCTGTTTTCATGCTGCTAAAATTTTTTTATCGTATTTTATATGGTAGTTTTGTATGATTTAATTTTTTTAAAGATTTGATATAAAATTATAATTTAAATTAAAAAATGCAGATAATAAAGAATAATTTAAAATTAAATGAACAAATATTTTTCAAGGAAATATTTTTAACAAAACATGCTTTAAAAAAATAGTTTAAAGTACTAATTTTTGAACTATAAGAGTTATGACAAATTGAAAAATTGGAATGAAAATGTTCTCTTATAATGTGTGTTTAAATGATATTAATACAAAATAAAAACAAAAAAGAACTTTGAATGTAAATTAAGTTTACAAAATACAGTAGAACCTCGATTATCCAGATTGTTCAAAATAAACAAAAATTTTACAAATTTGCTGATTTGCACTTGGCGATTGCGACACTGTTTATGTACATGATGGAATGCATAACTTTTTTTGTCCCAACGACATCTCATCCGGCACAGTGGTCCTAAACTTTTTAATACATTTTGCGTCATAATAAAAATATACCTTGACATGCATATTTATAAATAATTTATATTCAAATTACATCATTTGTATGGCCATGGACTGTGTAAGGCATGGGCAAAGTGGGCCACCACCTACGACCTCACAGTCCGAGGGGCCCCGTGCCTCAAAGGTTTATGTATTACTTAAAAGCCGTGAACTTGGCGAAAAAATTTTACTTGTCATAAAACAATAAATAGTTTGCATTTTTATGAATAAAAGTTTGACAGTTTCAACTGCTTTTTATTTTATAAAATCTGTCTTCTTGCGCCACCAGAGGGCCTTTAAACAATAGGCAGTGTTAGCGCTGGTCAGTAGTAGTCCAAATTCAAAACAAACGTTTGTTTCTTGAAAATTTGATCACGATTTAAATAAAGTACAGTATTATTTGTCAATTATCCGGATTTTTCCTTATCCAGACTACCTTCATCCCCAATTAGTCCAGATAATCGAGGTTCTGCTGTAATTTAGCCTAGAATGCAAGTTAAACACATAATTAGATATTTTCTGATGTTTTGAGCTTTTTAAGTCATTAAGCTATGAAACTATGAATTAATTTAGGTCTTTATAATAATACAGAAGAGTCTGTCAATTTCTGACAAATGTAAATTAATTTAATAAAGAATATTAATTAATTTGAAGTATTATGGATTGTGTCAATCTATTAATTGTTGACTTTTTTAATGTGTAATTAACTTTTAATTTGAAGTTTTAAAAATATAATTATTAAGAAAAATATTTCACATGTATTTCCTAAAATTCATTACATTTCCTTGTTGCTAAAAATCAAACAATGAAAAATTCAGGCTATAATGATTGAACAGTGACAATTAATAGAAAAATTTATGCACTATTTAGAATTCAAATATAATTGTAAAATATTTTTTTTGTATTTTGAACCTTGTTTGGCATTCCAATATTTTTTGTTCTATTTTCAGTTAGCTTTTGTAAAGTGTTCAATAGTCATATATGTAATTTAATTAGTTTTAAATCCATTACATTCTCCAAGTCCAAACAAAGTATTTGTTGTGTGTAAAAATCTTAAACATAGTACGTATTATTTTATCACTTGTGTTTTTTTGTTATAATTTAAATTTTTCATTGTCAGAGTTGTATGTAAATAGCAAGAAACTAATAGGAAGTATTTTCAAAAATTTTCCTTGATAAGTAAAAATACTTTTTGACTTATACATGGAACAAGAATTTAATTTATGATTCATGTTAGGAAACTTTATTCCTTTAGACCAACTTTTACTGCTCAAGCATATTCAATAAAAGAGTTTATTTGAAATGTTAACATAAAGTTAAAATTCTTAGTTAGCCTACTAATAAAAAATTGTATAAAATGTCATACAAGTTCAGTGAAATTATTTATTGGATGATGATAGTTTTGTAGTTAGGCAGCACTTTTGAAATTTCATCTTTGAAGTGAATATAAGATATTATATGAGGAAAGGACTTATAGACACACAAATTGATTACTGATTTTAAAAAGGAGACATTACTTTTGCACTTACAGCATGTCTTTTTTAAAAAATGTATAGTAGAAAAAATGCAAGATAATTTTTATATTTTACATATTAAAATTCATTTCCAGATTAATTACAGATTAGAGAAATTAGGACATTTTATGACTTTAATTTTTGATTTAAGTGTTGTCTTTAACTGAATGAATGATTGCCTAATAAATGAAGTGCATTTTAAAATAGTCTTTGTGATCCTTTGTTGATCAATTTTAGATGTAATCCAATAAACTTGAGGTTATTTTATGGCTTAGATATAATGTTTATTTTTAAGTTATGTTCTTGAGAATAAATGTAGATCTTAAATATTAATTATGTAACAAAGTCTCATTTACTCAGTTTAACAAAGACCATTATCAGATAAAATTGTGCTTTACTGAAAACAATGCTGGAATCAAAATACACTATAGGGATGTGAAAAAGTCAGATCTTTTGTTTATGTGAATGTATTTATATATATTGCTCGTAAAGTTTATCAACAAAGCAGCCAGAAAACAGAGACAACAGAACTACTGAGATGCAGCATTAATGAGCTATTTTTTATTATGACATCATCACAATGCCAGGCTGCAATTTTTGTCACAATGTTCTCAATGTTAGTGATGTCTTGCCCCTGTACATCATACTTTTTCTGTTAACAATAGAGTCATGCAACAAAAATTTCTCATGAATTAGATATATCTATCTAACTCCATTCAGGAAAAAAGTTTTAAATTGAAATAATATGACTTCCAGTTCAAACTTGAAGTTCTTATATAGTTAATTGGGGCCTTCTACCACTAAGCTTTCCATCTGGTCTTGAGTTTCATTTATTGCACTCTATTTTTGAGATTAAGGAAGGACAGACTGACAGAGAGAAAGACAAATACCAGTGGGAATTTTTAGGTCTACAATTTTTGAAAATTGCAGCCCAATTATCTTAGAAACTTGTATTCCAGTTAACCCTTCGGTAAATCAATGCAGGTTTATACCAGATGTATGAAAGGTAATTTCTGGTCTCTCTTGTTTCAATCATCATGCCTCTCAATGTGCATATATCACATTTTTATTTGTGAAGATTAATTTTTGCTTGTGGTCATATTCTTCAATAAAGATCTGTCTTTATTGAAGAATATGACCACAAGACATGGACACACACTTTCAAAACTACAGGATCAACTATCTTTATTTCTTTGTTCCTGCCTGAGTTAGCAGGAACTTACATATTGTTATTATTAAGTTAATTAAATCCATATGTACAGAACAAAATCACTAGAACACCCAACCAATATAAAACAAATACATGTTACATACAGTATATATAATGTAAATGTAATTTTTTTTAATAAGAAATTTACAATTAGTCAAATCACCTGTTATATCTTGATGAATCTGTAGTCAAATTTTAATACATAAATTTTTAAAATTCATTTTTATATTACAATAATTACATTTTTTGCAGTTTAAATTTTTTTTATATTATTTATTTATACCACTATTGAATAATTAATTTATTATTATTTCATTTTATTTATATCTTTAACATAAAAGTTTTAAAATATTATTGAAACTGTTAATAATGTTTCTCTCTAGCTAAACAGAATTCAGAAGGAAAAAAGAGACAAGAAGCTAAATATGGTAAGTTATTATTTTTCTTAAATTAAAATTTAATAGAATAACAGATATGAAATGTCAGAATATAAAAGGTCTTTTTTATAGAAAGAACGATTAATATTTTCACTTACTTTTATTTTTATCTTAAGTATTTTTGAATTTAACATAATTGTTATAAAAACTTAAAATTTGTATTGTTCTAAGGAAATTAAATTCATTTTGAATGATGTGAGTGTTAACAAATTAATCAGCATATAAGTTTTGGTTGTAAAACACATTTTTGCTTCCAAAGGCAAGAAGCACTGAACAACAACAGCAATTTTACCATCATATACTTCTGGTGTGCAAATTTAGTTACACTATTTACTTCTAAGTTACAGTACTTATTATTATTAAAATACAGGCTATCTTCACCTTGCCTTATTACCCCATTTTATCTTGACCTATCGTCTCCTAAATATAATGTTATGATGCTGAATACAGTAGAGCATCGATTATCCGACCCCCGATTAACGGACTTATCGGTTAACCGACCGCATTCTAGTCGGAAAATTCAAATGTCCGCTAGTGTTGTGGCGCTACAATATTTGGTTATGTCTTGGCTACTTTAATATTATTTTTGTTAAATTTTTGCATGTTTTAGCTGGCAGCACTGGCTCGACCATGAAAGGGAGGCTAGTATTTAAACCAGGCCTAATACATTATACTAATAATGTATTTTTTCATACTTTTCGGTTATCCGACCTTTCAGTTATCCGACCAACCCCAGTCCCCAATTAAGTCAGATAATCGATGCTCTACTGTAATTTTAAAAATTTTGAGAAAAATACACCAGATTGGAAGTTATTGCTTGCTTCCAGCTTTTAGCATTTTTAAATTTGTCTGAATTGACCATTAAGGTAATTATCAAATCACTGTCTGAACTAATATAATTGATGGAGAAAAAACACTATTTTTTTACTCAAGCTGAAATATTTTCCATAACTATACAATGATATTAAAGACAAAATTTGGGGACAAAGAAAGAAATAAATTATAACATTAAGATGATACTCAGTGTTAATCATAATATTGGGTAGATCACTGATAGTACAAAGATGCATTCATTGCATATATATTAGATTTTTCCCCAAAAAATTTTTTCTAATTATTTATAAATAGACATAGTTAATTTATAATTCAATCATATAGGTTTAATATCATATTAAAATATCAAAAATTTATCACTGCTTCACAAAACCTCACTTTCAATAATGCTATTAATTTCATACTAACATCTTTAAATGCAATATATTTTTAATTATACTTTAACATTTTTGGTTGTTTTGAACAACCTTCTTCAAAGAAGAAAAATACATTTTAAATATATTAATAGAACAATTTCATCAGTATAGAACTTATTCAAATTAAAACATTAAAGTTTAATTAAAAGTATATTGCATTTAAAGGTATCAGTGTGAAATTATTAGTAATTAATTTATCATTAACTGTACACAAAAGTATTTTAAATTTTACTATAATTAAAACTTTTTTAAATACATAGGACTTTTTGGTTTCTGTTTTAAAGAGCTAATTTAAATTATTAATATAAGTGCTTAATGGTATCTAATTTGTAAGCATAAGCATTTATTTCTTTTGCTAAATTCTGAATTATGATGTCAGACCCATTGTCAGAATATGTCCTATTCCTGTAAAAATTAAATTAATTTTATTATTTCTATTATAGAATAATTTTATTAAAATTCAAATAAACATGTGTTTTAATTTTAGGTTCAGAAGAAAGGATAAATAAATCAAAACCATCTGCTATAATAATGAAATTACAAGGTGGAAAGTAAGTATTGTAATTTTGTATTTTAATATATTTCATATTATGATGATTTAATACAGGGATGGGCAACTTTTTTCTATGTAAAGGCCACATTTCAAAACTTTTGAACTGATGCAGGCTGCACACAAGAAAAGAGGGGGAAAATGTCAGTAAATCACAATTCTTTATTCATATATAATTATAAATTAGCATAGATATACTTTATATAGCTTCTAGCACTGATCTAAACGTAATACGTTGGAAATATTTGGTTAAATATTAGTCACTGCTAGTTTTAAATTAATTTCAATGTGTCTGTTAGCCAGTTTCTTGTTTTAATTTTTACTAAATTCATTGCGAAAAACTATTCACAAACATAAGTTGTAGAAAATAACATTTGAATTTTTGTTGAATACTTCCTTAAGCTGGGAAATTGATATATTTGTGCCACGCGGGCCACAAAAAATATTACTGCTAGCCGCAGGTTGCCTATCCCTGATTTAATAAATAGTGATTATTCACTTTCAAAGTAAAATATGTAATTTTAAAAAATACAATTTACTCTGTTTTCTATTTAAAAAAAAACTTTAGTACTTGGTAAAGATAAGTGAAATAGTATTGTTACAATTGCTGAATCTATAATTTTATTAAATTCTTTCAATATTAAAAATTAGCTGACAGTGTAATCAAATTAACTTGTTTATGTTTTATGTGACAATTGATCATGTAATTAACATACGAATTAATAAGTTAACTGTTATATGTATTAATATACTAAATAAAGATGATATAATAATCAAAAATATTCTTTAACATATCTTAATATCAGATCTGAGACAAAATTAAAAATTTTGTCAGGAAGGCTAATATTAAATAATTACAATTTTTAATAATTTTTTGATAATACTTTTAGTATTATGCATGTATTATTGTAAATAGCATTTTTTTACAGATAATTTATTAATTTTTTACAAATTTGAATTTAAAAATAATAATAATTTTAAACTTTTTTAAATCTGTAAATACAGTAAAAATATATTCTGAAAACTTTTTATTTAAATTAGACGGGTTCAACAATTAGATACTGGATTACAATCAAAATTGCTAGATGATGATGATGATGATTCAGGTATGTATTTGAAAATTCTCACAATAATTATTTTTATATGATAAATAATTAAATTTTCTCTATTAAATTCTTCATATTCTTTTATTTTTTAAAATTGAGTCAATAAAATTTCATGTAGAAAATACAATTTAATATTTTTAAAAGTTATACATTTGAAACTCAATAATTTCAAAAATTCTCTTTTCAACTAATTCTGAAAAATATAAATACACCATTTTTTTCCCTCGCAAAATGTAGCATAAAAAATATAGTATATTCTATGACAATATTTATATTTAATTATGTTAATATATATATTTATTCAAAATATTTTAAATTAAATTTTAGAGAAAATTTAACTTTTATATGTAATTTTTTTTAATATTTCATATCATGTAAATATAGAAACATATTTTAACTTCAGTTTTTATTTAACCTTTAAGTAGTTATATTACTTCTGCAATTTTGAAATTTGTGCAACATTTCTAATATGCCTGAGCAAAATTCTAGTCTAAAAATTGGATCGATTGCGCAGCTCCGGAAGCAGCTCACTTGATACGCCAGGTTGTTCTACCTATTAGCAAAGGCATTCGAAGTGGACTGGACTGATTTGTGCTGTAATAGGAGTGAGGAAATTGAGCCGGAGGGACTTAAGCGTGCTGTCAAGCATGATGCAGGTTGACATTACTAATTGCTCATCGCTTGCCTTAGACTGCGTGCTTAGCATCGGCCATTTTTATTTTAAATTTGTAAATTTGCCGCTACTGATTATCAGAAATTATGATTTTATCTGTTATTTTTATACATTTTTTTCTTTATAACGTTTTCTTTACATTTATTTTCCTGTATTTAGATACGATACAGATTTAAAATAAACAGATCAGGTTTCACTTGCCAATAGATTATCTCAACTTTCACTGATTGTTGTCAGTTCCTTTGTAATTGGAGAGGAATAGATCGTGTGTCAATGTTCAGTGTTAAGTGTTTATTGCTTTTGCGGTAAGCTGAGTAGAGCAAGAGAAGTCAATTCATTTCTATAATAAACCGTCAAGTGTTTATTACCGTTTAAACAAGTGCTCCCCAGTTGTTATTCTTAGTAATTGGAGATGGGTAGATCGTGTGTCAAGGCCAGTAAATGTTTATTACTTTCACCACCCACTCCTCACCCTTAATGACAAAGTGCAAAGAGTCATATTACTCTATAAACAAAAACTCCCTTCCTTGTTGGAGGTGGGTCAGATGTCAAGATTACTGTTTAATTGTATTGAACAGACTGTTGTCCTTGATATTTAAGAATCAGTTTTGTCAGAACTGTTTACTTTTAATACCTTTCTTATAATTTATTTCTGATTTGTTTATAAAATTGTTTTTATCATGTTTTAAATCGATTTGTTTTAAATTATACTTGTATAAAGTTTATGAATTAAAATTGCAACGAACATTTCATTGTTTCAAAAAATATTTATTGATTATACAGTTCAAGTTTGCAAAAATGTTTTCATATCTCTACATCTTCGCTATTATATATATATATTGCCATTTTATAAACAGATCTTATTGTATTTAATTTTTTTTATTACGTTGTATTTGTATTCATATTATATTCGAATTGAATATAATATGAATAACATTTGAATAACATGAATAACTTTTATATTTTGTAAATATGCACATATCATATTATATGTCATTTGTTTAATTCTGTAATTATGTAAAACTACTTTTATATCATTAAATTTTTTTTCCTTTTATGTTTTGTCATGTTTAATGTTTTTAATTATTTTTTAAAGCTAATATGACTTAATCTGTGAATGGCAGCTTCCCACACATCACAAGATTTCTACGGGAAAGCCATTATTGCAGGCGTAAAGTTGCCTCTGTAAAGTTGTTTATCCAGTGGGAAAGTGCCATTCAGGAGTTATGTGCATTCAAGGGCTCATAATGCACATTTACCATAATGTGTTGCATTTATCAGAAAATTTGAAGTAAAAACCTGCAGTAATTATAAGGAGACATACATAGTAATTAATGACAGATTTTTCTCTATATTATTTGTGTTTGTTACCCTGAAATTAAATTCAATTGTCGAGGGAAGCGACAGTATATAAAGCCTTTGCTGAAGTGCTGGATTAATCATATCAACATGCCTACGCCACTGGCAAAAGAAATTCGTCAATTAATCATGAAACATTGGGAGGATGGAAAAACAATTAATGAGATCGCAGAGATTGGTGTCGAGGATCTTAAAACTGAATCGGGAGACTGTTTCTGTGTCCCCCGGACAATCGTCTGGCTGACCGCGCCTGATGACTCCTGCTCAGGACGAGCAACTCGGCGGAAAGCCATGCGAGTCCATTCGCTACCACCTCAAAGCACAGATCAGCATTGGGTCTACACGTATCTGTAGACACTGTGGAGCGAAGGTATGTAACATTTGTAGTATCATATTTCAACCTTGCAACGAAATATATTTCTATCAATATGATGAACCGCCAGACATTTTCATTAACGTGCTCTTGTGTATACAGAAATATAGGAAGCAGGATAATACATATTTTTATTTTATTCATAGGTTGCAAGAGGCCAACCTGTTCGGGCACAGGGCAGCCCAAAAAGAAACCCTCATGATTGCAAACCAGATGGACAAGGTGGGCTTTGCCAAATCATATCAGCATTGGAACGCCCTGGACTGGGAAAACGTGATCTTTTCTGATGAAAAGATTTTTTTGTTCTACAAACAGTGGACCCAGCTGGGTGCATCACCCACCATCTACAAGGTATAACCCTGAATGTGTGTGGCACACCCAAACAAAAGGGCGTTTTTCGATAGGTGAGTGTTTTAATGTTGTGTTTTTGTATATTTATGTCATTTAACTCTTTGAACATGACAACTTTTCTGCTTGTTCATTTTATAAATTACTACTTTATTGACTTTTTCTGTTTACAGGTGTATGGGGATGGATGACCTCTTCTGGTCCCGGGGAGTTGGTCCGGATAGACTGTCATCTCACCTCTGTGCATTACATCGAGATCCTCGAGCAAGTGTTGTTGCCGACGGTGAGGGATGTCTATGGCAAAGAATGTTTTCTCTTTCTGCATGACCACTCCCTGGTGCACACAGTAAGAATTGTTCAAAGATGGATAGAACAACATTCACATGTCGTGGATACAGGATGGCTGGGGAGAGGGGCGGACCTCAACCCAATCGAACATGTTTGGTCTGCACTCTGCCATGACCCCATTCAGACAACCAATTCCAATGAACTTTGGGAGATTGTCAGAGTTCATTGGAAGATGCTTTGCAAGGGCATACTTTGCCATGATCTTGTGACAAGTATGTCTAAGCAAGTGAATGAGGTCATGGAAAGAGTAGGATTGTGGTTGAGATTCTAAACTTCTCCCTTCCATCTGTGTTTTGTTTCCACACCATTTTTTTGTTTACGTTAACAGATGTTAATGCTGGTTGTTCTGTTTTGTTGTTCTGTTAACGAGTTATCCATATTGTGATTAATTGCTATGTTCTGTTAACGAGTTGTTTGTAACTTGAGTTAATAAATGTATTTACTTATTTCTAATCTGTGTGTTTTGCAAACAAGTCATAAAATCGTTGCACAATTAAATGTTATAATAGTTATTATAACTGTTACTTGACATTAATGTGTATTGCTGGCAGATTGGTCACTTAGATATATTTGTTATCTCTGATTTGCGATTCTGATATAGGTCAGTAACGATTCACAATGAATACACTTTATGCAGGGTGTGTCACCTTTGCAGTTGAACTTGTTTACTTAGAAAAACCAAATTGGAATCTTAAAGAGTGGGTCTCCGAAGTAACATATTCATTTCAATTTTCTGTCGTTTCTCTCCAATTGATTTCTATCTCCAAGTAATGGGAGACTAGATCAGTTCTAGAGAAACGCCAATTTTCAATATTCATCAATCAAAATGTAAGAATGACTGTTTCATTATCTGGTTTGATATTCGTGAACATTACAAATTGTGTGTTCCTCGAGTCTAATCAGAACCCAGAAGTAGTTGATGGCTATAATGCAATGTATCACTCTTAATTATGCCATGTAAAATATTTATTTTCATTCTATTTCAAAACATCATCAGATTGTTTCCAATAGTTTAATCCCTTCAATAGAAGGCTTCTTTCAAAATCATGCCCAGAAAAATGTTTAGCTTTTGATTATTGAAATAAATATTTATTAGACATTTAAAAAAGTGTGTATATTTATTTTGTTTTTATATGTCGAAAATGGTTCCTGAACTTCAGACAACTTTACGCCTGCAATAATTGCTTTCCCGTAGAAATTTTGTGATGCAAGGAAAGCTGCCATTTGTAGATTAGGTCACATTAGCTTTAAAAAATAATTAAAAACATTAAGCATGACAAAACATAAAAAGAAAAGAAATTTAATGATATAAAATTAGTTTTACATAATTACAGAATTAAACAAATGACATATAATGTGATATGTGCATATTTACAAAATACAAAAGGTCAATTCGAATATAATATGAATATAAATACAATGTAATAAAAAAAATTGAATACAATAAGATCTGTTTATAAAATGGCAATATATATTATTAATACAGATACTCCTCACTTTACGACCTATCTGCTTAACGACCAATCAAGTTTCAGCCTGCAATTCGGGGAATCCCCTTTCTCAGCTTGAGTGTCGGTCAGTGGCGAATGTTGACATGCACACTAAGCATACTATAATAGTCTTTTTATGAATAAATTTGAAATTTGTTGCATAATTTGTATAATTTTACAACGATCCTATATTCCCGACGCAAGCTCCTCGCTTATCGACCGGTTCGCTTAATGACGTAGTCATCGGAATGGAACTCGGTCGTAAAGTGAGGAGTACCTGTATATATATAATAATGAAGATGTAGAGATATGAAAACATTTTTGCAAACTTGAACTGTATAATCAATAAATATTTTTTGAAACAATGAAATGTTCGTTGCAATTTTAATTCATAAACTTTATACAAGTATAATTTAAAACAAATCAATTTAAAACATGATAAAAACAATTTTATAAACAAATCAGAAATAAATTATAAGAAAGGTATTAAAAGTAAACAGTTCTGACAAAACTGATCCTTAAATATCAAGGACAACAGTCTGTTCAATACAATTAAACAGTAATCTTGACATTTGACCCACCTCCAACAAGGAAGGGAGTTGTTATTTATAGCGTAATATGACTCTTTGCACCTTGTCATTAAGGGTGGGGAGTGGGTGGCAGCTCACATGACACCCTGTTGCAAAAGTAATAAACGTTTACTGGTCTTGACACACAATCCTACCCCTCTCCAATTACTAAGAATAACAACTGGGGAGCATTTGTTTAAACAGTAATAAAACACTTGACGGTTTATTATAGAAATGAATTGACTTCTCCTGCTCTACTCAGCTTACTGCAAAAGCAATAAACACTTAACACTGGACATTGACACACGATCTATTCCTCTCCAATTACAAAGGAACGGACGACAATCAGTGAAAGTTGAGATAATCTATTGGCAAGTGAAACCTGATTGGTTTATTTTAAAGCTATATCTAATTACAGGAAAATAAATGTAAATAAAACGTTATAAAGAAAGAAAAGTATAAAAATAACAGATAAAATCATAATTTCTGATAATCAGTAGCGGCAAATTTACAATTTTAAAA
This sequence comes from Centruroides vittatus, assembly GCF_030686945.1. Lineage (NCBI taxonomy): Eukaryota > Metazoa > Arthropoda > Arachnida > Scorpiones > Buthidae > Centruroides > Centruroides vittatus. The sequence continues at coordinate 457,895 of NW_027122249.1, read as the reverse complement.
TAAAAACGGCTGACGCTACGCACGCAGTGTTAGGCACATGATGAGCAATTAGTAATGTCAACCTGTATCACACTTGACTGCATGCTTAAATCCCTCCGGCTCAATTTCCTCACTCCTATTACGGCACAAATTGGGCCAGTCCACTTCGAACGCCTTTGCTAACAGGTAGAACAACCTGGCGTATCAAGTGAGCTACTTCCAGAGCTGCGCAATCAATCCACTGTTAGACTAGAATTTTGCTCGGTGGGTATATAAGTCAAATCTTCTAACTATTCTTGAATATCTTAAAAGATATTCTGTCAGAATTATTATATTTTTACAATATAAAAATAAACATATATCAACATCTGAAATGCCCATTGCTTAAACCCATCAAGAAAACTTTAAAAAAAGAATTCAGTCTACTCTTAAGATATCCTGATGGATCTTTATTCAGTATGTAGCCATTGTAGTCATTTATATGTATTGATTTAAAACTGTACATGCTAGGTTTTACATTTTTTATAAACATTTAATGTAAAACTATTGCATGATATGGTTGTATCTTGTTATTTCAGTTCTTTACTTTCTTACAGGCTAGCTTTAAAAATTTACCTACACTGAATTTTATTTCAGAAATGTGGACATTTTAGGATAATTACACAATTTTTGAAATATTGCTCTTTGTTTATACAAAGTTTTTCCAATATTATTTCAACTCTTCAAAATACTTTTGGAGGTCTTCCTGTGTTACCTTTTGTAAAGTTATCTTTCCAGTTAATCAGTTCTGAAGTTTTGTAGTCACATAAACAAATGAATACAGAGAAAATGTTGGTTAGATAATAAAATGAAATTATTAAATAACAAAGCAAACATTATATTCAAATAATTTAATTAGTTTTGTAAATAACATTACAAAACTAATTAAATTATATAATATAATAAATAAGAATATTATATATTATATTAAATAAGAGTAATTATTATAAAAAAAATAAGAATAGAATAAATATTTAAATTAGCATATACAGGAAATCTTTGTTACTTTGAACTTGGATAGTTTGAAATCTCATTAGTTTGTAACTGTACTTTTTTCCTGGCCTGGAATATAGAGATTTACAAGTTAAGGAATTCAGTTAGTTTGAAATGCAGCTATTTCAAAATTCGAAGTGAAAATTCTGTTTGAACTATGATATGTGTATTGTATTGTATTGTTGGTTTATTGACGTAAAGATTTATTTTACATGCCCTGTACCTGCCAGTGGCACAACCAGGGCGTAGGAAACAATATAATTGGCGCTACAGAATGCTACATTGAAGAGACAACTATGATATGTGTATTTTAACTGGTTTGTTTAGATCAGGCATGTCAAACACGCGGCCCGCCAACACATGGGTTGCGGCCCGCCAAGACTTTTTTAAAAATTTTTAAATATCAAGCTTTGATGCTTGAAGTTGGAAAGTTTGAACTTTTTTGAACTGTATGATTCCTGCCCTTTTTGTGTTTGTTTGTTCCGTATTTTGTCCAACCAATTAAAATTTGTTGACGCTACGAAAGACGGTTGGATAACGGCCGCGGCTTTGAATCTATGAACGATGATTGGCTGGCGAACATCGTATGAGAGCGGACGTCGTGGAAGACTGCTACGCGCTTATTGGTCCATCAGCGATTGCTACAATCCTTATAAAAGGAAAGGTTTTGGTGCAAAAGTCAAGTTTTTACTGGAACTTCAAGGCGGATGTTTGTGTACTCTACCGTAAGGTGTTTCGTCTACTATTGCTGTGACGAGTGACGGGAGGAGTGTTCCTGTAACTGTATCCGAAGTATACGTTGCAAGGTGTCTTTTCAACGGATCTGTTCAGGAATAGTGACTTTTGGAACTTTGACTGTTTGTGTGAATCTACTTTGTTAACGTCATAATTTTTGTGATTTGTAAATCTCGTAAACCTTGTAAGTTCATGTAACGTCAAATAGTTGTCATAAACGTTTTGTTTAATTTGAAAAGAGGTATTTCAAATTTGACTAACTTCAAGAACAATGAGTAAGAAAAGGTCAATTGAAGAGGAACATCGTAATTTTCAAGAAAAATGGGAATTGCAATATTTTTGTGTCCAAAACAAGAATAAAATATTATGCTTGATATGTAAAAACTCTATTTCAGTTCCTAAGGAATATAATCTTAAAAGGCACTATGACAGAAATCATAAAAGAAACTATGACCAATACGTTGCAAAACTTCGTGAAGACAAATTGTCGGAATTGAAATCACTCCTTCAAAAACAACAAAGTGTATTCACTAAATCTGTTGAAGACAATACAGCTGCTGTAAAAGTTAGTTATATATTATCACATTCAATCGCAAGCAGATCGAAACCATTTACCGAAGGGGAATTTATTAGTGAATGCTTAATTAAAGCGGCGAAAGTATTATGTCCAGCACAAAAAAAAAAAAAAAAAAAAAATTTAAAAGTGTAAGTTTAAGTCGAAATACTGTAGCTAGCAGAGTTGATGAAATAGCCGATAATTTGAGAAATCAGCACAATTCAACAATATCAACATTTCAAGCCTACTCTATTGCAATTGATGAAAGTACAGATATTCGAAATATCGCTCAGCTGGCCGTTTTTATTCGCGGATGCGATGTTAATTTAAAAATAAGTGAAGAACTTTTGGAAATCATTCCTATGCATAATACAACCACTGGAGCTGATATTTTTGATGCACTTATGAGAAGTTTTGAAGAAGTATAAGTTACCATTGGAAAAGTTGGTTTGTCTCGCAACTGATGGTGCACCTACCATGACCGGTATTACTAAAGGAGTTGTTGCAAGATTAAAAGAAACATGCAAACAGCATGGTAATAATAATTTTGAACATTTTCATTGTATTATTCACCAGCAAGTACTGTGCTCCAAAGTTTTAAATATTGGACATGTTTTAAAAATAGTCACCAAAATTGTAAATTATATTCGAGCACGTGGACTTAATAATCGTCAATTTGCTTCATTTCTGGAAGATATTGAATGTGAATACACTGATCTACCATATTATATCGGAAGTTTGTTGGCTTTCGAGTCATAAAGTGCTAAAACGATTCTTCACATTGCTGGACGAAATCATAATTTTCTTGGAAACAAAAAATTATGAATGCGCTGAATTAAAAGATGGACAATGGATAAAGGACCTGGCTTTCTCAGTTGATATTACGAGTCATCTTAATCAACTTAATCTTAAGCTTTGAGGCAAAAATCATGTTGTTACAATGCTATTTGATAATATTAATGCTTTCAAACAAAAATTATCACTTTGGCTAAAACAAATAGAAAAAGAAAACTTGTTTCACTTTGAAAGCTGTCAATATCTATTGCTTAAATCACCTAAATTAAAATTTACAGAATATGCTCACCAAATTAAATTGTTAGAAACTGAATTCGATCAAAGATTTTCTGATTTTAAAAGCTGTGAATTACAATTTTGTTTTTTTACTTTGTCTCTATCTATCAATATTGAAACTGATGAAAACTTACAAATGGAATTAATTCAAATCCAATGTGATAATTTGCTGAAGCAAAAATATATGGATGTTGGAATTCCAGATTTTTATACATATTTATCTGTAGATCGGTTTCCTAAAATGTTATCGTTTGTTACCCGTACACTGGCTATGTTCGGAAGCACTTATTTATGCGAGCAACTATTTTCTTTAATGAAAAATAACAAAAATTCAGAAAGGTTGAGGTTAACCGATCAACGTTTATCATCAATTTTAAAAATTGCATCGGCTCAATATATTCAACCAAATTTTGATGACTCGCTTTGTGAAAAACATTGTCAAATATCTTCTAAAAAGTAATATTAAACTGTGATTTTGTTTATTTTTTATTATAACTTTTATTTTTGTTTTTTATAAAAAATATAAAATATTTACAGTTTAAGTTTAAAAAATAATATGAAATATAAAATGTCTATGTACGTATAATATACAATACATTGAGTCTAATAAATACATAATATAATCATTCTAAAAACCGTATTTTATTAATTTTTTGAACATTGAAAACATGCGGCCCCCGACTTATACAAAATAGATCATGTGGTTCGCAATATCATATGAGTTTGACATGCCTGGTTTAGATCAAAGTGCCTCCATGCTATACAGGAACAATAGACCAAGAATAACTCTAATCTGATCAATATGACTGCTTTTACAATAACATTTTTGGGTCTCACCTTACCCATGGACTACCTTTTTTTCTCTTATATCATGAAGAAAAATACAGCTGGGCCATATTCAGTAACACAGAATTCTTGCTAAGTCTAGTTATGCTGTGATGTTGAACTCGTTTCTAACTACTGCTTGACTCCTCCCACTGCTAGAATTCTAGCTAGTTCAGTCAGCTTCTTTTATCTATCCTAACTTCCACTAGCGATGTCATCATTTTTGTCTTGTTGTACAATTTACAAGATGGCTGCTCGTGTTATACTAAACATATTTTATTATAACAATCACAAAGTTATTCTCTCATTCTAAATCATTAACTCATTTTAAAATGACTTTGAAATGTAAAATTATCACACATCAGTATAACAGATTCCGAAAACATTTTAACAGAAGACAACAATCCATTTCATTGATTACAATTAATAATTGCTTCATTAATTTTATCACGATCTGATGCAGCTTTCATTGAATAATTGTATTGGTTACTTCAACCTTTTCGACCAGTTCGTTTGTGACAATCGTTGCAAACATAATTTTAACTTAATCCACCATTTTGCCAAGTTGTCTAACTAAGAATAATTGTTCGATGATGCTCAGAGCATTCTTAGCTCTGCCCACTAACCCACTCAGAATTCTAACTTAGATGTTCTGCGTTACTGAACACGGCCCTAGTTAATAAAATATGGCTGGATTTCGGGATTACAAATTGGGCTGAAGTAGCAGACTGAGATATTTTTAGGGCTTTAGGCTACTATATTTGGGTGACTACTTTTTAAGCTACTTTAAAAATAATTTGGGCTACATTTCAAGGAATTCTGCTTTACTTTTTATAAAACCTGTCTGACAACTCGTGAGGTTCTCACTGGACATATGCTGTTTCACCTGCGGTTTATTTACATTATTATTATTATTATTATTAATTAACAAAAATAGCATTCTATATATGTAGCCATGTTCCATTTGCTTAATAAATAGCATTAGTTACCTGACAGTATTTGACATATTGTACAGAAGTATGTAAATTTCATGTAATTCAAAACTCAGTAATTTGAAATTGCGATTATTTTGTCTCTTGAATTTTGAACTAACGAGGATTTTCTGTAGTATTTTTTGAAAATATTTAAATAAATTAGAAAGTAAAAATAATTTTTAAAAGTAATATTAAATATAATTTTCAAGTAACTTTTTAATATATTTTTAAGCTATATATGCACATTCAAATTTATATAAACTATCTATTTTTGCTAGGAATTAGACCAAACTTCAAATTAAAGAGAGAGAGAGAATTAATGAGGGCAATAAAATTTTTAGAAAAATTTATGAGCCGTGGAAGAGAGTGAGGAAGTCGGACTACTCTTTCCGGCAACAGGTCGCTGACCTACTCACTTGTTAAGGATGGCCTTTATGATTTCGTTATGCGTTACACGAGTGGAGAGGAGGTGAGATGGGGTCGACGATAAGGTGTGGTCGACAGTCAAGTAGAGACACCATTTTTACCAACAAAACAAAGATTTATTAAAGTAAAAATTTAAGCTACAATTCTAACTCTCGGTTATGCGTAGGGGGAGCTCGAGAGAGTGTTTACATAGATCATTTCATACCTCTTTTCAAGTTTCGTAGACGTCGGAATATCACTAAGTCAAATGTATATAATCCAAAAGGTGTTAGGTCAACTGGTCCAATTAGGCACTAGGTCAAATTTGTCATGACTGTGTAGAACAAATAATTAGCGGTTCGACCACAACATGCTTGCTTGTCGGATTGAAAGAGGCTCTTCTGAGGTGGGGGAAAGGACACAGTTTTTATAGATTTGCCGTGGGAACTAAGTCACGAGATCGCCGTCGGGCAGAAGAAAATGATGAATTCGGATGTTGAGTGTACAATTTACGATGTTACAAATTATAAAATTTCCCACGAATTCTGTTGTTTGCTTTCAAAAATTTAATTTAGTTTTTGTTTAGTTTTCCAAATTAATTCAGAACACTAGATAAAGTCTTAAATTTCACAAATTTGTTGTTATAGATAGAAGTTAATCTTAATTTGTAGTAGTGAAAAGACATTTATCCAAAAGGGAAATTATGGGAAGTTAGAGATTAAACCCTGTTAATTATTTGTTATATATAAAGTGCACGGTATTCTGTAAATTTAAAAATTTTATAAATTCTTGTTCTGTTGTCATTTGAATTTTTATAATTCTATTTTTTTGGTTATCAAGTTAGAATCATCATATTGATGTATTTGCACACTAGCATTTAATTTTCATGTAGTTACTCTAACATGATTTTTTATTGACTGAGGTAACCCAAAGAAATATATAAATACTAATTTTTTAAACCCTGGTTAGATCATTATTAAATTATTATCTACTCATGATATAACAAATTATGTGAATGGAAATAAATCAACATAATTTTGATTGCATTTTGAAGTTGTGATTATCTTTAGCATTAAAAGCTGTAACTAAAATTTTATTCACTGATAAATTAGAAGTAACAAAGACTATGCTATATGTACTTAAAGGTTAAATAAATTCAATATATCAAAAATTTTGTAATTATATAATTTAAGTATTTAAAATTAAAACAATAATTACAAAACTTGTAAAGTTATAAATCATAAGCAAGATGCAAAAATTAAATTTATATATAAAATTTTTCAAATGTCAGTTATATGTGGAAACATGTTTAGAACACTAAATACATTATGCCATTTTATATTTCATTAAGATATTCTAATCCAGTGGTTTTCCTGAAGTATGAATAGGATGTAGAAAATTTGTAGTGTTCCTTCAGGTAATATTTGCAATTGTTTTCTCACTGTAAACTTTCAGTTTTGAGAAGGATAGGAAGAGTAAACATTAAGTTTACTTTTGGGAAGAATGGGAGAATGAAAAGATTAAGAAATCCCTCTTATAATTCATATTCAAAAAATTACTATATTTACTCATATCTAAGATGCACCTTAATTTCTAAACGTCAACCATTGGAAGTTTTTTAAATAGACAACTTCACAAATTTATGTCAATAGAAATGTTGAGTATTTATTGCAAGTAAGGTAAGTTATATGTCACTGTCTTCTATGATATTGAAATAAGAAACCATTTCACTAGATATGTTAGGCTCTTCTGAATCAATAGTAATATTGTTTTAGTCATGTTTCTGAATATTAGTTTTAGTCATTACATACATTTATTTTTAATCAACTCTAATCAACACTGGATTCTGATGTTTATATCTTCCTGCATTCAATCATACTCAGTGCTAAAGCATTGGAAATGCAACATTTCTTGAAAGAATACTGCACAACTTTTCCTGGATTTTCATACAAGTACATGAGAATGAGCTAAGTTGACATTTTAAATATTTTATTTTATGAATATTGCTCTAATAAAGTCATTAAAATGATGCAATGAAATTAGTGACATAGAGATTAGATGCCTGGCACTAGAGTCAGTAATTGTTCTGTATCACATTGAATTTGAGACACAACCAGTTTTCAAAAATACTAAAACCTTAAATAAGTTCATCTTACATTTGGGTAAATACAGTAGTTACAACTATTCATGATAAATAATTTTTTTGATATTGATGAAACTATATTATCAATTTTAAGATTTTTAAAAATATATATATTGTACTTTAATAAAATTGTCAAAAGTTTTTAAATATAGTAAAATCTACCAAAAATGGATCTACATAAAGAACTTGCTTAAATGGAAATAAAATTTCTAAACAGAATGATTTGCTATGGCTAACATAGAAGCAGAATACTTCTTTTGCATATCAATTACAAAGCATAACATGAGTAAAGCAAAATTTTTCAGCATAAAAGCAGCTAGATTCTACATTGTGATTAATGGTGTAACTTGATTGGGCTTGTATAGAAAGTAACTTACTATGAAAATACATTTTTACTGTTTCTTTTCAACTTTATAGAAAAGTTAACTTGTTCCCTAAGAGTAAAGAATATTTTTTTAAATATGTACAGTTTTTGGGAAAAAGTCATACATGCTAAAAATCTAAAATTAATAGTTACTAAAAATAAAATTTTTTAAATAAAAATTATCAAACAATTATGATGAAATGTTTTAGGACAAAGTATTTTCACTCTCTCCACATCACTAGAGAAAAGAAGCAGCAATCAGTGCCAATGGTAAAATTCTAGAAATTAGCCAAAATTCTGTATTAAGAACAACAAAAATTAATTTTTAAGAACAATTATTCTTATATACAATACTTTTGTAAATAAAATTGAAAAATTTTTTGTTAGTCTAACTTTATAGTTAAAGAATTAAGTGACTAGCAAGTGGTATGTTATAGGGAATAGGACAATTAACACATTCCTTGGGAGTTTGTGCAGATTTTTTTTCTCCTGTTTACTACTAACACATTTTGGTGTTTTCAACTTATATTTGAAACAAAATATATATGCTGAAAGAAAAGCAATTGTAAATGTAAATTAAAATATTTATTCAACTTTTCTCTTTTTCTATATTAATAAAAACATAAAATAGAAACCTGTCAAAATCAACAATATGTACTATACCATCACTTTCCATTTTAGACAGATTTCACTGTATAAATTTATCTGTGTATATTCTAAACATATTTATATATATAAGAATATAATTATGAAGTGAAATTTAGATTGAAGTTTTTAGAATGTCAAATCATTCACTATTTATTAAATTGTGGAAATACATTAATTATTTTAGATGTGTCTTTTAAGTTTCAATTTTTTAAATATTTTTGAAATGAATTTAGTTTTAATTCATTATAATGATGTGATTAATGAATTTATATACTGTACATGCATAAATGAATTTGTAGCAATTTTCTATTTATGATAAATTATTAATTAAAAATATAAGTTTTTAATTTTTTGTAACCTTTACTACTTAATGTTTAAAAATTGTTTGCATCTTGTTTTGGTTTATAATCCTATTATTTTTTATTATAATTTGATATAATAATAGTGATGTCATTTTCTAAATTTATAATAATTAGAAAGAAATATAATCAGTATTCTGTAAATTATAATTAAATTGTTCATCTAATAATTACATTTTAAATTTTTATATAAAAATTTAAAATTCCACATTCATTCAAAAAGAGTAAAAATTTTGGTATCAAAATTCTTATTATCAATAAACAATCAAATTTAATGTTGAATAATTTTTTAAATATTTTTTTCATTAATTGAATTTTAAGCTTAGTTTAAATATATCAGATTCAGTTGGATTTAGATTTTTTTAAAACTATGTAATCAGTTTGTAAATTAAAATTAACAAAATCATTAGTTTTATGTTGGTTGAAATTGTATCAAAACACAATTCAGGTGGAATTCCTAAAAGGTGGTTATCATTATTATGAAACCACCTTGATTTGTTTTGTCTACTCATTTAACTAGATGAACATTCATGGTCATGAACACAGAAATCTGATAGCCTGCTTCTAGTTTCTCCACCAGAGGATCAAGAAGTTAAAACTGCTGTGGAAAAGGTTGCCATAAGTGTTGTAGTGAATGGAGCAAATGCAGAAGAACTAGCTCGTGAATCAAATATCAACAATCCATTATATGGGTAAGTGTATTTTTAATATGATTTTTAGATTTCTTTTTTTCTTTTTGAACATATTTATTGGTTATGGAGTACCTAATTCTTGTAATATACCCCTAAGTATCTATCATGGGGTGCAATAACTTTCTATACAGGATAAAACCTTGAAAAACTACTATGTGAGCCAAAGTCAAGTATCAGCTTTTGCTGAGAAAAAGGGAAGTGTGGGTTGTATATTATTACTATTTAACATTCTTACTATATTGTAAGTGTTTTAAGTTACTTGTCTATTCATAAACTTATAATGCATAATTTATTTTATTATCTGACATATTACCTTTTTGTAAGGAATTCATTCTGTAAATTATTGACAAAGAATTATAATTTTTATTTAAGAAAACTTTTTTAATATTAGTAATTAATGATTATATCTATTTTAGATTTTTCATTTGATATAGTCTTAAACTAAATAATTTATATATATATATATAAATTTGTTATAATCCAAAACAAATGATAAATTTTACAATTTCTGTTCTAAAAATCTAAAAATATTAATAACAAAACATATTTTTATAATATTGCATTGTAATATAATAAAATTATGTTTTTCATAATATAAAATTGTTTTTGCAATGCATTAAATGTTTTACAATGAAAAACAATTAAATTAATTTCTCTTTATGTAAATTTTATTAAATATTAGAAAAAAAAATTCAGTATTATGAAATATATAGATGTCTAGGAACACTATCAGATAAACATGGATAAACCTGTGACAGTAGTGATATAAAAAAAGAAGAAATACTTTAAGAATACACACACTCACACCGATTACATTCACAAATTAAGTCTTTTGTTTTCAGATATAAGATTGTTTTTCTTTACAATATACATTTTTTTCTACTCTCCTCTTCTCTAAGTATAGCTGTAGTTTTGTATCCATTACAGTTCATTATAATCATTGTAACTTATGTTATTGTAAGTTGTAAAATTAATCAATCTTTTCCTTTACAAATGTTTTCTACTTATCACATTACTTTTATTTGAATTAGTTAGTTTTCTTAAAATGATAATTACTGCTTTGAAGTTCAGTTTATGATTACAGTCAACATGAATTGAATTGCATTTATAATAAAAATACATTTTACTGTTTAATGGTAGCAATTTATTTTTTATTTATTGTTACATTCTTTACTGAAAAAAGGAGTTTAAAAAATATAAATATTTATGAATATCATCATTTGTGGGATTTTTAAATATTATGAATGAAATTTAACAAAAACATTTAGCAATGTAGGTTTATTGTATTAAAGTCTTAATATCATTGAAGATTTTATTTTATTTATATGAAAAGAAATCAGCTACCTATAGAATATTTTCTCCAAGAGGGGGAAAACAGATTAATATGCTATAAATTATTTATTGTAATATATCTTACACACATTTAGAGAGAAAGATTTGATATTAATTCATGAAGAGTAAATGTATTGATAAAACGTTTTTATTAACTAGATGATGAGGAATAACAACTATTTATAAAAAATGCTTAAGTAAGCATATTCAAAAACTGTTAACTATTAGAGTTAATACAGTTGTCGTTGTCTTTTACATCTGATGTTAATTAGCTGTTTGTATCGTGCAAGCACTAAGAGGTTCTTTTATCCATGCTCAAAAGTTGGAGCAGTGGGCAGCTGAGTGGTGAAGAATGGGACCTGATATATTTGACCTGGATAGCCTGATTCCCATAGTGGCAGGCTACCTTTATCAACTTGATTGTATATTCTATATCTAAAGCTTACAAGTTACAAAGAAAGATTTCAAAAAATATTTGAACTTCAATTACGTAATTAATTATCTGGAAGCAATTTTAAGAATTTTAACTATAATTTTGAAAGATTTATATTGCAACAATATCTCAATAACAAGCAAAATATTTCTTTTTATCTCAATATTTGATAACAACTTTTGTAAAGAACTTTCTACATAATTACAAATCAAAATATTTATGATGATAGATTTTTTTTATATATATATTTTCTGGTTATTGAATATTTCTTGTTCTGAAAATGAATTACATTCTTTTACACTATTTTATAATTAAGTTATTTGTGTATTATTGTGTATTAACATACTGTTATATTTGGAAATTTTATTAAAGAAAAGTTCAAACTTTAAAAAAAATTCACAAATGAATTTCTTCTTGGAGTAACTGTAAAAGAGCACACACAGTTAGTCCAAGAAGAAATTCATCTGTAAATTTTTTTAAAGTTTATACAAGTTTACTTTATGGTCATACATTCTCTGATTTTATGGACTACAGTCAAACCTGTTTTTATGCGGTCTTTTTTTGTTCAATTTTTTATTTGTGCGATTTTTTTAATGCGATTTTTTTTATTTGTGTGGTATAGTTGGCGACTAGTCTCATGCGTTTTGTCATGTCTCACGTTGACTTATTATAGCTAAATGAACTTATTATAGCATAAATGAACTTATTATACTAATATTATTGCATGAATATGCGAAAAATGAAATAATTTATTTTTTAAGTCAACAAAACACCATCTTATCAAAAATATATAAAACAGACGATAGACAAGACGATGCAGTCAAGTGCTGATGTCTGTTGTCAATAAATTCTACTGCATGTTTTAATTACGTTAATTAAACCTTCAAAGTGCTTTCACATTCCTGGGCCATTAAGATAAGATTCATTTCAAAGTGTAAATTGAAGGTAAATGGTACTGTATTATTTTTTCTATTTAGATATAAAATTTTAGGATTTTTATTTTATGTTTAGACATAGTCCCTGAAAATGAATAAGGGCAAAAACAAAGCGAAGAGGAAGGTAATTTCCTTAGAAACTAAGACTATGATTTTAAAGCGAGTTATTTTCTATGTGAGACTTATTTATGTGGTCCTCATTCACTGCATTAAAATAATATTTTTTTAATTGTGCTGCGAAAACTATTTTTTATAGCCACTTGTGAAGTTTCGTGCAATTTTTTTTTATGCGGTCTCTATCCACCGCATAAAAACAGGTTTGACTGTATATGAAATTAATGAAATTTAGAAGTAAAGTGTAATATTTTGATTATGTAGAAACTGAAGATGGCTGCTTAAAGCAGTTGAAAACGTTTTTACGTAATTAAAAATAGTGCTGAAACGTAAAAAAAGGTTGTTGTTTTATCGGATAGAAATAATTCCAGTAAGCTTTTATTTGTTTATTTTTGTAATATTTTGAGTCATTTAGTTTGCAGACTCTTCAGAATTTTACCAACCAAACAGCTTTTTTTAAATACAAGGGTATAATTTAATTATAGTTGATTAAATTAATTTAAATACATATATATATATATATTGGGTAATTTCGTTTTTTCCATAGAAAAATAAATGCAATATTCTTATAATAAATAAATATTTTATTGAATTATATATTGACCATTTTTGGTCAAATACCTGTTGTCATTGTTTCTGGTAGTAGCATGATTTCACTTTCATAAAAATTTTGATCGTTGTTTACAAAAAACTGATCCAAGTGATTTTTGACATTGTCATTTCAAGTAAATGTCTTACAGTTAAAAAAAATTTGTATAGTCTGGAACAAGTAACAATCTGAGTGTGCCCAATCTGGCGAATATGGTTGGTGTGATAACACATCCCATCTAAGCTATAACAGTTTCTGACGAGTTACCAAACTTGTGTGAAATTTGGCATTATCATGGTAAAACACTACACTTTGTTTGTTGATCAATTCTGGCCTTTTCTGTTTGATGATATTACTCAATTTGTTTACTTGATGGCAGTACACTTTCGAATCAATTGTTAAATTGTCTGGTAAAAGCTCACAAAAAAAATTTCTTTAAAATCCAACTATAGAGAGCATCTCTCGTTAATAACATGTGGAACCCATATATCGAGCTTTGAAACGAAACCAATTTGTTTTAAGTAATAATAAATGGTTCAATTTAACAGATTTAATCTCTTAATGATTTCACATGTTGTTATATGGCAGATCACTTCAATCAGTACCTTTATTTTGTTTTCATTGGCTTCAAATGGCCATCCATAATGTAGTGTATCTTCAATATTAAAATTACAAGAATGCAATTTTGTAAACCAGTTTTGGCACTCTTTCTCTCAACACATTTTCTCAAAACATGTACCACAATTTTTTTTTTTTTTGTTTGAACAGCATTTTTAGTTATAAAAAAGCAAAATATGCCGAAAATGATGCTTTCGATTTTCCATATTTGATGGGTCACCGAAAAAAAAAACAATTGTACAGAATCAAACAAAAATTTTTACAAATAAGCCTTAAAATGTCAGCTGTCGAAGTATATAATGAAAATGTGGTTTAAAATAAAATTTGCTGGTAAAAATACATCTAATTCCTCTAGTAATAAAAAAAAAAACAAAATTACTTTCCGAACAACCCAATATATATATATATATATAATAAGTTGGATTATGTATATTATATAATCTTATAACAACATCAAACTGTTTTAGCAAGTTTATGTCAAATATTAGTAAATTATGATAAAAAAAAAGCCTAAAAATATTTCTTACTAAAAATGGATGACATTATTAAATGAGATTTTGCTCTCTCATAAAATTTTTCAGACTTTTTTGCTTTCTAATAAAAGTTTTTTAAATGGAAGAGGGTCAGAATTAGAAAATTCATATTTTATTAGCCTTGTCTACTTTCTTTTGTTTCAAAGCAATATGTGTAATATTCAACTTATTTACTCATTCGGTACTATACTTTGACTTTAGCTATTATCTTAGAAATGTTGGTCAAGTATTTATAGTAAAAATTTGTAACTAAAAATTAATATAATAAATTGCATTACTTTGTGATAATTAAATTGGTATCTTTATTGTTTGTTGTTACTTTTCCAACAAGATTTAATAGGAATTATTGTTACAAATTTTAGAGTAAATTTTTATTATACATTTCTTGGATTTAGATAATTTCCTTCTGCAACTTCTCGCACTCTTCTGGTTTAACGCAAACACAAATATCTTTTCCAGTGTGGTTAGATTTCACTTTTTTCATCTTTCTATCCAAAGGGCAAGCTTTGCTTTCAATTTTTTCAACAGCCTTGTCCATGATGTATTCATATTCATTGTAAAATATCAAATGAATTTACTTTTTAGAAATTTTTATTATAGCTAATCCACTACTTAACTGAAACATTGTGTAGGAAATTCATATTTGCTTGCTTAATTCTTTTTAGATAAGAGTTTTAAAACAAAAAACATTTTTTAGCATTAAAATAGTGGGAAATAAATCATTTTTGTTTTAAAAATTATATAAAATAATAGACAGTAAAATTTTATTAATTTATTTTATTTTTCTAAATTATAAATGTATTTTTATAAATTATAATATATTCGTTTGGATTAGATAAGTTTTTAAAAAGAAATCACTAGATATCTTTCAAATAATTTTATAATGTTAAACCAATTAACTAGTATATTATTTAATATTTATTAGTATTATAAGATGATTAAATATTTATATTTTTAAATGTTTCATTATTAAAAAAAATAATCTTAGATTTATTTTCTAACTCTTATGATATATTTATATATTATTATTTATAGTTTTATATTCTCTTGTTAGTTTTGTTTCTATCTAATTTGAATTTAAACAGTATTTTATATTGCAAAATAATTAAATATTTTTGTATTAATTTTTTCTATTAAAATTATTAAAAATAAATGTAAATTTTATAAACATATATTAATGAATTTTTAATGTAAAATAGATTCCTAAATGACCAAAATGGATCAGTTTATCAGTATTATCAAAAGAGAGTCGTAGAATTAACAGAAGCTAGAAGACGAGCCGAAAAAGATGAAGTGAATTTTTTGAGTCATAAAGGTATATATTAATTTTCTTCCATCTTCATAAAACTTTTTTATCTTTAGCATATATATATATATATATTATATATATATAGGACTGACAAAAGTAGAGGATTGCTTGTATATTATATATATAATATATAGGCAGTCCTCTACTTTTGTACTTAATTATTTCTGAAAAGTGTATTAAAGTTGAAATGTATGAAAAGTAGAGCAATGTAAAGAAAACATCAAGGATATTCTATAGATTACTCCCTATGGAATTTCGGGA
Organism: Centruroides vittatus; assembly: GCF_030686945.1. NCBI lineage: Eukaryota > Metazoa > Arthropoda > Arachnida > Scorpiones > Buthidae > Centruroides > Centruroides vittatus. The sequence goes on along the minus strand of NW_027122249.1, from coordinate 441,988 downwards.
CTTTGAATATATATCTGAACTCAGGACCAAAACAAGATCAACGATATCCTACTTTTGGACTGGAGACGAAAAATAAGAAAGTTATGATATTTACAATTTCTTGCCTTTCACAATGCATTCTATACTCATTTTTAAATTTTCCACTAGGTGGTGATGCTTGTAGTTCAGTATACGTTTCCTTTTTTTTCAGCGGCCTGCCGACGGCTCCCCTCTAGGAGGAGTCCGTCAGGAGCACGAACAGTTGAATGCCACCTAGTGGAAAACTTTAAAATGGTGTAGAATGCATTGTGAAGGGAAAGAAATCGTAAATACCATAACTTTCTTATTTTTCGTCTCCAGTCCAAAAGTAGGGTATCATTGAACTTGTCTCAGTCCCCTTACTCAAAGTCTCAAAATTCCATAGGGAGTAATCTATAGTACACTCAACATCAAAAAGGGTTTTCAAAATATTTTCTTTTATTGATTAATGTCTGGTGTTTTCTTTATAAATTTGCCAAGAGATAATTGAATTGTATTCCTCTTTTTTTTTTCTTCGTAAAGAGTTTTGTAAAATGCTGTCTCTTTCTATTGCCCTTTGTATATGAAATATATGCTCTCAATCATATGAAGGTTATCAACACTTCTGTTTTTTTGTTTTTCACTCATATTTATGAATTAATAAGGGCAAATTTTTTCACAAAATAGAAATGTACTGTACATAAAGAGATAGCATATGTCCTTACATAAACTGACAAGATAAAACTTATCAACACATGTGCTTACTTAAGAGTCCTTGCTCAAGAATGAACCTGTGATGTCAAAAATGGATGTCTGTTCTTTTTACAAACTTTATACAAATTTGTATGCATTAACTTCTACATAAATATGCCATATGTCTTTCATATTTGAAGAATTCTTGACATAATACGTTACATTTTGAAAATACTTAGTAAATTCATTAAGTTTCTCAGTATATTATATTTGTAGTAAAAGAATTATAGCTTATGAACACTTTTATTCAGCACATATTTAATAAGAAGAAAAACCTACCAATAAGTAGAAAATAAATGGTTACAATTAAACATCAAATTCATTTCAAACTGAAATTATGGAAATTAAACTGGTCTTACAAGTGAATTTTGGTTCTAAATTACTAATTAAAACAAGATATTTTCAAAACTAACAAAATAATTTATGAAATTTAATGTTACATGTGCAATGCAAAATGGCTTTTTTATGTGAATAGAAATCAGTTCATATGAATTTTATTTAATAAATGTTAGTTTTCTTCAGTTGTTAAAGGTTAGATTATAATAATGAAGGAATCAAACTATTGTAAATTTTTTTTATACATTTATAATTTTTATTTAGATAGAATGCTCAAAATTTGAATAATTAAAATTTCAAACTACTGTTATATCTAAATTCTGTTGTTTTTAAAGTACAGTTGACTTAGGCAAGTTGGCTGTATGAACACCAATAAAGCAAATTTGCCACTGCTCTGGCAAAGTGCCATTGTCACAACATTAATTTTTATGCAATAAAGCGAGCAAAAATTCTTCCAGAATTCATTAAACCGAACTGTAAATTACCTTCACAACCCCAAGAAATAACCCTATTTCCAACATTGATTTTATTATTCACATTGATAAAGTGTAAAAAGCAACCATTTGTACCATAATAAATGGTCACCATAATAATTCACATTTGTCACCATAATAAATGTTCTGTTTTGAAGAGAATAATTTTCTTCTCCTAGAAAGCAGACAGGTTTGACCTCTGATTGTAGAGCAATTCAATGTATGGTTTTAACAGTCTATTCTTCCATACTCAGAAAATAGGGGTTAAAGTTTAAAGACGCCTGCTTCTTTAAATGGATGTGGTCCCATGCAAACATGTGCTAGTTTGCATAATGGGGATGCATACATTGATGCTAGGTTTGGCTACTTTTTGCGAAATTCGGCTTTTTTTTTTTTTTTTTTTTCAGCAATAAAAGATATTTTCTACTTTTCCAAACAATCTTCAACAGAAAAAATCATTGAATTTTTTTAGCATTATTTTGTTTAAGCACTCTGATACATTGCTGCGCACTTAAATGGCTAGCTAATACTATCACTAATATAAACATCTACCGAAACCTGATGCTTAGCAAATAGACACTCATAATTGCCGTAAATAATTGGGCTATATATAGCCTGATTATTTACAGCAATTGTGGGTGTCTATTTAATACTATCACCACCTCATTTTGTTTGATTTGAAAATCATTTAGATCATTAATTTATTTTATTTAACTTTATTTAGTCAATTAATTCAAAATATTATAATTTAAAGATTTTGATTGCCTGTTAATCCTTAACTCCGTATATTATACAACATTGACCTTGACCCTGAAAATCATTAATGCAAATTTTTGATAAAACAAACTAAGTACTGTTTTCTAGTAATTCATATTAGAAGTTCATGTATAGTTAACTGAGACCTCCTGCCTCTAAGGTTCCATATCTGGTCTTATCGTTTATGTATCTAACTCCATTCTTGAGATGAAGGAAAGACAGATGGATGGACAACAGTGAGAATTTATAGGTCTACAAATTTTTCAAATTGCATTAAAGTAGATCCAAAGCTATTTGTTGCCAAGTGATAGCGATAAAATGATTATTCTGTATGACAAATTGCTGATAATTAATTTTTAATATATAATATAGTTTTTATATATTAGTACAGTAACTTTTTGTGTAATTTGTTAGTTAATACATGTACTGTAATTTTTTTGCAGAAAATCCTTAAGTTGTTTATGTCTAAAAGGCAGTTTAAAAGGGATACAAGTAATGCATTGGATGAGTTATAAGCTGATATTAAATTTTAATTACAAACAACTTTTTATTGTGTCTAAAATCAATAATAGTGTTTTTAAAAAAAATGTGAAAAATTCTTTGTGCATTGTACACACTGCAATTCTTTGCCATTGCATCTTTTTCCAAAATCACCAAAAAATTAATATTTATATATTACCTTCAGTTCTTTTCAATTCTTTTCTTTATGCTTAATTCATGCTTTAATTGATAATTTTAGACACTTCTATTTGAATTTATTTCTTGTAAACTGATAATTATTCCCTATTTGTAAAATAATGTCATTTCAGAGAACTTGATTAAGACAAAATCTAACAATTATTTATTTTAACATTGTCATAATCCCAAGCTTCAATTTTTAATTATATTTTTAATTTATTTAATTTAAAATATATGCTCTCAATTTTAGTAGTGTCTTGCCCCTGTGCACTATACTTTTCCTATTAACAATAGAGCTATGCTGGTCATTTATCTAACTTCATGTTGGAAAAAATTTTTGAATTGAAATAACATGACTTCCATTCAAAACTAGAAGTTTGTATATAGTTAATCAGGCCCCCTGTCCCTAAGCTTTCCATCTCTGTCTTGATTTTCCATCATTTATCTAACTCCATTCTTGAGATTAAGAAAGGACAGACGACAGATGCCAGTGGGAATTTATAGGTCTGCAATTTGAAAATTGCAAATGTCTTGCTTTTTTCATCACTATATTACTTTATAGTGATGAAAAACTTTTGATATATAATAATAAAAATTTTGATATATATCAGTCATATGATATTTGATATAAATATATGATCAGTCATCAAAATATATTTTGATGACTGATCATAATTATATTCAAAACTATAGCCATAGTATGATTGTGCAATATTTTATTTTATTTATACAGAATAGCATTACTTCTGCCTTATTGTTGACAAAATCCAAACTAAATATGACATTATAACAGTTTTTGTTTGTTTATGTATCATTTTAAAACTCTGATTAATAAAAAAAAAAACATATTTCTACACTATAAAATCACATTAATATACAAAAATATATTACTCTGGTATTAAATAATTTGGGTTAGAAGGTAACAGTAATATAAAATTTCACATGAAATTTTCTAAACAACAATTACATGAAAGAAACAAAATTTCAGCATTCTGTTTGATGGTCTTTTGACTATTACAATCAGTCAAGTTTTTATCATATAACAAAACACCTCATTAATTTGAAAAAGTTGGCTACTGAGGGACAAAAATATTTTTTATCATATTAATTCACTTGTTTTATTTATCAAATAATAATAATAATATAATAATAATTATTTTAAACTGGAAAAAAATTAAATAGAAATAATTTTTTTTGCCAATATCTTGTTTTAACTTAGTTTATGCAGAGAGCAAATTGCTGGCATAAAGTGGAACAAATATTGCATTGTCAGTCTATGATTTTTTCTGTTTTTGAATCATGAATACATTTTGACATATTGAGTTTTTTTGCTTTTTTTTAGTGATAAACATTGCCTTTAATTGAAACAACAAATTTTTGAGATAAGAGAGAGTAATTATTATAAAATGACAAAAAGCATATATAATAAAAAAAATTGTTAATGCTAGTAACAAGTAAAATTGTCCTTAAGTCCAACCATACTCAAGTTATGACACATGATTCTTTTTATCTCCCCGCCCCATCAATCTTTAATCACCAAAATTTATTAGCATCAATCTCCCTAATAAACAAACCACTCTGCGAAATTTCAGAAATTTTCGATAAAAAACTCAGGAGTTATTAAGCTTCAAAGAGGGTGAACAAAATTGTGCCCCACACACACTAACACCCATTCATACAGAAAATAATCCTTAAATTTTTTTTTTTTTTTTTTTTGCATTTTTTAATGTTTTAAGGTCCCGAGTCCAAAAATGTAAAAATCTTGGAGGTCAATTTTTGACTGATTGCATACTATATTTTACTTTTCCAGCTCTGTTGTATATAACAGAGCTGGAAAAGTAAAATTGCTATTATCAGCTATTATCATGTTTTAATGACATTTGCTATTGTTCAGATATAATTGTTCATTTCACTTCCTTTTGTAAAATCAGTGAGAATTAAATTTGCCTTGAAGATAGATCATTTTTCACATTCTGTTTTCACTTATTCTTGATAAATGTATATCTGAACTAAGCTTAGAATTGTCCACAGCAAAGAGCTGAGCAGTTGACTCTCAAATTTATATTACAGTGGTACTGTACCTCGTATAACGTATGCCTCGAATAATGGATGCTGCGAACAACGGACTTTCTGTTACGTGACTCGAGCAACAGACTGGCTGCAAACAACGGACTTTCTGGCATAATTGGTGACTGTTCTTTAATAGCAGTTGCTCTGCGTCTCCACTACTATGGGAGTGTGCTGCTGTTTGTAGACATTTAGGAACGACGGTGAAAGAAAGATGGCGGCGCTCGCACTATCGATAGTATTGTGATGGAAGAATCTATAATTCCAAACTATGAGCTTCAAAAGGCAAAAGAAGGGTCCCAATTTAACCATCAAAATGGATTATTTGTTGAAAGAGCATTCAAAATAGCCTAAAAAAAAAAAATTGGTAAAGACACTTACATCACCGCGTGCGCTAACTCACGCTTTCACAATTTCTAAATTCTCATTCATAAAACCATATAATGGACCCAGAAATGAAACTATCTGAGCTATGGAGGACGCCATGTTGCTTTCCACCGTAAACTACTGGTACAAGCGGCCGTTTTTGCCGTTTGACGGCGTACACTCCCACAGAAATTTAGGAACGCGTTCCGCAGGAAATTTTTTAACAGATGTTGCTCACACAGAGCTACATGGAGGAATAAAAGAACGCACCCCATGTTCATTTCTTATGATACAGTACGGTTATTTTATGCTGCGGAACGAATTAGATGTTTTAACATGTATTTCTATGGGAAAATGCGTTTCGTATAATGGACGTGCACCTGGAATGGATTAAGTACGTTATACGAGGTACCACTGTATTAGATATTAGCCACATTAAAATTATTTTCTATGTAATTTTTTCAGTTTATTTTAACATTTATTACTATTATTAATTTTTTTTACTGTATATCATCCTTAGAATGTGTCCAGTATCAATCTCATAGGCCAAAAGCCAAGCCTATAAGACCAGTATGCATTATTATTATAATTATATTGTTTTGTATTATTATTTGATAAGATAAATGAAGTAATACAAAAAATGTTTTTTGGTTTGATAGGCATTTGTATCTTTGGTGTATGAATCTAGGAAGTTCTTTCTCAGTAGTCCATTTTTCATTTCAATTATTTTATAATTATATCTCCAATATAGTGAAATATAGAAATAATGTTTTAATGCTTGAAATGGCTGCTGCAGAGGCATAGATATAGGATATGCAAGGATTATATATTTATTTTATGATATTGAATTAGTATCAGTTGTAAGATGTTTATACAAGAAAATTCATTCTTTAGGAACTTGAAAAATTTCAAAGTTGCCAATGATTTTTTTTCTGTATCAAGTTTGATATTATTATTTATATATATATATGTACACACACACAATAAATTGAATTTATGTTTGAATTGAATATATCAAACCATTTGGTATTGCACATATGTGACATTAGATCATTAGATTTTTTTATATTAAGATTATTGAATTTAGTTTAAAATTTAATATTTTAAATTTGATATTTAATTTAGAAGAAAAGTTACATTTATATTTAGATAAAGAAGATAATCAAGGTGCACAAAGAAAACGAAAAAGTAGATGGGGACCACAAGAAGAAACTCCTTCAACAAATATACTTCCTCCTTCTGTGCAACAAGGTATTAAATGCTGCTAAGAATATTTATAATCAACTTTCTTATAAGAATGTTGATTATAAATTATAAATAACTTATTGTGATTGTTAAGATGCTTTATATTTCTGCATCATTATGATAATTTTTGCTAAATATGGAGAACTATATATGCAAAAATGTTGAAAAATATTTATTTTTATATAATATATTGTAGATTTGTGTTGTTTATTTTTTCCATAGATGATGATTGTTTTATTATGACAATATTTTCTGTAAAAGCTATATTTTGACATGATAAATACAAGTAGAATTTCAATGTTTGTTTTTCTTAGTAATCTTTATACATTCTAAAATACAGTATATTATCTAGGCTAATTGCTGGTAATGGAGGCACAGATAATCTGCAAGTCTGTTTTAATGAAAGCTAATTGACTTTTCTTTTATTTAGTTTTTAATTTTATATTAAATTTAGTATGTATTTTATTCATAATTTATAAACTATTGTTTTGAGAACAATAATTAACTAATTAATTATTAATCTTTAGGTGATCAGAGTTGAATAAAACTTTCTATGTAAACAGAAACTTCAGAAAAATTTATTTAACTAGTGCCTCACAGTTCACTATCAATTTCTTGTATTATTAATTGAGAATGACAAGGTGCCAGCCATATAGCATTGTAAAACAACATTAACTTTGCAATATTAATGATTTCTTGATAAGGAAATGATTTGAAATATTTTCATCAAATAATTTAAAATTTATTAAATAAACAAAAAATACAGTACGCACGTTAGTAAAGTCATATTGTTCAAGAATCAACTGCACTTACTGTTCTTGTTAGACCATTTAATGCCTTGACATTCTGGAAGTAATTCTGATGCTGAATATACCATTTTAAATAGCAAGCATTAACAACACACATTTATTTTAATGCTAATATTTGTATTCCTGACATAAATTTTTATTGAGATGTAAGCATGCATGGATAATTGAGAATATACTGTGAACTATAGTGTAATCATGTTAAATAATAGAAAGCATCATCAAGATAATGATTAAAATCATTAATTCAAAGAATTAAACTTATAATTTTTATAAAAAATTATTTTGACTTTTGTTGCCTTTTGACAACAGTAATAAAAAATACAGTAATACCTCGACTTACGCTACCCCGACTTACACAAACCTGGAGTTACGCGATTTTTAAATCTCTTTTATTTAAGCGCCACGCAACTCTTGGTTACTCACTCCCCCTCACTATTGTTCAGCTTACATGTTTGGACATGTCGCGCGGAATCGATGCATAGCTACAGTTTATTTTGTGTTATTTATTTCTGTGTTTCTTATATCTGCGGAGACTTAAGAGACTCTACTATGTCATCCAAATGAAGTAGAACTGATTCTTTTGCAACAAATAAGAAAAGAAAAACTTTATCTTTGGAATGTGAAGTTAACATTATTAAAGACTTCGATATAAAAATGAAAATTTGTGAATTGGCAAAGAAGTTTGATCTACCAGAATTGACGGTCAGGACAATTATAAAAGGTAAAGAAAAAATTCTAGAAGCTGTGAAAACTTGACAAAAGGCCTGAGTCAAGTTTTCACAGCCAGACCTTTTGTCAAGTTGCCTTTTGTCAAGTGGTTACAAATTTTAGAAAATATAGACTCCAACGAAGAGTGCATTTCTTCTAAAAAATGAGAAATAAAAAAATTCTTAGCATGCTACAAGGAAATTTTGCGGGAGAAAAAATCTTTGAGTCATCAGACGAATTTGTTAGATTTTATGAAGCCTTCTACATCAAAATAACTTCGGTTACGATTTTAATAATATAATTTGTTATACATATGTATTATCTCAGATTTTATTAAACATTTTTTCTAAATTATTGTTTTCTTTAGTCTCTGGCCCCAATTAAAAATAATTTGTATGTATTTATATGCGAAATTATACCCCGACTTATGCGGTAATCGCTTGGTTCCACCTATCTCGTAAGTTTGGGGTATTACTGTATTGTCTTGAGGAAATGAATAAAGATAATGAGACAGAAGTGGAAGAAAAAAATAAAATTAAATGATGACATAATTACCCATAGTAAAGCATTAAAATTTAAAAAATTTTTGTTTTCTCAAAAACAAAAAAAAAATTATTGTTAAATCAAATGTTATTGTTAAAAACAGACATTCAGTGCTTTTGTGAAATTTTTATTCATTTTTCAATCTAAGTTTTTAATAAATTAATTTAAACACTTTCAGAGTAATGTTTCAGTAATCTGACAACTTCAATTATCTAACACAATTCTTTTGTCTCTTGAATATCAGATGAAAGAGGTTCAACTGTATAAAGTATAGTTCTAAGAAAAAGTACAAAAATTCTGTATTTACAGGGTTATATTTTTGACAAGGAACATGAATATTGAATTTGCAAAAATTGAATTTATGTAAAAAAAAATAATAATAATAATAATTTATTATCCTGCTTTTTCTTTAAATTCTCAAATACCAAACAAGATAATTACTCTTTATTAATATTTTTTGAATTAAAGTAATATATTTCTGACTTCAACATATTTTCTTAATGATGATAAACTCTAGCAAATTGAAATCTAACACTGAGTATAAGCAAATTCAATTTATTTGTTCTGTTTTGTATGGCAATTCTTTTGTATGTATTTTGTTCAAAACATCAAAGAATTGAGTTTATAAATATATATATCATCATATTAATCTATAGAATGTGATAGAAAAAATATGATGATGCAAAATCTATGATATATTATAACTAAAGCTTTAGTGACATTCAGGCACTAAAATTCATATAAATAGTTATATGAGTTTTATGTGACTTAGTGCCTAGATGTTCTAGTGCTAATCATAACTTTTTAAAATTAATAAGGATAAAAATATTATTACATTAATTCCAAGTTAGAAAATTGCCAATATGTTATAAGTAGTGAATATACAATAAAATTATAATTGTAAGTGATGAATTGATACATTTGTAAGTTCTAAATTTAATAATAATTTTTTATGATCATGATATACAGTATATGTGATGGTGGTTCAAGGTTGACCTGGACTTCATTGTTTTTATGGCAATATAAAGAACACAAAAAGCATGGCAGTATTCAGTTTTTCTTCAGATAATCTCCCTGCATATCAATACTTTTTCCATCATTTAGCTAGTTTGTTGATGCTAGCAGCATAAAAGTTTTTGTCCTTAGCATGTCCCCACTGCCAGACACTCTACTAGAGTTCTTTGTCTGATGAGAATTTCATTTCACCTAGGACTCATTCAAACAAATGAAAATCACTAGGAGCTAAATCAGGACTGTAGGGCAGATGACTGAGCATTTCCCATTTTAGCTTAGTCAACATGATGATAGTCAGATGCATCGTATAGAGCCATGTGTTGTTATGTAAGAATTGGATGTATTTAGTGATTTTTCCAGATCCTTTTTTGTGAACAGAGATATGCACTTTTTCCACAGAGAACTGTAGTACTGTGTGGCAGGAAATCAATCAGGATAATATCTTTCTCACCCCAAAAAATGCTTGCTGTTACCTTTCTAGCAGATGGAGCCATTTTGAACTTTTTAGCAGAGACACATCAGAATGATGCATTACATGCTTGACTATTTTGTCTCTGGAATGAAATGATGAATCCAGATCTCATCACGTGTCATCACATCCAAGAATGTCTGACTCTTATGGCAAAACCTTCCAGATGGGCCCCAGCAACTTCCACCTGATGTCTCTCCTGTTCAGAGCTGAGCATTTTAGGGACCCATTGGGCAAACACTTTTTGAAACAGTAAGTATTCATGGATAATGCTCTCAATACTCTCAACATTTATTATCTGTGGTTAGATCAGGCTTGCCATGTGCTGGTTTGCCAGTATGAGCTTCTCTGTGCAGTGAATGTTCCTTTCAGTCACTGCATGGGTTACATATGAACATGGAGAATGTTAGTAACTGTTTCTCTGCTTTCAAAAGATTTGCTGACCAATCAAAGACAGTGGAACTTGATAGTCAATTCACCAAACTGTGATGAATGTCGATCTATTTGGCTTTTCATTGATGAGAAATTTCATGATACATTACTGTTTCATGCTAGCACTAACAGCAATGGACTCCATCTTGTCTTGCTTATATACTATAGTTGTGACATCAATGCCATACCCTGACATCTGTCTGCCATGGATGGATTTATCATGTTCCGTTTTTATTTCAACTTTCCCTACTGTACAGAATAGGTTGCAGGTCAATAAATTCCAGATCAATATTGAACTACCTATGTATATTTGTCAAATTGTCTGCTTTACATTAATTATACCTCATTCAAGGAAAGGTGCACTATTAGTACTGTTTTCTAACTTGAAGATAATTTAATAATAAATGTTAGTTTAATTAATATAAAATAGATTTCTACACTGTAGAGTTTTTAAAATGAAGCAAAGAAATCAACATGGTAATGACATCATTTTTAGTTCTAATTCAGTAAAAAAAATGGTGCAAGTAATACTGTTATCTGTAAATAAAGCAAAAGCATTTTACAGTCAATCTAGGAATGTCATTTTAAATATATAAATTTCAGTCATCATAATTCACTTTATGGCAATGTTTCTAGCATAACAATTATCAAATCATGTCTTAATTGTCAACAAAAATGACTAATTACTCATCAAAAATGATCTTGAAAAGTTTATTTTGTTGGACAGACTGTCTTCTATGACCATGATATGTATATCAATTTGTCTAAGGTAAATTGTTTTATATTAGTTATACTTCACTCAAATGGATTGTAAGATTGGAAATGGAAAACTTACTGGAAAAAATTTGTTATAAACCGAATTGTTAAGATTTCAGTTACAGGAAGTAACAAAATGTTTCTTGATTTATATCATTTGTTTTTTTTTATATACTGAATGGTGTAATACAAATTATATATTTTTTAAATGTCTAGAATTCAGAGATCTTAAAATATAAGAAAAAATATATATATAAAATATTTATTTAAGATAAATGCAATTTTTAGATCCAGGACTTGTATCTTATGCTGTGCAAGTATTTGGAAATACTGACTTAACTCCTTCACAATGGAAACAATTAGAAGATCAACAAAAAGTAAGAAATTTATTACAAATAGCATTTAATAAATAGATTTGATTAAGTATGGTTTATACAATGTCAGATAAAGTTGAAAAAAATATAATTATTACATATAATTATATGTATAAAATTTAAATGACAGCATATGATTTTTATTTTATTAAAAGTATATTATTGAAATTGTCTGTCATCTGTAGGAAGTTGGAGTAATATATTGGATATAAAATAATAATTAAAAATAAAAATATTATTATAAGAAAGTTAATTGAATTGTATTCATAAAAAATGTTAAAAATATGCAATTTTTATTAAAAATTTCTTTGCTTACCAAATACTTTTGAAATGTAATGATTGATTGTATCTTTGAATGAAAGATGTGTAAAAAAAATTAAGGTTAAAATAATAATTTCAGCTTAACTAATATTTATAATTTCTGTACAAGTTGATTAATTTATGTAATACTTTTAACAAAATATAGTTTTTTTACTATTGGCTAGTAAAAAAAATTGATAATTACAGATAACAGATTTTTGAAATTCTTCTAAAAGTGTGTCAGAAAAAATATAATATTGATACAAATTATTGTCTGTGTTATTAACTTAAGCAGGCATTGTGTAGAGCATAATTTAAAGATAAGAGATTTCTACTTAAGCTGATTTAGGCACTAAAAATTTTAAATAGAAACACTTCATAAAATAAATTTATAGCATTAAAAATTTGTTTTTCTGATATTTGACATTTTCTGTTGTACTAGTCAGAAGATATGTCCACAGAAACAAAATAGTATTTACAGATATGAGGGGTGTGTTTGTTGTTGTCTGAAAGAACAAAAGAATGAATAGAGAATTTTTAAAAATAAATGAAGCGTGCATTGCCATAAGGTTGTAAATGCCATTTTTCTCAAAATATGTTTTATTGAAGAAATGAATTTTAAATGCAATGTTTTTTCCTACAAAAAAATATTGTGGTGATAGTGGCACTCTAAGAGGGTATATTTTCAAGATAAATTTATGTGCAAGCCATAACGTTTTAAGCGCCAAAGTGCAAGCCACGTGACTTTTGGCGCGTAAAATGTTACGGTTTACATTTACATCATTTTGTTATTCCAATTTGTAACACAGTGAGTTTTTACACAGAACCAGATAACTGAATGCCAGTTTATTAATAGTTAACCTGTATCACCTTATTATTTGATATTTCAAAATGATATTCAGACTTCCTTTAATCTTTCAAATTTGAAGTTTTTAAATATATTTTAACTTTTATTACACTAAATTAATACCTTATTGTTTATATTTTCCTTTATTTATCATAATGATATTACAATTGACAAAGATTATAGCCCAGTTCAAGTACCAAAACTGTGGGCCCAACATTGTTGAAGCCAGGAAGCAGTCACTAATAGATTATTGCCAGTTTTTAATGTTAAAATTGATATTGAATTTGTAAATTGTGTTTAATAATTTAAATGTAAGTTTTTGGTATTCAAAACTGTTTTTCAGCTGTAGAAACATTAATTTTATGATTGCAATTGTTTTTGGCATTTACAACTTTAAGCACTTTCACAATTTTGGCATTTACAACGTTATGGCTCTAACCCTGTTTTTAAACTTTTTTTGTTTCCTTACTATCATACTTAGGTGTTTGAAATTAAACCCATTGTTTTATTCCAAAGTGTAAATTGTTAAAATAATTTTTATAGCATTTGATTAAAGTTTGTTTATTAGAAAAAGTATTTTTTCTCTCTCCTGAAAAGTTTGTTTTTTGGCATTTACAACATTATGGCATTGCACACTTCAAATATGCTTTTAGAATTTAAGTGTAAATGTACATTTTATGTAAAGATAACATAAAATGTAACAATATTTCTGCATTTGTATAATGTAGACATATTGCTAAAATTGATATCGAAATATGGAAAATTTTTCAGCAAATTTTTTTATATTAAAATGATATGGTTTTCAATTTTAAAAAAACTTTAAGTTAAAACCAAGTAGAAAAACTACTCTTTAAAATCCGACTTCGAGTGAGTTAAAAACAAATAAACGGAAACGAAAAAATGTTATACTTTTTTCATAACTTTATTGGTACTATTCCCCAAATGCATTTCGCCAAGCCTCATCAGTGGGTAAGTAGGTTCCGACAATCTCCGTTCCTTTTATGCTGGGTGATGTTTTCCCAGCATGCATCTATCTGCATACCGTCATTCAGGTTGATCAAATTTGCATATTCTTTTATACAAAAATGTTCTATTATTCTACGTTTTATACAATTTTCTTCTTTATACAATATTTTTATATTATTTCTATCGATATTACATAAATTATTTTTATAGTGTAGATACCACGGCGATTCTTCTCTTTTTAATTTTTTTTTTTTTTTTGTTCTCTCTTTTTATCCCATTGGTTTTTAAATTATTTAATTAGATATGGTTTTTCATCTAATCCCATTGGTTTTTAAATTATTTAATTAGATATGGTTTTCATTTTTGTCTATCATTTTTCACTTTTAATTTATGACTATTTGAATTAGTGACAATTGTAATACTGTCAGCATCTTTTTTTATTTTTGTGGACTTAATTAAATCTGAAGGTAACAGACAATTATTGAAGTGAAATATTTTCAAATGTTATCTGAGTTAATTTTAACTGTAGAGTATAATACAACCATCTGTTCATTTTTTTTTAAAACAAAGCTTATCATAAAATTTACATATAATTTACAAAATGAAAATAACATTGAATCATTTTTTAATATAATTTTATTAAATTCAGTAAATATTTTAAAATTATTAATTTCATTCTCAAACACAACTTACCGTATATTTCTGCAGATAAGACGATAGTTGAATCATAAAAACAGGCCCCCAAAATCCGGAGTCGTCTTGTAGGACAGATACAAAAGAAATTAGATTGAAATTTATATAAATTAAAACCATTATAAAAAAACGGACAAACCATAATTATTTACAGAGAGTATGGCATGTCCACAAAATAGAATAGCCCATACGACATTTTTGTGAATAGTCAAGGTCATTACCTGAATGTCTGAATCATTGTGAACGTTTTCAACAATAGCAAGGCAGAAAATAAAATTTGTTTATTTGAAAAATTACAAATAGGACATAATTCCGTTTAATCTATACCAGGGGCAGCCAACAGTTTTTGCCCCTGGGCCGAATTGGAAAGAAAAATTTTTTCACAGGCTGAACAAAATATTAAAATTAAATCATGTTAAATACAAATATGCTGTCCCGGGCGGCAGGTCGGATTTGTTCGAACAGAAGTTCCTGACACATGTACAATGTTATTTTATAATGCGAAAGAAATATATGAGCAAAATAAAAAAAGGTCAACAGGCAGGCGGCACTGTGCGTCACACGTCAGCACATAAACAGAGTGACATGGCGGAATGGCAGATGAGTTTCAGTGAGTGTGGGGTCTTTCGTTTTTCAAATAGTGTAAATTTATAACAGACGAATACAAAAGTTGTAAATCTCTACAATGGAATTTTTTTAAAAATGTAGTAGTATCACGAATCATCCATTCGACCAATTATTAGAAGTTAAGTAGCTAATATTAAAAAATTAATTGCAGGCCTCATAAACCCATTATGCGGGCCGTATGTTGGCCATCCCTGCCCTATACATTATTATTATCCAGATGCTGATCACTGATCTAAACTAAATTCATAGGCCATTGTAAGTTAGGGGTCGTCTTATAGGACAGATATATGCTAAAACTATAAAAAATTGATGAAAATTTATACCTTATCTTATCTGAAGGTCGTCTTATCTGTGGAAATATACAGTAAATAAAATTTATTCTACATTTTATCTTTTTGTATACTTAAATATTATTGAAAATTATGATTTATTAAAGTTACAATTTACAGTTTTTAGAAAAATTCTTTATTATGATTAATGATAATAGTTCTACAGGTTTTATTAATGTTAATTATTTTGCTATGTATTCATTAGTTTTTCTTTAATTCTTAGATTAGAGATTTTATTAATTTTTTTAATTTCTAGATGAGAGTATTATATGAAATGATGCAAATTAAGCAAAAACAACTTGAAGCAAAAATGAAAGCTGGAAAATTTCAGTATGAATATGATTCAGATGAGGAAATTGATGGTGGAACATGGGAACATAAAAAACGCAAAAAAGAAATGGATAAAACAAAAGGTAACATGTGTTTTAAAGTGTGTATAACAGTTGATTGTATTTTGAGTAAAAATTCTTTATTTAAAAAATATTATCTTTATTTGATTTAGATTGGGCAGATGAACTGACAGAGAAAGGAAAAGGTAAACATCATATAGGCGATTTTCTACCTCCAGATGAACTAGAACGGTTTATGGAAAAATGGGATGCTATTAAGGAAGGTCGCATGCCTGATTTATCCGATTATAAAGATTATAAAATACAATCAGATAACATTGGTTATCAGATGTTGCAAAAACTTGGTTGGAATGAAGGACAAGGATTAGGTTCAGATGGAAGTGGTATTGTTGCTCCTGTTAACAAGTATGTACTTTAAAACATAAAACTTGATTTAATATTATAACGTAATTTGATCAAATTAATTTTATTATAGAGCAACTCCACCTGTTGAAAATGCAGGTTTTGGTCAAGGCCGACCAGAGGAAATTCAGGCAGGGGATGATGAATATGAAGCATATAGGAAAAGAATGATGCTTGCATATAGATTCAGACCCAATCCATTAGTAAGAATTTAAAGTTAATCATTTTTATTCACAAATATTTTGGGCTTATAATTACATTAAACTAGTGTAGTAATCAATTGTAGATTTAGATATCTAAGCTCTAAGCCAGTTAAGGTTTTTTGCTGATCTTATCAGCTCCATACCTTACATAAGTCTCAAATATAAAACATTGAAACAGTTTAAAATCCAGAAACATTTTATTTCCTAAACATTTTTGGAGACAAATAATGTCCCATTTTCATATTAGTACTGTCACATGTGAAACAATTTCACAACAAAACAGTATACATCAAACATCTGATTTAAATTTAAAAATATATATATATATATTTATTAATTATTTATAACCAGTTAAAATTGCCCATAAATATGAAACTATCTTATTGTATAAATTTACTGATGACATATTACATATTACAATGGTTGCAGATTAAAAGTTTTGCTTGTGATTGTACTGATCTGAAAATGGAAGATGGGATGTTGTTTGTCCCAAAAATATTTATCAGATTAAATGTTTCTAGCTTTTAAAACTGTTTTGGTGTTTTATATTTTTTTATGTAGATTTACATTTTAAATTATCACATTAGTAAACTTTTTTAGAGAATTTTAACTTACATAAACAGATACTTAGCATAGACATACCTTAACCAAATTACTATAGTAGCTCTACAAGTTTTAGTAAAAAAGTTTTAATATATATATAATTTTATTATATAAATATTTTTGGCTTTAATGGGATAGAAATAAGCAAATAAACTATTATATTTGAGTATTATATACTTATAAGCTATCTCATTTTTATATTGAACTTTTGGATAAACAGTTGCTATAAATCTCAAGTATGTTTCAGAAAATTTACTTTTATTTAACTGAAATAAAAACTGTTTATTCTAATAATTGTATATATTCAAGTTTTCATAACAAAAAAATTTCTAATTAGGTAAAATTGGGATGTTACAGTATAGGGGAAAAATATTAAAGCACTTAGATTTAAGTTGGTCATTATCAGGTTATATGGCTCCAGTTGTGCTGATCATCTTGTGCTCATCTGTATTACAGTCCCAGGGGTGTTGAGGTTTAGTGGAAAACATCATGGATATCTTGAAAACAGGCCACCAGTATCAATCCAATTTTGAATAGTCTCTTGCAATGAAATCAATTATTGATGTAAAGTTATTTCTCAACTGTGCAGCATTTCTTTGTTGGTTTCTGAAAGCCAGAAGTCAAAGATAATGGTTATATGCATGTGAGCATTGTCATTGCATATGGGCAGCCTGTTCTAGGTCTATTAGATACAGACCAATATCTTGATAATGAATTCATGTCTTACAGACAACTGAAAACATCACGTTGGCATTCCTGATGAAATAATGGATTTTTCTAGATTAATGCCATGATTTGGGCTCTGTCATATTCTGAACTTTGTCTCAGCATACCTTTTTTATTTTTGAAATAACTTGCATGTTTGCAGCTATTAGTTACAATGGGTACATTCCAGTATGCATCAAACAGTGCATTGGTGAACTGTGACATACAAAAATGTATCCCAATATTCACCAATGAGTTCACCAGTGAAGCAACCAATGTGCATTGCACTCTTTGGTTGTGGATATAGCTCCGATGAAGCAGTATAGCCTCTTTTGTGGTTATATTTAGCGACTTTATAAGATAATCATAAAAATTGAATAAGATGGTTGACATGTAATTTAATCCCATATGTTGTAATTAAATGTAAGATTATTTGACAATGATTTAAAAATTTTTTAAATATATCTAATTGAAACATATAGGCTGTTTCACTAGTAGTAATTAGAATACTACACTTGAAAATGGATTATGAAACATTATCCTGTTTGTATAGAGAGAAGTTCTTTTAGGCTTTATCATAGCAACAGTAGCAGTGAATGAAAATGTTTCATTATCATCATCATTTTTACTATTCATCTCTATTAATCCATAGTTATTTTGACAACATAAGTCTCCAAATGCCAATATATTACTGTTTGCTTCTGCCATCTTGTTAGGTTGCCAGACGTTCCAGTAAAAGTTTGTTAAACCATTCACCGATGCTTCGGTTGTGGCTGAGACTGATGCATTCTGGAATGTACCAATGTCTACTGTGTGGTGTGAGAGGTTGTTCTTTTCTGTAATTGTTTTGTAATATTTGCATAAAGGGTCATGTTATATTAGGCTAAGTGCTAACTAGTCAATGCCTTTGCTATTAATGTGACATCAGATGAGATTTCTATAGCCTTGTAACTATTTTCCTTTGACAATCTTTGTAATGTTTATTGGTAAAGAATTAATTAATGAGCAATATATATATTTATATTGCTCATTAATTAATTCTTTACCAATAAAAATCACACAAGAAGTAGCATGAAGCTATACATACAAGATCTGTTTCAAAAGTAAGTGTACTGATTTTTATTTAATGCTGTACAGCTTAACACATCATTAATTGGTATTTTTGCATTGTCTTAGCAGCAATGTACCAATTATTTTGTCTTAGTACCAATGAACCAAACTGTTTCAAGTTGATTGGTTAAATCAAACCTTCAATCTGTGTAAGGTAGTGTTTAAACACATGTTACGTTTGAAATGGAGAAAAATCTCAAACAACGTTACACTATCAAGTTTTGTGTGAAACTCAAGAAATCTGCAACCGAGACATTTGCAGATTTAACAGAAGCTTATGGAGCCACTTTTTTGATAAATGTGGTGTTCAGATGGCACAAAGATCCAGGGTAAAGACTATGCTTATCGTTTTTTTCGATAGTTGTGGACTTGTGCACAAAGAATTTTTATCTTCAGGACAGACAGTTAATCAGGCCTTTTACCAAAGATATCTTGGAACGACTTTGAAAACGGGTCAAGCAAGTCCGCAGGGACATTGCAGAAGATTGGGTGCTGCACCATGATGATACACCTGCTCACACAGCACTATCAATTCGAGAGTTTTTGACCAAGAAAAAATCCCCACACTCCCACAACCTCTCTACAGCTTCGACTTAGCTCAGTGCAACTTCTACCTATTCCCTAAGATAAAATCCAAGTTGAAAGGTCATCATTTTGGGACAATGAAAAACGTCAAAACAGTTGCAACTGACGAACTAAACATCCGTACGGAAAACGACTTCAAATACTGCTACAACCAGCGGAAAAAACTTTGGAACCACTGTGTGACCTCGCAAGGGTCATACTTTGAAGGAGATCATTTGTAGTTCGATGTAACTCTTGTGTACTTTCAAATAAAAAGTCAGTACACTTACTTTTGGGACAGACCTTGTACATACATGATGTGTAATAATATAAAATATATATAATGTATAAAATAATTATCTTAAATATCTTTGGCAATAATCTAACATTTCATATTATCAGAAGAAACTTCTGATTTATTAAAAAGTTCAGTGTTTTTTAAAAATAAATTTCAGCTGGATTCTCTTATTAGTTATTAGGCAAAATTGCATTGAATTGAGATAGTGCTTATAAATTTAATATTGCAGAAATTGTATATTTAGTTAAAAAATGTTTAAAATTGCATTTAAAAAAATTATTTATGTACTTTTAAAAATTTTTTTACAGAATAATCCACGCAGGCCTTATTATTGAAGATGTTTTTTACATTTTGAGTTTTAATTCAGTATTTCTGATAAATTGACTTATAAAAGAATTCTTGTAACAGCTATACAACTTAAATTCTATGTTTGTTTTTCACTATTTGTTTTCATATGTTTTCCAGTTATTTCTGTTGTAGTATGTAAATGTATTGTGTTTGTATTGAATTATAGGAATTCAGAATTACATTTTATTAAATGTGGAAAGTCATTACTATAAAGAAATCCTATTTTATAAATAAAAGAAGTCATATGTGAACATAAAATGATAAAATTTTGTTTATTTAAAGTTTATGTAAATCATTTTGTGTATTGTCTCTTGATAGTTTAAATATCAATCTCATTATTTCCATAAATAATTGTAAGTAAAGATTGTGTTGTCTTAAAATAATAATAAAATGAATAAAATTTTTCTAAATGAAAATTTGTATTGTTTTTTTTAATTTTTCAGAAATATTTTATCTGAAACATTGATTAATGTAAAACATTTATTTTAAAAATTGTTATTTTAAGTGAGCCACTTCCTGGAATTTTCACATAACAATAATTTATTTAAGAGCAATACCATAAATTATTGTTGCTGCAATAAAGGAGAATTTTATTAAGAATTCTCAGTGAAACTAACAATTACACATTCTGGTAAACAAAGTACAGTAGAGAGTCGTTAATCGGAACCCTGGTAATCGGAATCGCCGGTAATCGGAACGATTTTCAGTCGGACTGTGTCGTGCCGAATCGAACGTTTTTGATACTAGATTTACTTCTAAAGTATAATTTTCATGTTTTTATATTCTTCAATATATTTATTTTGTTTGTACAAAATGCAGAAATAATTTTTAACGATACGATAGCCTCGATTATTATTATTAAAAATTTTCGTTAGGCTTAAAATCGACGAAAATTCAACACGAAGCGACACGCAACAGAGAAAAATTTGAGCATCGGACAGGTTAATATATTTTTTCGTACATAATCGGTAATCGGAACAAATCACTAATCTGAACAACCCGAGTCCCCAATTGATTCCGATTTTCGACTCTCTACTGTAATACCTTAGTAGATTTTGTTGCCAAATCAGTCCAGGGTCCTATTTTTCAGTTAAGTGAATGTGATATCTCGAAATGTGAACAAATTCTCAACATGTGATACTCCCAACACATCTGCGTTGGGAGTATCACGTGTCGAGAATTTGTTCGGCGAATGGTCTTACCAAACAAGTTATTACTACTTGATATTCTCAACACATTCGTGTTACTACTCATATAACTGGAGACTGACGACAGAGTTTTCAATCATCAAATGAAAAAAAAAAATCATAAAACTGAAGTAAGTATAATTTCTTGATTCTTATATATTATATCCTCTGAATGATTTACCAATTATACATACAGTGCTTTGTATTTACAAGATATCTGAAAAGAACTGACAGATAATGAAAAGTACTATGTCAGCGGTGGCAAGCAAGAGTTCAGTGGGAATTGAAATGTAAGTTTTGCAAAATGCATGGGAGCCACAGTTCTGTACTGTCGTGGCGGATAGTATGGTAAGGCAGGGAAGGATAGGGTGTCCCCCATCTGGGTCGAGAACTTGTTTTAAAAGAATACATTTGAAATATCAATTTAATTTATTGCACCAACTTGGAAATAAATTACTAAATATTGCATATATATAATTACATATTTTCACAAAATTGTGGAAATAAAATTGTAAAAATAATAATAAAAAGCAGAAATGAACACTTTCAGCAAGAGCTGCATGTAACTCAAAAAGAGCTGCATTTGCCCATGTCTGTACTATGTATTTAGAGAAAACAGATCAACATACAGGATTTTTAATTGTTAGGGAAACAAAGTTTTACCTGCATTACAAAGACACAAGGTGTTACTGTTGCTACTAGTAGAACTTTTGAGTGATGTTTTTCCTAATTGATGGATGAGGCAAGATGGACCAATATTTCTGTCCCTCTTCCTTTTAGGATTTATTAAATATCTTTTACATGGTGGCACATTCAATTTCTTAAAAATGAGCAATCTTTGCATTAGTAATAGTTTGCTCACTACTTAGGGATGTATCTATTTTCTTTAAATAAATACAAATTTCTGCAATACATCAGTACTTTTTCAGACATGTGTAACAAACCATTATAGAATTATTTTGCATTTTTAATGCAGGAAATAAAAGATTTAGTGATTAAATTCCTTTGAAAGTTAATTTCCAAACCTTATAAATGCAAATTTACAAGAAATTGAATATTTAAAATTTTTCTTTTTTAAATACAGAAGATGCACGTATTCAAATTACTATTAAGATTGGTTCACACAGAACAAATCGCTGGCGAAAAGCGGAGCAATTACTTTATTTCTGACGATTTTTTTCTCTCGCTAATTACGGTGACATTACAATTGAACATTTTCCGCAGCAAAAAATGTTCTCACCAATCATAAGTACGGATTTATTGACCTAAAAGAGGGAATTTCAAGATGGTAGCGTTGAAGTTTGTTTAAGGTACGTTGCTGAAGAATTTTTACATATTTGTTTGACAATAAAGACATTCATTTAAAGGAAAATCAGTGGTAGAAGGGCCGTGTAAATTGACGTTCGGCCCGTCACGATACGCATCTTGTAACTTCTAATATAATATACTTGAAAAAATAATGTAAAAAATCGAGTCTGCCTGTGTATATGCACGTAATACATGATGATCTAGCGCAGCGATTCTCAACCTTCTTAGCTCCGCAACCCCGAAATAGTAAATATAAATGAAATTAATATTTTGCGACCCCCACCCAAAGGAATAATAACAGTAAGCCTTACTATTACTAATTGAATTTTGACTGTAATAATAAATGTAAATTTTTTAAAATATTATATAATCTCATTGTACTAATTTTATACATTAAGAAAATACCAACAGTATAAAAAATGTAATACAACTATTCCTATTATTTTATGTCGCTGCGTTTATAGCGACAGGTATGAACGCAACTCGTGTATGTACCCTGTACAGTACTGTACATGTATGACGAGCGGCCGGATGGCCGAGCTGTCAAGGTTAGCAGCCTACCGCCCTAGGGGACCCGGGATCGAATCCGGACGGGTCGAGAAATCCCCAGGAATTTTTCGGGGGGTGGTCCGTTCGGATATGTCGGTCCCCGTCCCTCACCACCCATCCGCCCCATTGTGGGCCTGGCCGAACCCATAATGGGCTTGCTATAAGAGGCCCTCTTAGTGCCCACTGGGCGGAAAGAGTTACAAAAAAAAAAAAAAAAAAAAAGTACATGTATGACGTGACATACACAAGCAATTTACAAGCTCCAACTTGATGTGTACGTGCTCTTTCTTTTTTTTTTTTTTTTACATGTATACTTGTAAGTAAAATGTTTATAAGTTTATAATAAATGATTTTTTTCATAAAATGATTTCATTATTGTTTTGCGATCCCCAGGTTGAGAAACGCTGATCTAGAGCCAGTCTGATGTAGCCAGTCTGTACATATTTGATTATTTTAATTAATAGCGAAAAGATTTTTGTAAGTGAAATGTTCAAGTATGCAAATCAGCGTGTTCATAAACGAATTAACTAATTATTTCTCTCCGCTAACTACTGTAATTTACAGAAATTTCCTCTTGTTTCAATTTTACTTTATTGTCAAATTACAGAAAGGATTTTTTTCCCTAATAAAACAATTAAACTTTTATATAGAAAACATAGTTCCTGAGTTCCACGTATTTTCTACATTCCCAGTTTTATACGCACGACTACATCGGCAGAGACGACTGGAAGGAAATCGTAGCCGCACCAAGGATATAAAATTTCAAGAGCGAATCCCACAATTAAAGTGCTGCGAATAATAATAATAATAATAATTGCTTTGTTTTCATCAATAAAACCTTAAAATATTATCATTTTTGAATTTTTCGAAATAAATATTAAAGTATAAAAAGTATCCGCTAGAGGGATTTGGACAGGACAGAATGTCTTCGGCTACAAGAACGTGGAAGGTGAAGTATTTTAAATTTTCTTTTCATCCGTAAAAGTATTAAAAGTGAAAAACAATTTTAATTCTGGAAAAATTAAATTTATTTTAATGTCTATAATTTTTTTAATCATATCAGACTTGATTATTTTAACCTCTCATTTTTTTTAATATATACATAAATACAATTTCCATAAAACATGCTTCACATCTCTTCAAATGACACAGATCAAGTCTTACAAGTCTCTCCCAAAATTCATTTTATTATTATTATTATTTAAAGCCATTTATACTTCATTAGAAAAACAGGTATTTTGGGAACAATAATTCCATCTCTAAGAACTAAAATAATTTCAAAAATAATAAATATAAAGGAACAAAACAACAACTAGGATTACAATCTTTATTTTCATCTTCAAAGCTAGACAAATTACAGATAAATAACCATGTTTCAATCAATCAATCAATGCTTTATTTTGTGAACCTTAGTTTGTTACAAGGGGATAACAGAAACAAAAATTAGTGATAGTATTTAACAAGTTAATAATTTAGTACAAAATAAAATATAGAGTAGTAATCGGTTTTTGAAAAGCGTGACGTATTAATAATATCTTTCCGAGATTTAAACCTGATTAAATGCCCGTCCCTACTAACTATAACTCGAAGAAATACATGTTTCTAAGTTTCGTATACTTGTGTCATATGGTGACTATGTATCTTTTCGGAATCTGTTGTTAATCTGCTATTATACGTTAAGATGTAATTTTGATCGCATCTCAAACAAAGAATTAACTGTTTAACGTGATTCGTATCCGTAAGCAAATAATCTTGACAAGTAAACATTTTAATGCTACAATATAATTGAAAGTGCTTATTCTTTTCTAATGGACCGATCTTCTCGTATGCTTTGTTTGTGACAGTTTTATAATTAACAATCGATAATGTTCGATCGGACGAGGATCCCGAGATACCCGTAGGAAAGAAAAACCGAGTCGATCTGACAATTTTGCAACAAATTAGCACGTAAATGGGAAATCAAATTATTCTCCATGAAATGGTAATGATTTATTTCTATAGTTTGATACATTGTACTCGGAAAGTCTCAAACGATCAATCAAAAATACAGTTATGTATTCTTTAGTAGCCCATATTATTTGCAATAGTTAGGAAATGCTTTAAGAATCTAATCCTTCGACATTTTCTAATACCAATATCCATAATTATTTACCGGCAGTAGTATATAAAACAATATAGATATAATTATTTGAAATATTTTGAAAATAAATTAAAGATAAAAAAAACTGCAATACATTTTATTTTAAGGAAATCGTAGAAAGTATTAAAATTTCTGAATATGTATTCATTATATTATTTGTTCCAACAATGGTATCTTTACTAGTAGTGTTCAATAATCATGAAAGTATAATTGATCTATATGAATTATATCAATATAGTTCTACATCAATAGCAACTATAACAAATTACTTAAACAGCTTTATTTCTAAAGTGTACCATTTATTTAAGCTTGGTTTGTACACAAAATTAACTTTGCAAATTATATTTTAATTTTTAATTATGTATTTTTGTTGGTTTAATAGAAATTTATAATGATTGTCAGAAAACTTAAGAATATTTTCATTTTCTATTCATTATACATTTTTGTTAATATATTTCTTCTCTAATTTTTATCCAATCAGTCTGTCAGAGATTTAAATAGTAGATTCATTCTCTTTAATATATCGTCACAAGATATTGCTAGCTGAACAGGTTTAGAATAAACAAGTAACATAGCAAAGCCATTCTTTAGATGAGACTACGTCTCTGTCTCAGAGAGCATGAGCAATGCATGCGCAAATTTTGCACTCGCACCTGTTTTTAGAAACAGTTTCGGCATTCTGTATTTTCTTTTGACCCGGTTCTCGGTCCCCCGACTACCCACAAGTCTGGTTTATTGTGTGTGCACATGATTTGGGCACCAAATACTCTGTGCCAAATTGCAGCTCCTGACATGTATTCCTTTATACCTCTAACGTGTGCTGGCATTGATGGCAGCATGAGTTTAGAGACAAGACATAGTCTTGTCAAAAATGACAATTTTCAAGGCAAAATTGGTACTTTTCTTAAATAATAAAAAATGTATTACTTTTGTTTATAAACATTTATTACTTAATAACATCACATTCCTTCTATATTCACTTAACTTCTTAAAATAAATGTAATTAGTCACTTATAAACTTAATGAATTTTTCATGAAAAATTTTATTTGCAGACTGCTATTAACCTTTATTGTTGTTTGTTTCTAAGACTTAAAAATTCTATAAATTTTGAATTAATAAATTTAAAAAGACTAGGAAAAACAGACTAATATTCAGGCCAATATAGTATGTAAAAAATACAAATACGGTACACTTACAATATAATTACTTTCTGATGAATTTTTGCAGCTTTTTGAGATACCAAACTGAACTGAGTATTTCATATCATAATGGTGATTAAAGAATAGATAAAATTCGGAGCTCTGTATAAAAAAATTATTGGGTAAATCTTGACCGTATTTGGTATATGTAACTTCTTTTGTCGGTTTTGATTTTTGGGAAAAATTTTACTTCAAAGTTCAGACACTATGGTATAATTTGGTGCTGCTCTTATTATGAACATTTTCTAATGAATTTTGAGAGTTAAAATGCAATAATTTTATTTGTTATAGACATTGTCAATTCCACATTTGCTTGTATGGATAAAAATGTAAAATTTTTTGCAAAACTTCTCATACTTCCATGTAGGATATGTCTAGTTGTCACGATATTCCATCATATGCACTACTGTTGGCATGAGAATTTTTAATTCTGTGCTCTACTACTGCAGTAACATTATCAGAAGGTCCAATTGGTATGTGACCCAGTCTCCAGTCTGCAAAATAATTTTCCTAAGATTTATAAAGGGATGACTAAGAACTGAAATTTCTTCAGTGCCAAGCTGTTTTGTTATAGTTTGTCTGATAATGCATTACTTATTAAAGTGAGCACCATGACTTTTCAATTGTCAAAGAATCGTGAAGAAAATTTTATGACTCCTTTTATATCTGAAATTCATTAGATGATTGTAATATACATATTAAGGCAGATGGCAGTGCAAAAAGTGCTGAATTTTGAAACTTTTTCCCAAAAATTGAAACTGCATATTCAGGACACTGTGTATATGAAATTTGGTTGAGATTGGTGTAATAGTTCTTTCTACAGAGAGCTCTGAAAACCTACTTTTTAATATGATTACCTTGTATGTAAAAAGTTTTATGTAAGACCTATAAAATACAAATACGTTTTTTCATAGTCTCTTGTTCAGAAATTAATGAAAAACAGTTTAAATTTCTGCAGTCAGCCATTTTTTATCTACATTTAAGAAACTGTAATGTTTAATATCCAATTCCAAAAGACGGTTAATAACTAACCATTCTTATATTAATTCACTAACCATCAGTTTAAGTATTCATTCTTAATTGCATTGTAACTAACAAAGTTCAGGAAAACTCATCTCTATTGTATTATTTCTATAATTCATACATATCTTAGCCATTTTTATAGTCGATTTGAATGATTTAAGTTTTACCAAATGATGTTTTTACAGATGGTGAAACCTCACATTCCTCTAATTCGATTTAGGAAAGGAGGACGGCCAATACAAGGTACGAATATATTTGCCGCGAAACTTTGACGTGCACAAATACTTTCCTAATTCGACTTTATTTGCAGAATATGTCTCCGAACAGTCGCCGTCCAAAACAAAAAGCGTCGTCTTAGACGAATTTGAATTGCCGGCAAAATATGCACGAAAGCCTCTGTCTCATCAAGAAATGGAATTTATAGAAGTATATTAATTTTGAATTATAAATTAGTGAAAAATTTTATAAATAGGTAAAAGTTTATTTCCTTTTTACTTTTATAGAGAGGAGGACCAGAATAATTTTGTAAATTATATGATTGCACAATAGGTTTTATTTATCACAGATTTTGTGTAATGGGAAGATGAATGGATCTTCAAATCCAACTCTGATTACTTAAAGGCATTCTGTAGATACTTTAATAAATTATTTACATATACAGTTTTTAGAAATTTTAATTTATCACCATATCAAAATTCGTTTTGTACATTTTGATTTATATCACTTTCGGACCAAAAAAAAAGTTTATATCGAACTGTATTTTATTGAAGAAAGAAGAAAATTAAAAAGACGATACTCATACATAAGTGCGTTATTTTGAGATAACCTTCTGTGATAGAAGGGTGAAGACGACATCTTCACGTCACAAATACTACAACGTCCGTATAGAATGGAAACATCCTCGTGCCAGTAGATAGTACAGGGATGTTTGCTATTCTTACAAAAATCACATTTTGTGTGATGTTAAAAAAAATTGACCAGTGTCTTCTTACTCGGTTTGACAAAGATCACAACCAGAACCGAATTCTTGCAAATTCCCCCCTCAAAGCATAAAAATAGTCTTAAAATTGTAGAAAGTTAAAGAAAAATTTTTTGAAGTGTGTGTTCATGCAAAAATGTGTCTTTGCACAGATTGTTAAAGCATACAAATTAGCAGGAGTCAAAGTGAATTAGGTGTTAGCATGCAAGATGTCAAAAAAATAAAATGCGAATGTAATGTTAAATACGGAGAGAAAAGCAATATTAATAGATACAGACAGTGATAAAGCAGTGAAATCTTTAATGCACTGCACAGCAGATGCAAATAGTAAAAAGAAATTGTTTTAAATGGTCACTTTTGTAACCACAATTGATTGTTTTTTTGCCATTCAATTTAACTTAAAACATTGATACAAGTAGAAATGATAATCAGGAAATACAACATTGTAAATTATTTGATAATAGATGCTCATTCACTATTCCATTATAAAATATACAAAAGTTCATAGGATACAAACATACTTTTGATAATTTGTGTACAATTTCTTCCTAATAATTTAAAACAAAAAGGCATCAAAAGAAATTTTTACATCTCGAGTTGATATAACAATGATAATACAATTTTTTTCCATATATACATATATATTAATGTATATAATCAACACACAGTTTTCGACAATTATATAACAATAACGAAAAAATTACTACATAAGGCATTTTGTGTATCCTGATGTGTATGGAAAAAGCATCGAAGAGTGGTCGGCTAAAAATGTAGTTTTGCATTTGCCACTCTTACGGGAATGTAAACGCGGTTAGAAAGATTAATTGCCGATTAAAAAATACGGCAATTACGAGGACTATTTTAAGAACTATAAAACTGTAAGTTTCCAAAAAAATGACTACTGTTTATATCTGGTTACATAGTTTGAATAATTTTTGATAAGAATTAATACGAAGAATTTCCTTAAAAAATAAAATATATAAATTTGTCCATGGATTGTTAATTTTCGAGGAATAATTATCGTTTGATTATTTCCAAATCTTAGAATTTACGTAATTTTCGCATTAATTTACATATTTGATTATGCATAACAATGTGATAAAAAATACAACATATTTACAATTGTCTTTTTTCTGCGATTTATGGAATCTTAAAAACTGATTTCTAATAAATGCAGTTTGGAGGAATGAAGGATATTAAATACCTGACACGAATAATAGTTTATAAAGTATGATAAAATTTTTTAAACAGTAACAAAAAATCATCACAAAGTATGTAATTACTTTTTTTTTTGTTCATATTGTGAAAACCACATTTTTATAAAATATATACTACACCCAACAGAGTACACTTACTAACAATGTCACAACCAACATATACATAAAATAAATTGCAATATATAAATATTATCATCTATATATAGATCAAAACAAAAAATCTTAACTGATTTGATTTAGAAACTGCTTTTAAAGCTGCATAAATAAAAAAAATTCTAAATAAATAAAAAATGAAAAAATAGAATTCTGTGGAATGCAAAGTGGAAATAAATAAATAAAAATATTTATCTTTCGAAAGTGTACTTAACAAAATTTCTAAGTATAAATGTGCAGCTTTCGTACACGTTTGATTGACAAGGAAATATTTTCTTTTTTATAATCATAAATTTGATGAATTAGAAGAATTATTCTAAGATATAAAGTTTAGATGATATCTTAATGCTTGAACACCATGTTCATTCTGTCCATAATGTAATCTTTAGCTGGTTCGTAATATTCCCTGCGTAATATGATCATTTCTGGTAATTTGCGAACATCACTGAAAAGTGTGGAGTCTGATTCCATGACAACAATCAAAAGGCACGATAGGATCAGGAGAACAAAGAGGCTAGCCAATACAATAACACGCATGACATATACGTGAGGAGGTAAAGAATTCGAGGAAACAACGAATGGTCCCCTTCTTTTTGGGATTTTTACATCTAGTGGTATATTGTTATCAATGCATCTAGCAGAAAAAGGTATGTGGTTGGATGAGATTTCGGGAATTTCTACGTCTGCCAGATTGTCTTCTAGAGAACTCGGCTGTTCGGGAAGATGATTAGAAATGCGAGACATCGAGAGGTCGGGGGTGTCGGGTTCGTCAAAGGCATCTACTTCTGTGGGGAGAGAAGAGTCGAGAGGTACGAGATCCCTCTCCTCCTCCTTTAGAGTCTCCAGAGCATCCATCGGCAGACTGTTTGTAGTAGGACTCTGAGTAATCGAATTGTCGGTCAAAGAATCGTTAGGCTCTATCAGAATGGTACCAGTCATCGGTGTAGAATGATTGGCATAATTGAGATTTCCAAAATCTGTGAAATATTGAAGAATTTCAGATATCATATAATTGTTGCACATCATATAAAAACAATTATTATTCTAAAATGTTATATATAAAAATTTTTAAAGAAACAAATGTGTATTTATAGGTATGTAAAGAACTACAAGTAAATAAAATAATAATTCGTATATTTAAATTGTAAATGTGGAGACAATTTCATTACTAGTAGAGCTAATACTTTTATACACGTAAATGTTAGTGTTTTAATACATACAGTTTAACCCGTTTATAACGTCATCCATGGGACCGACAATTTTTTGACATTATGACCGAGTGTCGTTATCTGCGGGGTCATAATTTCAGTCTGATGAAACGTACCAAGTGTGTTTAAGAATCTATTATAAACTCCATTCTAATTTTACATCATATGTTTTACCGTAAAATTATTTCTTAATGGTAATACAGTATACTGTATCTATTACGATAGTAACAATTTATTATTGTACGTATAAAAATACAAACTACATGTTTAAATAAACTTTATTTACATCGATATAATTAAAAATTTCAAAAATTACATTTTATAAGAAATTTCTATTTGTCTTAAGTTTCAATAATGGCAGAACTTCCGGTTTTGAGAATAATGTTGAATCAAAAGGCAACAAAAGGTTAAATTAATGTATGCCAATTAAAAATAATTATTTCTTTATAAACTATTTGATATAATATGTTATATTAAAAATAATAGAATATTTAACAATTTAGCATAAAGTAATTTAAAAATGAGCACATAATAATCGATCATCATGTCGTTTAAAAGTGGCGAATTTCACCCCACCGAAGTTAGGTGGAAAGAGCACCACCCACAGTCGTTCTAGGAAAGTGAACTCGAACCCTAGGACTAAACACGTAGTATTTTTTTTGTTAAATAAAATTTGGGAGTGCTTCAAATATGACGTTAAAACAGGGTTTTGTGTCATTACAAGTGGGTTTAACATTATCTAGTATAGTAAAATCATGGGACCAATAAAAATTTGGTGTTATATTAGGGTTGTCGTTATATCCGATGACACTATAATCAGGTTAAACTGTATTAATATTTGAAAAAATAATGCAGCTTCTTTATTTAATAAAAATTGCAAGTTTATTAGACTATGTACATTTTACGATTTTAAATTTATCAAATTTATATAAATAAAATTTAAATTTTGTAGTCTATAAATCTTTCAAATGGTATCATCAATTTGCTTAAGCTAGTATGGTAAGTGTTAATTTCTTTTATTATATATTTGAAATTATTTCTCCAGTTCATTTATATAAAATGTTTTTATAGATCATTTTAAAATTCTATTCTTTAATTAGATTTGTGACGACAAATTGATTTGATGCAAAAATCTGGTATCAATAATAAACGCAAGAAAATTATATATCAGCTGTAACTGCTTTGTATTTATTTATTTTTTGTTTTAGCAGAAATTTAATAGAAGTTCTATAATAATGCTACTTAAATTTAAAAAAAAACTGATGGAGCTATTATATGTATGTTTTTTATTTACAAATTTTTGTAAATAAAAAACATAAAACATTATTATAGTATGTTTTTTATTTACAAATTTTTGTTATCTTTTGTGCTTCCTTTGTTAAGCAGTATTAGACACTATTTGAAAGGCAGAAATTTAAGATTTGACAAATATGTATAAAATCATCAGTTAAAAAATAATGCATTATTGCTTATAAATTAAAGTGGATTAATTAATAAGCTATTTTACGTGAAAATTGCTTTCTTTTTCTTCTATGTAATTTTGCTTATAACTGTAACTCATTCAAACTAATTTGACAGTAATATTTATAACATAAATTTTATTGAACACTTTCAGAATAATGCACAAATGAGTGTGCACTACTTCATTCTTAATATTGCTGTTGAATTCTAAATTGAAAATTATAAATATTTAAGAATAAAATCAATATTTACTAACAAATATAAAAAATTAGTAAAATGTTTTGGAGACTAAATCAATGTCAAATAGATCTAATGAGATGTATAATGTATGATAAAAATTATTTGTCAACACTTCTTGATATTTATGTTAATTTTATACTTTAAAATAATACTTAAGAAATTTTATAATGAAAACAAAATAAAATTGTCTTCAGCAGTTACCAAGATCTTAGTAGTGTCTGAAGACAGTTTTATTTTATGCAAAATCTCTGGTTTAGTTGTAGAAACTTTCCTAACAATCATCTTTTGCTTCAAAATAGGCACTATATTTCTAATGTAATTTTTTTGATATTTATATCTGCAAGTAAAGGTATAAAGTTCAATAAAAACTAGAAAGTAGAAACAGTAATATTATTATGAATTTTCTGAGATATGTAGATATCAGTTTGGTTAGTTACAAAGAGAATATATTAGACTTGTTTGAGACTGCAGATTTTTGATTTTCACTAAAGTGAAATCCAAACTTTCTGATTTATTTTCATTGTTTTTAAAATTAAGTTTTACTGAATAATTTCTATATTTAATAAATAAAAAGAAAGTTTACCATCACCAATCTCTTGAGGAGAAGATGGTGTTGTGTGTGAGTATCCATCTCCTTTATGTCGAAATGAAGACGGTCTTGTTAAACAACGTTGAAAATATGGTGCTTCTCTCTTAATATTCTTCATTTCTTCAACGACTTCTTTTTCAACACGACCACTACATAACAGTTTAAAAATATACACGTTTCATTTTAATTTGTACTAAAACAATTATTTATTATGCTTACTTCCTATAAATTTATAAGAGAAAATATGCTGTTCTAAATATGTTTAAAACATTTTTATGTAGAAAAGTAGACAAACTTTTCTACATAAAAATGATAAACTAAAATATCTTAAGATAAGGGGCCGTCCATAAATTATGTAAGGGCGATTTTGGCCATTCTAGACCCCCACCCACCCGTGTAAAAAACCGTAATATTTTCTTTGATCCCCCTCCCCTCCCCTATCTTACGTAATATTTAGGCATAATTTTATAGAAAGATTTTAATAAAAATAAATTTTTTTAATGAAACCCTAAAAACTTTAGGTCCAAAATATATAATTATTAATTACTTAATATGTACTATTATTTATAAAAGACTATGTTAACAAATTTAAAAATATAAAAATTTAATGAATTCGAATGAACAATTTATTGTAAGAACTTTATTTTTTAATTATTAACAATCTTTTTATTATTATCATCGTTAATCAACATCATAAAATTAATATAAAAATGAATATTAATTTTCACAAAAACGCGCAAAAAACTTCAACAGATCGACTAGCTAGTGTACGTGTAAACAGAAACTTCATACAAAATAAAACAAGAGAAAATAGAAACCACATTTTCTTGCCATATTGGTTACATCTTGGCTAAGGCCAAGAAAATAAACTACATGCTAATAAAATGTGCTAGGTGCACTGGGGAACTAAATCATAAAGCTTATAAAACTATATAATGGGGCAATACAACCAATGCTACTTTACGCAGCCTCTAGCTGGGATCATGCAACTAGTGAAAATTCAGTAGCAAGTAAATTACTCTCTCTTCAAAGACAGGTTGCCATCAGAATTTCAAAGTGCTGCAGAACTGTTTCTACTAATGCTCTCTGATTCTGGCAGAGCTCCTTCCTTTGCCACTATGTATTGTAGAAAAGGTTCTGAACTACTATATCAGAACTACAAATATCAAAGCTCAACAACAGTCTTTACTCCTATCTATGGCTGTTCAAATGCTACCATATTGCAATTACCCTATCTCTGATCATCACCCTGTAAACAAGGTTATCCCCAGGATACATTCCTCCATGGATAACCATGCAGACATTAATATCTACACAGATGGGTCCAAAAGCCCCCTTCATGTCCACTCAAGTATCTGTAGCTTCCTCCAAACTGACATATTTTGCCTAAAATATGTTAGAAGATACCCTCACATCAAGCTGAAAAAGATGCTGTCTACCAAGCTGTTCAGTGGGTCACTTCACTACCAAACAAAACTCTGTCTATTAACATTTACAGTGATTCTTAGTCTGTCCTAAAATTTTTAATAAATACCAATTTCAATAGCAATAAAATCACATATATCCAGCAACATATTAAAAATCTTGTAAATAAGATAACTTTTATGTTTGTTTGTGGCCCTACTGGTATCCTAGGAAATAAAAAAGCCGACTTTGAGGCTAAGTCAGCTGCAAAGGACACTGACTTGGACTACACTCGCAACGCTCTCTCACGCAGCAGCCTTAAAAATTATATTTATGACAACGCTATGCAAAAGTGAAATCAACAATAGTTGAGCAGTAAAACTGGTAGAATAAGAACATTATTTTCCTAGCGTTGAATGCAGGTTCTCGTCACCACTTAGAGATTTAATGTTTGCTACTGCTCAACTACTTACTGAGCATGTATAACCAGACAGAAACTGCCTCTTGCTTTTGCTTATAGAAAACCTAGACACCATCAACCATATGATCTATCATTGTCCAATTAACGATCAAGATAGACTTATTCTGAAATTAGAAATCTTTATGCTTGGTTTCAGGTGGCTATGTCCACTCGACAAGCTTGTTCAGTAGCCACTGTTTGATACTTTTACAATTATGTTAAAAAAATATGGAAGATAAGATTATTTATAATTTCTAATTTCTAGTTTTACATTTTAGTTTTCACTAAAAATCGAATACTAATTTTATGTTTGCTTTGTATCATGTATTTTGGTTTATGTATTCTTAGTGTTATATACCCATAGGAGTGGTGCACTTATTCAAATAAAAAAAAAAAAAAAACAGTGAGAAACCCCTACACGGCCTTTCTCCCATGATAAAAAATGTGTAGAGAGTGAGTCTGCTAGCATTATTATTCTATCACATCACATCTAATGGCGTCAGTACAACAAGCGTTCTTAATAGAAACTGCCAAATTAAAGCCAAATTCAAAACTCCACCACTCAACGAGATCAAAAAATAAAAACAAGAATATTACGTAAGACGAGATCTATTACCCCCTACCCCTGAGTAAGAAATCGTAAGAAATCCTTGACCCCCACCCACCCCAAAATACCTTACATAATTTATGGACGGCCCCTAATGAAATATCTTTTATTTGATTATTCATAGATTAATTTTTCTTAATTTTATTACTTGTTTCCAAAATTCTATGAATGATTAATGTAATTAAAATATTTATGATACAAATTTTAATATTTTTTATTTTAATTCTACATATAAACTCTCGTAAAGAAATCAATATTCCAAGAATTTCATAAACTTACATTAAATAAAATTTACAACTTAAAATCATTTGAAAAAACAAAAAGAAATTGATAAACTCTTAAAAATAGCTTAACCTTATTTTCAGTATTATTAAGCCATTCAGTTTCTTTAAAAAAAAAAACAGGAAAAATTTTTTATGTATCATTTTGATTTATGCCTATAAAGAACGATGTAATTTACATCAATTAATTTATACAATTTCATAGTGTAATTATTTTTTATCCTATTAGAAAAATATAATAAAAGTAATACTGTGTTTCTGATTTGAAAAATAATAATTTAGATTATCTTAAGAAAATGTCAAATAGGTTTGAAAACTATACATGATTTTGTTAAACATTGGTACTGTTCTGTACAATAGTCAGTAACTACAGTAGAGACTCGTAAATCGGAACCCCGGTAATTGGCACGATTTTCAGTCGGACTGTGTCGTGCTGAATCGAACGTTTTTGATACTAGATTTACTTCTAAAGTATAATTTTCATGTTTTTATATTCTTCAATATATTTATTTTGTTTGTACAAAATGCAGAAATAATTTTTAACGATACCATAGCCTCGATTATTATTATAAAAATTTTCATTAGGCTTAAAATCGACGAAAATTCAACACGAAGTGACATGCAACGGAGAAAAATTTGAACATTGGACAGGTTAATATATTTTTTCGTATGTAATCCGTAATCGGAACAAATCCCCAATCTGAACAACCCCAGTCCCCAATTGATTCCGATTTTCGGTTCACTACTGTATATACATAGAATAATTGCTTCCATCAGTGTTAGAAATTTCATCATTTTTCTTTCAATCATCTCTTAAAATAAATATGTAAATAAAACAATATCTTTGTGTAGACTTATTCCATTGTATTTTACAGAAATATTGACAAAGCTTAAAATATTTCTCTCAAATGATGAAGAAAGTAATTCTTAATAGAGCAATCAGTAACAAAAAATTTCAAATGCTATATTTTCAGACAATAATTTTATTTTAAATAAACATTGAATGTAGAAAAAATAATAAGTAATAATAATAAGGATGAGTAAATAGTTTCAAAATATTTGAATGCTGTTAGGTTTTATGTTAGAAGCAATAAACTAAAATAGTTTGTTTGCTAAAATAAACTTTTACAGCCATTTGAAAGAAATTTGTGGGCTTTTGCAAATTTTTCTATAAAATCTGATGGAACAGTTTGTAGAAAAGTACATAAATAAAAAGAAAGATAAATATCCCAAAAATGTTGAGAGAAAAGACAATGAAATTCAACAACACTGCCAAACCATACACAAATGCATTAAAAGATTTTAAAAGGTATGCAGACAATTTTTACTTTTTGCATTTTTTTTTTTACTTGCTACAACTTTGTAATTGACAATATTCCCTTATATTCATTACGTGCTGAGAAATTTGCACCATTGTTTAGTGCATACCCAACATAGTATACATTTGCAAAAGATCTGCAGTGAGTGTCCTATTACTTTTTGAAATAATTGGTCAGGGAGAGACTACTCAGTATATGCATTTCCCACATATTCGAACAGTTCTAGCAAAAATCTAGCCATTTTCAAGCATCGTACCCATTGGAACTTTTAATCAGTTAATCAAGAACTGTAACATGCTACAATTTCGCCAAGGGCAAAAACTCACAAAGACTGTGCAGGATCCATCTCTGATTGATAGATTACCTAGAATAAATGACTCAAATTATTTTATCAGATGAACTTAAAAACAAAAATATTTTAAATAAATTGACAGATATGTAATGACTAGGATAATAAACTGAATAATCATAAATAAGTACCACATGACTACCATACTTAAACTGCAAGGTGTAACATTTAATGAATCAATTAGAAGCACGTCAAAAACACTTAATAAAGCAAAATAGTTTAAAACAATTTTATATGAGTCTTATAATAAAATTTATAAATTTTTTACCATTTATTTTCAAATCTTATTGAGAAATAATAATTTTGTTTGTAATTTAAATATTTATTACTACTAAAAACTTTTAAACATAACTCTATACATAATTACCTATATCGAAATTTTGAACCACGAGATAATAATCCTCCTCCTGTTGTAACCTGTGGAACTTCACTGGATGAGTTCATCCTAAAAATAAAATTGACTTAACATGAATTATTTCTTTGTATTCTAAATCCATATAATCTCATTTTATAACAATACTAACAAAACTAAATGTGAATACAGTGGTGCCTTGACTTACGAGTTTAATTCATTCCATGAAGGAACTCTTAACTCAAATTACTGATATGTCATTTCAATTCATTTCAGTGGGAAAAATTGATTTACCATTAATCCGTTCTGGATCCCCAAAACACCACAACTTTTTGTTCCACGTTTTTAAATAAGAAAAATTTACTTGTAAATAACAAATATTGTATAAAAACACAATAGAATGTACCACAAAAAACTGGTTTTGTGGATGTTGCAGTGTTTGCTGCATAGATAAAGAAAGAAAAGATGAAACATTCAAGAAATGAGATGGTGGCACCATACACAACATGCTAGTGAACTAATGCCTACATCACTCAATCGTTTTTTTCTATAAGCTAGCCTGTCAGACATTGGAAGAGTAATGAAAATGACAAAATTACAGCAGTTTTCCATCTTCTTGTTCTTAATCTATGGTTCACTGTGGCATTCGCTGCACCAACTAGCTGTGAGATATCTGAAGCTAGTTTGTATGTAACACGAATTTTAGCTCTCAACTCAAAGCAAAGAATTGGCTGAGAGATGGCTCATATCTCAAAAAACTCAATAAGTACAGTGGTACCTTGACTTACAAGTTTTTTAATCTAATTTTTATTATTGATGCATTTATGATTACTGCAAAATTTTAAAATTCATTACAAGAGAGAATATATAGGGTATCCCATTTTAATCAATGCATGGAATATCTTGAGAAATTTGCATCCTACAAAAACATGTTCAGACAAAATTTTTACTGTATCAAGCAGACTACAAGATGATGCTGTTTGTTTCTCCCTAGATAATACTACAACCCCCGGTCAAAAGTATGGAATAATAATATGAATTCTTGCATCACAACATTTCAAAGGCAAGTTTTAAAAAATATTTAATGTTTACTTGTTGATTTCTTATGAAAATTTTGAGAAGCTATATTTGCATAAACATGTGCTAAAATGAAATCAGTTTTATGCATTATAAAAAAGTATGATTCATTTAACTAATCAAGAGTAGCGACAAAAATATGGAATGTTAGCATAGCAGAGACAAAAGTTTAGAATATGATGGGCATGTTCCATATTAAAGTTAATTTAGTGACACTGTTATTGTGTAATATCACACTTTCAGACTGAATTTGCAGAACTTTACTCGTGCTTAATGTTTGCATTCTAAAACAATGCCAAAAACACTAGAACTGAGTGATGCAAAGTAAGAGATGATACTTTCATATTACAAGCATGGTGAAAAGCAGCAAATAATTGCAAAACATGAATAATGTACACAAAGTGCAGTGTCTAAAATTATAGCCACTGGAACTGTCTCCAATCAACATAGATGTGGACACTCCCACATAACTATGGCATGAGAAGACAAATCTTCCTCCTGTAATGATTCTATTGAGATTTCTAAGATACCAGAGAGATAAATACTGAATGGAAAGCAGCTGGTACAAATGTGTCTTTTCAGACAAAAACAACTTACAGAAGGTTAAATGAACATAGCTGAATATTAAGAAAAGCAAAGCAGAAACCATATCTGACTGAGAAGCATAAAAAACTGTCTGCAGTGGGCAAAAGCCAACCAGAATTGAGATTTGATACATTGGAAACAAGTTATGCTCACTGATGAGTTACATATTTGCCTGGGATATGGAGATAACAATGGTAGCAAAGTTTGGAGAAAACAAAATGAAAAGTTTCTATCAGAATGCCTTCTTTCAAAAACAAAATATCCAAATGGAGTTAAAGTTACAGTTTGGGGTGCCATGACTGCAGCAGAACCTGGACATTTGGAAACACTACAACACTACAGTGAATGCAGGGGTTTACTTGGAAATTTTAGACAATTTTGTGCTAAAAACAGCAGAGGAAAACTTTGGTGACTCTGATTTTATCTATTAAGACGACAATGTATTATCTTCCCACCATGTTAAAACAGTATGCCAATGATCCCTAAACAAAAACATTTCACATTTCGATTGGCCACCAAACAGCCCGGATTTAAATTCAATAGAGAATTTGTGGAATATTTTGAAAAAGATGGTTAAGAAAAAAAAAAGAAACTGGCTTTATTGTCCAAATTGAAGAGTGCTATTCAAACTAGTTTGACAAAAATATCTGCAGACTTATATGAAAATTTAGTTGCTTCAACACCAAGATGTATTAAAGCAGCAATAAATGCCAAAGGCAGTCCCACACAGTAGTAATTTACTCTATTCTATACTTATGTTTCTGTAATTACTATATTCCATATTTTTGTCTGATGTTGCTAAAGTGTTGGGTGTGCTGTTAAATTTTTTATATAATAATTGCTTTCAACTCTTTTCAGTGTGCACAAGATTGCAAATAAATTTTGTTAAAAAAGAATTAATTATTTAATGTCTGTTTTTTGAAACTAAGCTCTATTGAATGACACTGCAAACTCCATATTTTTGACTAAGGGTTGTATTATTCATAAAATGGAATCAACTTCATTTTCTTATATGGAAACGCTCCTCTTTTATTGCATATTATGATTCTATTTCAAAAACAAACAAACCTTTATTTAAAATATATTTTTTGAAAATGCACTTATCAGAAGTTACAAGCATTTGAAGTTTTATCTAGCATCCGATACATCTTCCATGCATGAATTTTTGGATAACTTGAAAT
The DNA here is from genome assembly GCF_030686945.1 of Centruroides vittatus. Classification (NCBI taxonomy): domain Eukaryota; kingdom Metazoa; phylum Arthropoda; class Arachnida; order Scorpiones; family Buthidae; genus Centruroides; species Centruroides vittatus. The sequence continues at coordinate 400,998 of NW_027122249.1, read as the reverse complement.
TATTGAAAACGAGAAGAAAAATGCTTTAAAAGATCATTAGGAAACTATTATTTTATATTTTACATATATGTTATGGACAAATGGTTAATATGGGCATTATGAATAATGACCAACAAAATTGGGCATTGTAATAAATTTCAATGATTTATCAAATTGACCAGTCATTATGAATAGTGCTATCACCTAGTCGGGCAAAGTGATAATAATAAGTTGAGCAGTGATCATACGACATATGCTAGCCAATGGGCACTCAGTTGCACGTGCGTATTGCGTTTAGTACCGAATTTGGCGGCAGTCACGACTGTTGTGCTCTCAACAGATTCCTCCCGGAGGGGAGCCGCCGGCAGGCCACCGATTGTTTAACGTCATTAGTTATTTATTCATGGTAGTTCTTGAACACACATATCAATAACTAGTATGTGTCAATATCTAGTAACATTAAACAATCGACAGCCTGCCGGTGGCTCCCCTCTGGGAAAAATCCATCAAGAGCACAAACAGTCACGACCACCACCAAGATGGTGCACATAGATAAAAATTTGCCATTTAATTAATATAGTTAATAGTACTTAGTTTTAATAGATTACATGTTCTTTTTAAAATACTTTGAAATAATTCACAAAAAATAAATATTTCTAAATGAAATAAGTGAAGGTTTTTTTAATCAAATTTTAAATTCAGTACTAAACACCATACGCACACGCAACTGAGTGCTGATTAGCTAGTGTATGTCAGATGATCATTCCTCAACTTATTATTATCACTTTGCCTGACTAGATAATAGCAGTATTCATAATGACTGGTCAATTTGATAAATTAATCAATATTTATTACACTGCCCGCCCTTTTTGGTTATTATTCATAATGACCGGGCATTATTTATAATGCCCGATTAATCACTTTGTCTATAACATATATACATACATAAACTGATAAAATTAACAAAACTTATCAATATAGAAAACACAAAGAACAAATATTAGATGTTGTGCAATGCAACAGAAAAATGTTATATGAAGTAACCTTAAAATTTAATTCAGTCACATGAAATCTGCATTATTATAACTTATATAATTACAAGAAATCTCAAATTCTAAGAGCTCCATCCTTAATTGTTTTAACCTTATTTTGCAATGCTATATTTCTGTTGTAATTTATAGTTATTCTTTATAAACAATATTTACATACATGTGACTAAACTTTAATAATAAAAAGTTTTAATACAGAATTGAACAATAGTCAAACAAAAGAAAATAAAATATTGTAATTTAAAATGAGAAACAAATCAATGGAAAATATCTTTAAAAATAGGCAGATGGCACTTAAAATCAACAGTTTAGATGCAGTGCAATGATATTCTATGATGCATAGATGATCAAACTTAAATTTTTCATAAAACATAAAATATTTTATTTTGAAATTTTAAAATTATTTTCAGTAATATATTCAACATTCCCTACATATTGCATTTCTCATTTCTATAATAAATCTGCTTTCATCCAACATTCTTTGTTGTAAATCAATGGGATTTATTGTAATTTTATTAAACATTTTCTAAGTAAATTTAATTCTATAATTGGTTTAAAACCAAACAATATGCAAATGAAATTAGTTTAACTTGTTAAATTTACATGTTTAATGACTTTCTTTTCTTAAGCATTATTAAATATGCAAAATTAAGAAACTGAATACTAAAAACACATATATATATTGCTGTAAACAAAAACACTCAACCTTTCAGATTTTTTTACAAAATAAATTAAATCACTTTCATCTTACAAAACTTGTTTTCAAACAATTAATAATATTTAATTGATGTATAAATATTTGTACTGGTGATGTAACCTTAAAATTTAATTCAGTCTGGTGTAAAAAATATTTGCACCAGTCAAAAGATAGCATTTACTTTCAATAATAATAAAAATGTTATCTATAAAATGAAAATACCGGAAGTGCTAAAAATATTTAAAATAGCATAAATTTTTTAAAATTGGTCCTTGCCACTTAGAAAGTGAGCCAATTATTGCAAGGTAATTTTATTCAAAACTGCTTTTGTTATTTAAAAGTGCAAAACTTTAAATATTAGTATTAAGTTTAAAATTATTATTTTTTAATTTTTTAAAATCTGCTTATAACTCAATTTCTCTACAAATATTATTTGCTTTAATCCAAATTACTCATTAAAGTTCTTTGAATTATAGTTACAAAATACTTTCATTATAACTACTTTTTAATTTGATTCAATGTAAAATACTAAATTAGTATAAAAAGTTATTCAGCATGAAATATTGAATTCTAAATTTATTATGTACTGTACAATTTTATTCTGAATGTAAAGATTAAATGATTAATAATGATAAGAGGATTTACGTGAAGAAATATCTTTGTTCAACAGCACATCTCCATAAATGAAGGCAAGCAGCTTGAGTTGGGCATTTAAATCCAATGAGATGTTTTTTCTGAAATTAAAATGAATAAGAATAAATGATATATTTCATATATGAAAAAATAGGGAAAGAAATAGAATAACCTTACGATACCTTTGTCCTAGAATCCTGTTAGATGGAAAAAAAATTAAAATTATTTATATTGAAATTCCAATTAAGTCTAGCTAATTTTAATTTAATCAATTGTTTCTTGTTTAATTTTCTACTTCAAAAGAAAAAAAAAATTATAATTTGAAAGCTGTGGATTTAGAATATGATACATTACATTTTTAAAAATTTCAGTTATCATTCCATTGATATTATGAAGAAACTGTTTGGTATCTTCTGGAAAAATTGCTGTGAAGCTAATATTAGTGTTTATTATTAATAATAATATGTAATACTATTGGTAATGTTTTGTCTGATACTGACTATGAGAAGCTATCTAAGATGCTACAGAAACAAAACAAACAGTAGCAAAGAAAGTTATTAAGCTGCAATTTAAAAAAATTGTAAACCTATAAATTCCCACTGATGCCTGTCTGTCAGTCTTTCCTTAATTTCAAGAATGGAATTAGATAGATGAAAGACGAGACCATATATAGAAACCTTAAGGACATAAGAGACACCGATTAATTATATAAGAACTTCTGATGCAAACCAGAAGTCACATTATTTCAATTCAGAACTTTTCTCCTAAAAGGAGTTAATAAATGACCAGGCTAGACTCTATTGTTAAAGGAAAAATATGATGTACAGATGTACAGGGGCAAGCCACTACTAATTTGAGGTGGAGAGCATATATTTCAAATTAAATAAATTAAAAATATGATTAAAAATTGCAGCCCTGCATTGTGGCAATATCACAATAAATAATTGCTCGTTTCCTTTACTTAGCTGTTTGATAAGCCATTTAATACATCACTTTTTTGTATCTAAGGATATTTAATCTGCTAGAAATAATAAAAAGCAATCTAATCATTGATGACTTGTGGCCTTAGGCTTTGAAGGACAACCTTTGGACAAACTAGAAACCATTCCAGCTTGAGAAAACAATTGTAAAAATAAAAACTGTTGGCCATGAGAATTGATGAAATAAGATTAGAGGACTTAGAAAAGAAGGATAGCTAAGACTTAACTGATGGGCAGACAATATTATTAACAATTTTACTAGCACAAATAAGAATTCTTCATGTCTACTGTTTTTGGTAGTATTGGTTTTCTCAAGCAAAAATCAAACCTGCCAGCGAAAAAGTTAAAGAATGACAATCTGCAGGAGGAGCTTGTTTGTGGGTTCCTAAGGGCTAAGTTGACAAGGAATGCCTCCAAGAGAAGAAACTCAACTTGGAAATTTTCACACACAATTTGTGATGCCATAAGTCATGCAGACTTTTAGGAATACAATGACAATCTGGTTCATGCAATGAAATTTAAGGAAAGACTTGACAATATTTAAACACCATATGCAATTATGTTAAGAGAATTACAGCAGCAGGTTCTTCCAAAAGACAATCACATCAACAAATAACTCTGTTAATATCTATGAATTTGATTCTTAAGTCAGTAAACCATATTTCTCCAATTCTAACATTCCAAACTTTGAGAACTATTGAATTCTACTCACTGTGTTGAATACCCTGGTTTGAATATATTTTTCTCAAGTAGTGTACTTGACAGGTTATAATAAAATAATGTTGTAATAAGTCTTTCTCTGCTATATATATTCAGAAGCAACATCAGACTAAAATGTTATCCATTACAATAAAATGGTTAAAAAGTGTTTAAAACATTTTACTTATACTTTTTGTTAATTTTAAAAGATTTTGCAACTGTTTAGACATTATCTGCAACTATTTGGAATGAAGCATAAATTTACATGGAATTTTGTTTCATGCAGTGCCTGCTGACACACACTCCCCATGAAAAAACAAAGATTACACTACATATAAGTTACAAATAAATTGTAAAATAAGTATTTTCTATAAATGTATATCATTTTTAATATTAAAATATTCTTATGTAGTTAAGCTAGTAAAAAATTTTCTTACTTCATTAAAAAGAAGCTGAATAATAAACATTTTTCCTTCATAATTAATTTTCTGAATATCCTGCCTGAAAAATATTTTTAAATAGCATTTAAATGTCTTTTTTGACAACTGAATAAATTCTAACTACTAACAACAATTTAAGAAATTATGTTTATTAAGATAATAAATATAGATTTATTAGTGCATATAAAACATGAAATTCAAATTGTTTATTGTTATTGAAATACTGAAAATAATTTTTTTGGTTCTTTTAAGAAAAATTACAACCAAAACATATTAAAGCTAAGAATTTAATTTATAATTCATATTGTCTAATAAGTATATACATTCAATATAACTTCTAATAAGAAAAATTAGGAGGGGGAACTTATGGTACAGAATTTTGATTTTCAACCATAAGTTAATAAAAAAATTAAACAGGAGTCTAATGCAAAAAACTGTAGTTCTACAGTTCTTTTGCATTAGACTCCTGTTTAATTCGAGAGTCGTTGAGAGTCGTTAATCTGAATCAATTGGGGACTGGGGTTGTTCAGATTAGTGATTTGTTCGGATAACCGATTATGTACAAAAAAATATATTAACCTGTCCGATGTTCAAATTTTTCTCCGTTGCATGTCGCTTCGTGTTGAATTTTCGTCAATTTTAAGCCTAACGAAAATTTTTATAATAATAATCAAGGCTATTGTATCATTAAAAATTATTTCTTTATTTTGTACAAAATAAATATTGAAAAATATAAAAACCTGAAAATTATACTTTAGAAGTAAATCTAGTATCAAAAACATTCGATTCAGCACGACACAGTCCGACAGAAAATTGTTCAGGATAACCGGCGATTCGGATTAACGACTCTCTACTGTATTTACTTCCGTTTTTGAGAATTTTTAGAAAAGATTTTCACATAGAAAAAGCATTAAATTTTTAATGCCACCTGCTGGAGATCATGTGCATAACCAGAGGTTATAGTCAGCCTTAAATATTTTCTTCAAAAATTAATGTTAAATTTATAAATTAGAATATAAAATAATTACCATTTAAAGTGATGAGTTTTTCTACTTCCTTGAAATGTCAAAATACCTGCATGATTAATACCAAGGTACAGTTGATTTCCTTTATGATCCTAATAATTTAAAAAAACAAAAAAGTTAAATGAATTAAATATACAAGATATTTAAAAGTGACTATGTTGAAATTAGAAACACTTAAAAAAACTTTTCATACTGGCATAATGGTATACACACTGTTATATGAATTCATTCAAATATTTTTCATTCAGGTTCATATAAGTGATGATAAATGTGCAAGAATGAATTTTTGTAGTAACAGCCAAGATAAATGGCATGAAAAATAATGAAATTGGAGAGAAGACTTTGAGGGAATGTATAAACAGGCACTATCAACAAAGCTATTTATGAATTAGTAAACAAATTTGTGAGGACTGGATTTGTTCTTATGAAAGAACCAAGTGTCTAAGATCTGATAAAACTATTGAATCTGTTCAAGAAGCATTTAACTAAGCTCTGAAAAGTTTCTCTCTACGTATCTGGAGATGAAATTGTTTTTATCCCTTAGGTTATGAGAAGAATTTGTATAGCAAAACCAGTCAAACAACTTTCCCCTTGGTTGATTTCAACTTGAATGGATTGAGCTGATTTTGGTGCTCTCGTGTTTAAAGAGTTAAAGAGAATCCACAATTATAGATTCAAAAAGCATCCTACAAATTTGTAATTTCACAAACAATCGTTTACAGAATTCTACATTTTGGTTAAAAAAAATAAAATAACCATTTTCTTTGTTAATTTCTGGGATAATCATTCATCATACTACTTTCAACACTCATGAAAGAACAATTCAAATGAAAAAGGAATAGAAAAAAATAACCTTATCACACACATCTTGTACAAGTAATGAGAAGATTAGCCACAGAAAACAGTAATGTGTGCCAATCTTTTCATATTCAAAGTGCAAATCTACTTAATTAAAATAATTCAGTAAAGAGGTTACTTTCCATATGTATGGAAAAGTCAAATAAATTTCTTGAGTGGGAACAAAACACCAAAAGTGAATTTGTCGCTTGGTATGAATACAGTTGTGTCCCTCTTAGTGCCAACATAGAGGAAAGAGTAAAAAAAAAAGTTAAACTTTAAACTAAGTGAAATATTATGCATATTTATGGTAAACTTTCTAAGTATTTAGTTGATTCATTTCTGTTTAGAATATGTTGTTTCATATAATAGTGGTTCATTTTTTGTACATTCTGAAATGTCATAAAAAGGTATCGTTGCAAATATAATTTGGTAATTATAATTAAAGAGGTGTCTGAAAACAACTAAGATATGAATTTTTAATTAGTTAATTGTATTTGCTAATTGTGTGAAATTTTCATTGTTTGAATGTATCAGAGATACCACACCTGAATAAATAGAAACTGAATATATTTTAATATGGATCTGGACTCTCCAAGTCTCAAAATACTGAGTTTTACTTAATTTTTCCATACCCTCATCATCTGGCTGCCTTACTGAGGGCCTAGCTGAACCCACAATAGGGCAGCTGGATAATGAGGGATAAGACCAAACTTATCCAGAGCAGACTTCCCGAGAATCCAATCTATGTACTCAGAACAGCAAGCTGACACCTTAACCAACTTAGCCATCCAGCTGTAAAGCTTCTGACTTTGCAATCACATTGAAGAATTCTTAGATAGAATAGAATGCTTGTAAAAAAGATCAGTTTCCAAATAAATAAATAAATAATAAAAAATATTTTTGCAATTTTATGAAAATTATCAACAATTACATAAAAAAATAAAACATGATTAGCCAGTAAGACTAGTTATACATTAAATGTTTTAATAAATTTAATATCATAATCTAAGCAATAATAACTACAATTCATTTCCAAAATAGGCACCTAAACATTGCTATAACTAATAACTTAAACTTAAAATTTGTGCAAAAACAATATTAATATATATTAAATGTACACAAATAGAGAAAGAATAAAAGTACTTGTTTTAACCTTAATTTTCATGTATATTTTTATTTTTATGTTGTTTATGCACAAATTTTAAGTATAATTTTTCAATTATAATACAAATGAAAAAACTGATATTTGGAATTATTTTTAACAGATTCAGTAATTTACAGTATAAACTCATATATTAAAAATATACTTACCTTTTATCAAAAAAAAAAAAAAAATACTTTTAATATATTATCTACAAAAATTTTATATTATCAAATACACTATTTATTCTTTTGCTTATCTATTTATTTATTTTTTTTAGCATAAATGAGCAATACAAATTAATATTTACTCAAAATTAAAAAAAATCCGGTTTTGGAATAATCAAACAATAATTAAATGTTTAAATTAGCCTGAATAAAAACAACACTTTAGCCTAAAAAATTAAAGAAATTTGACAGAAAACATTTCTAAAAAATTCTTACTTTTGGCTTCATTAAGAAGCAGTTTAAATTTTCTTTTTAAATAACATATTAGTATTAAAAAAAACTAACCTTAATTGGATGAGGATCCACACCGTAAGTATCCAACAGACATGCCTTTCGCAAAAAATTCATTTCAGCAACAGCTGGAACTTGACCTCTAATAAATTTTAGAAACAGAAATAAACATTAATAAATAACAACAATTTTTAAAAATACATATTGCTTATCAAATAATAGTTAAATATATATTTTTTAATTCTCAAATTGATGTTTAAAAAAAGTTACAGGACAGACAATAAACATTGTGATAAGATCATTTACATGTTGAAAATTAGACAATAGACAATAAAGTTAGGAAGGAAAAGATGTAAAAGATGAGAGAGAGAAGAAAAACAGTTAATAAAATAAAACAAAATTCCAAATAAAGATATTTTTGATAATATTTTATTACATTAAATGATAACTATAAATGAAAAGATTGAAATTAAAAGTTTCAAAAAGTTATAGTCACATTAGTCAAATGGTTTAATAAAAATTATATACATAATATAATATTGATAACAAAGATTGTATTTAGTTTATTAGCTATAAATGCTAAGAAAATTTACAATAATCAAAGACCTTATTAGGTTCTATTAGCAAAGAATTTTCTATCATCATTTTTTTTTTAATAAATTTCCTCAAAATCATAAAGATTTATCAAATACAATTTATGAATATGAAATAGAAATTATATTCAAAATTTTGGATTAAGATTGAAATATATGACAGAAGAAACAAAAGCAAAAGTCTTATGCATCCATCTTGAAATTTTTACTTCCCCCTCTTGTCCCAGTTTGTCCAAGTTCCATAAGTCTCTTCTTCAGATATCCAACAAAACACAGCCCCCCTTAAAACTTTTTATCACTTTATGAATGATAGATAGCATAAGTAGAAACAAAACATATAAAAAATTTTGAAATAAATATAATAAGATGATTAAACTGTGTGAAATTTAATGAAATAAACAGACATTCACTGAAGCTCAACCCCTTTCCCCCTTGTCTGACTTGTCTTGACTCCTTCCAGTGTGGACCTCATTTATGGACAGCCCTTAATCTCAAGTCTCTCCTTAATTTGAACTCAATAGTTGGTCCTGGCAAACACCTCTTATAATGTAACATATTTTTCCACTCCCAAAGTCAAACAAAATTTCACAAAAGTTGTCCCTCCTAAAGTCAAACTTGTTGAATTATCAGCAGGTACTATACAACCAAGTTCTGCAAATCTTTTCAGCTTCTTGCCTGGTAAATTGGCTTAATACAACATGCTAATGACAATCCATTTCAAATCAAACAGATTATGACATTAGTTTGATTATCCAGCTTATTAAAGCTACTTTATCAAACAATGTACCTTTTGTTCGTGACCAGGTTGCCAGTTTAGTGGAAATCCACCAGATCCAGTGGGAATATCAAAATAAGGGTAATAGTTATTAATAATAATAATAATAGTCAATTTTTTTTTATAAAACAACATTTTAATTAAGTTTCCCTTTGGTAAAAACAATAAAACTATTATATATATATGCAGTTAATTAATAAGAAGATGGTAAATAAATTGCAAAATACATACCGTAATTGTGTTTGATGTATTTCAATAATTTTTTCTTCAAGTCTAGGTGTCTGTTTTAAAAGTAATTTAAATTCGGAAACATAGTTTCCGACATGATATTCTGGTTCATAATCACCCAATTCAGCTGGAAATTTAATTTTAAGAATTAAATTAAATTATCTAAATTTATTTTTTAAAATTAATTTAAACTTACATTGTATAATGTATGCAGCAAGAAGTGCTGCATCTGTTTGAGAACAATATAATCGACCATGAAGCAGATCTCTTCGAAGCTGGAGAAATATTTGATACCTGGAATATTTGTATAATTTCTTGATATCTCACAGAATTCAACTACTATTTTTAACATCTCATTTCTTGTTTACACTGCATTGAATGAGGAATTCATTGCCTATCTAACAATAGTCTTTAGAATACACATTTTAGCCTTTAGAAGTGCTTTCCTGATTTAAAAAAATTGTTTGTATTACTTTTACTCTGATTTAGATTTTGAATAGGAGTTTTTTAAAGTAAAATTTCTTACTTTGATAAAATAAGTTAAGAGAAATTTGTTAAATATGAAAAAAAAAACTCTCTTGTTCTTTACATATTATTTTATTTTATTTTTTTATATCTTATCCTTTTTTTCCTACATAAAACCCACAAACTTAAGGAATTTTACAACTACTATTAATTTAAAATAATTTTAAATTAATTGTAATTGTAAATGATTAACATTTACTATTTAAATGTGTAATTCTGAAACATTGAAAGCTTTAAATTTTGCAGTATTTTATGACAAATATTTTTTATTCCATAGATTCAATAACAATTTAAAGCATTTTAAAAATGCAGAAGTTCTTAACATTTGTTCTATACATGAAATTATTATTAATTTTGTTATATACCATTACTTAAAAATTTTACAGAAATAGGTATCCGATAATACACTATCAATAATACAAGTTTTCATTTAAGTTGCTCAATAGTTACATCAGTTCAAATGGATTTTGCTGGTAACCAGCATTTAATTTAAAGTCTATTTTAATATTACATTACAATGCAGTATAAAAAAGAACTATTGTACAAGCAAAGTAACATGAAAATAGAATTGCCAAACATTGTCTACTTTGTGTCTTGAAATTAAATTGATTTAAAATCAATTAAGTGAACAATAACAACACACACTCTTCACTATAAACTTTAGACATTCTTACATCAAACCTATTAATATTCCAACATACAGTTCAACCTAATTTTAGCTATACAGTAGAGAGTCGTTTATCCGAACACCAGTTATCCGAACGCTTTCCAGTTGGACTGTGTCGTGCTGAATCAAACGTTTTTGATACTAGATTAACTTCTAAAGTATAATTTTTTTTGTTTTTATATTTTTCAATATATTTATTTTGTTTGTACAAAATAAAGAAATAATTTTTAACGATACAATAGCCATGATTATTATTATAAAAATTTTTGTTAGGCTTAAAATTGACGAAAATTGAACACAAAACGACACACAATGGAGAAAAATTTCAACATGGGATAGGTTAACATATTTTTTCATACATAATCGGTTATTCGAAAAATAAATTATCCGAACAACCCCAGTCCCCAATTGATTTGGATAAACGACTCTCTACTGTATTAATATGTGGTTGTTTTAAATTATTATTTTGTTATGTTTTGTATTAATTAAACAAAAACTTAATTTTTAAATTAAAAAATTTTGACAAATAAGTTTTTAAATTTGCAACTATAATGTGTCATTTAATTTTAAATTTTATGAATTGTTCAAACTTTGTTCTACCTCTTCTTTATATTAATCTGTGAAAATTCTATACAAAAAATGAAAACATTCATTTGTTTTCAAGTTTTTAATTTGATTTTTGATGATGTTTTGTACATATTCTATTACTTTAATAATACTGAAATGATAATTGTAAAAAGTTGTGTAACATTTTAAGATTATATGACATTTTCATAATTATTTTCTTGTTAATCATATTTAACAATCACGATTTTAAATAATGCTTATTTTTAACTTTTATTATAAAAATCTTTATAATACTGTCCTTAATATTGCAATGACTTTTTATACAGACAAATTAATAAATTAATTCTCATAAATACAAATACTTAATAATTTATTCATTTGTGTATTTATTATTTATATAGTTAAAACAGCAAACAAAAACAAAATATATTTTACATTCAATTTCAAATGAATAAATTTGAATCATTTGACATTAATAATAATAAAAAACAAATTTTTAATCTTACTATTCTATTCTCAAAAATATAAAAAATTTCATTCAGGAAAATATAAATTTTATTAGATATTATTTTTAGTTTCAATTCTAATATTTATTTGTCAAAAGAAAAAAAAAATACCTTGTAATTTCTTCTCTTAAACGATATGGATCTGCAGGATAAAATTTTGCTCTAAAGCAAAATATAATTGGATTCATGCCTAAATAATTAATAAAGAAGTATTTATTAATAAAAGTAATATTTTATATATATATACATACATGTGCACATAATATAACAATGTAATATAAATGATTAATTTCATTACTGAACTTTATTAAGCAAGTTTGCATCTTTAAGATAAAATATAATTTATACAAAGTATTAATTATAAATTTAAATATCTTTGTTTTTACACATATTACATTAATAACTAGGACACATTAGTATTGTTTAGATTTTTTATTGTTTCTAAAGTAATTTATCATCATTCTATACACATTTTGAGTTTGCATTGTGTTCAATAGACCATATTATTTTTCTGTTATTTTAACCAAATCATAACCACTCGGGGATAAATCAGACAAACCACAGGGAGGGTAAAGTTTGCCCAAGTTTACAAAAGTCTGAATTAGTGAAATGTTTTTTCTAATGATGTGGAAAATAAGAATGTGGCTATATAGTACAGCAATTTATTACGATAAACTATGTACAGAAGTTTTACTGAGCTTTAGTAGGCTATACTGCTGAATGCATTATCACACGAAATGAATTTAGAAAATTTTATGACAATACAGTGTATGGCAATGTATAGTCTTTAGTAACTTACTGATATACTACAGTAACTATATAACTACATATAACTACAGTAATATAATTCACAGTATCACAAAGCCTTTCAGATATCAAAAACACGTGTTAATTATAATTTCAATATAATTATATATATATATATATATATATATATGAATGAGTAATTGTAAACAAGTCCATAAATCCAATTTTTGATTAAAGCCAGATGATCTGCCAAATTATCAAGCCATAATAAAGCTAAGTTAATAATTAGATACAAAGTAATACCTCCTACCACCAGACAAATTACTTCGCATCTAATTATTAACATAGCCTTATTATAGCCTGATAATTCAGCAGATTGTCTGGCTTTAATTACTCATTAATTATAATTTTTTTATTGTCGAGAAACTTTAAATTAGTCTACAGTTTTTTAAAAATTTGTCTGTTATGTAAAATCCAAATTGACAAGAGTTTACTATATTTGACCTGTGCCTTTGTTCTCTCACTTCATGTGAGTTTCTTTGTTCTTGATGGTGGTTCAATTACATCACATTGATGAGTACCATTCTCAAACTTTCTTGAAGAAAGAACAAAGAAAATTGTAAGAGAAATTAGAGAAAAAAAATTACCTACAAAACATGCATAAAAGTAGAAAAATGAACCACCAAATAAGAGCATTGGTCTTTTCTTCTTGTGCATATGTTGAGTGATTCCAGACTTATGATGTCTAAGAAAAGGTGTAGGAGAAGAAGAAATATTTGACAAGACAGAGAGGACTTTCATATATGGTCAGAAAAAAAATTTCAAGAAGGAACTCTGGCAGTTCAAGTGCTAAAAATATAAACTTGGTCATTAATATATGTGAACTCATGAATATCAGATATTTGGTTACAAGTGCAGATAACTGTTCAGACTGTAAATTTGACTGTATTACTGGTTAGCGATTTTTTATCAACTGGTAAAATTGTTCATTCACAGATACTACGACCCTTCGCAATTGTAACACTATTTGATTAATAAACTTTGTTTCCCTGAAATTTTTGTCATATTACTGACTACCTATTTACATTATTATGCAGTTTAAGGTTATTGTAACATTCTTGTTCCCATTCTTCCCAGATTATTGTCTGTGTATCACAGCATGCTAATTTTCATAAAAAATCACAATAGTGATGACATTTTATTACATTGTTTGAAACTAGTTTATGTACAGACTTGTTTCAATCCTGTAGAAAAATTAGTTCTAAACAAAATGTATTAATTCTTCTGGTTCTTATTTCCATAGAATGTTTGTTTTTCTACATTTTAAAAATAAAAAACAATCTATTTAATTTTTTCATATAAATTAGCAGGAGCATTAAAAACTTTCAAAAATGAAAGTCTAAAATTTTAAATATAAAATCTTTATTGCTTTCAGTATAATTAACTTATCAAAATACCAGATAACTACATACTTGAAAATCAAATTATAATTTAATGTATTCTTATGTGTTATTTAGGGAATTATAAATTTATAATTCCAGAAATAAATTTCAGAATCTTAATTTAGATTTTTAAAAAGTTTATTCAATTAACATATTTAAAGTGCTGAAATAAAAATAACTGATAAAGTGTGTTTAAATAAAATAATTATTATATTATGCAATAAGACAGGAAATGCTTGGAAGAATCTATACCAATGAGATTTTGCATTTTTAATCTTAAAATAAACAAAAGTTATGTAAAATTATTTCATTTAGCTGTTGTCACAAAATCTCTGCAAACTGGAAACTTGCTTAAATGGGAAACAAGTCTCACAATGAAAATTTGCTACATAAAATACTATTATAAGTCAAATGAGAAACAGAAGATTTTTTAAGTTAGCAATTGCATAACACAACACAAATAAAGAGGAATTTTTTGGTATGACATCAACTAAAATATAATAATAATAATAATAATGAATATTTAAAAAAACTATGTACTATTTATGGAGGAAAAAGTCATTTGTATTAAAAATAAATAACATGACATGGTTATCAAACAATTACTATACAATTTCAACTGTTTCAATATTAGCTAGAGAAAAAGAAGAAATTGGCATCATCTGAAAAAATTCTTAGAACCAGCCAATGTTTAATACTATATTATATAGAAAAAATAAAAAAATTAATTTCTAAGAGTAATTATTCCTGTAGACAATTTAAGAGTAATTTTTAAATTGAGAGTTCAATTTTACTCTTGAAAACTGTTAATGAATTAAGTCTTGCCAATCTATGCTATGTCAGACAAAGTATAATTAAAACAATGGAGTTTTTACTGTATAGATTTTTCCCCTATATGTGCACACATTTCGATATTGTTCAATGTCTCTGAAACATAAAACATTTATATTAGAGAAAAATATAAATTGGAGAATGTTTATGTTAAAGGAGAAGCAGTTCTAAATAAAAGTTGTAATGTTTTTCAAACTTTTATCCAGTAATAAAGAATATAATTCTAAAAAGAAAACCTGCGAAATAGAAAGTTTTGGCCAGTATCATTGTGATTGATTTTAGACATACTTCATTGTATTTAAAATGATATATTTATTATTATAAATAATTTAGTTAAGAAGTAATATTTTTGATTGTATTTTCATAAAATAAAAACATAATTAATGATTTGGCAACTAATATATAGACTAAAGTAATTTATATAAATTTGCACATCTAATAATTAATTATGAAGAAAAAACCTAGTTACAACAGTATTCAAAGTATTCAATGTAAAGTATATTTCTGAATGTATATATAGTAAGTAATTAATATATCATTCCAATACTTGTTGTGAAGGTTCAATAATCTAGCCTTACAATCTCTCAATATTTTAATTTTAATAAAATGCATCAATACTACACAATTGAAAAGTTCTATGTAATAAGGTACTTAAGTGCACTTAGATACCTTTTTCACTTAAGTATTTTATTATGCATTTCAAATAAGGTTTATGGATATGGATAGTCCCCTTGCTATAATAAGCACTTTACTTATAAATAAATAACGACTAACCCGTTACAACGCTATACATCCACAAGAGCCGAATTATCAGGCTAGAGTTGGCTATAATAAATAAATACTTAATAAGACAATTTGGCACTAGAGCTTGGCGTTAGGCGCCATCTCTTACTAAACTTAATAATTATAATTAAATTAAATAAATAATTTTAATAATTTGGAACTGAAGGAAAAGAAATCGGCCCGAAGCGGGACTCGAACCAGCAACTTCTGCTATCCGTGCAGACACGTTACCAGTTACGCTACCCGGACCTTCAGTCCGATCGCCTCCTCCAGTATATATAAGCTAACACGATGACCATCGACGGTCATTACAATGCCGGCTGGGGACACATCAAGTGCCCATGTCCTCCCAAGGCACTCAACCGGCCATCGCAACCCCGGCAAGGCATATAAATATAAATAAATAACGACTAACCCGTTACAACGCTACACATCCACAAGAGCCGAATTATCGGGCTAGAGTTGGCTATAATAAATAAATACTTAATGACAATTTGGCACTAGAGCTTGGCGTTAGGCGCCATCTCTTACTAAACTTAATAATTATAATTAAATTAAATAAATAAATAAATAATAAATTTACACAAGCACTTTACTTGTGTAAATTTAACATGTACATTTTATTAAATTCATAATATGAAAAAAAATTTTTTTAAAAACTCTTGAAAACATCAGATTAAATTTTGAAATTAATTCAATAATTATAGCACTTGAATAATAAACATATCAATTTGTGCTCTTCTGAAGATGTTATATAGAAAAGTTTCTTAAAGCAAATTTACCCATGATTTTGTGTTACACTTT
The DNA here is from genome assembly GCF_030686945.1 of Centruroides vittatus. Lineage (NCBI taxonomy): Eukaryota > Metazoa > Arthropoda > Arachnida > Scorpiones > Buthidae > Centruroides > Centruroides vittatus. Next base: position 384,589 of record NW_027122249.1, on the reverse strand, counting down.
CTTATACTTAGTTAAAGTTTCATAATATTTCTTATAATTTATGCTTATATTCAAGTTTACAGAAAATTTGAATCTCAATGATTCTTTTATCATTTATACTAAATCATATGAAAATACATGTAGATATTTGTATTTACTGCATTAGTAAATTTTAATAAAGACATGGTTTAGAAAAGGAAAATGAGGTTTATAAACATTAACATATCTGTTATTTATATTTTCTTTTTTCGGATATATAGAACATGACTATGAATATAAAATGAAATCTTACCTTTAATTTGCTTCATAATAGAGCGTGTAGGATCCAACCAATGCTGTAATGATAATGTGTTATTGTTAATGAAAAGTTTTATAAATATTGATAACAAAATTATATGTATATGTACTGTATATACAAATATCATATTACTTCATAGATTACAGACCAATAATGATAGCAGTTTTAAGTTCCTCAACTTGGAACTGGTATCAATCTGTTGCTCTCATCATAAGCTTTAATTTGATGTATAGTTTGGTTGTTCTCCAGGGTGACTGGAAATTGCCCCAAACTTGACATTGTTCTTTAGATATATTCTTAAAAAATAGTAATTATTAAATTGATATTCAAATTGTTGATGTAGCCATGTTTAAAACTCAAATAAAAACAATGTATTTATTGCTCTAGCATTATAAATCGTGTTGCAAAGGATTTCTTTAGGAGAGGAATATTAATCCATGCCAATGATAGTCTGACAAGGCAAGTGTTGGCACTTGCCTTGTCAGACAATCAGTGCATATATATATGTATATGTATATGTATATGTATATATATATACACACATACACACACACAAACATCATTTCTAAACACAAATTAGTTTCTAATCATTAACTTAGTCATATAATAGCCCAATAATTTGGCAGATTGTGTTTATGTGTTTAAATCGTCTATCTTTACTTTGTCGACGCCATAAATGCATTTCAGGAACTTTCTCTAAACTCTGTTATATCAATTATCCAAACAAAAACATCTGAGATGTAAAAATATTATGCCAAGTAAAAATTTATGACAATTTAGATGGCACTCAAAATTTTTCTTAGCAGTTTTTCTTTGGTAAAAATAAACTTGGTACTTGGAGGTGAAATGTAAACAATAATACACTCAAACCTGTTTTTGTGCGATCTTTTTTTGTGCGATTTTTTATACGTGCAATATGTTTTGTGCAATTATTTTTGTGCAGTATACCAATTTGATTGAAATTCATATACCACACACAAAAAATCACACAAAACAAATCGCACAAAAACAGGTTTGAGTGTACAGGTAAAAACCTTGTGGGTACTGCTTCCAAGTGACAAACTTATCTTTATCAAAGGAAAACTGCTAAGAAAAATTTTAACCATTGTCTAAATTGTCATAAATTTTTACTTGGTGTAATTTTTTTACATCTCAGATGTTTTTTCTGGATATCAATTGTTTTTGTTTAATAATTGTATTATTACAATGACGTGCAATTCAGTTAACGCTTGGAAACTTAACACACCACTGACTAAACGCACTGCCAATTGAACACTTTCAATATTCATTTTGGTTGACTCCCATCCGAACGCATCGTTGACCAACACACTGCCAACTGAATGTGCCACCAACCAATGCTTTTGATACTTCGCTTAGAAAAATCATTATAAAAAGTTTTAAATGGCATAAATTTGAGTTTTTGTAACTCTGAGTAACATTTTGAATAAAATTCATTTGCAATTTTATCTTTATAAGCATAAAATTAAGCCATAAACCTAAATTAGCTCTAAGGGAAAACACCCATGAACTTTGACCTATTGACCTGGAAGTTTTGCCAGCACCTCACCGATAACAAGAAAGGCTTAAGTTTAAAATTTGAGCTTTCTAGACCCAGCAGTTTTTTCTCTATGAGTGTCTTCAGTACCAGATGAAGAAGGAGAAGAAAATACAGCTTTTTTGGTGATTTTTGCTCTTTTCAATTGCTTATATTTCAGCAACTGAATTACAGAAAATCTTGAAACTTTGCACAGTATCTAAGAAAACAATTTTCTTTTGAATGACATATTTGGAATTACTTCAAGTATTTTGGGGCAGAGAAATCAACTCCCAAAAATTGGAAACTTTGATTTCTGTATATGTAGTCAATCAGTGATTTTTCTACTTGGTGGGTATGACAGTGACTCATGATAAAACTAATGATAAATAGAAAAAAAATATGTCTCAGAGACCATATTGAAGAGGAAAAGAAAGTTTCCAAAAACATGTCTATCATTGATCATATAAAAGATGGTCTGACAAGGAAAGCATTGGTATGGATTAAGCTTTCTTCCTAAGAAATAATTTGTAACATTGAAATTACAATGCAATTTCAAAGTATGATTATTAAGCATGTAAAATTTTAAAAAGTCCTCCATTTTCTTCCAAGTCTTCTTATATACATATTTCAGAAGATAAACACTAATTTTTTTGTTTGTTGTACTATTATAAAACTTTTTCAAGATCATGAATGTATACTATAGATTTTCTATTTTATTATTTTAAACAATAATTTACTTACACGTTGCTTGTGTGAATCAACATAACGCAATCCAAAATAATCTTTCTCAACAAGATTAAGGGCATTACATACATAGTCCAAAAGGTATTGTCCTTTGTGCTCATTCTATAAAAAAAAATTATTATTATTTTCCATGATTTATACAGACTTTTGTATTTACTTTTTTTTAATCTTGAAATAAAATTATTTTAAAAGAACCTAAAATATATCACATACGCAAACATTATGAATCAAGTTTTACCATTTAAGAGTCCATTAATAATTAAATTACAAGATGTTTCAAAAATAGCTTTACAACTTGAGGGCAAGATATTGGTGAACTGACAAAAGAAACCTATAATTTTAGAACATTGATATGTAATCAAATACTTCAAATTTTATGTCTGTTGGTTTTTGTGATCAATGTTACTTCTATTTGTTACATGGCAGACATCCCATCTGTAGTCAACTTCTTCCTAAATGCAGTGTAGCACCCCTAGTATCACTTGTGTAACTGCAGTGGTAATTTGAGTTTGGAGTTTGGCTGCATTTGCAGATTAGAGTGACATGTACACTCAATCTTTAACAAATCCCCACATGGAAAAATCTAAAGGTGTTAGGATCCAGAGAATGAGGTGGCATGCTACTAATTCACCCTGACCAATCTACTGTCATGGGAATTGGTTGATCACATTGTGGTGAAATTTTTTGGTGCAAATATTTACATAAATGAAAATTGATGCATATGGCTAAATTTGTGTATTTAAAAATATTATGCACATCCTTTGAATCAATTTTTAATCTATAAAGTTGTAAAGACTATTTTGAAACACCCTGTATTATATTATTAATTAATTATTAAAATATTTTATTAAAAAATAAATGTAATCTACAGGACCAGTGCTGAAAACTGCTTAGAAATAGCAGAAGCAGAACAAGCAATTTTACATCTACTGAAAGCATCTTCAGGTATAAACTATTTCAAGCAGAAATAAAATTGCTTGTTTTACTTATATATTACATTTTTGATGAGACTATGTCTTGTCTCTAAAACTGCGCTGCCGTCAACGGCTGCAAACCTTAGAGGAATGAAGAAGTACATGTCAGGAGTTGCAATTGGGCACAGAGTATTTGGTGTCCAAATCAGGCACACATAAAATAAACCAGACTTGTAGGTAATCAGGGGACTGAGAACCAGGTCAAAAGAAAATATGAAATGCTGAGACTGTTTCTACAAGCAGGTGCGAGTGCCAGATTTGCGCATACGTTGTTGCTTGCACTCTCCATTCTCCTCTTACTTGTTATTTATTCAATTTTCAATATTGATTGTACATATTTAGTCTAGTTTTATCAAAATACAGCATAAATGTTTCATTCTATACATTTATTATATATTTTTGTTTATATAAATAAATAAATTGAATAAAGTCATTATAAACAAAATATTAGGCTTTTGCTGTTATGAAATTAGCATAAAATTTTTACACTCTTAAAAATTTTAATAGAACAAAATATAAATCTATCTTTAAACATAAAATTTTTTTATAATTTTCAAAAGTTACAGTTAAAAATAATATAGTTAATAAATCTCTACCTTGCCTGTTGTAAAATACAGATATAATAAACTATTTTAAATATAAACAGAAATAACAGAAGAATCATAAATATCCTTACTTCAATAGAAGAAATGAACTCAATTGAATCCATAGTATTATAATGTCTTGTTTACTCAAAAGACTATACTATAATATCCAGTTCTAAATATACTTTGTACACATGTCACCAAAATATTATCTTCTAAGCAGATAATCTGCATAATTCTTGTAAAAGCTGAAAATTTTTTGAAGTTTAGACAAAAAAATCAAATGTCAAAACATTATGTTTTTATTAAAATTTTTCTATGATGCTCTTCAGAAGACTTTTCCAATATAGTTATTACATACTTCAAATATAGTTTCTCAACAATGGATATGCAAAAGGATATGTAAACTTGTGAGAAGATACATATTTGAAGAAAATATCCAAATACTTAGAAATATGAAAAATTTATATAGATAATAGCTAAACAAGAAAAATCTTTTACATTTTCTAAATTACATAATTTGAAAGCCAAACAACAAAATTTACTATACAGGTTAGAAAAAATACTTTACTTATTTAGCTATTGTAGTATTAATTATTTGCTTTCTAAAACAAACAAGACTCTCAAAACATTCTTAGTTTACATTATGAGAGCTTTAATACTCTAATTTTAAAAAATTTAGGTCAAATGTATTCACTATCTATATATATAATCGAGACGAGTTGATAATAATAATAATGATAATGATAATAATAATAATAATAATCAGTGCAGAGCCAAAACGGTAAGGAGTTGAAAGCTGAAATTTGGTACACAGTTAGGGTATGTCACGAGGACACACACTAAGAAAGGATTTTTTGAAATTCCTCCCCACGGGGGAGAAGAACTGGATTAAGGTTTAACACTTCCATCAACAATGGAAGTGTCAAGTAACAATGGAAGTGTTACATAACAATGGAATTGTTAAGAGAAAGCGACATGAAAGATGCAGTTTTTTTGTTTTTGTGGGAAATCAAACATATTTTTAGACCCATCTAAAAATTCTCTAATTAGTCTGGAAACAAAGGGACCCAATTCTTGCATTCTGTAAAAATGGGTAAGGTAATATTCTTAATCTTCGGTATCATTATTTTTGTCCAAGCAATGCCGGGCCCACCCGCTAGTACATTAAATAATTCTGCTTATTATAGTTCTGTAAAATTAGTTTGTCTAAGACAAAGAAAAGTATGAAATAAAAGTCATTACTGATTCACTAGCAAATCTCTGTTGAAATTCAATGAAAAATCATGAAAACCAAAATATAACATGTGTATAATGTCTTTACTTCCCTGCATCTTCCTTCCTATGTATACTTCTGTGAGAACCTGTGCTAACATTTTTTGACAATTTAGGTGATTTTAATTATTTAATATTTGTTTAAGGAAAAAAAAATCATTTAAGCTTGAGATGGCAAATATAACCAAGGAAGTTCATAAAATTCTCTCTTTGGTAACATTTTCTTTGTAAATGATACATCTACTTATTCGAGAAAATTTAACCAAAAATTGGACTTTTACACTATCCCCACCAACAATCATAGATCCAGCTGCTACTTAGAAAACATTGGTGCTACAATGTGTCCTTTAAACACCTGCCTCATGGAACATCAGACTTCCATCACAAAAGGATTGACCAACACTGCATTGGCCCCAACACTGAGGTGGAATTTGACAAGGCATGCCTCTTACATAGCTCTTCCAGGCAACCCTTTCTCAAACCTCTTGAGAATGTGGAAATATATAAGGTCACCCAAAATAATACTGCTATTAATTTTTGTGATGTTGACTCCTTCCCCACAGCATGGAAGACTTTCTTTGAACTATAAATCTTACTATCCTCCCCCTCCCCTTTCTCTCGTCTTACGTCACCTCCCCTCCCAATGTATGGCAATCCCTCGTTGTTTCAGCAGCTGGGGATTAGTTTGCCTGATGATGCCTGTTTAACATAGGCAAAAATGTTTTCACATATTATAAAAATTGCTGGATTTTTAGAATTTTTAATTCAGGTATAACCAGTTTTGAGTGGTAGTATTATGCATTATACATTGCATTAAATATATATAGTATCCATTAGTATATTTTAATTATTATTTTTGTCTTAATAAATTCCTAAATAGCTTACTATCACTAAAATAGTTTGTATGGACTTAATTCATTTAGAATTAAACTTTCCATATGTTGAATACTGTATATCTCGGCGGATAAGACGATAGTTGAATCATAAAAAAAAGGCCCCGAAAATCCGGGGTCGTTTTATAGGACAGATACAAAAGAATTAGATTGAGATTTATATAAATTAAAACAATTATAAAAAAACGGACAAACCATAATTATTTACTAGTAGAGAGTAGAGTATGTCACAAAATAGAATAGCCCATATGATGTTTTTGTGAATAGTCAAGGTCATTCATTACTTGAATTCCCGAATCAGTGTGAATGTTTGCAACAATCGCAAGGCAGTGCCGCCAGATGCAAGAAAATAAAATTTGATGTTCTTTCAAAAAATTACAAATAGGACATAATTGCATATACGCTATACACTGTTATTATCCAGATGATGATCGCTGATCTAAACGAAATTCCTAGGCCATTGATAGTTTGGGGGTCATCTTATAGGACAGATACAGTAGTGAACCGAAAATCAGAATCAATTGGAGACTGGGGTTGTTCAGATTAGGGATTTGTTCCGATTACGGTTTATGTACGAAAAAATATATTAACCTGTCCGATGTTCAAATTTTTCTCCGTTGCGTGCACTTCGCGTTGAATTTTCTCCGTTGCGTGTCGCTTCATGTTGAATTTTCATCAATTTTAAGCCTAACGAAAATTTTTATAATAATAATCGAGGCTATTGTATCATTAAAAATTATTTTTGCATTTTGTACAAACAAAATAAATATATTGAAGAATATAAAACATGAAAATTATACTTTAGAAGTAAATTTAGTATCAAAAACGTTTGATTCAGCACGACACAGTCCGACTGAAAATCGTGCCGATTACCGGCGATTCCAATTACCGATTTACAAGTCTCTACTGTATATGCTAAAACTATAAAACTCCAACGAAAATTTATGCCTCGTCTTATCTGAAGGTCGTCTTATCCGCCGAGATATACGGTAGTTCAATGGGCTGCAATATGAAAAAATTGTAGACCTATAAATTCCCACTGTTGTCTGTTAATCTGTCTTTCCTTAATCTCAAGAATAAAGTTACATAGATGAAATCCAAGACCAGTTATGGTAACCTTAGAAGCTGGAGGCCCCAATTAACTATATACGAATGTCAGATGCAAACTGGAAGTCACGTTATTTCAATTCAAAAGAATATTAGTATTGATTGAAAACTTTCTAAGATAAAGATCACTGGAATGTCATTGCCATTCTAATGCTCTTTAGCTTTGGATGACTACATAATATAATACCTGTAAGACACCATATCTTGGAAACTATCAATAATAAATATAAAGATATACAAGATGTCTACAATTTATTGACAGAATTAACATTTAATAAAACAAACTTTAATAGATATGGGAAACAGTTTTTTGTAGCAAATATAGTAACTCAATAAGTTTATCACAAAGCAATAGGTACTCAAATTTAGCAAGCTTTGACATAGGCATCTTTAGTAAAACATAATTCAATCCAATCTGGCTTTTTGCAAAATGTTTGCAACATAGGAAACAAACAGTGATTTTATTCTCCTAATGTTATGTTTCACTATCAACTATCCAGTGTTTCTAGTATTCCAGACTAACTGCAACATCAGTAACCTTCTTTGTGTGTACTTGTCTTCTTTATGTATCTTCACAAAAGAATCCAGAACTTCTTGACCATATTCAAGAGAAATTGATCATCCACTTGAATATATGGCATGGGTTTACATAAGCAAATTTAGTATGGGCCCACACTTTTTTAAAAAGTGATATTAAATTTATCTATTTATTAAGTGCTGAAACAACCTTCATATTTTTCCCACACAGGAAATATAAATAAATACATACCATAACTTGTTACAATATAACATAAACACAAGCATATCTAGATGTATGTGCTTGTATTTCTGAATTACATTTTAAACTTTGATTTTTAGCAGTGAAAAAATTCATGAGTCTGGCCTACTCAGAGCCTGAAGTCCCTGTATAGTCAAGTATGTTGACTACTAATTTCATACACTGGTGTTTTTCATTGTACTTAATTTCCTATATCAGTGGTTTCTCAAGTGAACACTAATGCCCCCTGGGGGCAGTGAGCAAACCTAGGGATACAAAAACAATCAAGGAGGCATCAGGGTTCTGAATAAATGGTGACCATAGGTGATGGTTGGGGTCACTGACAACCTTTCCCTTTTCCTCATTAAAACCACAAAGAAACATTGTGTTTAACAATTTCCAGATATGGAGAACACTGTATAGTAAGGACACAATGTGAGGTTTGTAGAAAATTTTTCTAAGAATATTACCAATGTTTCTCACACAAGAGAAAATGGATTGGCAGTGTTAGGTGTAAGTTTATGGAACCAAGAAGGTGGCTCAGAAAAGTTTGGAAATCATTGTCCTATATAATTTACAGTTTGTAAACATTAAGCTTCAATATCTCATGGATCACCTAATGCATTATTGAGTAAAGCATTTACAATTCCAGGCTATCATGGCAGATAAATCACCTCAGATTTTTTTGAAACATTGCCCTTGACAAGCAATGATTGTCAAGGGCATTGTTGCTAGTAATAAAGTAAAATTTTTTGAACTACTATATTTCATGCAAAAAAAAAAATCTTGTGATATTCATCCCATATATCTTGTGAACTGTAGACATCTTGTATATATCTTTGTTACCTTTGAAAATAGCTATTTAGTAGTTATGCTGAAAAAAAATTCTTTGGATAAAAAATCTTATGTTTGAGTTTTGAATAATGATTTTAGTAATTTCTTTCTAAATTAAATGTGTTCTAGTTTCTCAAAGAATAAACAGATAATTTTTAAAAGATTTAATTGTGAATAATAATAATATAATTTACCAAATATTGACTAAAAGTTTGAAAAAAATGTTTTCATTTTTGTTTTTTGTATTTTTTAACAAGGAAAAGTTATATTCTTTTTTAACAGGAAAAAGTTTAAATTTAATATGTAAATTATGAGTTGTGTAATTATAATAAATTAGCTAAAAATTTTTAAATGTTCAAATCATCATCATTCATTATAGATGTATAGATTATAGATAATTAGAGTTAAAAAATATTGTTTAATCTAAAAGTTATTTATCATCATAAATGCTAGAAGTCTTTGACCTCTTTATAATGTAACAAATGCAAGACTCATTAACATTTAAATTTTAAATTAATTCCAGTACCTTAGCAATTCTGTAAGTTTTCTATAAATCTCAGGTCTAAATGGCATTGTAATAACATTCACTCAAATTTTTAATTAAATCTCCTACATTTAACCATATTAATTCTATATGATATATTTAATAAGTACATACAGAGAAAAATTTTTTCTTTTAAACTTAATATATTTGTATCATCCTCATTATAATATAGATAATTTTATTCAAATACTAAACAGCATTACCAAGATATTTTTGAATCTATCAAACTCAAATTTGCTTAATCTTTATAATAATCAGATAATATCTAACAAAATTTCATATTTCTATCAAGCATAAAACAATGCAATTTTTAACACATTAAATAATTTTAATTTTATTCTCAAACTACAAAAAAAAAAAAAATAATATCTGCTTTTCATTTTGAATCAAATTTTTGTCTTTCTCCTTGTTATTCTAAAAATGACAAAAATCTTAATATATTGATTTCTTAAACTAAAGATGCTTTGTTGATTTTAAATATAAGTATGGTGGTTGTTTATTATTGATAATAAAACAACTTAAGTTCCAAAAATAATTATTATAACTAAATTTTTTTTAAAATTATATAACGTTAATCTATACTAAGAAAAGAATTTCCTGGTACACAAATTTAAAGTTGTAAACAATAATTTTAAATAAGTTTTCCTTGCATTCTGTTTAATTTTTATAAAAATAGTAAAATAAATTTCAGTTCGATATGAAAGAGTACAACTTTCTATAGTAAATACTTGTACAGTACATATAATTCTCACTCCTAAACCTTTAAGTTTCCGGTAAGATACAAATTCAGCTAAATAAACGAACGTTTTCGATTCTCTACCGAAATCTGCTTCAGGTTCATAATTGTTCTAATTATGGAATACCATGAAGCGTTCCATAATTAGAACAATTATGAACCTGAAGCAGATCTTGGTAGAGAATCGAAAACATTCGTTTATTTAGCTGAATTCATATCTTACCGGAAACTTAAAGGTTTAGGAGTGAGAATGAAAGAGTAGCAAAAAAATTTCGAATTGGTTAACTTTACTTTTCTTTTTAAAAATTTTAAAGTTAGATTGCAACTCTTTTTAAATAAATTTTAATAAGTATAATTAACAGTTAATTAATTTATATTGTTAGGAGTATATCTTGAAATTCAAATATTACTATTTATAAATGATCTTAATTAAATAAAAAGAAATTAACCAAATCATATTCCTTTATATTTTTTTTTTTTGCATATTTATTTACAATTTTATCTGCATGAGTAAAATAATTTTTCAGTTTATTTCTAATAACTTTGTTATTATTTTTTAAATAGATAACATTAATAATAATATTAATTTTATACAATAAATTAATAAACAATTTTCATGATAATTTACATACATCTTTTAGATTTAGAACTTAATTACTCTTTAAAATAATTATTAAATTCATTTTTAAAAATTTCAATAGGTTCAAAATAATCAAAAACATAACCCAAATCATAAAAAAAATAAATAAATATGAGTTTAGATTTTAGTTTGAAGAGTATAGTCAACAAATATGCAATCAGAAATTTGATGAATGTTAACATTTGCATTATTTTGCATTTCTAATTATTTATGAAAAAAGTATGATAATATAATTATACACTAATATGAATTTAACTATTTACAAAAAAATTTATTGACACAGTTTAGCATTTTTAAATAATTTATTATTGACGATAAAGGATACCATATATTCAATAAATATATGGTATTTGATACCTGGTTCCACTGTATTCCTTTATCGTAGAAGAGATTATAGAATATAGAAAAAATTTTAAAATTTCAGATTTTGTTGTAAAGTAAATATTGATATTATAATTTATATTAAACTGTGTTCAATTAATAATTTTAATGTATTAAAAAGTTTTTAAAAAACATTTTTATTGGTCATGTTTTCTGAGGTTGGAGCAGAAAATAATACAAGGCATATCCACCATATACATCACTAAATGCATACACACACAATGATTATCTGCATTTGGAATACGGAGGGTTGTGGGAATGAAGACATTGTTAAAACATCATTACAATGTATTGTCGTTGGACTTAGGTGTCCTAAGGCTCAGCCTTCTGTCTTAATTATAAGTGGATGAAATTTGAGTTCAAGACTTGAAGATATGATACAAAGCAAGTTAAATAAAAGCATTTTAAAATGGAGTTATAATTTTGTATTAAGAATTAGCAGTGTAATAAATTATATTTATAGAAATATGCTCAATCTATTAAAAAAGTTTAGGACAGTTATGAGCAACATGTGGCCCTTGAGGTGTAATTTGTAGTTGTAGACTTTGTCAATATAATTTTATTTCTTGTTTTCTGCCTCGTGACATTATGCAACCCATTTCAGCTGATATTCATGAAAATCTTTCAAGCTAAACTTGAGCAGTGAAAAAATGTGAATAAATTATATATTGTTAGTTTGTATATCATTAGCAGCGCCGGATAAAGGGGCGGGAAAGCTAAGCGACTGCCTGGGGTGCCAAATTTTGAGGGGCACCGATATAAAAATAAAATATTTTTTTACATTCATTATTTTTTTAGATTTTAGAAATTAAAATTGATCATTTTTCATGAGACATCGATTTTTTTAGCAAGCAATAAATTGTTTTTTCTTTAATAATACCAAATAAAGGTCACACCGCTAATTATTTTATTATTGTCAACAGATATAAATAATAATCAAATTATTCAAAGAAAACTATTTGTATAGTCAGAATTCATAACTCAAAAAAAAGATTAATAGACAAAAACAAAAATTTACTAATTAAAATAATGAAACCTAAGAATTTTTATGGCTTTTATCACACAACATTGATGCAGACAAATGCTTTTTAATCTCTAAAAAGTTTATTTTTATTTATTTTGAAAAGATAATTTGTAATCAGTATCACGTATCACAACAATCTACTCAAAAAATGGACGAGATCAAATTTATAAATTACAAATATCAACAAAATTATGAATAGTCAAAGTGATACTGGCGCCTGTTATACGCCTTAATGGTTAAATAACTTTGTCTTTCTGTAAACTTTGCATTAACAACACTTGCCGTGCTTTAAATAAATAACTTTTTTACACAGTTCTTTATTGTGTAATTTTGATTTTTTGCTTTTTTTACTTTTTTTTAATTTGCAGTAAATTTGTATATTCTTGTATGAAAGGGCAGCAAATTTTGTTTTGCCCGGGGCACTCAAAACCCTAGAATCGGCCCTGATCATTAGTACATATTATTTTAGTACTTAGTGTATTGGAGGCTATCAATATTGGTATTCAGCAGTTTCAAAAGGCTGCAGCTCTAAGAAAAATGCAAGTGGCCCACTGGACATCAATAAAGTTTGCTTGCAGCTCAAAAAAGTTGATCATCACTGGTTTAGTATAATCATATAAAATTATTTCTTCAAGATATTTATTTTTTTAAATTTTAATCATTTCAAATTTTATATTGTTAATGACTAATTCAGCAAAATTGTAGCTGTTTACTTTACATAAAATTATTTAACGTTTAGTTTTAAATATGCCATGCACTTTAACCATGAGCTAATTTTCTGTTTACATTATACTTGAATAATTTTTATGATATGTTATAAAGCAAATTATAAACTTAATAGTATGTTTGAAATGATATATATATATATGTAACTTTATTACAGTTTTGATTTGAAATAGGTAAACTAATGTTAGAAAAGTTTTTCACTATGAAAAGTTTCAAAACAAAAAATAGTAAATCTCAATAGATCTTTGTGTTTTACTCCTGGGATTGGGATTTTTGTTACAATAAAAATTTATCAAGATTTTATTACCAGCATTATATATAAATGATGGTAAACATTTTTCAAAAATTAATTACTTATAATTTATCTCTGTAAAAATCACTCTAAAGTATAAAAATAGATTTATTAAACATAAATTTTTTTTTTTGTAAATTTATCACTGTGACCCTTACTACATAAATAAAAGTAAAAGAACAACTTAAATTTTAAATAAAAATTTTAGCGTAACAAATGACTCAGATGAACAGGTCTCCAAAAATAAAATTAAATTAAACAAATAACATCATACATAAAATTGTATTATAAATTTAAATTTTTAATAATTGAAATCTGAAAACATTTTCTGACAAGTATCTCAATTATTTAATTATTAATCAAATATTAACTTTCTTTTAAAAAATATATCTTTCTTTAAATATTTATAAAAAAGTCATTCAAATTGTCAAATATGCAGTCTCTTTTAATATTCTGAATTTTATATTACATAGTTAAAGGAAAACCATAATATAAAGAGATATTTTTAACTATATAATCATATATCATATATATTAACATATTTTATAAATTTTCTTAACGAATAACGTAACCTTTTTTATATATTCGGCCCAAAACTCTACTAAATTAATATTTTCAAGCTAGTTTATATAAGTATAATAGGCTGGCTGTATCACTTACAATCAGACTGGGAACACCTTTCAGAATCAACAAATATGGGCTCCAAAATCAATTAAAATCTTTGGTTATTTTTTAAAAAGTTCATTTATTTGTCGATGTATAAATTGATATTATAATATTGACATATTAATAAGATTATTCAATTCAAAGATCAAATATTAAGAACGGGGCATCCAATCATCCTGGTTTATAGTTTATCGCGTAATTTTTCATCGTTATTTTCTTATTCGAGCACATTTTAATCGGCATCGTTACAAACGAATATTTTAATTTGAACAACATCAATCAATACTTATATATAATTAAACAAGTAATTTAAACAGCATCTCCATTCGTCTTTTAACATTTTTGAATACAATATTGCAAACGAATCAATCTTAATTAACAATATTTAATTTCTGTAATAAAAAAATCTTCATAGAACGAACAATACTTAAATAAACACAGAATTTGTGATTGTATTAAAGTTTTAAATACCTGGGACATTATATGTACGTGCTTGATAACAATACGACCGATATTTACATCATTTATGCTAATTTCTTAAATGTTATATAAAATCCCCATTCTTTTACTTAATAACATGGAAGAATTCAATGATATTAATATGTATTATGTAACATTAAGAAATAATTCTGTTAATGGAATAAAATGAAAGGAAATCATTTATTTTTATGAAAATTGTCACTGAATAAAAAAAATACTTGAATTTTTAGTTGATTTTGATAATTACTTTTGTGTGTTATATAAAAAGATTTAGTATTTATCATCATAGATAATGGAGAGAGAGAGGAAGAGGGGGAGGAGGATCAAAAGTGGAAAATGTATAATGTAGCATCTTTGAAATGGATTAGAAACAAGACTCACCTGAAACTCACACTGTAACACTTCGTTATCATCCAATAATCTGACAGTGCATTTATATTCGATATTAACGTCCTTTTTACTTCCAAATTTAAACATTGTGCAATGTTTAGTTTATTATAAACCGATCGGTATTAATTCAATCCATCCACCACACGGGTTCGTGTCATCACCCAAACATGACTGTTTGTTAACTGCGGTCCTTGTATGGATTCTACAATATTCGTTTTTATAATCGATCGGTACGAGATTTTCGATTGTAAATTTATAAATATATTATTTTATAATTCAATTCGTATCGTTCTTTCACTCTTCGGTCTCTCCAATGAAAGAGGAAAATACATTTTATTTCCTAGACAACTCGTTTAACCGGTCCTGTTATTTTAAGAAAGCGAGGCAATGTTTTTTTTTTGGTATAATTAAAATCGTATTATTTTAAATTTAATAATACGAGCGCATTGTGAAAATTTACGTAATGTAATTTATGTAGCGATTATTATTTTTAATTACTTAAAATGTTTTTCCTGAAAATTTCAAAAACGCACGCGCACAATTTTCCATTGCATCCTTATAATAGCGAGGTTGAGGCCGAAGTTTTCAACGCGAAAACGTGAACGTCGGACGTTTAGCGCAGTCTTCCTGTAAGCATAGAAGATTGACAATGGCGTTTGGAACGTCAAGCATGATTCCACTGACGTCCCAACGTAAAAACGTGAACGTTTTTGCGTTGAAAACTTCGGCCGCAACCTCGCTAGAGATGAAAACTTCGGCCGCAACCTCGCTAGAGATGAAAACTTTGGCCATTATTTTATTCTATTTTTATACACGATCAAATACCAATATCTATTTTCTGCAAAATTAAACACTGGTATTTATATTCATCCACTCGAATACAAAAATAAATGTTTCTAAATTTATTATTTTATTACATCGGCGTTACAAAACGTAAATAACTAAAACGCTTTGCAATTTCTCAGACGTTCGAAAAAAATAACGTTAAAAGTTACGTAATAGTTTTTGCGAAATTTTAACCTGTTTTATTCGTCATTACTTCTTACAAACATATTTTATTTGCGAACAGGAAATGCTTTATGAAATAGAAGTGGACAATTAGTGTCTATTTTAAGAATTTATTTAATATATTATAAGCGTGTTCCGGCTGTACAATACACAGTTCGTAAATGGAGCGATTAATAATAAGATGTATACAAGTATCTATGGGTCGTTTACATATAATTTTTTCTCTAATTATTTCTCTCTTGCCCAACTTTAAATTTAAATAAAATTCGAATATCTTTCTACACGTTTGAATATCGTTGCCATAGTTATTATCGGAGTTATTCGAATTTTCTGCTCCGTAAAACAATGATTAGTATAAAATTGACCTACGGAATATAACCATTTAAAAAAAAGAATAAATATATATATTTTGTCAATTAAATTGACGTAATACCAAACTTTTACGAGGGCTTTTAGATATTTAATTGTAATTAATTTACCTGTCTTAGAGTAATAAAAACTAGTTATAAAGTAACAATAAGCTCAAGTTCTTGTGTTTTGTAATGAAAATTCCTTAGATCTATCATCCGTGACCTTCAAATTTTGATTGTCTTTATATTCTGCTCGGAAGACGAATATAGTACGAGGAACTAAATATAGTTACATAATCTGAATTCTATTATTAGGTCAATGAGTAGCGTATCTATTCGAATTTTTCCTGCATGAAAATATTACCATCATTTATACTTTTATATATTGCCTTAAAAAATGACAAAGTTAATAGTTGATTGATAAATCGTTAAATCTTTCGTGACTAGTTGGTTCATCATTATTTCAAACATTGCTATGTCAGTTTTAATAAATAGTTTATACACGTTTCTACCGAAACATTTTTTTTTTTTTTTTTTTTTTCAGTTTATCATCAGAGAGATAGATGCATTCTCTCAGAATATTTGGATTAAATTCCTTTTGCTCAATTGTATTAGTCTTGTATTGAAGTGAAAGAAAACTTTTTGTAAAGAAAAATTACAGATAATAAATCAGAAATATATTAAGACAATAGGCCTATTCAATACAGAACAGGGCATATTTTCTGTCAAGCTACATACATTGATTTTCCTCACTACTCTGCTTCTTAGTTATTTTACTTATAAATAATTATGATAGGTAGATTTGAAAGAAAATATGGATGAATTATCATTTAAACAGGTTATCTTAGGCTATATGTTCCGGTTAATTTCCTGGTCTTCAATGTAGGTGCGTGGTAAGTAAATAAAACACTAATTAACGATGTTTTAAATTGAATTTATATTCTTTAAAATATGGCGAAAAAAATTGTTTTGAATTTTTTAAATACACACAAAAGAATCAAATTCGACTGGTGAAATAAACTTGGCACTTTTACGTTTATCTCCTCCGAAAATCCTCCTTTTCTGATATAACTTAGCTCTGTCATTACTGGGGGAATAAGTAAAAAGTTCCATAATAGATTAAATTTAAATTGTCAGTCGGATGGTCAAGTCAATAAATACTAGTTGTAACTCTCGTGGGAACCCACGTTCAATTCTGAATTGGCACAGAAATTCTATGAATGGGTTGATCTGCTATGGCGGCTTTGTTCTTCTCCATCTACTCCATTATGAGCTTAATAAGCACGGAAAAAATACCTCTTAGTGCCTTTACATTTGAAAGAATTAAATATTAAAAAAGTAAATTTAAATATATAATTTCTTAATTTTCTATAACAAGTATTAATGCACTAATTCCACTATTTTCAGTTCCAGATTTTAAAATGTACCATTTTGTAGACTGTTATTTCTGGAAAACTTGTACAACTTTTATTACAAAATAATTTTTGTAAAAAAAAAAAAAAAAAAAAAAAAAATATTCAGTGAGTAACGATTTATGGGCTCTTATTTTATGAGATATTTAAAATACAAATAACAGTCATAAATTTTTTAATGCGTAAAGATTAAAACAATTTACTATATGTTCATTCAAAATAAAAACGTATAGTAGTAGTATGGAATTTTTAAAAGAATTTTTGAACTTTACAGAAATAATATTATTTCTGTAATTACATGTTAAGATTCTCATATATGCATTATATTTTAGTTTATAAATGTCCTGATACAATATATTGCAAATTTTTCAGTTGAAAAACTTTTTAGCTTCGTTTCATTTTAGTACAGTTGACCTGAATTTTGCTCATTACGGATTAGTCACATTAGCAATGAGGTCGATCAGCGTGAATGAGAAACGAGCAATGAAAATGATTCGAACTACTCGTGAAAGACGTTCTTTGAAAGAACCAGAATTTTAGAGTATTTCTTGAACTATATGTGATAATTAGGACTATATTTGCGCATAATATAATTCCAATTACACGAAAAAAATACCGTTTACGGACTATAAGACGCACCTGAATTTTGAAGGCAATTTTTCGAAGAAAAAATTGTTTGTAACATCTAAAATAGCGTTTGTAACATCTAAAATAGCGGCCAGTTTCCCATAAATGACTTTCAGGCAGGCATTCTCCCCCTCGGCAGTCCCCACTCATTGCAAGTAGAGACTTTAATACAACTGGATAAGCAAACTAATGACATAGTCCATTTCAAATGAAAGAGGCTATACTTTGGCTTGCTTGTCTAGCTGTTCTATTCGCTAAATATCGTAAATTGTATATGGAGACGCTATCTAACACTAAAATCTGAATAACCCAGTGTGCAGAGCCAATCGGAAGTTGAGAAGCAGAGACCGACATAACACGCGAATCCTTATAAGAACTTTTAATTGGCATATATTTTAGCTTTTGTTATTCTGAGTAATATTTTAAATAAAATGCATTTGTTTCCATTCAATTTTATCCTTATAAGCATAAAATTAAGCTGTAAAATTGAATTAGCTCTATGGGGAAACCCCGGTGAACTTTGATCTATCGACTTTAAAGTTTCGCCAGTACCTCACTGATAAAATTTAAACTTAAGCCTTTCTCGTTGAGACCCAGTAGTTTTTTCTCTACGAGCGTCTGCAGTGTCGGATGAAGAAGAGGAAAAATAACAAAATGCGGTCTTTTTGGCGATATTTCACTTTTTGATTGCTTATATTTCGGCAAACGCTTTATAGAAAATCTTGAAATTTTGCACACTACCTAAGAAAACAATTTTCTTTCGAACGAAATATTGGAATTACTTCAGGTGTTTAGGGAGCGGAGAAATCGACCCCTGAAAATCGGCAACTCTGATTCCTGTGTATATATAGTCAGTCAGTGACTTTACTTGGCGGGGAGTCACTGCCGTGACTCTCGATTTAATGGGTTGTCAGCCTACCGCTTTGGGGATCCAGGAAAGCCACGTTCCTGAAGCGAAAACCCAGGAATTTTTTTATGGACGGTATGTCGAACCCCGTGTCATTACCCTGAGGCTTCCATTGTGGGCCTATAGGCGAAGAGTACGATTAAAACAGGTCTATTTAGTGTCCTCAGGACGGAAGAGAAAATAGGAAACAACCGAAAAATAATGGGAATAGAAATAATTCAGATTACAGCTAATGATACCAACTTCTCAAGAGGAAAAATAGCCAATTAAAAAACAGAAAAAAGTTCATTTTCTAAACATTTCCGAACAATTTTTAAAACATAAAACATAAATGGAAAACTCTGAACAGTTAGTAATTTTATCCTTAACAGAATAGCTAGATGGCGAAGGATGGGACTCAATCTCGGATATGCCAAGTCTCATCTCCTTGAGAACCATCCACGAAAACTGCCACAAATCTGCTCCGAACTCCCACAAGACAAGTATGCGCCTTAGCTGCCTCAGTCTACCTGTCCATTAAATACATTTTCGTCGCCGCCCGGATGGCCAGGCGGTGAAGGTCTAACGGTCTGGAGAACCCGGGTTAGAATCCGGGCTGAAGAAAAACCCTAGAAATTTTTCCTGAGTGGTTCCGTGTTCAGTCCTCACCACTCGGCTGTCCCCATTGTGGTCTGGCCCTACAGTCCCAAAAAATCCCTATTAGTTCCCATAAGACGGACAGTAAACGAATGTACTGTACATTTTCGTTTATTGTAATCCTTAATTTGTCGAATTTCATCAAAATCAAACTAAATAAAATATATTTTAAAAATTATTTCGGGCACTGAGACAATTATAGTATTTAGTTTTGGATACTAAAACTGAAGTTTCCGTTCGGTTAAATTTAGTTACAAAAAAAAAAAAAAAAAAAACGGCTGCGCAGCTTAAGGCGCCAGTCTACCAGTCTGGGGAATCCAGAATTGAATTCTGACAAGTAATCCCAGGAATTTTTCGTGGGCGGTCTGTCCAAGATATGTCGGCCTCCGTAACTCATCACCGGCCTCCCCGTTGTGGGCTTGACCGAATCCACGATAATATCGTATGGAAAAAGGCCCTCTTACTGCCCAAAGCCAAAAATGAAAAAAAAAATTGCATGACGACTGAAATATACCCTATATATTTTCGTTTCAAACTTTCTCCTTTCAGCACGAAGGTGGCTTTTTAAAACCAATCACGGATTCGGTCAGGCTCACGTGAAATAATTTCCGACCAGAACTCGAATCTGCGGCATATGACTCATCTGTATATGTTACACCGCGCTACAAACCAAACCAGAATTATTATTTGAAACTGAGGAAGCTTAGGAAGAAAAAGGTTAAAGATACTATAATACAACACCTTAATTTTGCTGAGAATTAGATATTTTAATCACAAACGCTTTCAACCTGATTAACAGGCCATCTTCAGGTCTAAAAAACGATAATGGAACAGAAACGTTCCATGTATAGAATATAAATATTTAAATCAAAATTTTTAGAACAAAAATTTAAAAAATATACAATAGAGACGGAATAAAATATAAAATTAAAATATACAAGAGAATAAATAAAAATAAACTAAAAAATATAATATACATAATAAATCTTCCCATAACTGATTCTAGCATGAGTTTTCAGTGAATTTTTTAATCATGTATTTCCACGCCGACGACAGGCTCTCAGCATCTCTCGCATTCAAACACCCTTCCCGTAGCCTACTCCTATATATTTCAATCTTCTCCGCTGTCATTGATAAAGTGGGGGAAGATACTGGTTTTATAATCGTTGCCTCGTCCCATTTTACTATCGAACCTTGGACTTGCGACATTTGTGACAAAACCGTGGTATTGGATCCTTTTTTTACGTTATACCGATGTTCTTTTAGCCTTACCCCTAAGCTCCTGTTGGTGACGCCGATGTAGTCTTTCTTAACATCTAGTTGGATGTTTTCATAAGGAACTTTATAGACCCCTGGTTTCTCTTCTGTCTTTATTCTATCCTTATCATTTCTCAATATCTTATATAAATTTGGGGCTCTTTTTAAAATCATTCTTGCTTGTTTCTTATTAGCCACTTCTTTCATAATACTGCTCAAATTACTGTTATACGTAAACTTCAAGCGTCTATTGTGATCCGTATTTAATCCTTGTTTCTCATTGTTCTTTTCATATTTTTTGAGTAATCCTACTATGGTGCTTTTCTTGTAGCCTAGGGCCTGAGCTACTTGCAATATTCTTTCAATTTCTTTATTTCTGTCACCGATTCTATCACAATACAAATAGGCTCTTCTTATCAAAGTTTGAAACGCAGCCATTTTATATCGATATGGATCCATGGACTGTGCTGGTATATATAGCGGGGTGTGAGTAGGTTTAACATATACGCTTGTGGACAAATGATCTCCCATGAACTTTATATTAATGTCTAAGAAGTGTACACTCACGGAACTTTTTTGCTCTAACTTTAATCTAAGACCATCCTTGTTATTATTGATTTTATTCAAAAATTCATGTATCCTGCCACTGTTTCTCCATAATATAAAAACGTCATCCACATATCTGATGAAATGTATGATATCTTCCTTAAAATTTTGTAGAGCTTCTCTTTCCAACCTTCTAACTACCAACTCGCAAAGAATTCCAGAGAGGGGACTTCCCATCGGAACCCCTCTTTTCTGCCTGTAAATTCGACCACAAAATGTAAAACAAGATTGATAACATACCAGGCTAGCGAGTTCTTCTAGGTCTTGGGTGTAACTAAGCAACTGAGGGTTGTTGTTGTACATGAAATCCAATAATGCCTTCACACATGACTCAATCCTTACTGAAGGATACATACTTTCATAATCTAAAATGGTCGCAACTTCGTCCTCCATTAACGAAATATTTTGCATTTCTTTCACTACGACAAGAGGATCTTTTGCCACCAGTCTATCGTCTTCTATCTGTCCAATAATAATCTAAAATGGTCGCAACTTCGTCCTCCATTAACGAAATATTTTGCATTTCTTTCACTACGACAAGAGGATCTTTTGCCACCAGTCTATCGTCTTCTATCTGTCCAATAATAATCTAAAATGGTCGCAACTTCGTCCTCCATTAACGAAATATTTTGCATTTCTTTCACTACGACAAGAGGATCTTTTGCCACCAGTCTATCGTCTTCTATCTGTCCAATAATCTTTTGCCACTGTCTATCGTCTTCTATCAGTCCCAGATGTGGGGAATAGTTGGGAAACCTCCATACAGGAGATGGAGAGAGGGATTGTTGGCATGGATCCTTTAGATAAAGAATTCTTTAGATGGAAGACTGTCATCAGTAACCGCCCAAAGAAAAAAGCAACTAATATTAGCAATAGAGACATATGGCTTACGAAGGAGTGGTTAAGAACGAATGATATAGTGTTGACCAAAGCGGACAAAACTAAACATTTGGTTGTCATGAAGAGGCATACATATAACAGGGAATTACATACTTACATCAGGAAGACTGAGTGTGAAGTGGTTGACGACAAAATGATTGGATCTCTGGACAGAAGGGTCAAAAAGATGGAACGCTCAAGTCTCGCGGCCGTTTTGCCTTTTCTGAAGAAATGTCACAACCCAAATTCAGGAGCTCCAAGATTGTTTGCGTTTGCTAAGACGCACAAAACTGGAAATGAATTAAGACCGGTAGTAGAGAAATGTAGGGGGCCCACCTTTATCTTAGAGAAAAGGCTACATGAATATTTATCCTCACAGATAGAAGACGATAGACTGGTGGCAAAAGATCCTCTTGTCGTAGTGAAAGAAATGCAAAATATTTCGTTAATGGAGGACGAAGTTGCGACCATTTTAGATTATTATTGGACAGATAGAAGACGATAGACTGGTGGCAAAAGATCCTCTTGTCGTAGTGAAAGAAATGCAAAATATTTCGTTAATGGAGGACGAAGTTGCGACCATTTTAGATTATTATTGGACAGATAGAAGACGATAGACTGGTGGCAAAAGATCCTCTTGTCGTAGTGAAAGAAATGCAAAATATTTCGTTAATGGAGGACGAAGTTGCGACCATTTTAGATTATGAAAGTATGTATCCTTCAGTAAGGATTGAGTCATGTGTGAAGGCATTATTGGATTTCATGTACAACAACAACCCTCAGTTGCTTAGTTACACCCAAGACCTAGAAGAACTCGCTAGCCTGGTATGTTATCAATCTTGTTTTACATTTTGTGGTCGAATTTACAGGCAGAAAAGAGGGGTTCCGATGGGAAGTCCCCTCTCTGGAATTCTTTGCGAGTTGGTAGTTAGAAGGTTGGAAAGAGAAGCTCTACAAAATTTTAAGGAAGATATCATACATTTCATCAGATATGTGGATGACGTTTTTATATTATGGAGAAACAGTGGCAGGATACATGAATTTTTGAATAAAATCAATAATAACAAGGATGGTCTTAGATTAAAGTTAGAGCAAAAAAGTTCCGTGAGTGTACACTTCTTAGACATTAATATAAAGTTCATGGGAGATCATTTGTCCACAAGCGTATATGTTAAACCTACTCACACCCCGCTATATATACCAGCACAGTCCATGGATCCATATCGATATAAAATGGCTGCGTTTCAAACTTTGATAAGAAGAGCCTATTTGTATTGTGATAGAATCGGTGACAGAAATAAAGAAATTGAAAGAATATTGCAAGTAGCTCAGGCCCTAGGCTACAAGAAAAGCACCATAGTAGGATTACTCAAAAAATATGAAAAGAACGATGAGAAACAAGGATTAAATACGGATCACAATAGACGCTTGAAGTTTACGTATAACAGTAATTTGAGCAGTATTATGAAAGAAGTGGCTAATAAGAAACAAGCAAGAATGATTTTAAAAAGAGCCCCAAATTTATATAAGATATTGAGAAATGATAAGGATAGAATAAAGACAGAAGAGAAACCAGGGGTCTATAAAGTTCCTTATGAAAACATCCAACTAGATGTTAAGAAAGACTACATCGGCGTCACCAACAGGAGCTTAGGGGTAAGGCTAAAAGAACATCGGTATAACGTAAAAAAAGGATCCAATACCACGGTTTTGTCACAAATGTCGCAAGTCCAAGGTTCGATAGTAAAATGGGACGAGGCAACGATTATAAAACCAGTATCTTCCCCCACTTTATCAATGACAGCGGAGAAGATTGAAATATATAGGAGTAGGCTACGGGAAGGGTGTTTGAATGCGAGAGATGCTGAGAGCCTGTCGTCGGCGTGGAAATACATGATTAAAAAATTCACTGAAAACTCATGCTAGAATCAGTTATGGGAAGATTTATTATGTATATTATATTTTTTAGTTTATTTTTATTTATTCTCTTGTATATTTTAATTTTATATTTTATTCCGTCTCTATTGTATATTTTTTAAATTTTTGTTCTAAAAATTTTGATTTAAATATTTATATTCTATACATGGAACGTTTCTGTTCCATTATCGTTTTTTAGACCTGAAGATGGCCTGTTAATCAGGTTGAAAGCGTTTGTGATTAAAATATCTAATTCTCAGCAAAATTAAGGTGTTGTATTATAGTTGTTTACTTGCTGAGCACTTTTACTGTTATGGTTAAAGATACTTCAGAAATTCTCGAAATAAAAATTTATTAGCGTTGTGAAATAATATTAGTTCTGTTTCTACTTTGAAATCATTTTCCTATTATTATTAAGAGAACTGATTTTAAAAAGATCACAAGAGACAAATGAATAGAAAACAGATTAAAAATTTCCCCTAAAGCTTTGATATAATTTAGTATATTTTCGTAGTTAATCTATTATTAGAAAATAATTAATTTACGGTAAAGCCCAAGCTCGACTGCCTTCGTTATCGATATTAATTAAATCTGAAATTTTTAAAACACAGTTCCAATCTCTTGTAAGAAAGACGATAATTCGAATTAATAAAATATCTATAATGATGATGATAATATGAATTTGTTTAATATTAGTTACATCAGTGATTCCCAAACTTTTTTGATCCACCACCCCCTTTGTTCCATAAAGTTATACCCAATGCCCCCTAACCTATTTTCTCTTGTGTGAGAAAGGATTGGAAATATTCTTAGGAAAACTTTTTCGTGAATCTCACACTTTGTGCCCTTACCGTACATTGTTCTCAACATCTGGAAACCATTAAACGCAATGTTTCCTCTTATCTGTTTAACAGAAGAAAGGGAACGGCTGTCAGTGACCCCAACTTTTACCTTTAGTCACCGTTCAGTATCCTGCCTCTAGTGCTCCCTAGATTTACTCATCGCCCACTTTGAGAAACTGATTTACATCAATTTTTATTTTTTTCTATCGTGAATGTTTTTGATCGTACAGTACATTGAGCTA
This sequence comes from Centruroides vittatus, assembly GCF_030686945.1. Lineage (NCBI taxonomy): Eukaryota > Metazoa > Arthropoda > Arachnida > Scorpiones > Buthidae > Centruroides > Centruroides vittatus. The sequence goes on along the minus strand of NW_027122249.1, from coordinate 359,045 downwards.
TTAAAGTTTATTCGAACCAAAGTGCGATTTAAACCATTCAAGGCCACTGTAAACAAATTAATTCAGTAGAGTTTAAAATTATATAATATATATATATATATATATATATATATATATATAATTATATAATTTTAAATTTGAATATATTTAATAACGGAAGAGACCTATGCCCGAAACGCGTATCGGTGTGTAAGATAATCCTGAATAAAGAATGTCCACCTATGCACCCAGTTGTGAAGTAAAGAATAATTAAAAAAGACACTGATTCAGAGTAATAAAATAGTCAATATTTAAATTTTATTATAAAAATCACACTAACATCTCTTTTTTTGACGACATAAGGAATTTCAACTTCGATTCCTATAATTGAGAATCAATATTAAAAATTACTATTTTTAGATGTTCCAATTTTTCTTTACTAAAGTAATTCTTGCTGAAGGCTGAATGGCCAAGCGATTAGAGTGGCAGCCTATCGCTCTGAGGGACCCTGGATCGATAATCCCTGGGAGTTTTTCGCGGAGATGGTTCCACGGAGCTATAAATAACTGGAAAGGCAGCGGTGAAAACATCTTTGTGAACACCTTAAAGCCAACCAAGGTTACGTCTCGGTGTTTCGCCATATTGTGCAGGGAAAATTTGTTAGCAAATAAAGAGTATAGAGTCCGAATATCGTCCATCTTGTTTTTCGTATTTAAAAATATTTGTGTTTTCATTATATCCATCATTGTTTACTACAGTTTGTTTTTAGGTATCCGAAAAAATAAAATAATTTATAGGTTTAAAAATCCGAATTTTTAAGGAGTGTCCTTCCAATCTTTTACTGTTTCATTTTCGATATAGAGAAAAAAAAGTATGATGGGCTTAATATTTTTTCATGAATTTATTGCAGAGTCAGTGTATAGATTGCGTTAGATGTAGATACAAATAAGCCTACAAATGTGATCACCATTAGTAGTAAAAACAAAAGCAGCATATTTCGATGAACAGTTTCTTATATATTTCAAACATAGTTTATCAGGTAAACGGGTAATAGCATATCTTAACAGCATTCACTGCTATACTATACATAATTCTGTTAATTCTTTTTGGAGAAGAATGGGGAATAATTTCTCTCACTCATCGTGGATTTCTGAGTCATCCCAAACATGAAATGGGCTATCGATATACGTGCTTTATCAAATGCTCATGTTTACAAACGCATAAAATGAAAATCTATAATTCTTGGTTGTGAATACATCCATAACATACCCGTATTTGGACAGAATCTTTAAGAATTATCCATGTGTGATCTCTCACCATTGCCTATTCCGTGAGAGCTTGACGAATAATTAATATGGGGTAAAGATCTTGTTGATACTCCAACCACAAATAATATAAATCTATTGGCCACTCGGAAGATGATCAGATGGCAGGATTAGCTGAAGAGATAAAATCATTAGCCTGAGCGGCTCTGTCACTAGAAACCTAAAATATTCCACGGACGTCTTCCTTGCTATATCATTCATTTATTTATTTATTTAATCTCATGCTTAAATTTCATCTTGTGACCCTGGCATAGTACTTTTTCTAGCAGCTTCTTCAAATGGCACCATGCTTTGTCTTTCACTTTCTTCCTTTCTTTAAGCTACCAAAACATCATTGGGCTGCAATTCGAAAAATTGTACTTATAAATTCCCACTGTCTTCCCTTAATCTCGAGAACAGCATTAGATAGATGAAATCCGAGACCAGATATGGAAATCTTAGGGACAGGAGGCTCTGATTAACTGTATATGAACTTCCAATGCAAACTGGAAGTCACGTTATTTGGATTAAAAAATTCTCTTGTAAGGAGTTAGATAGATGACAGCATGACACTGCTGCCAACAGGAAAAGTATGATGTACAGGGACAAGACACTACTAATTTGAGGTGGAGAGCATATATTTTAATTAAATAAATTTTAAAAATTGCAGCCTGGCATTGTGACGATGTCACAATAAATAATTGCTCATTGTATCTCTCATACTTTCATGACATTTTCAATGGAGATTTGAAATCTTTCATCTCATTTCTCAATGCAATCAGTAGAACTTACTATTATTTTCCTTTTTCTATTTATCTTGTATCTTGGACTCTCTTGTCCATTTTCTTCACTACTCTGAGAACTAATCTTCCAAACTCCTCCCAACCTCATTGTTTACTGCTATTCCTTCTAATTTTTGGGTTCAAATAAAGTAGTAACTGTTTATACTGTAGATGGAAAAATTTATTTATTATTATATTTAAATGTATAATAAAAATATGTAACAACAAATAATACTTAAATTTCATTAATATACACCATTTTGAATCTTCAATGTTTAGTAAAAAGATTATCATCATATATAAATTAGTTGATTTCTCTTTTCATCCTATTTGCAGTTTATTTTTACTTTACATAAGAGAAATTCGCCAATTAAATCTAAGATTAATTTTGGAAAAGGATTGTTAGAACAGCCAACCTGTTTTTGCTTAACTCAAATCAATTGTCTGACTGGTGACCTGTGTGGATCACAACTCCACAAAGTTTTTGTGACCTGCTAATTAAACACAGTATTTTGTAGATCTGTATCAAAAAAAATTCAAAAATACACCTCATTTTAAAATCCATTTCAGTATTGAACAATAATTTTTTACTAAAACAAACAATAAATATTAAAATGATATTTTATTGTGCAAGATAAAACATGATATTAAATTAAATTATATGCATTATATCATCATTTGTTTAAATTTAAAGAATTCAGAAGAATGTTACTTTGTTCATAAACAAGTTATAATCATTCCTGTAGGCCAGAATGATACCAAAATTTTAAAAAAATATCCACTAAACAAAATCTTTAGTTGCTTCTATACTTTATCTTCCCTTCCAACAAACATCACAGATATATTTTATGCTGTATGTAAAACAGTGACAGTTTGTTTAAATTTACATTGAAATTATTCAATTATAGTCTATAAAATAATCATTCTAATTTATAAATTTTATAAATTTACATGAAAGAGTTAAATTAAGAATAATTAGAGTATAGATATAACATTTACCATAAGCAAAAATTAAAATTTATTTGAAAATAAAAAATTTCCTTAGTCACATGTCACTAAATTATTGAGCTCAAGTTAGATCAATGATAAAGCTTGCTCAGCTGCAGTTTTAATTCCTATGTACAGTAAGACCCTGCTTAACGCGGGGGATGCATTCCTAGATGACAGAGCGCTAAACGAAACAGTGTTAAACGGGGTCATCTTAACATGTAAATAAAGGGGGATACATGAAACAGAACAGAGAATAGGAAAATTTATCAGTTTTTTCTTTTTTTTGTTTTATTTTGTAACATTTATTGTCAAATACTTTTTTATTACATTAATTATAAACTTATTTATTGCTAATATCAAAATTTATTCATAAAACATTCATGAAAATAAAAAAACAGTTTGAGTAAAGAAGTTATGTTTGTGATGAAGAAGGTTCTTCCTCATTTGACATCTTTTGTTTCTTTGTGAAGAAGTCATCTAATGTAGTTTGCCTTTTCCTGTTTCGTTCAGCAAGCAGTTGTCGATAGCAAGACATTGCATCCATGACACTTCGTCTTGCCTTTGAACTTCTATCAAAATTGAAATAATTTTGTATAAACTGGTCCATTATTTCCATTATACTGGCTAAATGTTTTTTTAGAAAATCCGTTGAAAGTTTCTTTTGTTCCTCATCTTCAGAAACGCTAATTTCGTCATCTTCATGCACCTGTTGTTCTACTAATTCTTTAAGATCGTCATTGGAAAAACTTTCTCCAGTTGTAACTTGTGATAATTCTTCAATATCCTGCACATTTATATTATCCAACCCTGTTTTATTAGCTAGCTTGACAATTTCGTCGACATCAACAATGGATTCTCTTGTGTCAACATCCTTGCTTAGCTCTGGCCATACATTCTTCCATACTCCTTTCAAAACATTTCTCGGTCACCTCATTCCAGGAAAGATTGATGTCTACAGCATCCATGATATTACAGTTTTTCCAAAAATCTCTAATGGATTATTTATCTGCTCCATCTGTTTTATCAATCAGTTGTTGGAATGTCTGCCGCAGATAATAAGCTTTAAAATTTGATATTACGCCTTGATCCCAACACTGTGCGCAATCTCGGGTAATTCCAATACTACTGCGTAATACCGAAACAGCGTTAAGCGGGGTCTTACTGTATCTAATTTTTATCCTTATAATCAAAATGTATAGTCTGAGATATCATGACTACAGAGAGGAAAAAACAAGGAGGTTTAAACTTTATGCATACACATACATAATATATTTAAAATATGTTCAGACCTCAGAAATAAAACCCAATTCTACTAGGGGGAACTACTAGACAGATAATTTTACAGATAATACTTAGAAAACAAATGTTAAAGAATATATTTGTCTTCATAATGTTAATTTTACACATTACACAATTATACAAAAGTATATCTTTTGTTACTTAAATTTTAAACATGTGCTACTGATGTTTATATGAAGGAACTAGTAATATAATGTATAGTACTGGTAATATACTTTGATTGCATTTGAATGAGAATTGTCATCATCTTTCTCCCATAAATTGCTGGTGATGAATAGGCAAGTAGATTTCTGAATCCTGGTACATTGGAATGATATCTATTATCTATGATACAAGTTTTTAATCTATATTTCGACATTTTAACTTTTCATAATGAAAGAAGTTGACTAGTAGTAAAAATATTTTAATCAATTCTTTAGTATTCATTATTAAACTTTTCTATTTGTCAAATAGATCAATAAAGAATTATCTGTTTTAATTATTATATCCAAGTACATAAATTAATTTCCAGAAAATTTGTAAAAATTTTTTTTGCAAATGAATATAAAATAATTTATAAATTAAATTAATCATGCTACACTAAATACCAAGTATAGATTATAATGAGCAACACAACTTTTATGTTCCAGCATGTAACAAAAGATTGTGTTATGTTACATGCTGGATGTAACTAACTTTAATGTAACATTTTCAACTATAAGTGTGTTGAATAACATTCCATTCGTGTATTAAAAAAATAAATATCAAATAATGTGAAACGAGAAGAAAAAACTGTAGTATTATAAAATAAGAATATTTTCATCATATTTTACTACTATGTATTGTATGGATCTACATATATTTAAATTCCGTGATTGGGCTGCAATTTGAAAAAACTAGATCTATAAATTCCCATTGTATTCCTCCATCTTTCCTTAATCTTGAGAACGAAGTTATATGGATGAAAGATGAGACCATATATGGCAACCTAAGGGGCAAGAGGCCCCAATTAACTATATATATGAACATCCAATGCAAAGCAGAAGTCTATCAGAAATTTCTTGTTCAGTATTAAAATGTTCTTACTGTTTCATTTTCATTGACACTGCTTTCATTTTCAGATTCAATAATCAAATTTTTATCATCTGACTCAAACAAAAAAAGAACTAATGAAACAATGCTAGCTAATCAGTATTGTCAGTCCCTTGAGAGTAGCTACTCAAAATTTGTCAGATTTTATGCCATTTAAAAAACAAAAATATTTAAGAAATTATTCTGAATGTATCTGAGATCAGCCACAGTCTCTGAAAGAATATTTATATTTATATATGTAAATGGAACATTACTCAATACATTTAAAATATGGTGAAAAATATTGGTTACATTATAGATATTTTAGGCTATTATTTAAGATTCTTTATACAACAATAAACAGATATTTTTTATACGTACCTATAAAATTAACTACATCAGTTCATTTATTTTTGAATGTATACATTAATAATGAAAATGAATAGCTGAGCAGAAATAATAAAAATTACAAATTATTATTGTAAAATAAAATCAAAGCTTAAAAATATATTATAGAAATTTTAGCAAAAAACTTTAATATTCAGTTAAGAATTAGAAAAGTCAAAATTCAGAAAAATTTGTTTGTTTATTTTTTTTTACAACTTTAATCTGTCAAATTGTTTTCTAGTTTTCATTTTATTTGATCTATAGTGACTTATTTTCTTTAAATATTTGTAGGAATTCAAATTTTAAATAAAATAACAGTGAGAACAGTAAGTCTTCCGATATACTGTCAAGTGATTTATTTCTCAACTTCCTAATTAGATTATTTCTAACTGTTCTTATATGGTTTCTTGTAATACTCTATATATTTAAGATTTTGATGTATGTAAAGTTGTTAATTATAATATATTTAAATAATGTTCTGTAAATGATAAACTAAAATTGTTTTATTTGATTTTCCAGTACTTTTTAGAGTAGGAGTTGAAAACAGTGTTAAAACAGCAGCACAGAATATTTTAATTATTTTAAATTAAGCAAGAGAAGTACAAATTATCACACAGGTGTTAATTACATATAAATACTGATATATTTGCAAGCGCTTTTGTTTGACGTGCTATAAAACGTTGTCCTCAGGCAGACACAATCTCAAATATTTTTTTTTTTAGACTGTACTTTAAATTAATATATGGTATTGCACTCTGAGTGTAGCTCATTTAATCATATTTCCTTTACATTTGTTTATACAGCATTTTACTTTCTGACAAATATACTGTATGTTTTAGTATGTTAAAATATCTTCCAGAGCATGTTTGTCACACACACACACACACACACACACAATTTATCATATGATGTTCAATAAATCATCATATGACTAAATATAAATCTATTATATTTATGTTATGCAAAGAAGTTGCAAGAAAATCAAAAATCATCCTAATAACTGAATAAAATAATCAGTCATGTTTATCTGTTTGTGGAATTAGATTAATAATAATATTCAATTTGCAGTTATTTACTTTTACATATACTTGAGTTTGTAAAACTTTTTTTAATTATGACAATTATGTCATAATTATTGATCACTAATAAATAAAAGTATGAAGTGGGTTGTACTTACCAAAGTTTTTATAGGTCTTCCACATACTCTGGCAACATGTAGCACACATTGCCAAATTTCCAGTAGACATTGTACTCTGTTGGCAGAGCAGAGCTGAACTGTTTTAACAGTACATAAACTGCTTCATATCAGCTGGAATGGCATTTGTCAATGCTCATTGCCCTATTGTAATGTTATCACATCAGCAATAGGGCAATGGGCATTGTCATAACAAAATTGGTTGTTTTTGCTCAAAGACATGTCTTTCTGCAGCAAGTGCAGGTCATAAGTGATGTTCAGGAAATTTCTTATAATACTGTGCATTAACTGAAGACAACACAGCATATGTGAGGATGATCCCATATCAGTCATATGCAATGACAAGCACACTATGACCCTACTGGGAGATTTTCAGAGTTTGGTCTAGACAGGCATCTTAAAGATATGGCCCGTGAGACAATTACTTGTGGCCCGCAACATGAATTCAATAATGCTATTCGTTTATATTTTATCATCTTGATACCAAAGAAAATGTGATATTTTGTACTTAAACAAATAATACTTAATAATAATTATTATTATTGTTTTTATTTTTATTTATTCAAATTACTTAGAGTTATTTATTTTTATGTTTAATTTCTTGTTTACGTTATGTTTTCTCTATTTCATCTTTCAAATTAAAGTCCATTTTTGAAAGATCATTTATTACATAATTCACACTATTTTGCATATAAAATGAGTGTTTTCGAAATATTAGTAAATTACAGTTTTTCCTTGTACTTTGAGTTTTGTAATCCTTATTTTCAGATCAGTTTACAGACCTGTAAATTGGCTGAAAATGTTTTTTCTGTGATTAAAGTCATTGCTGGAAAAGTACAAATGTTTTTTTTTAATTTATTGTCAAATCTTGAGCTATTAAAAAGAGTTTTTTGAGTCAGCTACTTTTTAAAAAAATTTTGGCTACAAAAGCTAAAACCATCTGGTCCACTGTCATACTCCAGACAAAACATTGGCACTTAAGTAGTTTGAGTTTGACACCCCAGGTCTATATCTGATGTCACCATTTAGTTGATTGGTGTTTCAGTTCTAGCTTGTAGCTGGATGACCACATTTCATCCAACACGATTGTGTGTTGCAAGTGTCACCTTTTGCTTGATGATAATTCAAAAGCATCTTATCCACAGCAAATCTGTGCCATTTTTGAACTTCCAACAGATGGTGAGGAACACCCCACATCCTATGACTTTCCTCATTCTCAGCTGCTGTGTCAGTATCCTATGAACACACTTTTTGATGAAATGTGTACCTCAAGCCAATTCCAAGCAATCCCATTGTAAATCAATGTTTAATAATTCCCACACACTTGTCATTAGTAACCATAACAAGTCTTCCAGTACCAATGCTATGATCAACATTTCATGACTCTTCTTAAACATCAACACCTACCTTCTCACTGCTGAATATGATGATGCATTACTCAGGGCTATGGAGTTGTTAACAAACACTGACTCTGATTCCAACTCAAACTCCTCAGTTTATGGCCCCTTCAATTGCAACTTCTTTATGTATCAATATAGGATATAAATAAGAAATATAGTAAATATACACTTTTTATATTTATTGAATACATGTAACAAGGCATTTCATCATTGTCAATGTAAATCAGACTAGTTTAAAGAACCATAACCTGTTAAAATTCAGAGTCAGTACATTTTACTGATTCCAGTAACTGAATCACTTTTGAGTTGACTCCACAGCCTTGGCACTAACATTGCATGCCTCTTATAATGCTGTGTGACATTTCTCCCATGAGCAACCTCTACTTTCACAAAAGAAATCTGTTCCTTACATGTGAACTCCATCTTAGGACACGGTTTACTGCTAACTTCAATTTCTTCCACTGCTACCAATGCCTCCTAGAAGCCAGAGCTACTTTGTCTGTGGAAATTGTAGCATCTTGTATGTCACATCTATGGGAATACTTTTACAACAAGGAAAAATTTTATTCATTAGCGATCAATAATTATGACACACTTTTAGAAAATAATACAAAGATCATGTATACAAGAATTAGTACAAGGATTACATATATTCAAAAATATGAATATATGTATTCTCTTAAGAAATTACAAGAAATTCCTCAATGGTACAGCCTCATTCTATTTAAAATTACAACACTGAAAAGCAATTGTAAGGTTATGGGCCTGGCAAAAAAATTTGGGAAGAACACTATTTTAAAAATCAGCAAAATTGTTTTATTTCATATGTATCAATAAATACAATATAGCTTAACTTAATTCAATACATCCTTTTATAAAAACTCTGCATTTAATTCTAACAAGACAGTGAGATCTATTGATTTGAATTTAAATACTTGAAAGACAATTTAAAATTAATGAAACTTACTAAATAATAATAAGGCAAGCTTCATAAAAACTTGGAATCTAAATTAACATTTAAAAAATATAAATCTATGTAAGGGTTAAAACTGTAAACATTGGTCTTATATTCAAATATGCTGCTGTTCATCTGCTAGATATGAACTTACGCATATCTTATAAACAGAAGTTTTTTTAAATTTGATAACATTGCAAAAAAATAAAATTAAAAAAATTTCTTGTTTAAATAATTTTGCCTTCTTAGAGATACCCAAGAAACAATATTCATTAATATAATGATTGAAAAAAATTGGCATAAAAGCATAAAGCCAATTTTAACATATGCAAAATTATTCAAGTACAGACAATACAGGTAGTCACTAAAAAATTTTTTCTTCAAATTTTTTGATTATACATTATAATAATACTCTACTGAAATTTTGTTTATAATTAAACATTTTCAAATTGCTACAATAAGAATAAAGTTCCATAAATCAAACATTTCATTTATTGAATCAGAATTAGTATTATAATTAGTTCATTACTTTTTAATTAAAGAATAAAAATAATACTGTCATAATCTCAAACACTTCACATAATTTTCTAGAGCTTTGAGTGTTAAATATTCTTTGTATAAATTCCAATTTGATCTAATTAAGATATTTCATATCTTCTGTAAAAACTCTAAAAAATTCATCATAAAAATTTCAAATGCATGACAGATATCAGAAATTGATAAATCAAAAATCTGTACTTAAGTTATAATTTGACATTAAAAACAAACTAACAATCTTCATGATCATCTAATTTTATTTAAACTATGTAAAATATTTTAAAGAATTAAAGTAATTTATTTTCTTAAATTTATTTGTTGAATATTTTAAGTACACCAGACACAGTAAGGCAATTTATTTAGACAAGAAGTGAAAACAGAATATCTGTTTACAAATTTATGATCATTCATTAACAATTCAATGTTTCTAAGCACCAGATTTCAAATAGGAATTTGACAAACAGTAAACATTGAAACAATTCCCAGTCTTTATTTACTGGTTTAGTGAGCAGTTTAAAGTTATACAATACATGAACAGTTGTCAAATGGCACATTTCTGCACACATTTGGAATTACAGTTTTAAGGTAATAGAAATTCCCTATCGTATTTCAAATCAGCAGATTTGTGCGTTTAGCAAAGTAACATGAGACAGTACAGGTTTGGTACTTTGGTTGCAACAGTACTTTTTTGTGACTTGGTACTCAAAGCTTAGAAGTGTTAAAAAAACATGCTTAGTCAATAGATACAAATAACTAAAATAAATAATTCAGCAATCACTGATAACAAGAAATTTATTCTGACCAGTAACAAGTATAAATAATAGGTTTAATACAAGAAATATGATCTATTAATTAACATGTTTTTATTTTCCGATTATTTTTAATATTTTTTTCTTTTTAAATGAATGTTTTCTATTTTTCTTGTTTCTAGATTTGATAGGAATGCTTTAATCTTTCAAATAGATTCGTATAATTTACATAAAACCCACAATTTGCAGGAACAATAATAATAGCAAATTTCTACATTTTTAAAATTTTGTTTTATGTAACTTTAAAACAAATATGGAACAATAGTCAGACCCACTTCATCATATAACATTATGGCAGTGGTGGTGTCCTCATTTATTACAAGAGAAGTATTAGGTGGGCTTTCTATACATAAAACTTTGTAGATAAACAATTTAAGGACTCCATTAAAATATACAACAGAAAATGAAAGATAAAAATATGCATATGATTAAATATAAATAGATTTGATGGTAAAAAATATTACATAATTGAAAGTAATAATCATAAATCATAAAAAAGTGAGTACCTTTAGCCTGAAGCACCACCAAGTATTGTCCTTTTGAATGAAGTAAAGGGACACTATACAAGCTCTTGTACAAGAGTCCTGCCTCTGGCACAGGCAGGCAGTTGAGAAATGATGTTGTGGGCTTGCCAGGAATTTTATTCCTGATTTCTTCTCGGTCTCTCTGACCAGAACCAGCCGGTCAATCTAGAAATGTTCTGACTGAGAATTGTGTGTTTAAATGTCCTCTCTGGCTCCAGCCAGTGTTCTGTACTACTTGTTCACCTTTGTTTACAACTAGTTGTATACAACACTACCTTAGCATTTCTGTATATTGTTGTTTGTGCTTTGACAACATGTCTGTTACCGTAACTAATTTCTTCAAAATTGGCTATTCAAATAAAGTTTAAATTAACAAACAAAAATATCATTATGTTATACTTAATATGTTTCATCAATACTAACCCTAGTTTGACTAAGATTTTGCAATTCTTCTTTATGAGTTGCACAAATATGATGAAGAGTAGCCAAATCACGTGCAGGATCACCAGATATTGTTTCATCAGGATCAGGTCTCTCGGGAACATTCTTGAAATAAAGAAACATGACAGTTATACAAGTTAATAAAATGCTTTCTCTAAAATAATTTTTGTAAATAATTTAACATTTTAAAAAATTTTCTTCAAAAGATCAAAAATAAATTATGCAAAATGTATATCTACATAAGCCAGTGGTTTTCAACCAGAGTGCAGCAAAAACACTTCTTATCTAAAAAAATTACCAAGTTGGGGATGCTACTGCTAAACAAAGGTTGAAAAATACTGAAATAAGTAGTAAACAAACAACATAGTTTATCCATTATATTAATATCTCTAACTATAAAAAGAAACTACTTAATGAAAAATATATTTAGTCTCAGTCTAATCCTAATTTCTCTACTGCATTAATGCAAAACAGGACTAACATTTTGGAATTTTCTTGAAAACTTTTCATAATGATTCTATCATTTAACACTTAAAAGCCAGGAATCATGTAAATTAAATTAACAACGAGATTAAACAGAATAACATATTACTATTACTATAGATTATTGGATTTAGATATTTGGTCATTCTTGTTTTCTCAGGCTGATTCATTTATACTGTTTACATGGGGAAACATTACATCCTACCATGCTTGTTTGGCATTTGGCTATGTTTTGACTTGGCACTCAGTTAATGTGATATTTATTACTAACACTAACAGGAAATCTTATTCTGAAGTTAAGGCTTTTAGACCTCTTAGGCTATTAGTCTAATGCCTTTCATGTCAAAATATTGGAGAAGCTAATTGATTCTTTCCCATTATCTTCAACAACTTGGCAAATCTATTTCCAAATTAAAACAAAAAGTCCTACAAATTGTGTAAAGTAATGCTTGGATGCCATGAAATTTAATGTCTAGAAAAAGCTGATGCAAAGTGCTTTTGATAAGAACTCTTAAAACTATTAAATATGTTGCATTTAAACATGGTGTTAGGCCTGTTCTCATTTGCTGGAATGATTTCATGTTTTGCCATGTAATGTAGTGACTTTTCTCTGAGCTTTCCTTGAGAGCATCCATTGTGTAAGGTTGCCCACATAGGTGTTCTTTCATTTTCTATGGTGTCTCATTACTTTTGAAGAATTTCAATAGTTCTATGTTGTATGTCCAAGTTATGCAGACAATATTGTTCTGTTGCATTGAAAAATTTTTCAGCCCTCTATCAGATCCTTTTCAAAGAGACAAGTGCAGACCTAGTATGAATAATAGTTTGAACATCAGACCCGATAAAAACAATTACTGTTCCTTTTACTTGTAGAAAGACTTGGAGCTTTCCTGCACTCTTTCATTGTGGTAAAAGGATGCAGCTTTATTTCTGCATCCAAGTATCTTTGTCTACAGCTTGACCTTAGCCTTTTACAGATTTTTCACTGAGATGATTTTTGACAAAATCAAGTGTATCTTTTGGTTGTGTACAAATATTCTTGGAAAATGTTTGGACATTATACTAAGGTAGTATGCCCTAAGACTGCCTACCTACACTTCCTTACTTTGGAGGCCTAGGATGCCTTGTAAAGATTGTCAGGTAAACTTGCAAAGTGTGATGTCTTTGTCTTGCTATGAATTTGCTATGTCTTGCATGTATTCCTATCACCTTTTAATTCAGGCTAAAGCAAGAAGAGTATTCTGTAAACTCAAGTGAATAATCAACTAAACTTGGATACTATGTTTTATTCACCATCCAGTCCATTGTGTGTTGATTGTGTCATTTTCTAAAAATTTGCATGTTTATTTTGGAATTTACTTTGTGTATAAACCTTATAAACATGTGCAAGACAAATTTTAGATGAAATTTCCTCAATTATTTCCCCCAACAAGCCGGCCAACAATATTGCATATAATTGCAAAATTGTTAGACTGGAAGGACAAAGGGGAAAAAAAGATTCAGGCTAACCATCTGTTAACTATAACTATATTCTGGATGATCCGAATGTGTAGTCCCTAACATCTTTTCATTATTTAAAAAAGATATGTTATTTCATAATAATAATCCTCATACTCTTGATGAACTGAAGGCTAATATTGAAAAAAGAAATACATAATGTTTTCCCAGTTTTGTTTGAAAGGTGGCTGAAAATTTAAAGTAGCTATAAACTTAAGTAAATATAAAATATAATATATGGCAGACGGTAATACATTTAATTCTTGTATAAATATATAAAAACAACGTTTAACAAATTACTCTGATTTTTGTTTATTCATCCGTCGTTCGCTACCAGTTGACAAGTCCACATTTCCACAAATATGGGGGTGACCTTTCTTTGTAGGCTGCTGCCGCCACATTTTATATTTACTTAAATTGTATTTTACGAAAAATGGCAATAGCACCAGAGGTCGTTTTTACCTATTTTACATTTTGTTATAGCGGCAGCAGCCTACAAAGAAAGGTCGCCTCCGTATTTGTGGAAATGTGAACTTGTCAACTGGTAGCGAATGACAGACAAATAAATGAAAAACAAAGTAATTTGTTAAACGTTGTTTTTATATATTTATACAAGAATTAGCTATAAACTTTTATCTAGGCAGATGGAAATCATTTCTAACACTTTACTGCAAAAGTTGTGTAATTTATTTCCTTTTTATGTAATTTGTTAAAGTCCCTACAATGCAATTTGCATCTTTTGTGAAACACTTTGTGTATGGTGGGATGAAAGATAGCATTTTGATCTACAAACATTAATATAACTAACTAATATAAACATAATTATAGATAAATAATCAAAAATTTTATTGAAGTCTGAGAAATTTTCATGTAATTCCTTAGCATATAAAATTAAGTTTCTTTTAGTTAATTTGTTGATGTTAATGAGCGATTATGTTATTGGGACATTGTCACAATGCCAGGATGCAATTTTTAATCATATTTTAATTTATTTAATTTAAAATGTATGCTCTCCACCTCAAATTAGTACTGTAGTGTCTTGCCCCTGGACATAATACTTTTCCTTTAACAATAGTCATACCGGTCACTATCAAACACCTTTCAGGAGAAAAATAATGTGACTTCCGGTTTGCATAAGAAGTTTATATAGTTAAATCAGGGCTTCTTAAGCCCCTAAGGTTTCCATATCTGGTATTGGATTTCAGCTATCTAACTCTGTTAGAGATTAAAGAAAGACAAATGGACAGAAGTGGGAATTTACATGTCTACAATTTTTCCAAATTGCAATAAAAAAAAATTACTTACTGATATGTCATCCAGGAACTTAATCATTCTGTTCTTATTTTTTAAAATGAAAGGATTTATTACTTCCATCCATGGTTCCTAATCAATAAACATACAAAAATTAGTTTCATGTTTATATTTTGTTTATTCATTTAAATTACAATTTATAAGTAAGATCTGTTATTTAACTAATAATATTGATTCATATTTTGTAGTTAATAAAAATGATTTAAAAACAATCACTACTTCATTAAAAGTTTAAACATATAATTTAATAAAATGCTTAATAATGAATTATGTAATTGTTTTTGATACGAAGTAAAGTTTATACAAAATTTACAAAATGTAATTAAGAAAATAAATTTAAAAAAAGATTATATTCTATTATAAAATATGCTTCAAATATCCTAATCCAAGTATATGATGACGACGACAAGAATAATTTTATTCATCATTTGCAATTTTTAATGATTCCAATAGGCTTACTAGATATATGTCTCCCTAAATTTGCAACACTTTTTTGTTCTCAGTCTTTGTTTTCTAGCTGTGGTCTTCTCAATCCTTTCTTCCCATCTTTTCTTTGGACATCTTTTTTTCTTGCCTAGAGGATTTCAAGTCTAGAATCTTTGTTTACATATGTTCTTTTGACTATGTGCCACCCAATTTCACTCTTGAGTAATTGATGTAATTACACACAAAATCAATAGTCTTGTCTATATATTACTTTTTGTCTTTCAAATTTCAGGCTCATCATTATTCATTCCATTCCTTCCAAAGTTATCTTTATTTTCTTTTAGGTTATGTTTTAGTTTGTTAAAAGTAGCTAAAAGTAAGCAAATTTTATTTATTTTTCTTTTAATGTCAGCTTTCTATTCCTGAATGAAAAAAATCTTCTAAATGGCTCAGCTAATAGTTATTTCTGGCTGCTTCAATTTCCACTTGGTTTATTTTAATTGATATTAATTGGCTAAATTAATGAATATTAAAACTAAACAGACATAATCTTACTATATTTCTACTTTATTTAGTTCTTACTTTGTTTATAGTTCATGTGCTGTGTTGGCAAACACAATGTCATTGTTAAATCACAGATTCACAGGATAAATATTAATTGTTAATTTTTATTTCCTTTCCAGACTTGTTTAATTTGTTAAAAATTTCTGTGTGTGACTACTGTAAATAGTTTTGGTGAAAGTGGTTCACCTTGACTTGACAGTGGTTCAACAAAGAAATAAATTTAGTTTTATCATCTTGTGTTATGGTTCTTGTGGCATTTTGGTAAATTTTCCTTGTGAGATCAATGTTTATGTTCTACACATTTAAAGAATCAAGAATAACAAGTTTTCATACTGTCTTATGTTTAATCAGTCTATAAAGACCATGCAAAGTACTCAGTTTTCTTGATCACTAGTTTTACTGTTTGAATATAATCCTAAATATTAAAGCTTGATCTAAATCCTGCTTGGCATCCAATTTCAAAGTTAGCCTATTGATTAATATTTATGAAAATTTTGTACTCTGTTGATAAGCTGGTATATTAGTAATTTTTCACTTCCTCTTTGACAATTTTATTTAGCATCATTCAAATTTTACTAATTTTTTCAGGCTATAATTTCGCTATATTTAATTAAATTATAAATTAATTTTAAAATTAAATTTTAATTAATTAATTTGTAAATTTTTAAACATGTAACTGATACTTATTGCTGGGAATTTAAGAATGCAATTAAACGAATGATAAGTATTTCTGGTATCAAAGTTTGAAAGTCATTTTATGTCGGAACATAAATATCAATATTCTAATTTCAGATTTAGCAGAATTTTTTCACTGTTATAACATAATACACCAAGTTGCATCTAAGACAATGATCTGTACAAAAAGAACATCATTTAATTATTGAAAACTTTCATATTGTTTGCTCTGAATTAAAATTTAATTTATGAAAGACTTACTGATAATTGTATTTGATGCATAAGAATTTCTTGAATTTAATAAGTTTTGTGGGAACTGTATTTTGAATAATTGTAATAATCATAATCATAAACACTACAAGATTAACAAAGATATTTCTTAACACTAATATTTTTAACTCAAGCCATCTTTGACGCATTAAAAAATGAACAGAATGCAAAAGTAAAATTAAACATACAATCTAAAATTAGAAAATGTCACAATGCTTTAAAAAATTTGAATACCTATCTAATAAATAAATAAATAGAATATATGTTGTTATTACAATATGCATAAATGCTTCCATAGTTAGATGGAGTAGAATTAATTTAACTGATTACTTTGGAAAACAAATTGAATTATTACAATAGGATTATTTGCAAATTTGGCAAATTTTTGATTTAAACCACTTAAGGAAGCATTTATGTACTGTATATTAAATTAATAATTTTATCATTTGTTACTCGTGTTTTATTTTTTTCTAATTTTAAAACATACATTTATAATTTAGAGTTACAATATGTTTGATTTTTATTTTGCATTCTATTTATATTTTAGTGTGTTGAAGAGAATTATATCAACCACACCTGAATTTTTGCCAAGCAATAATTATTTTATTTTCCAAACGTTTTCAACCTACTTATTATAGGCCATCTTCAGGCTACAATTACCATTCCAAAATGGAATGCAACATTTTTTGAATGTGTTTCATTTTAAATTTAAACGAGTTACAATAAAACATATTCGAAAAATGTTGCATTCCATTTTGGAATGGTAATCGTAAGCCTGAAGATGGCCTATAATAAGTAGGTTGAAAAAGTTTGGGAAATAAAATAATTATTGCTTGGCAAAAATTCAGCTGTGTTGATATAATTAGTTGTAATTGCTGAAAAAGAGGGATAGTGTTAAAGATAGTTCAAGTTAGGTTGAATATGTTACAGTATTAATAAATAGAAACTTTGTTCCTTAATGTAATATTATTCATGATTATTTAATGTTAATTATATTAATTTGTTTTGCATTTTTAAAATCTTGTATTTGATACTTTTGTTTCATTGTTATATTGTGGTATATAGTTCCTTGGATAACTTGGATCCTATATTGTCAGGTTTACTCTGGGTGTTGACTCTAGGTCAGTTAAAAAAAAAAAATACAATGCAACAGTTTGTCACATCTAATCTGTATTTTTATCTTTTCTTCAGGTGTACCTAATTTAAATAAAGATTTACTTCAATTTTTGCCTCATGCTTCTTTGAATCAATTGAATCAATTTATCTTCAAAATAATTACATATTTTCGTTCACAGATTAAAACATGCAATATCTGGCATTTATGTTTAATTTTCATTGCCCTTCAATCTTTCATTTTAGAAATGCAACAATAGCATAATGATAATTAAAAATTTCTTATTACTTTGATGAAAACTTTATGTAAATATGATGATCATTTAAACTAGAGATTTGCTGCTTTCTGGACTTGCAGTATCCTGGCTATAGTAAAAATCTTGTTTCTTTTTTATCAATAACTTTATATTCATTGTGTATTATGCACTCACTCACTGGTCTGGCTGTGTCCTAAGAAAGACAGACACATTGCTAATTATGCTATCTAGACTTCCAATTCACTGTTTTCTGATATATATACACACATTTGTCTACAATCATATTAAACTTTTGCTTATTCACAAGAAATATTTTTGTCCTCTTATAAATAGGAATACTTCAGTTGTAACTTTTATTCAGGCTTAGAATTTTGGTTTATGTATGTGCATATACAGCACATATACATAGATATCAGAAATTCGTTAATTTTGGATTTGTGTACACATATGTCTAACATTTATACAATATAAGAACACTATCTATAATTAGAACAGAATTATTGATATTTCAACAATTTAATAATGTGAAATCTGGAAGTTAATAACCTAAAAATTCTAAATTATTTCACTCCTGTTATACAACGGCTTAATCGACAAAATTCCTTAACCGAGAAAATGTTGACCCTTGACTGGCAACAATCGTCCCCTAACTGTCAATAAGCCATTGTTCCCTCGCAGCATGTAGTTCAACTTGCACAATAATTTACAGTTAGCATTCGAATTCGTCACTTTGTTTTGAATCCCAGGAACACCTATGGCCCTAATTGTAATTACTGTCGATCACGTGACCAATTTTCACATCAAAAAACTATAAAAGACGCTTCCTTCCCCCCAGGGGCTCTCCATTACGAAGTGCACGGCACCGTTGACCGAACCCGAAAGTTTCTAAGTTTTTAAGTGCCATCGACCAGTTTCTAAATTTCTAAGTGCCATCGTCCAGATAACTGATAATGGACATTCACCAGACTCAGTCTATTATGGAATTTGAAGAGGTATGAATGAATATTTGTAAACTCACTCTCTCTCCGGCCTCCCCCTTTTTGTATATGAGGGCAGAAGTGTAGTTTTGTTCGTTTCGATTTTAATAAATCTTGTTTTGTTATAAAATGGTGTCTTTCTTGACTGTCGGCTTCGCCTTATCATCGACCCCATCCTTTTTCCTCCTCCACTCGCGTAACACATAATGCGCCATCAATGTAACAGCCATCCTAGACAAGTGAGTGGGTCTGCAACCCGTCACCAGAAAGGGAGATAAGACTTCCTCTTACCTCCCCCAGGATCTCACAATAACAACAAAATTATAACGCAAAACATCTTGGATGATATAACACAGGTCTGCAAAAAAATTTTTTCCAGCTGCAAGGGATATTTTTGCTGAATTATATGTTTTAAAGATCGAAGATTCTAAAAATGACTTCCGTAACATCCCATCACGTATAGGTTTTTTGCAAAATAAAAACAAATTTTTGATAACTCTTATTTATTACAATGAACTAGATATAATATATTTTCTTGCAACTAATCAAAAAATTGTTTGATATTTATACACAATTTTAGGTCTACTCTTTTTTCTTATTAAACCTTTTCTTCTTCTCTTTGATGCTTCTCCGAACTCGTTTCCGATTTCCTTCTCCGGTTTCTTGATTGAGCATCCAACAGTAGTCAGCTAACATATTGACATCCCATTTTCCTTGGTGACGTCTCTTGATATCATGAACATCCTGGTGAAATCTTTCACCCTGTTCTTTACTGTAGGCTCCTAAGTTTTCAGGAAAATAGTCAATATGGGAGTGTAAGAAATGAACTTTTAAGCTCATCTTGCATCCTTGAGCTTCATACACTGCCAGCATGCAGTGTACAATGGTTTTGTAGTCAGGGTCCTTAGTATTCCCCAAAAACTTATGCACTACATTCTTGAAAGAGTCCCATGCTTCTTTTCCTTTTCTCCCATTGTTTCAAAATGAGGAGATCAGATAAAAGTTTTATGTCAGGGCCAGTGAAAACTCCCTCTCTTAACTTTGCTTCAGACAGTTTCAGGAACTTGGAACACAGATATCTGAAACAATCCCCATCTCTTGGCAGTGATTTGACAACTGCTTTATGAGCCCTAATTTAATATGAAGAGGTGGTAATAACACTTTTTCTGGGGAACCAATGTCGTATTGATGATGTTTTTCTCGCCGGGGATTAAACTGTCTTGTGGTGGCCAGCCAGTTTTTGTCCAGTGCAGCTGTCTCACTCTACTATCCCATAAACAAAGAAAGTAAGGATATTTTGTATAACCTCCCGAAATACTAACCAGGCTGACCGAACAGCATGGTTAGTATTTTGAAATCTCCACAAGCCATCCATTGATGCTCTTGATATTTGATTTTCTCAAGAATTGTAGCTAAGTCAGTATAGTTTTCTCCCATATGAACAGTGTGTCTCATAGGAAGAGATGCAAATACATTTCCATTATGCAGCAAGACTGCTTTGAGGCTAGTTTTAGACGGATCAATAAATATGCACCATTCTAATGAATTATATTCTATTTCAATGCGCTTAGTGAGCCCATGACATCATTATAATAAAACAATTTTCCTCTTTGGAGAAAAACTGAGTAAATTCTCCCTCTCAATGCCTGTACCATGAAAATGAGGTCCCAGATAATAGCAGGTTTTTGTTTTTTAGCCTTGATCCTAGCAATTTGGCTGCATCTTTTGAAAGACTTAAGTCTCTTACTAGATCGTTGAGCTCACTCTGAGAAAAAAGTTGAGGTCCTTCGTCAACAGAAAAATCTGAGCTAGATTCGTCCTGGGAAACTAATGTGTCTGAGTCCTTTGACTCACTCAGGATGTCATCTAAATTAGAAGGTGGCTGTGGAACTGGTATTTCAGAACCACGAGACACTGGACAAATAGCTGAGTGAAGGTTAGGGTAAAATATTTTATTTTTATTTTTTTGTATTAAATCCTTTAACATCTACTGAACAGAAGTAGCAGTTGGTTGTGTGCTTTTTCTGTTCATGCCATATCATAGGAATGCCAAAACAAAATGAGCTTTTCTTACTCTTAAACCACAAACGAAGATCTTCCTTGAATCTTCTACACACCTTATGTGGAGCCCATGCTTTGTCTCTATCTCCGAGTTTCAATTTGAAATATGCAAAATAAACTTTCTTCACAAACTCACTTAAGTTTCTTTGTTGACTTTTCACTGTATATTCACCACAAACATAACAGAAGCTGTTGGGAGAAATTACAACTTCTGCGAGCCATATTCTAGAAATAAAAATACAAGCACAGTAGCGTTCGAATGCTGGATATAAACTGACTGTGGCATTAGATGGCCAGCGAGATACTGAACTTATTTAGCTTGTTGAAACATGATCTAATCCAACAGCAGGTTGTTTATGTTTATTCCTAGTATCCCAGATAACATGTCAATACATGCTCAACCTCACCAGTAATATTACTCACTATCAACTCTTAACTTGTTTCTACACGATCATGCGACCTTCCTCCTAACACTAAAACTACTTAACCCACCTCCCCCTACTCTCTTCAACCATTAACATTTTTTATTTATTTATTGCCAAGTCCAGCTAGAATTGATAGAATTAATGTGAGAAGTCTGTTTTAAGGCCATTTTTTAAATAAAAAAAAAAGAATACTAAATTTTAAGTTAACTAGGAATTTTACACTAAATACAAACAAAAACTTGAGTGTAACAAAAAAAATTGACGAGAAGGAATTTTTTTGGTATTTGTTTCATTTTCACCAAGTTGAAATCTAAGAAAATGTATAAAAATCCTATGCAGTTTTTTACTTGCAGACCTGTGTAATTGGTCTCAATATTGCTTATGCTCATAACTATCTGATTATAAGCACAATAATATGTCCAACATTGAGTAGATCTTTTTGAAATTTTACTGCACATTTACCTGCTACAAACAACTATCAAAAAAGAAAAAAAATCAATTACTTTTAATAATTAATCATTTCAATTTGAGTTAAACATTTTACATGTTAATATTTGACTACGTTGTAATTCTTGAAGAAAAAACAAAATTTGTACAATTATACGAGCACTAAGGTGGCTTTTCTTTTTCACTAGACTTATTATACCATCAATAAAAAGGAGGACAAGCTTTAGAAAAACTATTTTTTATTTCTTTGAGTATGCATTTCGGACAATTATGTCCCTTTTCAACTCGTGTTACAACTATATAGGGAAAATTACATACAGATTAGCATAATGTATACAAGTTAGCATAAATTTATTGTAATGTTACAAAATTGTAAAAGATCATTAGGAGACTTACATGGATTATGAGAAATCCATGTAAGTCTCCTAATGATCTTATAGAAATAAAACACCTTAATTCATTGCTGAGAATAATATGTATTTTGTCATAACAAACATTTTTCATAACAAACGTAATTCTCAGCAATGAATTAAGGTGTTTTATTTCTATAAGATCATTAGGAGACTTACATGGATTTCTCATAATCCATGTAAGTCTCCTAATGATCTTTTACAATTTTGTAACATAACAATAAGTTTATGCTAGCTTGTATACATTATGCTAATCTGTATGTAATTTTCCCTATATAGTTGTAACACGAGTTGAAAAGGGACATAATTATCTGAAATGAATACTCAAAGAAAAAAAAAGTTTTTCTAAAGCCTGTTCTCCTTTTTATTGATGGTATAATAAGTCTAGCAAAAGAAAAGCCACCTTAGCGCTCATATAATAATTGAACACAAGACTAAACAAGAAGTGTATCGCAGAATTTGTACAGTAATTATTTGCTTTAAAATTGGGAGAAAAGCTAAATAAATCATTATAGTTACAAGATAAGCAGCAACCAAAAATGTAACAATTATGTAAATCAACTGATCAATATGCAGTTTCACAAGAGTTAAATATCCAAATATTTGCTAATAATTTCTAGATAGTATGGTATATTAAGCATACTTGATCTAACTTAATTTATTTGAATTTATTCAACTTAAAAATATTAAATTATATGTAAATTAAAGAACTTGATCTTTGTTTCAATTTAACTATGGAAAAACTTATAAATTAAGTACTTATTAAAATGAAAAAATTTATTTTATTACTTTTGCTCCAAATTCAACAAGATTAGCCAAATTCTGTAAACATTTTGCCACTAAAATTAAACTTCTTGCTGCTATTTCTGAAGGAGTATCTAATTTTAAGAAAAACAAAAAAAAACAAAAAAACAAAAAAATGTATTTATCTTCTTAGATTAAAATAAATTTGTAAAATATAAAAAAAAATGAAAATGAAAAGTTCGTCTTTACAAATATTCAAAAATAGAAAATTATATACCATTTATTAAATTGAACTGTCTTGGATTCAATATTGCAGGACAAAGCAATCTCAAAAAAACAAATCCACTGAAATAAAAAGCAAAATAAATCATTAAATCTGCATGGTACAGCAGTTTAAAATTTTATTTTAAGTTTCAAAAATGTACCTTACAACTCTTGTTTTTACTAATGGATCATTAGGCCATTTTGCCATTACACTTTTTTGTAAACAACTACAGATATATCGAAGAGTTCTTGGAAATAAAAGTAAATTTTATAAAAAGATCTTATAAGGAACACTATATATTTTATAAAATAATAATTCACTTACTTAGGACATGAATCAATTGCAGTGAATATTGATTCTATAATTTCATCCAATAAACTCAACAAATGTTCTGCATTTGCACAAGCTTCACTTGGACTTTCTAACTTACTAGGATTCAGCTGAAGCACAAAAATTACCATTTAAGACTACATATAATGTAATTTCATAAAAATTACATGATAAATTACTAATTTTACGTGATGACCAAACCGATTAACTGTCATCACCAAATAAATATTTCTTGCCATACCTGATATCTATTCAATAATTCTTATCCTATGTCTGGTATATGACAGAATGCCAAATCATCACATTACCTTTAAACTTTTCTTACTATTGTTGCCTTGCTGAGGCCAGGCTGACAGCTGAGAAGGAGAGAAGCTCTCACCAATATAGTATTTCAGAGATTAATGCCAAATTTTTCTTTTAAATTATAAAAGACATGCAAGCACAAGCCTCAGACAGACATCTACACAAAGAACATGACAATACCAACATACATTTTTAAGAATAAAATGAACAGTACCTATTTTGAAATATTACTATTTTTCAGAAAAATAATTTTAAAGCAAATATATTTTGAGTGAAGTCTTGCAATGGCATCACTATAACCTTGTGGTGTATTCCATTCAAATAATGGCAATGAGCGTTGTAACTAGTTTGTGCAAGAAAATCAATTCATCAGAAATCAAAAGAATTTATCAAATATATTCACAACAGTTGCCATGTTTATATGATTTTAAAAACATTAGGTACAAAGACTGTTTAAATACAGTATATAGATGAAAATGAAATTTTATTCATGTGTTCTCTTTGCTGAAAGTATAAACTGAAACTGAACTTAAAACATTTTCTATTCATTTGATTTTGTACATGTGTTGCTGGTATACATATCTTATTATAATGCAAACAGAATGACATTCTGAAATGCTTGATTATTATGCAATTTTTAAACTGATTTTTCTAAAATATAGTATTTATTATATTTGAATCTTATGCTTATTTATTTCACTGAAGATGGGTAAGTGTAACTACATGATAAATTTTTTATACACTTATGTGCTATCTTAAAATGAAAAACAATTTCACTGCTATACCCTTTAAAAATTAACATGTGTTTCTGTTCCTTCCATTCCAATTTATAATTTTTCATTTAAATTTGATTTCTATAAGCATATAAATTTTCAAAATTACACACAATACATTCATGATTTATGAGGAGATATGTATTCTTGAAAATTCAACAAAATCTTCATTTAAATAATTTTCAGAAAAAGTAAATTTTCATTTAGACATTAGTAATTTATGAAAAACTTTACTTACATTACAAAAATTCAAACAAATTACAAATACATAATTTAAGATTTTCACAGAAATTTTATTGTAATTTGCATTATAAAATATTTACAGATATCACAGGTGTAGTATCTTGATATGACATGGATATTCAAATGTTCAGCATATCAAACAAAATTCCTCTATTTGCTGATAATGGGAGAGTGCTGGTGATTGTCAAAAATGGGAGTGTGCTGATGATACATACCAAATTTTTAACAAAAATAAAAAAATTTGAATGTTTGAGGCAAAGCATTCAGTTAATCATTTAAAAGTTTAAATAGTATAATCCATAGGTCGGTATTCTGAAGTATGTTTGTTACAGGGTCCTAACATAGGAATACATAATGATTCCCAAACAAAAATAGGTTTGTATTCAACAAATTGTCTAAGTAATGATGTTTTGGTCCACAAAAGTATATTATTAAATTATACCAACAATATTACATAGGGACCACCTATGTAATACAGTTGTGTGTTTGAATTTGGTTGTTTTTTTGTTTGGTTATAAAGAGACTGTATAAATGCACAATTTTTCTAAGGGTGAAAAACTATCTGTCATTACAAATTGGTCTGTATGATGACTTCAGAGCAAGTGTGATTCAAGTCCAGTTTTTGGTGTTATAGCTTTAGCATGTGGAGTTTGTTTAAAAGCAATTGCTTTATATAATGCAATATACATCCAGTCAAATCTGTTTTTACAAATTTGACTTTGACTACAAATACAAGTTTAGTGGGCTTACAAATGCCAGTTTTTACAATTTCATAAATAAGATCCATCACATTATGCATTATTAGAGTTTTTAAAAAATACAAGCTTATCCTCCCAATCAGGCCACAGTTGCCAATATATAGACTAGTTTGTAATAACAGATATAGTTTTTCAACCTTAGAAAAAGAGTACATTATATGGTCTCTTTATAACAATAAAATTCAAATGGAAAGCTATATTACATAGAGGTCACATACTGAAAACCTTCATACCAACTAATGGTACACCAGCAGGATATCAAACAACAGATGTAGTACAAAACTTTCAAGGAAAGTATTAGATTTTAATCTTATACCTTTGTGGACTGAAATATCATTACTAAGACAATGCATTGAACACATCTATTTTCATTTGGAAATCATTATAATCAGTGGTGATATTTGAAATAGTTAACAAAGGGTTCGCTAGCAGAAAATTTTTCCCTGACAATCACCGACAAACAAAATGGAAGTTTTGGCTAGAAATAAATACAATACGTTTTCTTGCAATATATCTAATAATCACTGGCGTATTTGGAACGTAACAAGCCCTGGGCAAAGACCAGGTAACAATAGTATATTAGTGCTGTCGACCTTTTTCTTTTTTAGGCAGAGAAATTTTTCACCCCAAATAGACAGATGTCATCATCTCTCGAAATACAATATCCTTTTTATTTCACTGTCCATAGCCCCAACACGTGTTCCACAGCCATCTTGTATTATCTCGCACGCGTGAGATTGTGAGATCTCTCTTATGACTAGATCTAGTTTCAAGAACTCTCTTGAATCAATCGCGATTAAATCTCGTTTCGGTCGTGATTGAAATGGTCGAGAGAGATTGGCCCAAGACATAGTCCCCGACCTTGCTCACAATCTAGATTGAAATGCTTGGTGCAAACGGGGTATAAGGCTCTAGTTTAGTAGTATTACAGAGTATAACACATATATTTTAATATATTTAAAAAAAAAACAAAACCACTGAGAAATGTTCCAAGTGTTTAACAAGGTTCAGAAAACTGAAAATTTTAACAACGGGTTCGACCGAACCTGTGCGAACCCGCTGAATATCACCACTGATTATAATTATACTCTTCGGTTTGGACTCTGCAACAAACCTACTTTAAAACTTCCAGACTCTTGAATTACACTGTTTAAACTTTTAAATGATGGATGCAAGACATTTGAGTTAATCATTTAAATTTATACTTTTCCTACATTTTTTTTTAATCTACATTTTTGTTATTTGTAATTTTTATAGTCCTATTACCCACTTTTCTTTGTCATTGTATCATCAATAAGTTAAAATTTGAATATAAAAAAAAATGAAATGTTCATAATTTCAAATATGTATTAATTTTTCTTTTAAAAAAACCATACTAATGATATTTTTAATATTGTATATTGCCTGAAGACATCAATGTGATGTTTATATCAGCAAGTAACTTGACATCTAAAAACCTGATTATTAGTTTAAAGCCAAATGATTGCCAGATTATATCAAACTATATTAATAGTAGTATTAACATAGCCAGATATAATCTGGCAGTTGTTTGTACTTGCTAATTTTTATCATTGTTAAAGTATCATTAAAAGACAGAAGGTTCATATTTATATATTTATTGGTGTGAAGTGTACATATTTTTATTTATGATACCAAATTTTGTTTTCTGCCAGAAATGCCTTTACAGGATTTGCATAACGTGATGATGCAAGATCTGTCCAAGGGAGAATTGGATAACTAGTCTTTAGTAATTTTAAAAAATGGTAGTAATCTGGCCTTTATGCATTTTTTTAAAAATAGATCTGGTCATTTATTGATATTCTTTGTCAGTGAATGAACATCTGAATATTCTATTTCTGTAATAATTTATTATCAAATTTAAAAAAAACTTTATGATGACCTATGATAATAGGTTGAAAATGTTTGTTTAATAAACAATTTTTCTCAGAGCATTAGATGGCAAAGTAAGATTGCCACTAACAAAGGATTTACTGACTGACCCATCTTCAGAAATTGCTTACCACATCAAAACATGTCTCTTCAATTTGTCCATTTACTTAATTCTCTATTCTTCAGGCACTTATATATACAATCACATACAACTAAATAATACTCATGAGAAATGATAAACTTTGGATCCTTCAGAACAAAAGTTGTGTCATCCAAAATAATGATGAAAATTCTACCTGATGGCAATGATTTCTTATACAGCTTATCACAATTGATCCTTGTCCTTTCCTTCTGCTCATTATAACCTCAGAATTCAGATTATTTTTTTTTCAATGTTGAAAAATAAAGTATAAGTGCAATGAATAGCATCAATGTCTGTTGTACACTATATGTACAATTGAGTATGTATTTAAAAAAGTATATTCATAACTACATCTCTTTGATGATAAAAAAAAAACAGAAAACTGTTGAAAAGATCAGAAGTAATTTTCATTATATTAAAGTGACTTTTCTTTTAAAAGAGTTTTTTTTTTAAATTATATATATAAATATACTTTTTTAAAACTCTATTTTAATCGATCTCCCAAGTTTACAAATGAATATGTATTCTAAAATACTATGTACAGTACAATAGAGTTTTTAATCGGTCCATCTTATTTTTGCAATTTTGAAACAACTTTATAGTACAAGTAATAATAATTTATTGCATGCTTAGTTACATTAATGCATATATATACAACTGGAACAAAGAGGAAGAAACAAACCTAACCATTAATTCATGAATTGAACAATCACAATGAGTAATATTTATAGATTATCTGGCATTGTTTTCACTGTTTTATAAATGTAACTTTCAGTGGATGTTTTTTAAGTAAGTAAGTTTTATTATACTGGTAAGTACAGATTTTTATCTTAATTATATCCTAATTACTGAGAAAAATTCTTAATTTTAGTTATCTGTATAAAAAAAATTTCATAATTTTTTTTAATATTAAATCACTTTTCATACATTCATAGAACATATTTCCTTAAATTTTAATATATTTCTATGGAAAGTATATAATTTTATGGTTTAAAATTGCATGAATATTTTTACATATGCCCTAGGAATGCAACACCTGTTTGAATTTAATTTCACTATATATTTGAAATAAATAATATAATTTAACATTAATAAGAATATTTGAAATAAATAAAACACTATCTTTTAATGCTAACATCTAAAGTACTAATAATAAAGAATAATTTCATCACATATATAATAATAATTAAAAACAATTTAATGGTTTAAATTTAACTCTATTCATTGGCAAAATAACACTTGCCTTCATTTCTTTCTATCACTATTGTGAAATTAAAATAAATTTTTATGTATCAGATTTATATTACTTTTGCTTTCATGCATGTCTACTACAAGGGAAAATATAAGCATGTAAACCAAATGTACCTTTACGAACATAAGTAAAATACAAAAAAAAATTTAGTATTTGATATTAATACATTTTTATTTAATATAAATATATTAATAATGTCAATAATATTAAATAAATGATAGTTAAAAATGTGAAGAAATTGACAATTTATTGAAATAATTTTAAGCAACATTTTCTTATTTACAACAATGTAATGTAGTGAATAAACCTGCCTTCTCAAAAACTGGATCGATAACTAAGTACACCAAACGAAACCTTTATAATTCAGAATGCAATTTTGTTCAGTATAGGCTATGCCAGCTAAGTTACATAAAAAACTAGTACTAAGGCCAAATACAACTTCTTGTTGGATTACAGTAACGTGATTTTATAGGCAAATTTTATGTAAAGTAACAGCAATTCCATAAAAATATATTAAAAATAACTTTAGTGTAATGAAAAAAGTCCAAGATAAAAATCCACTGAATCCATTCATGAAAAATTAATCTGAGACACATGACAGTATAATTAAATTAACTAACACACACACACACACACACAAATAAATAATTTAAAAACAAACACACTACATTAAAAACTTTTTTTTGATTTTAGTAATATTTCAAAAAAGGTACAGTTTAATTTTAATCTTATTAATGGATGTTTATTAATAAAACCATGATTAACAAATACATTACATGGATAAATGCCAACAGTATTCATGCTGCAGTGGATCACAAGTGCAATAAATAGGAAAGTAACACCCATTAATTTATTTTCAAACAAATGTAAATGGGTACACTTATATAATTTGAAATATATTTTAAAAAGTCAAATTTTAAGAACCACTTTAGCATAACTAAATTATTTTAATCTTACAAGAAAAAACAATTAATTTACTTGAGAATTAAAATTTTTTAAAAATGTAACAAACAACATAATAATTACAATAAATTATTTACCTCACAGGATTGTCTGCTTTCCATCACTTTGTGGATGAAATCCTCTACAGCCTGCTGTAAGAAACCATGTGACGTAGAACGCATATACTGATCCATTAATGTTGTAGTCAACGATGCTGAACGAAATAATGTTGAAGTTTCTTCTATAGCAAAATTTAAAAAATACACACAAATAAAATAGATTTACCTAATGTAATAGCAATGGCTCCCAAATTAAAATATAAATTCTTCATTTCAATAAGTTGTTAAGTCATAACATCTAATTTGTTTTTTCAAATGTGTACTTCCATAAAATTTTTTATATAAAATATAAAAAGCAGTTCACAAAATAAAATATACTTGAAAAAAGAAGAAGAAAAAAAAAAGAGAAGATTAGATGTTTTACTCAAAAATTCTGACAACAAAATTATGCATTAATATGTTATTAAATTAGCTACTTTTTAAAAAATACATATACAGTAAGACCCCGCTTAACACTAATTCAATATAATGTGGTCTGCTTGAAGCCTTAAATAAAAAAAACCAAACAAAGCTCAAAATTTATGCCAATTTAAATTATCGTGGCATTTCATTGATTCACATATAATACAATTATTTACAAACATGAATCAATTAGCAAAAGGTGGCAAAAAGGTGTGCTTTCTTTAAATCTATGTTGGTTTGGTGCAATTTTGGAAAAAATATAACATGGATGCCATAGGCAATATCAGCTTCACTTGGCTAGAATTAACTGATAAATGCACTAACGAAGTGTGAAAGAAGTTATGGCTGAAGGTATTTAAGAATTCTCAACGAGAAGAGCCTATCGCTATATCAGTTGGGTTGACTTTGGTCAACCTAACCTATACAACAGGATTAGGAGAGTAGACGAGCAAGATATTGAGGAGTTACTGCAGGTTTCTAGTGAGTGTCTTACCAACGATGACCTTCAAGAACTGGCAGAACAAGGAATTCATGTAGAACTGGAAAATAGATTCTGAAAACAAAAAACTCAAAGAATTTCTCTACAGATTTCCTTAGTAAAAGTTTAGTAATAATAACCAAAATCATTGATCAAATTGTAGCAAATGATCCAGATTTTGAAAGGAATGCAGGAAAGGAGGTGTTTTGGATGCAATCTTCTGCTACTGACATTTGCTTAAAAGAAAAAAAAACGACAAATGAAACGACTTTATTGCAAAAAAAACAAGAATTTCAGAAAAGCCAGAACCTTCATTACTGAAAATTAACTTTACATTTCTGTGTGCATATGTTTGTGTTATTTAACATTTTTATATTAATTTGTATAATAATATAACTTAAAATTAAAATAAAATTTGTTTATTTTTGGTCGCGTGTTCCCCTATCCCTATTTACTCTATGTTAAAATAACCTTGTTTAATGCTGTTTCACTTAGCACTTTGTTGTCTACGAACACATCCCCAGCATTAAGCAAGGTCTTACTGTAATGTCAATTTCAAAACAAACAAACCTGAAGAAGAAATTACATACACAAGACAAATATTTTTATTAACACAACAAAATATCACAATATAGATGCTTTAATCTTTAACACAATAGTTTAAAACGTATTATCTAACGAAAATTAAAATATTTTTAAAATAATTAAATTTAATGGTGACATTTTAATGATTTTATATTTTTATATTACTTTGTATTAACTAGCTGAAAAAACAAAAAAAAAATCTTAAAATTTATGAACTAAATATTTATGACAAGAATGTATATCTGATGAAAGCATGCATACACCTTTGTCATAAAATATCAATCAAAATACTATTATAAAAAAGTCTTTATTTACCAAAGACTAATTTCAAAATAAATTTTGTATTTTGCTTAGGAAAAATTTCTTTTCTGTAATTTCTTATTCCTGAGCAAAATATAAAAGTATTTTCAACAAAAACACAAATATGCACTAAGTATCAATACATCTGATTTTTCTGTGTCTTATTTCTTTTTGCCAATCCTGAATAAATTAGTTAAATATTTATAGTTATAACAACTTCTAGTAATAAATTTCTTTATCAATTTTTGCTTTGAACATCATTTATTCTAAATTTCTGAAGATTTTTGTTTTTGTAAAATTTTGTTCTCTCCATGCAATACTTATTTCATAATCATTTGAAATTTTTTTTTTTTTAAATCAGCGTTTTTTCTTTAGTTAAAAATCTAACCAAGCATTCATTTAATATTATCATTTCATGTAATATTAGCTTAATTCTTATATTTTATTACAGGTTAATAGTTAGCAACAGTAAAAAATAAATGATAACTGTTTAAAGTGTAGATTATTTAAACTATTAATTCTTATTTTTCTCAGCCCTTAGTTCAGATCGTTTATGAACTTGAATAATAATCATCTTTTCAGATATCAAAATAAAATAAACTTTTTCCTTTAAGTCATGTACTTGTGCATAACATATGTTCTATTAATAACTACAGGTTATTTACAAATGATGGAGCACATCTCATTAACAAATCACAAATAAAATAAACCAAACAACTGAAGAGGTTATACTAGATATCAAATCATACAGCAGCTCAAATGTTTTTTAAAAATCAAACAATATTTGACTTTAGAAGACTTCAATATGGATCCATTTATGACAAAACATCAACTGATATTTGATTTCTCATACATTTGTTTCAAAGCATTTCCAGGATGAGTACACCAATGCTACTCATTTTAGATGCATACACATGATCTTTCACATACTGCCAGGGGCATAATGTCTGATGATTGTGATTGTGCTGGTCAAGGCAATGATCTGCTACAACAAAGCAACTGGCCAGGAAAGTTGGCCCCAGACAGGTCTGCATTGACCATATCCAGTATGATGGAACACCATCATGTTGAAAGTAAATGTCTAATTTTCAGTGTTCCAGCCAGTATGGTATGGCATAACACAGTAACGTGTTGAGGTACAGTACATGTTGCTAGTCATGGTCAACTCACTGAAAAAGAATGGACTGATCACTTCATCCATAGCCAATGCACACAAAACATTGACTTTTGGGCTATTACATTTGAGTTGACTGACTTCATGAGGATGTTCAGATCTGCCGATGTAGTTATGGTGATTAACACAACTGAAAACACGAAAGGTTGCTTCATTCATGAAAGTGACTTTTTCTAAGGTGTTATCAGTCTTGATATTAATGAGATTACATCATATTCTAAGAAAGTGTTGTCATTGAGAAATATCACAGCAAAAGCTTTTCTTCTTTTCCACATTACTGATGTCCTTGAATTGTTGATATCAATACTTGGAGTCCTTACCAGGGATCAAATTTGTGCTCTGAGTGGAAATGCCTTTGTGCAGTTATCACTAATTGTTTCTTGTGATACCACAGTATACATATTGCTTTCTCACAAATGCTCGTGTTTTTGGATCTGACATTGGCCATTAGAGGTGAAACCAGCCATATTAAAACTGTACAGCACAAAAAAAAAATGAGCTGATGTATGATTTGAAATATGGTACAACTAAGTTTTGTTTATTTATAATTCTTTAATGAAATGCACCCAATCAATTGTAAACATCCTATATACTAAATTATCTAAATTACTTATTCTCAACCATATCAGTTTTCATATTTTAGCTGAAATTGCTAATTGATAAATTCCTGATATCTACAAAGCCTTAATTTTTCATTTCCATTTCTTATAAAGTCAGAGGCGGTGATATGTTTATACTCTCAATTTCATACAATGTTTATGAAATTTATGACTAGTTTAATGCAATAATATCTTTTGTAATAAAATGTGTTGAAAAATACTCAAAAAACTATCAAATCATATTTTGCAATGATTTTAACTTGATTTCTGAATAATTTGGTATATACCAAATAATTGGAAAAATCACGAGGAAAAAATATTATGTAAATACATTTTTTAAACTTAAAACACAATTTTTTTTTCTGCTAAATTTTTAAAAATATAGATTTGGTATTTTCTTATGCTCTCAAATTTTAATTTTCAAGCTAATTAAGTTATAATCGGTTTCAAAATATTTCTTATTTTATAAAATTCCTTTAGTGTGCACTTTATATTGAGGAGAACTTCTAAATATTTATGCTCATTTAACTGGTATTCCTTCATTGAATCAATTTTATTTTAAAATTGATTTAGCAAATATTTCAAAATACTATAGAGAAACATAAAACAGAGAAAAGAAAATATTTTAAAATAGAATAAATAAGTAATAAAAAATTGCCTTATATTTATAGGGTGGCTGCTAAATGTTATAAAAGTTCATTTACATATATTTAAAATGACAAAACAAGTTTAGGCAAAAAACAATTCAATTTCCATAAGGTTCTGTAAGGGAGGATTAACTTAAGAAATAGATATTATGTAGTTCACTATTGTAGTAGTCTTTCCTCTTACCATTTGAGTGTATTGAGTGTACTGGTATTGTTGTAATGTCAAAGAAATTCTCTAAAACCATTACTATAAATATTTTTAACTGAAGACAGCTTAAAGTAAATGAAGCCAAAATGCATTTTGATAATTTATAAAGAAAGTAATTTTAAATAATGGCATTTTATCATCTCCAGTTGTCTATTATCCTTGGATAGACAAACTGGAGATGCAGCAGTAGCAATTGTAGCTGGAGATGTACCAGTAGCAATTGAAGCATATTTTGACAAGTTTGTCATATTAAACAGATGTAAATTAACTTTCATAAATATTTCTTCTAAATGGCACTCTCATCAACTAAAGAAATTTAGAAACAAAATTCAAAAGATGTGGAAAAAATGGAAATGTTGAAGAAACTCAAGATTTTTATATATCCACCATACTATGACAAATATATTATGGTGATAATAAATAACACCTAAATTATTTAGGAATCATTCAAAGATTTGCTTATGATCCAAATTTAATTTGGAGTTTTATTCCTAAAGTTATATAAAAAAAAAGGCATAAAAGAAACATAATATTCCAAATGAGAATGTTTAGTCTATCTGTAAAACAATTCAAAATTACATTTCTTGAAATTATACCTAAGGTTAACTTTGCATTCTTCATTTCTATTCATTTGCACAATCTTCTACTTAAAACAATGTACATTTTATACTTTCAGAAATAAACACTTTCATCAGCCTCTCATCCTGATGCCTTCTTGCTTATAAAAAATAATTAGGCTGATAGAAAAAATAAAAGTACACTCATGCCAAAGTTGTATATACTTCTGATAAATAGCACTGAGTTCAGCGTTAACGTAAATTCTTCTTTTTACTGCAAGCAGTTTCGACGAAATTACGTTCGTCGTCTTCAGGCAAATAAGGAAAGAACAAATTTGAAAGTGGCACGTGCCGAACGTTCCAAACCGATAACGGAAAATTTTTCGTTGGCGAATTTTTAAAAATAATATATTCCTTTAGCGTCTGGTAACTTCGCCGATTCGAAGGAGATTTTAAATCGGCGCGACTGATGGCGCATGCGCTGAAAAGCACACGCGCTAAATGTGCGACTGTCGGCGTGTTTGGATGTTTAGGCTCTTGTAAAGAGTGACCCAAATTTCGGGCAAGTCCAGGGTGGGGACGTTGCATGCATCTGATGTTATTGTGAGGATCGCTTCCCAGATGAATGTAATTTTTCTATTGTTGCAGCTTTTTAGGAGCGCTGTTTCCGACCACAGCGGAGTGTAACCATGTTGTAGAACTTTTCTGGTCAGCTCTGTTGTTTGTCTTCCTTTATTTATATCGTCCTGGTGTTCCGCAATACGGCAGGCGAACATTCTTGTTGTTGCCCCTATATATTTCTCTATTGCTCCTGTTGGATTTTCTAGTGGCACTGCGTAGACCCCCCCGATTTTTCTAATGCGCTGATTATGTCTCGGTGGTTGCATATGCTCCTGCGTAGGCTGGGTAGAGGGGATAAGGGGAGCACAAAGCCGTACCGCCGGAATATACGGCTAATGAGTATGGACTGTGCTCCTAGATACGGTAATGTTGACGGTACTATTGCCATTTCTTTTTTGTTGTGTAGCGTGGTGAACGGGTAGATGGAGTCGTTCACTCTACGCAGTACATGCGTAAATTTGGCGCCTGTAAACCCAGCGCGATGTACTGCCGTTCGTATGATTTCCAATTCAGCGTTTGTTAGGTCCTGCGATGATGGAAGCAGTATCGCCCTTCTGATGAGAGCTGCTATGGCGGCATTGATATACCGCGATGGTTGGAAGGCGTCAGCTGGAGTGATGTGGGGAATCATGTTGGACTTGTGGTATACCTCAAACCGTGGTCCTTCCGGCGATTTCTGTATCCGCACATCCAGAAAAGTTATTGTTTGGTTCCGCTCCTTTTCCCAAGTGAATTTGATAGTGGGATAAACGCTTGATAATTGCTGCATAAATCGGATGAATTCTTCCTCCGAATTTTCCCATACTAGTAGGATGTCGTCTACATAGCGTAGGTACAATAGAGGGTAACGCCCCGCTCACTATTTGCTACCCTCTATTGTACCTACGCTATGTAGACAACATCCTACTAGTATGGGAAAATTCGGAGGAAGAATTCATCCGATTTATGCAGCAATTATCAAGCGTTTATCCCACTATCAAATTCACTTGGGAAAAGGAGCGGAACCAAACAATAACTTTTCTGGATGTGCGGATACAGAAATCGCCGGAAGGACCACGGTTTGAGGTATACCACAAGTCCAACATGATTCCCCACATCACTCCAGCTGACGCCTTCCAACCATCGCGGTATATCAATGCCGCCATAGCAGCTCTCATCAGAAGGGCGATACTGCTTCCATCATCGCAGGACCTAACAAACGCTGAATTGGAAATCATACGAACGGCAGTACATCGCGCTGGGTTTACAGGCGCCAAATTTACGCATGTACTGCGTAGAGTGAACGACTCCATCTACCCGTTCACCACGCTACACAACAAAAAAGAAATGGCAATAGTACCGTCAACATTACCGTATCTAGGAGCACAGTCCATACTCATTAGCCGTATATTCCGGCGGTACGGCTTTGTGCTCCCCTTATCCCCTCTACCCAGCCTACGCAGGAGCATATGCAACCACCGAGACATAATCAGCGCATTAGAAAAATCGGGGGGGTCTACGCAGTGCCACTAGAAAATCCAACAGGAGCAATAGAGAAATATATAGGGGCAACAACAAGAATGTTCGCCTGCCGTATTGCGGAACACCAGGACGATATAAATAAAGGAAGACAAACAACAGAGCTGACCAGAAAAGTTCTACAACATGGTTACACTCCGCTGTGGTCGGAAACAGCGCTCCTAAAAAGCTGCAACAATAGAAAAATTACATTCATCTGGGAAGCGATCCTCACAATAACATCAGATGCATGCAACGTCCCCACCCTGGACTTGCCCGAAATTTGGGTCACTCTTTACAAGAGCCTAAACATCCAAACACGCCGACAGTCGCACATTTAGCGCGTGTGCTTTTCAGCGCATGCGCCATCAGTCGCGCCGATTTAAAATCTCCTTCGAATCGGCGAAGTTACCAGACGCTAAAGGAATATATTATTTTTAAAAATTCGCCAACGAAAAATTTTCCGTTATCGGTTTGGAACGTTCGGCACGTGCCACTTTCAAATTTGTTCTTTCCTTATTTGCCTGAAGACGACGAACGTAATTTCGTCGAAACTGCTTGCAGTAAAAAGAAGAATTTACGTTAACGCTGAACTCAGTGCTATTTATCAGAAGTATAATTAGGCTGATTGCAGCCACTAATTTTTTTCTATACTTTTTCACCTCTTCAATACAAGTTTATCCCTAAACAATGCATGTTATATGTAAAAAGAGAACAACATGGTTTCCAATGCTTTATACAGTCGACTCCGCATAAGTCGACACCCCAAGGGGAAGTGAAAATGTGTCAAGTTATCCAATGTGATGACTAAAGCGAAGTTGGAAAGGAAAAAACCACAAAACTACAATTAATAAAATATAGTAGTGCATTATACAGTAGTATAGGCTTACAATACATTGTGTCCTCCATTTACAATTACTCTGTAGATGAAAAACTGAAAAATTCGTTTTGTGTTGTTTGTTTTGAGCACTTAACTGTCTCGACTTTCTTTTTCAACGATCATGAACGCCTTGAAAACATCATCGTCGCAATTGTCGGCAAGTAACATCTAAGGATTCTTAATGCCTCTGGCATGAGAAAATGCAAAATTGGATTCTGATGTGACTTTGATGTATATTGTATATTTTCTTTTTGTTTATCTGTTATTATTTTATACATAAAAATACATAAAATGTTACGGCATTTTTGTTAATATGTATATATATATTAATGAATAAGTCGACTCCCCCTCCTGTAAAAAAATGAGTTCGCACCACACGTGCGGAGTGAATTCATTTTTTTGGGAGGAGGTGACGACTTATTGGATGTGGGACAGCAAAAGTATGTCGACTTATCCAGTGGTGACGAGTTAAACGGTGTCGAGTAAACTGAAGTTTTTTGACATTAATGCTTATGTAAGTTAGCCAGGACCACAGAAAGCTGACTACTTAACCGATGGTGTCGAGTTATCCAGGTGTCAACTTATGTGGACTTTACAGAAAAAGTTATAAAATACAGTCAAGCTATTACATCAGTTAACACTCTTGACAATATCTTATTTCACTTCATTCAATTTTTCATTTCACTCAAATTTTAACAAGGGGTCATAGAAATGTAAAAATGAAATAGAAAGATCCTATATCAAACATCACAAAGCCCTATATATATATATATATATATATATATATATATAGAAACATCATAAAATGATCATCTAAATAATTGAGCCAAAGAATGTTTTTTCAATAAAAAAACTTCATGTGACTAAAAATTAAAAATATTAAGTTCAGTATTGGCATATTTTAAAACCTCTTAATTTCGAAATTATCATCAATCACTAAATCTAAAATTTAAAAAATTAATAAAGAATTAAATTAATTTTATATATTTGTAAAAAAATTTATAAATAAAATGATATAAAATGAATAATCTAATAATATAAAAATAGAAACAAGTAATGTAGAATATAAAAATTTAAAACTTCAAATATTTTACTGTATACCATTTCCTTTTTTTTTGCTTCTACTAACAACTTTTTTAGGATGAAGTAAATTCCAAATAATTACCATTTTTAATTTCATTTAATTTTACCATATCACCTACCACTTCCCAAATTTTCCACAGAGTCTGAAAAACAACTAATACTTCTGCATCTTCAGCAATTCTGAAAAGAAGTTTGATAAAGCAAACAGTGTTAAATGCAATCAAAGTTTTAATTTGTCTTTTCAGTTTTGTTAAGATCATTTAGGCAGGTTATTTGATAAGGTGAAGTTACTTCAATGCCTCTGTATGATCATTCTCAACCTCAACATATTTCACGAAGTATCTAATATATATATATATAATATGAAAAGATTTTTTTTGTTTATAATAATAATAAATATAGTTAAAACAATTTTTAAAAAATTAGTTATTTAGAAAAACATTTAGCAATTTTATTAACAAAAAAAAATTGAAGGAATTTATGATAAAATTTTAATTAAAAAATTAAATTCTAATTAATTAGAATTTAGAAATTCTTTTTTTAATTGAAGTTTTACTATGAGGATCAAGTTTCTTTCTAAAACTAATAGAAATATACCAATATCAAATTTAAATATACTATTGGTTCTGTTGTAAATTCTTTATCCAGATTAACTATTTATATTGATGAGAAGACAAATGAATTTTCTTTCATAACTGCTTAAGCTTTATCTAAAGTTAGCCTAAAATATACTTGAGAAAATGGAACAACTCAATCTCTTAGATAAAAAAATTTAATCAATTTTTTGTCATGTACAAGAGTAAATTTTAAAAATTCAAGATGAATGGGACGTGGGTTATTGAACCATTTACTTAAAAATATAGTAAAATATATTGTCCTAATAATAGGTTTTTTCAGATATTTTATACAAAAAAAAGTTAAAATAAAACTTTAATTTTTTTGTTAAGTGAAAAATAAAAAAATACAATACAATAGTATAGACATTAATTTTCATTATCTGTTTTATAAAGAAATTTGTATTTTATAATTTACAATATGTAATTAATAATTGTGACTTCAGAAATAAGCAAATTTATTACTAAAGTTTTTAGCTATGAAATGTTATTCTATTTATTGTACTGTATATTCTACAATATGTTATATTTGTATTGAATTCAAAAATAGAACTCAAATAGGAATTAACATTTTTAAAAATCATTTGTCTGCATTCGAGTTCTATTCTTGAAATTCAAATATTTTATTCTCTACAAACAATACTACCAGAAGAGGACAGTTATATACTAATCAGAAGTACAGTGGGTGATCAGTTAATGAACACAATCCATTCCAAGACTTTGTTCGCTATCCGAATTGTTCGTTAACCAATTACCGATTTACTATAGGTTTTTATGAGAATATTTATTTTTTGGAGTTTACAGAACAAATCATATATAATTTCTTACTACGTTTATTTATATGTAATAATAAACACATATATACACAGTCTTTCATTTTTATT
The DNA here is from genome assembly GCF_030686945.1 of Centruroides vittatus. Lineage (NCBI taxonomy): Eukaryota > Metazoa > Arthropoda > Arachnida > Scorpiones > Buthidae > Centruroides > Centruroides vittatus. The sequence continues at coordinate 318,187 of NW_027122249.1, read as the reverse complement.
AGTGATGTTTTTTTGGTTGTAGGGGTGAAAGTATCAGTCTAATGTTGATTGCTTTTCTCTCTTCTTCAGGATTTTCAGAAGTAATTAATAGCATTGTAATTGTTGAAATCCCAAGCCTATTAATCTGAACTTGGTTTGGATGCCATTCTAAGATCATTGTTCTGACATCCTCCCACATCTTCAAAAAGATTTTTAATAGCAGATGTTGGCATTGATCCTTTTTCATCTTTTTCAGGAGAAAACACATCTCACTGAGTTTCTTTGTGTTCTTCATTTAAGAGTTCTTGAAGTTCTGTCGTCAGATCAGTTTCAGATTCCATTATGAGCTCTTCAATGTCATCTTTATTCACCTCCAATTTCAGATATCTAGCCATTGTCACAATTTCATCCATAATTTCAAGGACATCATCTCTCTCCCTGAATATAGAGACACAGCTTTTGTCAAGCAGAATTCAACTGTTGTTGAGTGACTTCTGACCATGCCTTTTGAATAAGCTGTATAGCTTCAAGAATATCAAATTTTTCTTTTCAAAATGTTTAGTATCATTGAAAAGAACTGGCATGCTTCGAAACACCAATAAAACAGTGCTCGAATGTACAATTTCTTGAAACCTGCAATAACCTCTTGATCCAATCATTGAATCAACAAAGTAGTATTCAGAGGTAGAAACTGAACTGTCAGCCAGAGAAAGTCTTCCAGTAAATTATCTTCAAGGTCTTTTGGGTGTCCTGGTGCATTGTCCAATAGCAACAGTGCTTTTAATGGCAATTCATTGGTCTGAAGGTAATCCTTGATGCTTGAAGTACAAACTTCAAACAGCCATTCTTTGAAAAGAGCCTGCATGACCCATGCCCTTTTATTCGATCTCCACATCACTGGCAGTTTTTCTTTAATTATAGAATTTATTTTTTGTGAATGCTCTAGAGTTCTTAGAGTGATACACAAGAAGCAGGATAAGCTTCACATCACCACTAGCATTAGCTCCCAAAAGTAACAGTCAGTCTTTCATAGGTTTATGCCAAGGAATATTTTTCTCTTATTTCATAATGTAGATATGGTTCGGCATGCACTTCCAAAATAAGCCAGTTCATCACAATTGAAAATTTGTTCTGGACAATATCCTTCTTTTTTAACACTTACCGTGCTGGTCCAGTTGACCTAGTTCCTTACCTGCGTGCTGACTGATTTAAGCAATTTTACAGTATTTTCTATTGAAAATAAAAAACGATTGACTAAAGCTAGGTAAAAAGTAAAAACAGTGATATTGGAAACATTCATCTGTACGATACTCAATTTTGGTGTGTGTGAGCTTTATTTTTATGTATTATGCTTTAATGTTATTTGGACTTGTTTTAGAGATAAAGATACAATGAAAAAAATTAAAAACTGCAATATAGCTTTAAAATTTGTATTTTTATGTATAAAATATATAGTACATTGATGAATTTATTCATAATAATGGTGAACTGTATCAATATTATTAGTACACTTTTTTCTGACTAGCTGTTTTTCACAATTGAGTCTGTTTGGCAAATGTACAGTACATGAAATGGCATCAGCACTATCAGAAATATAGGAATTCAACTTTTGCATTGATAATATCTGAAAAGTATATAAATTATGTAATATCACATGAACTATACAGGCTTAAAATAATAAAGTTATGTGGCTTATTTATATTTTTTCGATCTCAGTTAGGCCTAATTCATAATCACATTTTCGTCAGATAAATCAATAGAATCGGCACTATATTTGTTGATATTTTATTAATGAATTCAAACAATTATTAGTTAGTATGTTAATGTGCCATATCTAAACTTAACTCATATATAAAACATAAAATGATTTGATATTCACTTACAAAATATGGCAAAGAAACTCCGAATCAGACGACGATCATGATTGGACAAAATCGCTTATATTTCAAATTTCTGAATAAATATTGCACACTATTTATTAACAGACACACTAAAATACAAAAAAAAACCAAATTTTCATTGCTGAAAACATATGTTTTAAAGCTAGAAATTACAGGATATGTAGAGAAACGTAATATTACGTTTTTCATTTTTTGCAAAAGAATGCAGAAAATGTAATATGTTACTAGCACAGTAAGTGTTAATGAATTCTTCAAATTTGAGACAGAACTTCTCAGCTTCTTCTTTATCTGCACTAGCAGACTCACCATGAATTACCACATGTTAAATGCCAGTTCTTCTAAACTTTGCAAACCATCCAGTGGTAGCTTCTCTCCCCTCGTGACAAATGTGGAGTTTGTTTCTTCAGTTCTTCAAAAATTTCTCTAGCTTTCTCTTGAATGATAGTCATACTAGCTACATCTCTTTTCATTTCCCTTTCTTTTATCCAAATTAGAAACAACCTCTCCATTTTTTCATGGATAGCAAATCTTTGTTTTTCAGATGTGATTTTCATTACTCCTTTAGCTCCTTCAGTCTTCTTGATTATATCTTTATTAGCTAAGATTGTGCCTATTGTAGACCTGTTCAAGCCATACTGCCTAGCAACATCAGACATCTGCACACTCTACTTTGGCTATTATCTCTTGCTCGGTTTCTACGGTGAGCACAGTTCTTAACACCACTCTTTTTAGGCTCCATAATATTATCAATCTCTTTTTGAAATAAAAAGTTCAGAAAAGCCCTCAAAAATTCAGAGAACAGAAATCAACTAGCGCACAAAAGAATTATGTAAATGCAAGGCCCGAATGTAATTCAAAATTTTGGTGCTAAAATGTTAAGGAATACCCAATAGGGCAGTTAAACTCTCACCTTTAGAAAATAAAAACAGATGCAAAACTTAATGAGTGCTCGACAGTCTTGCAAAGACTATAAAAAAATTATTTGGCAGAAAACTAAACAAAAAGCTGGAATTACAATGGAGAGTTTCAAAGTTAGGGGAACACTATCTGATCGGTATTGGGTTGAGTGTCAATGTTGATGTCTCCCGTGCTCCAAAAGGCTTCGAACTGTTACCTGAAGATAGGGGAAAAATCAATCAGTATTCGTTATTTTTTGTTGCTTCTTTTTATGCTTGTTCAGTGAGGTGTTCGTTGTCCTATCATAAAAAATCTTTCGCAAAAGTGTTCATTATCCAATTTGTTCGTTAACCGGTCACCCACTGTACTTGCAAAATAATTTTATGTAACACCAACAGACATTGGTGTATATGTTATCTTCCTCTAAATTAGCATGTACAGGTATTTAAGTTTTATTGTTTCTTTGTAGTTTCCATGAAAGCATTTCTTTATGCTGTTGAAATCTAGAGAACAATGGCAAATATAAGTTCTCATTACGTATCATTTTTCTTCACAAAATACTAATTTTATGTTGATATAAAGCACATTGTACTGTACATCAATTCATAAAAATTAGCTTAAATCTTTATTTTGTAAATTCTGAAAAATCAGCAATCTTATTTTACATTTTAAAACTTAAAAAAAATCTATATAATCCACAATTAACTATAAATAAATTAGATTTAAAGTAAATTACTCTGAGATAAAAATAATTCAATAACTAACTTAATTTTTTTTTAATAAAACAAGATTGTTTTTCCTTTTTTTTTTTCATAAAAATACTATTAAAACTATATGTACCTTCTCTTTGAATTTCTCTATCATTCATAGCCTTTAGTAACATTGCCTCTTTCCTTTCAAATCTAAATATACGAAGAATTGCATTAGCTAAGGGTGTTCTATCTCTATGACAAAGATCTGCTAAAACACTAACAACTTCAAGTTCTTCTTCCATTATAAGCTACAAAATACAGAAATATATTCTTATATTTATATAGAAAGTTAATTATTATAATTAATTCTTTTACCTCTTTCAAAGCATTATATTCAACCAGAGGCATAATGACTTCATGCACATATCGAATTCGCACTCTTAACGAACCCCAATCTTCTCTAATTGGAGGTGTAAGGCCACCAAGTGGAAACCAATCCTCAATTTCTTCTCCACTGATTAAATTTTCTAATTCAAGTGTTAAATCAGCTGCAAATTTAAACTTCTATTAATAATTTCTGTGTTACATAAATTAGATATTTGAGTAAAAAAAAATAATTCAGTTTGTTAACAGCAAAAATATATTTTTATTAATACTGTATTTACTTAAAAGTTTTGTATTTTAAAATGATTTCTACAAAATAATACTTTAAAAATGTATAATTTTGTTTGCATTGAAATGATTATTTTATCCACTTTAATTTTTAGTCTGTATTCAATCATTATATATATATGAATATAAACATCTATAAACTTGATTTTTAGATTAATGCCAAATAATTAATATAACCTGATTGTATTCTAGTAATGTAACTAATTACTAATTAAATGTCAAGTAATTTGTTCTAAAAGGTAGGCATTAGGTGCCATCTCTTTGATAAATTTAATATAGTTATAATTAAATTAATATTTTAATAATTTTAGAACCCAAGGCCTTTTCAAAGTAGGAAGGCCTTGGGCACTATGGTTGTCCCAAGTTGGCACTGAGTAATCAGTATGATTATACCCATATATATAATACACACACTAAACATCCCAAAGCATGATACATAGATACTCAACCAAATGATCATTTTAATCAATTGGGTTATAAATCTGCTATTTTTAATAATTAGATACTAAGTAATTTGGTACTATAAATTAAAGTGATCATTTGGTTGAGTATGGTTATACCTAGATTAATAGTTCTGGAAATGAAAATTGAATGGAAGTCTGGGTAGTGTAACTGACAATGCATCCACATGGCATATGAGAGTTGCAAGTTCAAGTCCCATTTCAGATCAGTTCTTTTCTTCCAGAACCTTCTAAATTAATTATTAGAACATTTAATTTAATTATAATTATTAAATTTATCAAGAGATGGTACATAACACCAATCTCTAGGCCAAATTACTTGACATTTAATTAATAATTAATTGTTATGTTAGAAATATAAAATCTATGACATATACATAATCTAACTATCAAATTACTACAGTAATAAATAATTATTAGGCAAAACAGATTCCAACTGCCAACTTTTGTAAAGCTATCTAAAAGCCAAAAAAATCTGATACAAAACCAATCTGTACTAGTTCAAGTTTCAGGAACTAACAGTTTCAATGTTATCAAAATTATTGTCAATACTGGAAATATTCTAAACTTATTTGTAATTGTCTACTTGGCCAAAAAATTCCAAATTAACAATAGTTTGAATAACTTACCTATTTTAATTTATATAAAATTTTATATAACTCTATACTATAGAAAATGATTTTTAATGTGAGCAATAGAAGATCTTATAAATAATAATTATTTTACATTTTAATATATGCATACTTACATTTAAATAAAATTATATATTTTTTTTATAATTGATAATGTCCTTTTGAATTATAAAAGTTGTATTTTCACTCAATCATTCATTAAAATCAAAAGAAATCAGTTGTTACCAAAGCTATCAATTTTACATTTCACTATTCTAAATTTTTAGTTTAGTTTAAGAAAATTCTATAAACAAAAAAAAAATTGAAAAGTCAAGTTTTCCTTTTTATCAACAATAAAAATATATATATATATTATTTCTCTTGTCCTGATTTTTGAACTATCTCAAAATTTAGATTTCTCTTATATAAAGAATTTGGTTGATATGCGAAATTAAAAAAAGTTAAAACTAGTTAAATTACACGTAATTGTATAAATATAAAATTGCAACGTTTTAACAAAATTACATGTTTACGTTATTCATCTGTTCGCTCCAGTTGCCAGTCCACAGTTTCACAAACACGGAGACGACCTTTCTTTATGTGAAAATGGCAATAGCACCAGAGGACGTTTTTACCATATTTACATTTTATTGTGGAGGCAGTAGCCTCTAAAGAAAGGTCATCTCCGTGTTTGTGAAATTGTGGACTGTCAACTGGAGCAAACGATGGATGAATAACGTAAACAAGTAATTTTGTTAAAACGTTGCAATTTTATATTTATACAATTACGTGTAATTTAATTAAATGTAATTTCTAAATCAATGGTCAACTTCGACGGGATATTTAAATTTGTAGAACAGAATTCCGTTATGCCTGAGGAAGAACCCAACGAGGTTCAAAAATGTTTGCGATTTACAGAGAGAGAGAGAAGCACACCAGTCAAAAGGCACTTCAGTTGTTCAATTTAATTTAGTTTCACTCTGGTGTTTTTTCCTTTATACTTTAAATATAATACTGTCAGCCATGTTTTATATTTATTATTTTTACTGGAAAGTTAAAACTAGTTTTATAGTTCAATACTATTATGGAGTTCAAGGTCACTAGCTATTTTGGAATTGACAACTCAGCATGGTGTTTATTGGCAGTTGAAAACAAAACAGCTGACATCTCAGACCCATTACCCACTTGCCAAGGTTCCTGAAAAGTCAAATTATTGTAGTGTTTGAACCACTGTAAAAACAGACATGATTTTAAATCTTATTTTTACTGATATCAATATTGCTCAGTTTTTGGTTGTAATCCAGAATTAATCAAATCCTTTGTGTTAACCAAATCCTGTGTTAGATTAATTGCAACAATCTCATACAGGGTGTATCAGAATGGCGTTTTAAAAATTTGGGGGTGTGTAGAGGATGAAATTTTGAACATTTTGATATAAGGAACCCATAGCCAGAAATGTGATATAAAGTTTCTACAGCGGTAGGAAGTGCTTGACTGCCCTTCACTTTGGTAGCTACCCTTCCGTCTTGTTATTGTTCTTGACTTCTTCCTCTGGGGTTATGTAATGTCCTTTGTGTATGCAACACCTGTAGGAACAGTTCATGAGCTTACAGAGCACATCTTTAGAGCATTTAATACCATCAGAGGGGAGCGTGGCATCTTACAGAGAGTCAAACAAAACATGTCGTTGCACATGATGTAACGAAGTTGGTGGTCGTCACATTGAACATTTACTCTAAAGTAGTGCAGTCACTGATTCGATGTAGTTTGATTGTACTCTACTGTTTTGTCAATAAAACTTGTCATAAACACTATTCTGCAGTTTCATTCAGTATACCGACTGCAAAGTGCTGTAGAAACTTTATATCACATTTCCGGCTATGGGTTCCTTATATTAAAAACGTTCAAAATTTCATCCTCTACAATCCCCAAATTTTTGAAACGTCATTCTGATACATCCTGTATAGGTGGCAAGAGTTTTGATTAACATACCTTTAAATTTATGCAAAAACATGCAAATCTCAAGGAATGTTTTCTGACTGAGAGAAAGTAAGTCATGAACATGACAATGTCATTTCTCCCATGCAATTGCAATTCAAGAGCTTGATACCCAGCCAGTTACTTTGCTGCCAGCATTAAAAATGGGTGTATTACAAGCTTTTAATTGTTCTAATGTAATTACAAATTACATACTTGTAAATTTTAAACCCATTGATCAAAGCTTGCTTGTTTGCTGAGGTCTAGAGTGTCATTTTGCTTGTTATTGCAAAGTTCATGCTGATATTTGAACAGTGTTAGTTTTTCTTAATTCTTGATTACATTTTCTCTAGCAACAGTAACTAATGTAGGTATAAGCATTTATTAAACATTTACTTTACTCTTTTAGGAAAAATAAAAATGAATGTACAGTCCACATAATTGAATTTATTAATATAGTAATCAATATGGACAAATTGCAATTTTTGCCATTGATTATTACATTTGATTGTGTTAATGTTATCATATCAAAATTGCATCAACTAATTAATTCCTCAATCAAAGGATACATGTAATTACAGAAATGAAAATATTACAATACATAAGTTTCCAACAGATTAAAATTAAAAAACAAAAATGGAGATCATCATTTAGAAAACAATACAACATTGGGGATGGTGTTTTCAGAACATTTTGCGAAGATTTTTAACTATGTAAATATAACTATTTGAAATTTATTTTTATGAATTTTCTTATTAACTTATCAATACACAGATGAAATACTTGAAGCCTAACATAATTCCTAAACAAAAGATATCACTCAGAAGAAAAAATTTACTTAACTCTTTCTTGACCGGGGTACTGATCTGTCATACCCCTAATTGTTAAGCAAATAGTCTAGTGTGCCAAGTCATCTATACCCTGTTAAAAATTGATTTTTATAAAATTTATCGACAACAGATGTCAGCACATAACGGCATCGTCTTGTCCATAGTCTGTTTCACATATTTTTGTCCAGGTGGTGTTTTGTTGACTTAAAAAATTCTAATTAATGCTTTTTTCTTAATTTTTCATTTCCTGATAATTTTTTTATTTCATTTTTAGCATATTTATGCAATAATATTACTATAATAAGTTCATGCTATAACAAGTTTATTCGGCTATAATATGTCAACACATTATAAATATTCAAGTTATGACCTTCAGTTCTGATATTTTCAATAAAAATAAAAAATATATAAAATATCAGCAAATGTTACATGTATTGCTACTGGTATTCATATGTTTATTACAAAAATATATAATCTAGTTTGATATGAAGTGAATAAAATATATTAGTTCATTATATTAGTTGATAGCAGAATAAAGTTTTGATTTCAAACAAATGTCTTATATAATATGTGATAATTTCACAACGAATAAACATACATGCATAAGTGTTATATCGAATTGTACAAAACAATATTCTACGTCTTTCTGGCTCAGTGCCAGCAAAAAACTAGGTAACTAGACAATGTTAATTTTGACAAAAAGTTACAAATTATCAAGTTTAAATGTCAGTTCTGATCTATATTATTTTTTTTCTTATAAATTTTTCTAGTAAAATGTATTGAAAAATATTGTATTTCAAACTAAAGATATTAATAAATGTATGTGATTTTTTCTATGAATATAATGATAATTTGATTTTTGGTGAATTTTTAAAATAATATTGCCTGAGTGACCTTGACTGACCTATATTGCCCTTGGCCGTTTTAGAAAATAAACGTAAACAAGGGGGCGTAGCAAACGGACAAGAAAGTTAATAAAGCAAAATGTAGTGTGGCTACAAATAAGCACAAACTTGTTTACAGATATTAAAACTGCAATATGTTTATATCTTTTGCTTTACAGTTAGTTTCTACTGTCCATTCATGCTCGTCTTTTCACAACTTCATTGAAATTTTGTCAAGATTAGAAACAAGCAAATTATATAGCAATCATCATCCAACAATTGTAAGTTTACTTCCATTTTCTACTGTTAATCCACATAATATTATGTGACCAACATTAAAAACCACTTCAGGTAATTTGAAACCAATTAAAAAAGGTATAATAGTTATTATATCACTTATGTCTAATTTTACATCCAATCTAAAACAAATACCTCGTAAACAATCAAGTAGTATTCAAACATGAAAACTTATACTACCCATATGCAGAACCATTTTGTAAAGCTAAGTGCTGATATCTATAGGGCTTTCTGACTGCAAAGCCATATTTTGGCTGCTGTCTAACTCTGTAGTAGTATGCCAACATCATGTGTTTTTAAACCATAATTCATAGCACATAACAGATAGGAAATGCATCAATTGAATAGAAATTTTGTAGAAAATTCTTTCCCAAATTAATATAAGTCATTTTAATATTTCTTAAAGGATTTGGTTATAAAATATAAAGTGACAAAAATCAAATAGTTAAGAAAACATTAGATCTTAAATTAGTCTGAATAATAGGAAGGATCATGCTTTTTAGTATTAAATAATTATAACTTATTTTAAAAAAATAAGCTTTAACATGAGGTTATAACAAATTTTTTTCCAAGAGAAAATTAGGCTTGTCTAAATGCACACTTTTCAGAAAACAAATATTCTATTCCTTACCTAGAATTTTACATACAGAAAAATTCCATTTAAAAATAAAACCAAATTTTTTTAATTTTGGAATGTTAAAGTTTTATTAATTTTTATTTTAAATTGATATTTGATAATGAAGAATTCTCATCATTATATCTGAATAATTCCTTAATTTCTAAAGTCTCTCTCATTTGAACTGTAAAAATATTTCATGATAGAAATTAATGAAAAATTTTAGAATATGCTTATAGTTAGTTTATCACTATAAATTCTAACAAAACATTGCATACAAAAATATAACTACTCTGTAATGTTATAGAACTCAGATTAATTTTGATATACGTATGAATTTTTAGAGAATGTAACATATCAAGAAATTAATATTTATATATAATTAAATTATAAATAAATTTACTGAATAGTAAAATATTACATATTGATTTATATCGAATAATATTTGTAATATCTTTTACTGTAAAAAAAAGTATACCTATTTCCATATCTTTAGATCGTTTTCCTTTATTATATAATGTTATAGTAAATGATTTGATATCTGATGGCAAATCTCTAAGAAAAAAAATAAAAATTTTTGTTAAAATCTTACAAATTTCACTAAAATATTTAAACATACAAAATATAAATAATAATGTATAATACTCGAAAATCAAAAAAGGCTTATTTTCTATAAACTATAATTTAAACTTACAATTTTGTAGCATTTTAAATGATCCATGCAAAAGTTGCTTTTATTGTGAGTTCTGTACAAGGGCCTTAAAGGTCAATTTTATGAATGCTAATAAGAAATTTATTCAAGTAAAACTAAAATTTAAGCCAAAAACTTTCTTGCTAGGAAAATTTTGTTTTAAATAAGAAATATTAATTAAACTAATTAAAACATTATGTTAAATTTAAAAACTTAAATTTAAAATTGTTTTATTATCTGTGGTTACTATCATCAATGAATAATTAAATTCAATGAATCATTATTTAGCAGTTGTATAAAGTGATCAACAGTAGCTATAATAAATGTTAGTTATAATACTGATGGCTGATAATCAACATTATAGTTTTAGAGATAAAAATCAATTTTTCTGTACATAATTTAAGTTGAACTTTTATTCTTGCCTATAAAGCTAAAACATATGAGTTCTATGTTCAAGTCTTATTTAATGAAAGGCCAGCATTCAGAGATTATAATTATAAGCTGTTCAGCTAATTTTGTTCAACATGGAAATGGATTTAATTATAGTAAATATAAAAAGTTTCAATAATTTAGATTGACATTAAAAAAATAATCCAAACAACCACCACATTACAATCAAGCTACTTTTCCACATTTATATTTAATTACTAAATTTTTCACCAGAGAGGCATTAGGCACCATCTCTTATTAAATTTAATAATTATAATTAAATTAATATTTATTAAATAATTTAGAATATTCTGATAGAAAAGAAAATCGGCCTGGAGTGGGACGCAAACCCACAACTCCCGCTTACTGTGCAGATGCATTGCCAGTTCCGTTACCCAAGCCTCCAGTCTGATCTCTTCCAGACATTTAAATATGGTGTAATCATTCTCGGTTAATTATGATGCAAATTGGGGACGCCTTCAGTACCCTTGTCCTATAAACTCTTACTCCCCGAAAGTGTCCAATCATATTTAAATGTCTGGAAGAGGAGATTAGACTGGAAGCTTGGGTAATGGAACTGGCAGTGCATCTACACAGTAAGCAGGAGTTGCGGGTTTGCGTCCCACTCCAGGCTGATTCTTTTCTACCAGAATATTCTAAATTATTTAATAAATATTAATTTAATTATTAAATTTAATAAGCACTGGCACCTAATACTTTACTCTAGTGACAAATTATTCAGTAATTAATTAAATATAATCGTAGAAAAGTAGCCCGATGTAATCCAGTGGTTGTTTGGGCTTTACAAATTTATCAGATTTCATGATTGTTTATTTAAAGAATAAGATACTGAAAAAGGAAATCAGGTCAAAAGCTTGTTTAATCTTCAAATTATTTAAGTTCAAAGAGTATTTCTTACACGGCAACAATCATTTTATTATTAAGAAACAAATTCAGAATGAATTATTATTAGGAGGACACTATTTTTAAAAAATTTTTTAAATATGTATTGAATGTAATATTCAATAAATATATTTCAATAAAAATTTCATAGTTACTTAAATGAAATATTAATAAAAATAACTCTTGTGACAATAAAAAAAAATTGTTTTTTAATTTTAAAAACCTTTTGAATAAAGTGAAAATTTTATATGATAAATTACACTATTAAAGTTATCACAAAAATAATATAATGTAATATCTCAATCTCAACCGTAACCCACACACAATGCTTACTCAAGTAAGAAATCCTCTTCCCAAATTGGATCTGGAGGACATTTTACTTGTGTCCTACATACTTTTACTTGATTCAAAGAAATTATGCAAAAAGGATGTGGAACTAGTCTAACAGGCAAACGATGTGCTTCTAACAATGTCAGATGTAAACTACGAACTTCAGTTACATTGTGACTAGGTCCTCGTCCACGAGGAAGTTGTGGAGCACAAAGTGGTTTAATTGCTTGAATCCATTCCTGTAAAATAAAAATTTAAATATTTTTAATTTATCAGATTAAAGCATTAATTTTTATATCAAATCAGTATATGCTATTTAAAAAAATAAAATTGTTTATTACTGTAATTTCATGTAGATAACCTGCTTTGTATAAACCAAACAAGTATATACACATAAAAAGTTGCTAGAATTGAAAGTGTCTTCACAAACCCACAGTAACATATGCTTACTCTTGGAAAAGAATCTTTGAAAACCTGAACACTTACAAATATTCCAATTTAGAAGATACAGTACCAAACCAAATATATGGAAAGTTTGAAACTGGAAGTGGACAAGATTTCTGGGATTTTCTGGGTACATAGTAAATATGTACTTAAAGTACAAAATGGAAATGGAAAAAACAAAATAACTATTTAACACACCATCTGCCAAACTGTCACAATGGAACTGGTGTTGCGTGAACATTATGGTAAAACTACAAAGTGGTCTTGCAATTCAAAACTAGTCAATTTTTTGTAATTCCAGATTTCTGGAAACTAGATATTTAATTTGGTACAGTATCATCTTAAACATTTCTTTTATTTCTGTTTCTTCCATTTTACTTCCATTTGCAATTCACTGATTATAATATAGTCATCAAATGACTATCACTTGCTTCGTAAATAACTAACGCTTCTCCCACACTGGGTTGTATAAACGAAAATTAAATACCTTCTAAAACCGATAACCAGCGTGAAATATTTTCAAAATGGCGAACGTTTTCGCTGCCCCTCCTGGGCTCTTCCTCAGGCCAATTCTTTTTGCTGGAACCAGATTCGATAATCGAATAGTTTAAATAAATGGAACGTGTTTTGTTTCTAAAAGTTTGAGTACGTGCAGCAACCGCATGCTGTTCTAAACATTTAAATTTCTTTTATTCTGTTGGGAAAACGATGCACGCATCTTATGATAATTACGTGTGACGTTTACCGATTTATGACCTTTCTTCCAATAAAAATTGCCAAGCAGTAGAGAGATTCATTTCTTCTTTGAAATTGATGCATGTTGTTGTGCGATCGGCTTTGTAAATTTCTCTCTTCCAAAGTTCTCAGATGTTCTTGATGTTGGGTGGTGTGGATCACTCTTGCCTCATTAAAAATCGGTGTTATGTCCGGGTTTGCTGCATACGTGGACAATGCCGTTGTGTATTTATGGCGGGTAATGTCGGATTTATGCTCCTTTATTCTAGTGCATAGTGGGCGTTTAGTGGACCCTATGTACAGTAATTGTTTCTGCCATCTGTCGTCCTGTAAAGGGATACTATATACTCCCGGAAGTCTATACGGGTTATGTGCATCTTTTCCGTTTCTCAATAGGCTGTATATGGAAGGGTTTCTCCGATAAGCGATTTTAATTCCCTTTTTCTTCGCAATTGCGTTGTATATTGTTTTAAGGTGTGGGTTGAAGGTGGGGTCCTTTCTGTGTTTTCTTCTCTGGCATCTTTTTTTCATTACGCTTTCTTGGTTCGTTTTACTGCTTGTATGGAGGTGCTGGTTATATAACTTTTTTACGTTGTTACTGTAACCGTGTTCTCTTGCTATTTTATTGATAAACGCTAATTCCTGTTGTAGAGCCTTGTTTGTGGACGAGTGTGTGTAGGCTCTTTCTACTAAAGCCCTAAATGCAGCTATTTTATAGGAGTAGGGGTCACAGGAGTTGAAGGGAATGTACAGTACAATGGTATAGTCGTGGGTTTTCTACAGACTCCAGTTTGTACTATCCTTTTTTCAATCCTTATTTTGATATCCAAGAAGTGGATTATTTCAGGACTATGCTGCTCCATTTCCAGTTGTAGGCCATAGGGGTTGTCGTTCATGGCCGTTTTAAACTGCTTTAGGTCCGGCATTGATTTTCAGAGGATAACGATGTCATCTATGTACCTTCCATATAAAATTATGTTTGAGAGAAAGGGTGACAGTGTTTTGGCTTCCAGTGCTCTAATTACCATTTCACATAGGTCCCCGGATAGCAGACTTCCCGTGGGTACGCCCCTCTCCTGTGCATAAGCATTTCCTTTGAATTGAAATACTGAACTATAACATGCCAAATGGGCCAACTCTAATACTTCATGGCGCAGACTGTCATCGTTTACTTTCTCCATGAGGAAATCTCTCAGTGCACAAAAACAAGGTTCGATTTTAATTGAGGGGTATAACGATCTAAAATCCCATACTGTGGCATAACCAGGTATGTCTATGCCTTTAAGCTTCTGTATCAATTCTTTCAGACTTGAGATATTGAACTGGTAGTCATTCAAATGTGTGAACAACATTATGCACCGATTTCTCCAGTTTGATAGTAGGAGCTCTTCCTTTGTCCACGATAGGTCTTAGCTCATGGCCTTGCTTATGCGTTTTGGCAAAAGCGAAAAGTTTAGGTACATCCGGAGCTTCCGTAATAATGTTTCTCATATTCAGCTTCTTGGCGAGTTTGGTGTTGGCAAACTGCTTAACTCTCGCTTGCATTTTATCCACCCAGTTTGTTTCCATCTCTGTGCATTGCGTTGCAGAGAGGTATTCATTTAATTCTCTCTCATATGTACCCCACTTCATTAAGACCATTATTCTGGCTTTATCTGCCCTAGTTACGACTATATCGTTAGATTTTATCCATTCGGAAACTTGGCTTAATTTATGTTTAAGCTGCAAGATATCCTTTGACTGTTTAGCTCCATTAATTCTTAAAGCAGATAGCCATCTGTAATATTCTTCTTGGTTGTGAGAAAGACCTCTTAAAAGGTTTTCTAGGTCTGGGATACAAGATTTGACAGTTTCCTTGGGGGTAGGTGTGATATAAATGCTGGGCCAAGTTTTAGAACATAACCTGTATAGACTTCCAGGAGTATATAGTATCCCTTTACAGGACGACAGATGGCAGAAACAATTACTGTACATAGGGTCCACTAAACGCCCACTATGCACTAGAATAAAGGAGCATAAATCCGACATTACCCGCCATAAATACACAACGGCATTGTCCACGTATGCAGCAAACCCGGACATAACACCGATTTTTAATGAGGCAAGAGTGATCCACACCACCCAACATCAAGAACATCTGAGAACTTTGGAAGAGAGAAATTTACAAAGCCGATCGCACAACAACATGCATCAATTTCAAAGAAGAAATGAATCTCTCTACTGCTTGGCAATTTTTATTGGAAGAAAGGTCATAAATCGGTAAACGTCACACGTAATTATCATAAGATGCGTGCATCGTTTTCCCAACAGAATAAAAGAAATTTAAATGTTTAGAACAGCATGCGGTTGCTGCACGTACTCAAACTTTTAGAAACAAAACACGTTCCATTTATTTAAACTATTCGATTATCGAATCTGGTTCCAGCAAAAAGAATTGGCCTGAGGAAGAGCCCAGGAGGGGCAGCGAAAACGTTCGCCATTTTGAAAATATTTCACGCTGGTTATCGGTTTTAGAAGGTACTTAATTTTTATCACTTGCTTCATTTTTGTTTTATTTATCATATAGTATTAATAAAATACATAACAGTAATATGCTAAAATAAATATAAGGAAATTAAATTCAATTATTATTATCCAAAGATTATCTCAAAGGTCAATTGTGCAACTCTAATTCACTGTAAAGAATTAATATATGATAAAGTCATATATTGAGGAATGATACTTCATGTCAACTAAATGATCTTAACTCTAATGACACTAGTGAGAGAAAGATAAACTTTTAAATTTCCTGTTTTTGCTTTATTGAAACAGAAATTGGTTGAAATAGTGGAGATATTACAAATATTAGAACAAAAGAACAATGTTTTTCCAAGCAAACACCTTGAAATGTAAAAAATTGCACCTAATACAAAATTATAACAATTTAGATTTTTCTTAGGAGTTTTTCTTTGGTAAAGATAAACTTGGCACTTTGAAACAGTACCTACCAGATTTTTATTATTGTTTCCTACACTTTGCTTTGAAACACCAAGCTTATCTTTACCAAAGTAAAACTCCTAGGAAAAAATTTGACTGTCATCTAAATTGTCATAATTTTGTACTTGGGGCAATTTCTTACATCTCAGATATTTTTGCTTGGATATCAATTATCTTTTGGCTAATGATTGTGTTATTACATCAAGATATAAAACCATGATATAGTTTGATTGGTGCTTGGCGATGGCCATCAACCAAATGCTTTCAATAGATTGTCAGTAAAATTGTTATAAAAAGTTTTAATTCACATAAATTTGAAATTTATTGTTCTGGATAATATTTTGAATAAAAAAAATCATTCATTTCAATGCAATTTTATCCTTATGAGAATAAATTAAGTGATAAAAGTAAAATAGCTCTATGGGGAACCCTCATAAACTTTGACCTGTTGACCCAGAAGTTTTGCCAGCACCTCACCGATAACGAATGGCTTAAGTTTAAAATCTGAGCTTTCTAGACCCAGTACTTTTTCTCTAGAAGTGTCTGCAGTGCCTGATGAAGAAAAATAAGAAAGTACAGCTTTGTTGGTAAATTTTACATTTTTTGATTTCTTAAATTTCAGTAACTCCTTTTTAGAAAAATCTGAAATTTTCCACACTAACTTAAGAAAACAATTATCTTTTGAATAAGGTATTCAGAATTATCATAATTGTTGGGGTAAAGAAATCAACCCCTGAAAATTGGTAATGCAGATTTCTGTATATATATGTATGTATGTATATATATACATAGCTAGTCAGTGACTTTTTCACTTAACATGGAATCACTGCCATGACTCAATCACAATTGATTTCAACAGATTGTTTCCTATCTCTAAATTCCCAATGATATAAGGGCAAGTGTTGAAGTCATCAAAAATCAGCATGCAAGTATAAGCAAAATTCTCTTTTTGGAGTGATAGGAAATTAACTGTAAATACATAACACTGCAAATTTGATATTAATCACTTAATTCCTTTAAGAATTAGATCCAATTGATTAATCTATAAATTATTTAAATTAAACTAACATAAGATAAAAGATAGCAATATAAAATGGTAGATACTGAATTATCTAAATCTAATAAGTTAGCTGATTCAAGAGAAAAATTCACATAAAAAAGGCATTAAAGAACTTAAAGCTTTTTTATGTGAATTTTTCTCTTGAATCAGTAAAATTGTTGGTGTGACATCAACTCTATGTTTTTAAGTTACTTAAATAAATTAGCTTATATATTTCAGTTGTTTATGCCTCTGCATAAACTGAAATTCTAAAAAAATTTCCATAAAAATGGTAACAAAACAATGAAAGAGAAATTAGGGTTAAAATGACAATATCATCATCTGATCAGTTTCCAAACAGCTGGAAAGGCAGAAAGTTGTTGCCAATTTTAAGAGAAAATAAGAAAATCCTTTTACTAATTTGCCTAAGAGATGATATGCTTTTTATGGATGACAGTTTTCACAATCTCACTTTCATCTAATGAATTAGTAGATATAATTTGAGAAAAAATTGTCAGAACAAAAAGTTTAATTTACAAAATTTAAGAAAACAATACAAAAATGTGTCTTACTTATTTTCCACACGTATGTATAACAGGATAAGTGAGAAGACATTTTTGTATTGTCTACGAATTTTCCTAAATTTACAAAATTTAGGAAAACTTACAAATTTAAGGTATAAGTTTATAAATTTTTGATTTTCAAATATAACAGCATTTGATGCAATAATCATTCATAAAATTTAAATTAATTCAGTTTTACTTTTGGATTTGCTTCAATACATTATAAACAATTGTTTTAACTCAAATTTTAACCAATTTTGCATTAATAAAAACTTTTTAGAAGCCTAGCCTTTCCACAAATCATTTGTTTATGATAAATTTTTTTTACTTCTGCATTTTTACTTATCTGGCATAAGACTTTATACAGAAACCATAATTTATTAATAAAAATTTAATTTAATTTAGTCATAAATTTTTAGTATTGTTCAGATTATTACTTACCTGTGCCAAATCAGGTGAACTGGCACATAAATAATATACAGTACTGATACAAGGTAATGCTCTTTCTACCAATTGAAAACAATTTGGTCTACAAAATAAAAATATAAATTTATGAGTATAATTAAGTCTTTAAATTAAACAACTCAGTGATATAAAATTTAAAAAATTTCAAATTAATTAAAAATTAGTTGATTAAAAAAAAACTTACAAAAAATCATACCTTTCAAATAGACTATCATGAACCATGTATAAATATGTGTAACTGAGTTCAATGAGACCCTTTGGTTTTGTTCTCTAAATAAAAATTAATAAAGTGCAAAAAAAAAAAATTCAATAATTGAATTAAAATGTTGAAAAGTTAAAAATAAACTTTTATGCAACTATTTTTAATATTATTTAAAATAAAATTTTATGTGAATTTATTATTTTACAATCAAAAAATGTTAAGTAGATTTGAAATGAAATCATTTGTGACAAAATTAACAAAAATATATTTATTTATTTAATTATGAAAATAAGTAAAATTTTAAAGTGAAAATATTAATTAAAATGAAGCCAAAATTTATTAAATTGAATACTTCTTTTGTAACTCAAAATATCTAAATATTTATATTAAAAATCCCAGTATGTCTTATCAAATGTAACTTTCTATTAAATGATAGAAAAACTAATCATTGTTACATTAAAATCAGATTTTTTCCCCTTATGTTATAGTAAATGAGAATATTAAAATCAAATCATTTTAAACTTACATTTTCTTACTCTTTTATTCATTGTATTGTTATATACACATGATAAATTTTATAAACAACAATTATAGTTGTACAGTGGAACTTTGCTTAACAAGCACCTTGCATAAGGAGCAAAATAAAATTGTAAAAAAAAAAATGACTCGCTTACTGAGCGACAAGAAGGGAAGTCCCAGATTATGCACATGCTCCATCGGTCTGTGTTTAGCACTCATTCCGCTAGCATCTTAGTGTCATTTATGATCACACATTTTTACAAACTTGTGTTCAGACATATTACATATAAACATCAACCATCATAGCCCATTATATAATAAACATGCCAAACGATAAGCCAAATTCTTTGGCTATGTAAAGGCTATAATTAAATATTAAATAATTTGACTGGAGATAGGTAGTTATGCTGCCATCTCGTATTAATGACTAATTCCAAATTAAATTTTAGAAATGTCTAAATTAAAAAATTTATTTATTTACAATTATTAAATTTAATACGAGGTGGCGGCATAACTGCCTACCTCTATTAGAAATTAATTAATTTGACTAGAGGTTGCAGCCAAAATTTTCATCTCTAAAATGTGAATGTCGATTGCCACCATCTTGTAAGCCGAGAATTTTGACAATGGCATTTGGAACATCGAGCATAATTCCAATGACCTTCCGAATGCCATTGTCAAACTTCTAAGCTTACAAGATGGCAGCAATCGACATTCACATTTTAGAGATGAAAACTTCGGCTGCAACCTTTAATATTTAATTATAGCCTTTACATAGCCCAAGAATTTGGCATATCTTTTGGAATGTTTATCGGACATATTTGTGATTTTTGTTTTCTGCAAATTGAATTCAAATTTCTGGTTGGTTCATTCTGGCTAGAAGAAAAGATGATTCGCACTCCTAAACAATGTATATTGTATAGTTTTCTTTGAATAAACGTTATACATAAAATATTTGAGTATTTTTCGGCATGGAACGCATTATTGTATTTAACATTAATTTATATGGAAAAAACTGTTTCGCATTATGAGTAAGATTCTGGAATAAATTATGCTTGTTAAGTGAGGTTCCAGTGTATATTGAAATGGTTCGATTAAAATGAATATAAGAGTTTATAATTTGAATTTTTTAGATTTGCTAGTGAACTAAGAAATTATCAATAATTAAATTCAGTTTTAAGTTGATAATAACCTTGCAATTTTTATGATGTATAACAGTTAATCAGCTAATTTGAACAAAACAAGAAACTTGTGCTAAACTGTTTTTTTTTTTTGCTATACATTCTTCTTTTAAATATATTCTAAGTAATCAAAAGATTTCCTCTAAAAGTTTAAATTACAATAGTTATTAAGTACTAATAAAAATTTCCCCAGCTTAAGAATACACAATACAAATCTGCAAACAAATTCATTCAAATTTTAAGAAGCTTTTTATAACATGATGTAATTTACAATTTTAAAGTGTTCACTAATAAAAATAACTGTTTTTGCAAAATTTAAAAAAATTCTTAACTGAAGTAACTTTAAAAATCTGTAGAACGACAAAACAATTGGATTCCAACTTTTGTATTTTATTTTTCCTGTTACTGAATAAAACTGAATTTAAAAAATGAATAAGAGAAAAAACTTAAGTGAAATTAAATATTTTAAATTAGAACAACAACAGTAACAGTTATATCTACAGGTGACATAGCATATAACTGTCATTGTTCTAGTCACATCTCATTTTTGCATGAAATTGAGTATGTTTCAGCTGTAACTAACCGAGTTAAAGCTGCATATACTTTTTAATCTTCTATTTAACTTCAGTTTTTACCTTAATCTAGATTCTAATTATTTTCAAAATAATTTTTTTCTTTTACAAAAATGATGACAACATGACAGTGAAAATGATTATAGTCATCAATAGATATCATTGATAAAAAATTTATGAAAATTTTAAAAAATATACTAGATGCACTAGTTTTACAAATAAATTTCAATTTCTGTTTGACCGTTAGTCATTAGTTTCAGTTTATATCTTTTCATCAAGTTTGATAGTCATTAAACATAAGTAGGAGCTAGTCATCATGTTATTACATTTTCAGTCAGAATACTTTGAATTTAGTTGTAGGACTCAAACTGCTTACCATGTGGGTATGTTGCCAGTAACAATACCAGAACCTCCATCCAATCTGTTGAAGGTTCAAGTCCCATTTAATTATTAATAGTAGCAGTAATATAGCCTGATCTAATCTTGCAATCATTCGGCTTTAATATAACTAATCAAGCTTATAGGTGTTTATATTTCTATTTTTTTTTACTTTGTTTTAATCCGAAATAAAATATTAATATAGAAAATTTTAAAAAATTCATAGAATTAAATACTTTTCTATTGTTGTATTCTTTCTATCACATTCACTATATTTTTACCCTTCAATAAATGGTAATTTTAAACCAAATGTCCCGCATACTCTATAGTTCTTCTACTCAAAGTATCTCCAGTTAGAAAATGTTAAACAAAAACTTATTCATATTACTCTAATATTCTGAATACTTATAAAAATATATCCTATATGTTCCAGAGTGAAAAAACATTCAGACAGAATATTAAAATATATTATTTAAGGAATCAATATCTTATTCAAATTATTTGAGAACTTAGTGTGTTATTTTATTATTTCAATTGGTGAATTTAATCTGCTATCAAAAAGACATCAATTGATTTTTTTCTACATTGGGAATTGATAAGCTTGTTGCTTTACTCTTTACCTGGGTGAATACATTTGTGACAAAGATTTTAAACTAAGTTTCCCTTAAAACTTTCAGATATATCATACATCATTACTATTTTTAATTTTTTTACACTTTACAGGTTTGAGATTTTTTTTTGCAGTTATATAAATATAATATTAAAAATTCATTTATTTATTTAATGTTGAGTGGAAGACTGAGTTATAGCAGAAAAGTATCATTAATCTGATGATCAAAAATGATTGTTTCAATTTCAAAAGAGTTACCTCCAATTCTCCAGATAGCATTTAGTCCTTATTTTCACTTATTTTATTCCTTTAATGTTTGTTTAACAACATACAGAGAAATCTTAGAACACTACAATCTAAGGAAGATATATAATTCTTAGGTCATATTTTTATCATTGGAAGGTGTCATGAAAGCAAGAATGGACAAAATTCATTTGTTAATTTGGACTTCTTACAAACACTTGATTTGCTTAATTCTGACAGCTTCTGAATGCTTCTTTTCTCATTAAATATAAATATATTTTTACTGACAAACAAATTGATTTTTTTATTGTTTGTATTGGAAGTTGAAAGCACTGATGAATTTTATGATGGTTGATCTTTCACAAAAATATGTTAAACAGAGGTTCAAATCAATCTCAATCATATGTTCAGAATGACAAAAAAACTCAATTTAATAAAAAAAATAATTAAAAAATATATAACAAAAGATGCTGGTTATGAAAAAGAAAAATTTTTTATTGAAATATGTTTCAATCTTTTCACAATATGTTGCAATACAATTACAAAGATTACTGATTTTAGATAATTTCACATTTAAAAAAAATTAAAGATTTCATTATTTTCAAAATAATTTTATGCTTTATTGAAACTTATAATGAAGATGTTTTACTACTAACTTAAAAGAAACAACAAGACTTACTCTAGGTGTATCAAAAAATAATAACTGCTGTTCTTTTGAACTTAAAACAAAATATAAATTTTTCCATTTTCTGTTTCCTTGACCTAGATGAAAAAAGATTTAAATAATTTTTAAACTAAGTAAATATGATTAAAATAAAAATAAAAGAAGTCAGATAATTATGCTATAACAACAATTTAAAAATATTCTTTTAAGAATTTTTTTTTTCATTAAAGTATTTTATCATAAATATTCAAAAATTTAAAACAAAATTTATTTACGACTAAGTCATACAACACAGAGTAATATGATAATTCTTGAATATTAGAATGAAAAACTGCTAAATGATCATTTTTGGTTTTACTAAATATCAAGTTGCAAAGAAAAATAAATAAAAATAAATGGAAAAAAATTATGAGCTTTTATAAAAGCAAAAATGAGCTGGAAACAAATAAGAAAAATAAAATCTCACTTTTCTTGTTCAGATAGCCTTTCATGCGAATTCCTTTATTTCGTTTCGCTAATCCAGTCTCTCTACTTTCTTTTAACGTAGCATATATATCTTGTGATTTATGCTGAACTTCTTCAGCCTTACTGAGTTCTTTTGATTCATAAGGTGCCTAAATAAAGTTTTATTAAAAATAAAATTTTATATTCATATTCTAAAACTATTTTAATGTGTAATCCACATAACAAAAACTAACTGCAAACTGTTTAAATAAATATATTATTACATGAATAAGTTTTTATTATAATCTATAGCGATTTTACTATAAAATTTTCACTCTATTTTAATTCTACTTTTAAAGATAGAAAATGAAGTCAAAGTCTGCTTTGAAATTTATTATTATGAAATAGCTAGTTATAAATATTTTGTATTTGAGTAGGAAAAATTAAGACTTATTTGTCCCTAAATTGTGGAATGCAAAAATATCCATTTGAGAAGCTGTAGATAACTTAGATAAATAGTGGCAACTACTTAGATACAAAGAAACATTATAGAGATCAATAAAATTTTACTTTCATCATAATTTTTTAAGATAACAACCTAAAAAATTTGTAAACCTCATTGTTAACCTTAAGAAAAGGAACAATACACTTTTTAGACATGAAAAATGATACAAGGCTCTTTGGAAATAATGTAAAATTTGGGTCATTGTATATATATATATAGTTAAATGTATTGAGATTATATAATATATATATATATATATATATTATATAATCTCAATACATTTATTACACACACATTTAAATATCAAATATCAGTTAATAGAAGCAGTTTCACAAAATACAGAAATAAACTAAAATGATATGCAAAATACAGAATTTACAAACAAGATAAAAAAACAGTAAAAGCTTCAGAAATAAATGTAAAAAAAAAATATGTAGAAGAGTAAAAAAAATTGGAACATTAGCTAGACAGTCATTTGCAGGAATTGGTTAAACACCTATTCAACTGATATCATCCATCATTTGATGTTAGATCAATCAATGTTGCACTATTACCATTTTTATTTTAAATTTCTAAAGTTAATTATTTAATATAAACATTTTAAAAACTAATTAAACTAGCATGGAATACAGGTTTTAAAATGATTTAAATTTCAAATTTTAAACATAAAACACTAGTATTAAATTTTCCATAAACTGGAAAAAACAACATGTTGATGAACTAATTTAAACAAATATTTTGAGCTAAAGAATTTGCACTATTTTCACAGTGAAATTTAAATTGTTTTTCTACATTTAAACATTTATAGTTAGTTAATAGAAGCCCATTTTTTGAAAAATAAAAAACCTAATAAGTTATGTTAATAAATCTAAAATACACACACAAACACAAAATAAATTAATATACTTTGTAAGTAACAGTTTTAAATCAAAACAAAATATTTTCAAGAGGAAAAAAAATGCATTGAATTTATAGGAATAACAAAAACTCCTGTTTTTAATTTTTTTCAGAAAAATTAAAATGTTTAAAATGCATTATGATAAAAAATAAAATGATATCTATCATATTGTTTGCATTGTTCAATTGTATCATATGAATGCTTTTGAAGCACTATTTTGCAAAGTATGCATCATAAACCATCTTGCAAAAAAATTAACTTTTCACAAAAAATAGGATAACTTTTTAGAAACCTGGTCAAAATATTTTTAAAACTGATAAATATTTTTAAATTTAATACTCCACTCCTCAAAACAAAAATTCAAAGAAAACAAAATTTCAGTTTTTCTTTAAAGTTTCCAAAATTTAGCATTTCAGCTGAATTTTGAAAACTGCTGATTTCTACCTGGTTTGTAATATATGTTAAGCATTTAATTTTTTGTATTTTCTTTAGGATAGTAATAAGTAAAACATAGATTTAAGTAACTTAAGATTTTAATAAAAATGATTGTTTTGGTTTTAAGATTTTACTACAAAAAATATATATCAAATTCAAATATATTCATAAAAAAAAAATTTCCTATATTTCCTAGTAGCTTATAAATATGAAATGTTAATGTTTATTATATCAGGCGATCAAAATTGTGCATGCAGTTTTTGCAATAGTGGCTATCATAAAACCACACTTTTTTTACAACCTTATAATTAATATTAAAAGTTATCTTAAATGAAGAATTAACTTTCAAACAGTTACCAAACCAAACATAATATAAAATAACTATTCATTCTATGCTTATTCTAATAAAAATAATAAATTTCATTGTTTTTTATTAGATTCATACAAAAAATAAGACAAACTTTTGTTGATTTTCACTATTGTTAAGATTTATTTAGTACATAATGTATAAATTTAATAATAATAATAAAAATAATATAAATCTAGATATTATTCAACAAAACTGTTAACAGTTTTTTTTTAAATTCTTCATGTGAAAATATCAAATTATTACAATTTTATTTATTCCATTAAAAATTTCAAACATTAAAATACAGTCAAACCTGTTTTTATGCGGGGGATAGGGACTGCATTAAAAAGACGCATTAAAAAAAAAAAAAAAACGCACGAAACTTCACAAATGGCTGTAAAAAATAGTTTTCGCAACACAATTTAAAAAATATTTTTTTTATGCGGTCAACAGGGACCGCATAAAAAAAGTCTCACATAGAAAATAACTCAAAACCGTACGAAATAGAATTTATTGACAACAGATGTCAGCACTTGTCTGCATCGTCTGGTCTATCGTCTGTTTTACATATTTTTGTCCAGGTGGTGTTTTGTTGACTTAAAAAGTAAATTATTTCATTTTTCGCATATTCATGCAATAATATTACTATAATAAGTGCATTTATGCTATAATAAGTTTATTTAGCTATAATAAGTCAACGTAAGACATGACGAATCGCACGAGACTAGTCGCCAACTATACCGCACAAATTAAAAATTCGCATTAAAAAAAATCGCACAAATAAAAATCGCACATAAAAAGAGCGCATAAAAACAGGTTTGACTGTATCTTTATATCATTACTTAAGATAAACCCAATTTCTTTTAACAAAAAAATACTTACTTTTAAAACAGGATCTCTCAAGCAATGTCCTTCAACAATTTGTTCAACTTTGTATCTATTAATCACAGCTTCTAGACTGTAAAGTGTTTGAAAAAACAATCAAATTTAGGAAAATATTTTTCAAAAATTTGTTAAGCTACAAATTAAGGAAACAAAGAACATACGAACTGAATAATGACAAAGCATATTCTAAAGCAAAGACTGAAAATACTAAAATCAAATTAAGAAATAGAAAATAATTAAAATTTTAGATTTTTTTTTGATGAAATGTAAAAGTTTAAAAACAATACATAAGCAATTTTGTTTGAATTATTTTCCATTTTTTTGAATTGTTATATCCAATACTTGAATTAAATGTGAATAAGGACTTGGTGTTGTGAGGTTATAAAATGAGTATATTGTTCAGGTCTGTTACTCCTTACAATAAAAGTTTGTTGAATACCATATTAATATTTAAATATAATCTTCAGATCATTTGTCAAAAAGAACAACACTTAAGAAACTGAATCAATTTAACATGATAAGTGTTTATTAGTAATTTTTGATTATATTATTAATGTAGAATAGTCATGAGCAACCCATGGCCTGTGAGCAATAAGGCTCAAGGTTCTAATACTGTATGTGGCCTCTGGGCTTTGTCAAGGTAGTTTTATTTTCCAGTTTTTTGCGTTGTGACATTATGAAACCATAATTAAACTGATAAGAACATTGAAACTAAACTCAATCAGTAAAAACATGAAAGTAAACTATATATTACTAGTTCACACACACACACACATATATATATTACACTAAAAAGACTTTTATTTAAATTCCTATATTTCTTGGATAATTTGAACAAGTTAGATGTCAATAGCAAGAGGTGGGTCTGCAGATGTGCAATAAGATGTTTGTTTTTGGATTTAATTATCAATTTTAGAGAAATCATGTTCCATAATTTCTGAATTTTCCTATCATTTTGTATACAGAATCAATAATAAACATTTTGCATAGTTGAAATAATTCAGTGTCAGATTCACTGAATTGTAATCAATAGGACTTTGCTAGAAAAAGTTAAATCCAACAGAACCTACCACTTGAATATGGTCTACAAAGAAATTTTATACTTCATTTTTGTAGTCTGTTGGGAGTATGAATATATTTCATGTAGCACAGACTACAAGTAACTTTTGATAGATATTAAATTTCAATTTATAATTCTAAATTAACTTTCTATTCAATACCTTATGCTAAAAGGTACCACAGATTGTGTCTGCTAATTAACATAAATTTCTTTAGTACCTAGTTTACTGGAGGTTATCAAATATGTTGGTACTTGGTGGGCTTAAAAGCCTGCAACTCTAATAAAAACTGCATGCAGTACACCAGAAGCCTATGAAGTTTACTTGTGGCCCAAATCCAGAAGAGGTTGCTCATTTCACTCATATAGAATAACTAATTCTCTCATCCTAAAAAATTTTCAAAATCTAGCAAATAAAGATAAGATACTCTTGTAAAAATCAGGGTTACACTGTTTGTACTTAAGACAGAATTGAGTTCTGTTCTGGGACTATTACAAATTGATGTATGCTTTCAGATTTTAAAGGAATTTTATGCTAAAAAATATTATAATTTAAATTATACTTTTTAGCAAAAAACTTCTATAACCTAAAAAAACCAAAACACACACACCAAATATATATTTCTGTATTTAAGATGATAAAAATATAGAAATTATGAAACTATCATATCTTTTCTTGGAATTACAAAAATTATTTCATTATAAGAGACACTGTTTTGAATTATTTAATTTCTTGTTCACTGAAAATGTGTTTGAAATGAAATTTTTTATCATAAAAATGACTACTAAAAAGTTTGAAAATCCACTAATGACGTCATCCAGAACTTCAAAATTCAGAAAAATCCAGAGTTTTATATTTCAAAAATTTATTACTTTCTGCATAAAAATAAAATAATCAAAAACAAATAAAATCTGAATTTGATATTTTAGAAGCAATTGAAAATAGTCTTTAAATATTTAGCAATACATAAAACTTGAAGTAATTTCAAATTGCAGCAAATTAATAGATGTTTTGATACTCATCCATAACAATAAATACAAATTTATTCTTCAGCTTATTTTAAAGCTATAGACAATAATATAGTCTTAACCGATGGAATATGAGGATAGATAATTTTATCTTCTTTAATTTATTTGTGAAATAAATTCTTGTTATGGAAATAAAGAAAATTCTACTATATTTAGAATAAATGAAATATTTTAAATGTAAAAAAGTAAATCATGCACACATTAAACCTGTAATAATAAATGTATTATATCAAATTATCTCATCTACATTAACACATACAAGCATTTAAATTTTATGCAGATATTAAAATTAAAAATAATTTGAATTCTTAAAAAAAACTCACCTATCAAAACATCTACCTCCCATTATATAACGGTTTCCTCTTTTCTCAATCCGAAATCTCTGAATAGTATTGTTGATGTGAAAGAACAATGAATAATTGCACAGGTGAATTATCACTTGGTCGTACCAAAAAACTTCCCGGACCCACTATGAAAGTGATCATAACCAAATATAAAAACAAACATTTTAATAAGTTTAACTTAAAATATGTATATTTATTGTTTAATTAAACAAAGCAAAATTTTCATTTCAAATATTGCACTTTCAAAATGTAAATCATAAGGTATTACAAATTTAATTCTTTTGTTCCTAGTTGTATAAACTTATCTAAAAAAATCTCTTAAGATTTTCTAAGATAATTTGCAAAATTTTATTAAATAGAATTACTTAATATTCCTGCATATTAAATAAATTTTCTAAAAAATATACAAGTAAAATAAAACTTAAGCAAAAAAAAACAATTATTAAGCTAATTATTTTGTGTGTCACCTTACCCATGGACTAGTCTCTCTCACTTAACTCATAAAAATACAACTGGGTTTTGGGATTGCAAGTTTGGGCTACAAGTAGCAGATTGAGATATTTGTAGGGCTCTAGGCAACTAGATTTGGGTGACTTACTATTTTTTGAGCAACTTTAAAAAATTATTTGGGCTATATGAGGAATTCTGCTTTACATTTTACAAAACCTATCTGGCAACTTGTGAGGTTCTCACTAGACATTATTATAAATAAACTGGAGATAATTAATAATGTGCTGTTTAACAAAAATAGTGTTCTGTATACATAATCATATTCTGTTTCCTTAACAAATTACCTCAGTTATGTGGCATTGGCATATTGCATGGAAATATGTAAATCTTGGTTGGATAATTCAAAACTCGATAACTCAAAAAGTTGGCAATTATTTTGTCCTTTGAATTTCAAACTAACAAGGATTTCTTGTGTTACATACTACTTGTCTCCATATGTTTGTGTATAAATTCCATAAAAATTTTATTTATAATAGCTTAGATGACAAAATGCAATGTTATTTCAATAATGTAATTTCTCCATTTTCTTACAAGTAGCATAGTATTGACTGTTGTTTCTAAAATTTAGAAATAATTTATCAGGTTAGACCAGGGATCGGCAGTTTGTCAAGTGAGAAGAGCCAAGTTGTCATGGAAACAAAATACCAAAAGTAACCAGAGAGCTGCATCAAGGCTTAACTACTTGGCTGATCACTGACCAACTGTGTTGAAGGACCCCCCTAGTGTGCGTTACAGGCATTCCGTGACAATAACAAATTCCTATTACAAATATACTGAATTATTTATATTGTTATTGACCAAATGAATAACAACAATTTATACTGTTAATGTAAATAATAATTTATATTGTTAATTTAAATGTGCAAAATATGACACACGACAAGGGCGCCTCTAGTGGTCGTTTTCGGCATAACAATTACAATCGGACGGGACAACACGTGTTCAATAGGTTATATATATAGATATGCTGTAAATGCTACCACTCGCATGCGATTCATATTGATCAACATGAGTGGTCATGTGCGGACAGCCTAAAGAATGGTAGAGAGGATGCCGTATGAGTTGAAGTTTGTTCAGTGGCTCTATCTCAAACTCATAAGTTATAAAGCTGCTTGAGATGAGGTGAGATTGGAGTTTATGTCCGAAGAGCCGCAAATGTCTATGCAAAGAGCCGCATGCGGCTCGTGAGCCACACTTTCTGACCCCTGGGTTAGACAATCATTTTAATTTAAATAGGAGGTTGGTTAACATAAGCTTTAAAAATATTTTAAGTGCTTCAACTTCAGTTATTTACGCATAAATAAAAAATAATAGCAAATATCTTCTATCATTATTTTAATATTTAAAATTAAATACCACTTACTTTTTGCTAATTTCTCAACAGCAGTTTCTTTTGTTATGCTTCCATGAAACCAAGGATATATTTCATTAGGGTCAACATCATCATCCTATTAATAATAATAATATTCCATATAAATATTTAAAATAAAAATTATAATCTACCTAGAAATTCTTTTAGTAAAGGATTAGCAGAAATATAATGCTTATGTTATATTTCCATGAATCCTTTATTAATTTTTCTTAAATTAGATTTTAAAAATCTGTATTAAAAAGTAATAAGATTGGAGATTGTTAGGCCTATCATTTTAAATTATGAAGGCTACTGTATACCATAATATATCCTAAAATAAAAACCAATGCGACGAGTTGCCCATGAACTTTCCTGGCAATCATTACACAAAATTATTGTGTGTGTAGCGACCAACTGATTTAATCCAAACTAAATAACTTTTAATTTAAAGAAACTTTTCTCATATTGTATGTTATATAAAATAGACCAAATAATCTCGGTTAATTTTTGAGTGGTAAAGTGTAACGAGTTTATTATATATAAAAGTGGTATAGAGGCTTACATAACAAGTAAATATAGTGCACATTAGAGGTCCGCACCCTTATTGGAAGATGACCAGCTATGTACTCCTCATTGAATTATCCTCCCTCACCCCCTCGAAACAGTGTTTATACCACCAGAAATTTAACTAAAGCATATAGATCCCCTTCATATAAAGAAACCTCCTAGCATAAATATCTACGAGAAGTCTATATTTATAACGACAAAAAGCAACAGGAGATTATTAAGCTTCAAAGCACGAGTGATCACCAAAATCATTCAGAGGCCACAACCCACGCACAACACTACGAGCATTGATACATATCAGAGGTGTACCTTCAAGACCAGAAAGCACCTAATGGGAGGTCACTTTCGACGCGTTATATGCCGTAGTGATGGACACCTCTAGTAATATATAGACCGGGAAAAGTAAGAATTTCTAAACATTAGATAGTCCACAGAAGATTTTATAGTCTCAAAAAAGAGAAGTCAGGGGGGGCGTGAAGGTCATACTTTTTTGCCAGATCACCACACTCCCTCTGTATATATAACAGCCAAGAAAATAAAAAATTCCCAATTAAGTGAATTTATAGAATGGATAACAATCTTTAAATATACAGCACAAACTATTTGCTAAACTAATATTTGTGCTATTTAGCAAATAATTTTTGATGGATATTTAAAAAGGTTGTGTTATTCAATTAATAATTTTAAAAACTTTTATTTTTATTTTTAAATATTATATCAATTCTAAATGCAAGTTTTTGAAAAAATTTCACCATTATTGAAGCTTAAAATTAAGTTTAGAAAATTTACTAACTTGTGAGAAATCACTGTATATATTTTAATGAGATATTACTGCAAAGTTATTAATTGTCAATAATGAGAAAAAAAATTCCAGTAACCAGCTATTTAACATTCATTCTAATATTCTACATTCAAAAATCAGTTTTTCCTATCTTTCTAGATTTTAAACTATTGCTCAAACCCAAAAATTATGAGTTAATAGATTTGCAATAATAAATATGAAAAAACAAACTCTCCACACAGTGGATGAAATTCACTATCAATTTCCTAATTATGATATTTTAATTTAGATTTGTTTTATTTCAATAACAAATTTCTCTCTAATTTATCTCAACAGAATAGAGAAATAAAAACATCACACAAAAATATCTATCTTACACGAGTGTCTTTGAACACGTAAACCACTGTACTTGTGTTACGACACTGCAAAAGTAGACCCAGTACACCTGCGCAATATTAACACATTATCATGAATCATTATGTAACAATATAAACATTATCGTACCTATATCTGAACGAACATGAAAACACAACAAATTTACTTTATTTTGAGGTCAATTAAACCATTTTTTTTAACAAGCTAATTCTAAATATGACATAAACTGTTTTTATTTACCTCAGTCCATCAGTATAAGTCAGTTAGAGACACATTTTAATTAATATGGAAGAAATTGGCGACATACTCTCTCTCTTAGAGTCATTTCACTAGCTAAGCCAATATTCCCTTAATGAAAACAGAGATTATTATAAATAATTGTTTTAATAGAGATCATATATTCACAAATTAAGTTGTTTAAAGAATCAAGTGAAAAATAGTTTGTGAGTATCTAGAGTGGACTTTACAGTAATAATGATAGTAATATTATGTTTATTGTAGATGAAGGATGATTCTGAGTATGATTTAATTCTATTCAATACTTTACTTATAAAATTTCCCTTAGCATAGACATGGATATGGACTAAATTATGTGACAATTGGCTGATTTGGGTATTATCTCACAATAGCATAACACTGTTCAGATTTTATAAGAATAACAGAATCTTAAATAGGTAATATCCTACTTTTCGACAGAATTTTAATATTAATGAATAAAATTCACATAAATTTGGAAGATTCTTCATAATATAAAGTCAACTTTTGAAGTAACAAAAGAAATAAAATAGAAACAAATAACTTAATCATAAATTAGACTGTAGACAGTCAACTTACAAAAAATAACCAGAAGCAGTTTTGCTCTTAGATGCACAATGGTCAATTGTTTGTATACAACCAAGACTGTCTACACTCAAAAATAAATAACAATTTTGTTTTCTTACTATTATTATAATTGCATGGGCAGTATTGCAGAGTTTTCCATAGATAAAAAATTTAAAAAGTAATGGTAAAATTGGTAAGGAAAAAACACAGTATGCATTTACTATGTTTTTTACTTGGCAACATACTGTTCCTTTAGTATGAAATCCACTTTTATCTTCATTTTACCACTTTAAAAAGGTCAATAAAATAGCATATTTAAAAATAATTAGAACATTATCCACATTAACAAACGAGGAATCAACTATGAATAAAATAATATCATTAGTTAAAGCATTTGTGTTTCTACAAAGTAGATATTTGCTCATTTGCCTTGTTTACTCTAAGTTTGGAGAAATATACACCTGTTTTTCTGTAGGGCAGCTGTAATAGTATGACTTTTCAATATTTTATAGTATTTGTTAAATTGAATGGAATTAATCTAAGTATTTTTATGAAAGAATTATGGTTGAAACCTTATAAAAATTATATGAAATAAATTTTAAAACATTACCTCAGGTGGTGGTACAGGATGAACAAGTCTTTCTTTTTTTAACAAATCCGACCAACTAGTATAATATCCAATTAAATCAGATAATGAATCAAACTGTCTTCCTCCAATGTAATAATCACCACAAACAGCGGTGATTCTGAAATTCGACAAAATTGTCTTAAGTTGATGAATTCCATAATAAAAATTTTATCTTCCGTATTTAATAACTAATACATTTATTAAAATAATTATCTATTACTTTACTAAATTAATATTTTTTATTGTAGTAATGATAATTTAATAAATATTACCTAAAATGATTAATTCCAGTATGTCCAAAATAAGACAAAACATACGATCCTGGTTTTCGATCACTTTCTCTGACCAAGTAACTTCCCAATTTTGAAGCTGCTTGAAGCCTCTGTTCAGCAGTGTATCTATCCAATCTTCCATGATACCACCTAAAATTAGTATATATATAAAACATCATAATTAAAAAAAATGTTAGTGTTCAAAAGAATTAATAAGCCTTTTCAAAACATAACTGATATTCTTATTAAAATATCTAAAACCAACAAGAGTTGAAATAAATAAAAAAGTTTGGCAGTTAAATTTTAGAACCAAATCTACTAAAAACATGTAAAAATGTTTTATAGATTTGGAAAATGTGAGAACACAATTCAGTGTACAGGTACTCCTCACTTTACGACCAACTTCCGTTCCGATGACTACGTCGTTAAGCGAATTGGTCGATAAGCGAGGAACTTGCGCCGGGAATATAGGATTGTTTTAAAATTAACCAAATTATGCAACAAACTTCAAATTTATTCATAAAAAAAGACTATTATAGTAGGCTATTAGCCTATTATAGTACACTTAGTGCGCATGTCACCATTCGCCACTGACCAACATTCAAGCTGAGAAAGGGGATTCCCTGAACTGCAGGTCGAAACTCGATTGGTTGTAAGTGCGAATGGTCATTAAGCAGATAGGTCGTAAAGTAAGGAGTACCTGTATTCAAGAAAAGGTAAAGAAACAATTAGATTAATTAAAAGTATATATGCAAATTGCTATCATTATTCTTTTGCTACATTATTATAAACATTAAATTTTGTTGGTTAAATAAAAATTCAAAATCTAGTATTTAGTATAAGCATGTTCCTTGAGATGGCACAAGATTTATTGAAAATAATGCAAAAATTAGTAGGTGTCTCCAAAAACTTTCTAATTTGTCTAAAAAAGATATTGCAAATGATAATTTTCGTTGGACTATTAGTAAGAAGTGGACTTTTTTGGTTGTAACTGCTATAAAGATGAAATATCAATAATCAAGTAAATAAAAAACTAAAATGGCAATCTACTAAAGTTTTCAAAAAGTGTCATCAATGCTGAGAAACAACTTCCATCTGTTAAAAAATAAAAATTATTTTTATTAATGTACTATTTTTACCTTGTATGTCCATTAATGTGTATTCTACAAAATTATTAACTTTAAATTAGGTAAAAACATAATTACAGCAAATATTAATTTGTGAATAATGAAAATAACTCCAATTTCTTAAAATAATAAAAACCTGTTTTATTGAGCCATTAAGTAACACTTGTATTTTCAGGCAACTAAAGCCCCCAACGATGAATTGGTTAGCCAAATGTAAGAAAAACTTATTTTACTATGAGCTCCAATAGATTTTTGTTATTAAATATTAATTTGGCTCATTTTATGAATAGGCAAAGAAAGTTTCTTGCAAAAAATTATTCAATGTATGATGTTCTCTATTACATGCAGGTTTTTCAGATCTCAGAATGACAATTATGATATAAACACTATGGATTTTACAGATAAATATTATGGATGATCAACAGCAGTTTGAATTCTAAAACATTTATAAAGGAATCAAATCTAATTATCAAAATAGCACTTTGAAAAAGACAAAAATAATTTCACTAACAAAGATGTATGAAAACACACCCCTCATTCTGAATGATCAGAAGTTTCACAAAGTCCAGAAATTGGAACTAAAATCATCTCGGTTTTTCTAATTTCATCTGAAAATTATATCTTCTCTAAAGTCAAATTAATGAAAAAGGAGGATAGTTCAATGGTACGGTACAAGAAAATGTTAAATACAATGCAATGAAAGAATTGGTGACAATAAATTTAAAAGGAGTTTAAATTATATTTATAATCTTTATGAGAATCTGAAAGATATCTTAAAAAGATGTATATATAAATTTATTATTCAAAGTAATAAAAAAAAGCAATTAGTTTAAACTCAGACAGACAGGCTTTGAGCTTAACTGCCAACTTAATATATTACAGGAAATTTAATGCAAATAAAGAATAATGCTATAATTTGATTAATTTAACTAAAAACAATTTTGTATTAATTCTAATCATTAAATTCACTTTATACGTTTAAATTTTAAAATAAATAAAAAAATATAAAAATTTTTAAATTAAAAATTTATATATCATTTTATAAAAATATAAAAGAGGAATAATTATATATGATGAGTATAAAAATTCAATTTGAAATATTAATATAATTTTTATTTTTATTGTATCATTTTCAATACTTCAGTTAAAACAGTAAAAATAGTGTATTTTACTTTATTAAAGTACTTAAATATAATAACTTTAATTATAAATATAATACATCTCAAAACCTGATGATATATAATTAATAAACCAACAAATGCCTAAATAATCAGGCTACTAAATGGCTATAATTAATTAATAAATACTAACAAATTTGGTATAGAGGTGAACGTTTGGCACCATCTCTTAAATAAATTAATAATTATAATTTTAATAATTTAATAAATAATTTAGAACAATTATTAATTTAGTTAAGAGAGAGTGCCTAATGCTTATCTCTATACAAAATTCGTTTGTATTTATTAATTATAGCCATTTAGTAGCCCAATTATTTAGGTGTTTGTTGGTTTATTAACTTTAAATTACCTAACTAAATATTAAAATAACAAAGTTCATTGAAATAAAATTAACAACAAGAAAAAGAATTCATGGTTTGCTTCATAAAACCCGATGGTAATTCAAACCCAAAGTTAATTTTAAAATTTTATAAAATTTTTCTTTTTACCTTATTTTACATTTTCACGTATTGCTATTCATCTTTTAGGATATTACATTAATATCGAATGACCTTACTTTTCTAATAAAAATTACAAAAATAAAAAATTATTATTGTTTTGAATTGTTACTATGTAAAAAAATTGATATAAAATCATTTATTTTTGTAATTGTACATCAACCCAGGATTATTTTCACATTTGAAAAATATTTTCACATTAATGTAATCATTAACAAATCAAGATAATACAATGTTCATCCTTAAATCCTCTTTTATTCCATCCAAGGACTAAAAACAGTAGGTGACATAAAGCAAAAACTTCATAAAATTGATCGATAAACTACTAAAAATTACTAAAAATTACTAAAAATTGCACATTAAAAACAGATCTATGTCAACCTTTCATGGTAGGATTCGGTGCCTACAAATCACCACCAGCAAAACTTTTTGATGTTTTGTAGACATCAAATCCTACCGTGAAAGGTCGACATAAAAATTTCACATTAAAAAGGATCTCTAATAGTGTTTATTGGTCAATTTTATGACAAGCATTTGAAAACACAAAGTTTTCCTGTGATTTGGAAATGTAATACAAAAGCACGGATTACTGCTTTTTGTGAGTAGGTTTCAAAAATATTTTACCCCCTGCTATTGAAAAATATTTTAAGAAAGTAAAAAAGTAATTCGTTAAAAAGGAAAAGATTATCATTTTTGGTAATGCTGCTGGTCATATAGAATCTTTTTGATAGGTTAAAGCAGTGTTTCCCAAAGTGTGGTACGCGTACCCCCAGGGGTATGGGAAGAGTTTAGTGGGGGTACACGCTGCACCGTGCTTCGGCTGTTCCTGGTGCAACAAGCAGTTTACTTTTTTTTCGATTACGAACATAGAAAAATAATAAAAAACTTCATGTACTTCTTAGCGGTTTCGCCGGGTGCTGTGATTCTGTGTATTCCTCCACCATATGCCAAGACAACAGGTGTCACACAAAAAACTCCAGTATCTACATATTGAAATTGTTACAATGTGCGCGTGTGTATTTTTAGCTTTTGTGCAATTTTTCTAACAGGAAAAAAGGTTTGTTATATGCTTTTAGTATTAATAAAAAGCTAAAATTGCCGAATAAACCAATTTTTCTGTAGGTTGTTACTACAACTAACAATTCTTAGCAGAGACTTACTTTGACAGTGCTTCTAGAAAGACGAAAATGAGACCTAAAGTCCATATTGCTATATCTAGGAACAATATTTTCCACAGTCTTCTATTTTGGCTTTTTCGATTTTTCAATTGCAGCAGCATATAGAAATGGAATATCCTCGTTATCTTTGGTTTTTGGTATATGCAATTTTTTTGATGAGGGGTACTCAGCATGAAGAAAATTATACAAAGGGTACACAGATGTCAAAAGTTTGGGAAACACTGGGTTAAAGTAATGCTGTAGCATTACTTCAACCTAAGTATCAGGAAATAATTTCCTCATTCAAAGTCTATAATCTCAGACACATTTGCAAAAGCAATTACAACAACTGAAAATGCAAAAGAAACAATTTATTTGAAATGTTTTATAAATCATTACAATTACCTATTCAATTAGGATCATTAGAGAATCCAGAATAAAGTATTCTTTGAGAAGCTTGGAAAAAGGTATAGTCTCAACTCCCCTAGATAATTTTCAAACTATGAAAGTTTATGTTTAAGTAACTAAAACTGATTAGGGTTGATTTACACACAACAGTGACGTGCCGGCACAATGCAGTAAGCATCGATAAATATTACACATAGCCAATCAGAATTTCATGTATGACACTTGTATGATTGACAGAATGCAGATCATGTGTCGTAGATGAAACTCTGATTGGCTGTGTGTGATATTTATCGATGTTTATGCACCAAACAGTCACTGTGCCGGCACGTCACTGTTGTGTGTAAATCGACCCTTAATATGACAAAGCGATTAGAACTTGAAATTGAACCAGTGGATGTTAAAGAGATAATTCTCATAACTAAGAGCTGGTTAATTAATGAAGATCTATATCAGAACATGGAGAAGACAAGCCAAAGTACTCAGTAATGTTCAGAAAAATTATATATTAAGAAAGGTTTGACATTAAAAATAATATTACATAAAAGGTAAATTCCAGAGATTCACTGACACAGGTAAAAATGGAAATGTACATTCAATACTGAATATAGTTTTGCTCAATTAACAGGCTGACCAATTATATTTCATTTGACCAGCTTTCATTGATATACATTTTTGCACGTTAGTGACCACAATATTAGCTTATTGTATTTGAATTTCATGGTTTATCTGGACATCCACTGGTCTCCAGACAAAACTTCCTATTCATGCAAAAGACTTGATAAGAACCACATCTGCATGAGTAAATAGTTCACATATCATAATTCTATCAAAGCTTATAAAATTGAATGATTTTGGAAATGGAAATTAGTCTTCCCAGGGTGATCCTGAATATAAGTACAATAAGTTTCATAGAAATTGGTTCAGCCATTTTCATATGATATCAAACAGACAAATCCAATTATATATAATGAATTCAACTGTGTCAAATGTTTCTCAAAAAAGTGCAAAAGAGACTGAGGCTTTAATCATTTAAAAGCTGCTGTACCTATTTTATGATGATTCTGATGTTGCATAGAATTCTAAAGTCAACACTAGCATTTTACATATGACTATTTATATTACTGAGAAATAATCAAGAGAAAAAGCAAAAGAATGTACATTCCAAATGTCTCTGGATAACTGAAGAGATCATTTAGATCCTTTTGTTAACACTTTTTACAATAACTCAAAACAAGAAATACACAGTTGAGACATCTGGTTGGTTGGTTAAAGTTTATTGGCACAAGGGCCATATAGGCCAAGCTGCGCCACAACATACGGTATATATATGTACATAAATAACAATAAAAATGAACAAACAAAAAACAAAAAACCAATAACAAAAATATACAACAGTTAAACTGTGTATAACAACAACATGTATATGGATATAAATAAATAAATAATTAAATTTCTTTATAAATATTTGTAACTTTTAGAAAGTTCAATAATTTATCAACATTTGGCCTCTGGCCCAAAATCTCTTTAAAACTTGCATTTCCAAAATGCTGCCTACGAATCCGTTCAGAGGCGATGCAATTGCTCAGTATGTGCTTAACACTTACATTACAGTTGCAATACTGACATACAGGCTGGTCATCACCCTTCAAAAGGTATTGATGAGTCAGTCGAGTATGTCCAATTCTCAAACGAGTAAGAATGACCTCAGATCTCCTGTCATAAGGTTTCTTCTGTGTCCAATTTTCTATCACAGGTTTGATCTCGTGTAGTTTATTGTGGACTTGTGCGTTCCACACATTTTGCCATCTCTCCTCTAGTCGTTTTTTAACAACTAGCTTCAAGTCACCTCCTTCAATATGCATTGTATGCTGAGAAGGACTTGCTGACTTTGCAGCTGCGTCAGCTTCTTCATTCCCTCTTATACCTACATGGCCTGGGACCCAACAAAATTTTATAGAGAAATTCCTCGCAAAAAGATGGCAAATCAGCTTACGAATTTTAATCACTATGGAGTGAAAACTAGGTTCATACGAGATCAAAGCCTGAAGTGCACTAACTGAGTCAGTGTAAATCACGCAGCAACGATGACCTTTCCTATTTATATACTTTAGGGCTAAATAAATAGCCTGCAACTCCGCAGTAAAAATGGAAGACTTCGGTGCTATTTGCTCTGCCACGATTTCATCCTGGCAAACAAAGGCTAAGCCAACATAGTCATCCGATTTAGATCCATCTGTGTATATAGGAATTAAATTCCTGTCACGATGTTGAATTTCTGCGAAGTGCTGTCTATAAACGTAGTCTGGGGTGGTTTCTTTTAGAAACTGCTTTAAGCTTAAATCAACGTTTATCACAGGAATTGACCAAGGTGATATATTATCGACCTCGACCTGCGAAATGTTGCTTGTGTCCAGGTCAATCGTGCTGCTTACATTCTCCATTCTTATGTCAAATGTAGGGACACTACTTGGGCGAGCTGCAAATAATCTCCTCAGCTGACTATCTGAACAATCAGCTAAAAGTTTATTTTGAGATCTCTGTTTAATGTAATAAAAAAGAGACAACTGTTCTCTCCTAAGAGATAGTGGAGGCTCATGAGCATCCACATACAAACTTTGTACAGGAGAAGTTCGAAATGCACCAGTGCACAAACGCAATGCTTGATGGTGGATTGGATCCAGCATCCGAAGAGTAGATTCACGTGTAGAGCCATACACAACGCACCCATAGTCCAGCTTAGAGCGAACAAGGGCCCTATAAATCCTGAGCATAGAACA
This sequence comes from Centruroides vittatus, assembly GCF_030686945.1. Classification (NCBI taxonomy): domain Eukaryota; kingdom Metazoa; phylum Arthropoda; class Arachnida; order Scorpiones; family Buthidae; genus Centruroides; species Centruroides vittatus. Next base: position 277,030 of record NW_027122249.1, on the reverse strand, counting down.
TTTGTCTGCTCCCCAGGATGAGCAGCACAATACCTTTAACAGGTTTAAAGCTTTTAAACATCTACTCTTCAAATTGCGCAAGTGTGGTAAGAACGTCAATTTATGGTCAAACACGACACCCAAAAATTTTGCTTCGTTGACCATTGGGATTTTAACCCCATTTAGGTGAATTTCAGGGTCCAGGTGCAAACCACGCCTTCGGCAAAAGTGGATGCACGAGGTCTTCTCTACGTTAAAACTGAAACCATTGGTCTTGGACCAATTGTCTATTCGATTTAAGGAGGTTTGCAGTTGTCTCTCAATAAAACCCATGTTACTAGACTGACAGGAAATCTGAAAGTCATCCACATACAGAGAGTGTTTCACACTGGGAGGAAGACAGTTAGTTATACTGTTAATTTTTATTAGGAACAGAGTTACACTCAAAATAGAACCTTGAGGGACACCCTCTTCTTGTGTGAAAGGCCTAGACAAAGTGTTGCCCATCCTGACTTGGAATCTTCGATTCTGTAGGAAGTTTTTTATAAAAATTGGCAAATTACCCCGCAATCCGAATTTGTGCAGATCACGGAGTATCCCGTATCGCCAACAGCGATCGTAGGCCTTCTCTATATCGAAAAACACAGACACTAAGTGCTGTCGTCTAATAAACGCTTCGCGTATAGATGTTTCAAGGTTTACTAAATTGTCTGTGGTACTTCTGTTCCTACGAAATCCACTCTGATGTGGTGAAAAGTAGTTCTTTTCCTCTAGGAGGAACATCAAACGTCTGTTGACCATTCTCTCGAAAAGTTTGCAGAGACAACTAGTCAGAGAAATTGGTCTATAATTAGAGGGATTCTTGCAGTCTTTACCTGGCTTGGGAATGGGAATAATAATTGATAGCCTCCAAGAGTCAGGGAAAATACATTCTGTCCATATTCTGTTAAACAGATTCAGAAGGTTACTAAGGGAATTGCCTGACAGATTTTTAATCATGCTGTAATGGATTTTATCCGGGCCTACAGCAGTATTCCCCGAGCGAGAGATTGCAGTACATAGTTCTATTCTGCTGAATGGCACATTATATTCCTCATCAGATGGGGAGTGGAAGTTTAGATATTGTTTTTCAGTTTGGACTTTATAAGCCTGAAAATCCCTTGTATACATAATATTGCTGGATGAAGACGAAAATGTTTCACCCAACAAATCAGCAATACCTTTTATGTCACTGATTATTGTGCCATTACTTTCCAGCATGGACAGAGAGTGAGAAGCATATTTTCCATTGATTTTATGGATTTTATCCCAGACTGCTTTTGAGCTGGTGGAAGATGTTATGCTAGAAACATACTTCCTCCAAGAGTCCCTTTGGCTTTGCCTTCTTATTTTTCTGGCATTAGCCTTTGCTATCTTAAAAGCGACCAAATTGTTAGCAGTGGGGTATCTTCTGAAAATCCCCCATGCTTTCTTTTGCTTTTTAAATGCTGCCTCGCAATTTTGATCCCACCATGGTTTCGGATGTTTTGGATATCTGGTTGACGTTTTCCCCATTGTTTTTTCGGCTGCCTGAATAATACTGGAAGTGACAACTTCGACTGCATCATTGATATCGGCAGTATTGACCATTTCCTCAGTGATATTAGCCAAAGAGGAAAAAGCAGGCCAATCTGCCGTTTCAAGCTTCCAGCGTGGTGGACGGGCTGTTTCACAGCTTTCTCTGCCTTGGTATTTTAGAAATATTGGGAAGTGGTCACTGGAAAGTGGATTAGATCCAACCTCCCATATAAATGCTGAAAACAGATTTGGGGTTGCTAATGATAGATCAATGGCAGTGAATGTTCTTGTTGGGGCGTGGAAGTATGTCACTTCTCCAGTATTAAATAAATATAGTTGGTAATTACCTATGAATCTTTCAATGGCTCTGCCTCGACGGTTGATATCGTGACTGCCCCACATTGGATTGTGGCCATTGAAATCACCAAGTAAAAAAAAAGGAGTTGGCAGCTGTTCAACCAATGCATCCAATTCATCCTCATTGACTCTGACATCTGGTGGCAAGTATATGGAACAAACTGTGACAGTGACGCCCATAGATATTCTGACTGCCACAGCTTGCAGCTCTGTTGTTATTTGTACCGGAAAAGACGGGATGCGGTTTGAAACCAGTACAGCCACACCTCCACTGGCGCGGGTGTGGCTGTCGTCATCTTTACGGTAAAGATCGAATCCTTTTAAAGAAATTCTTTCTCCAGGTTTTAGATGTGTTTCCTGGAGTGCCACGCAGAGAGATGAGGTAGAGTATGTCAGGTGTTTAACGTCAGAGAAGTTGTTGCGGAAACCACGACAGTTCCATTGGATTATTTTATAATCCATTATGTGTTTGAGGTAGCATTCTTTGCGAGGGTATCCCTCTTTAATTTAACAGGGGGTCTCTCTTTTGGAGGTGACTTTGGTTTCGTAACCTCCGTATTAGGCTCTTCGTCAGATATGTCAGAAAACTCACTCACAGATTGAGCTTCTGATTTTTTTGAAACTTTAGAGAGGGCTGCTTTCACTCTTTGTTTGTTAAGTGGGTTCTTACTGGCTTTTTTAGAACCCACATTTCTGGTTGTTACCCCTGTTTTAGGTAGGGGTGTCTTTGTCTTCTTGCTCTCTTTTTCTGGTGTTTGGGTAGATGGCAGTATTAAACATTTCGCATGGCGAGTAAAGGATTCACTTGGAGAGACAGAGATATCTGTTTGAACTGCACAAGTGTTTGTGGATTTCAAGACAGCAGCATAGGTCTTCTGGTACTGACAACATTCACAATTTGATACAAAAAAGAACTTTACAACTTGCATCAGGAATTAAATCAAACATTTTACACAAATGATCAGTAATCCACACAAGAGATATCTTACACCAGGCATCATCTACATTGAGAAAAAACTACTAAAGCCTTTACACAATACTGGCTATTGTTTACATCAAAAACATTCACTGAAGCTGGAAATGAGATGACAACTAACAATCTACCTAATGCTTCATTACTTCTTCTAGCAGTTATTTTCTTTAAAAAAAATAACTGTTTTTGGCCTCTTCATCAGCCCTCTTCAGGTATATAAGCAGGAAAAAGAATTCAAATGTTTCCAGAAATTCAAGACTAAAAAATCCAGATGAAGAGACTGAAAACATTTAAGAAAATTAGAAGAGGTAGTGATGCATTAGATAAATTATTACACAATACATACTGAACACATACCTTCTAACACAAAATATATTGTGCATCACAAAGTATATCAATATACTGAATAATAGAACATTTTCGCAGAATAATAAAAACAGAATCCAAAGAACAGTTACTCATAGATTCAGTCATTCTACAAGTGCACAAACAACAAACCTAACATTGGCCTATATAGATTACAGGAAAGCTTTGATTTATCCTTCTGTTCCTTTTTTTTTTAAATTTCAATATGTAACCAGTTCAGACAGTTATTTTCGAGGAATTATCACATCCACAGGCTCCAAAAATACTAGCCAATCAACAACTTTATTTTACTCATATATCTAGGTAAAATAAAGTTGTGAAAATAACGGTGTCTGAACCAGTTACATACCGAAATTTACAAGAAAGCATTTTATTAGTTGCATTTGACAGCATTTCACATATATACTGGCTATTGTTTACATTACATCTACACAAATACATCTAATACTCATTACATTTTTTAAAAAATATAATACAATATTGCACAATAATACTACTCCTTAGTCTTCACAACACACATCAAAACAAATGAAAAACATATATGGCAGAGCATTTTCTAGGAAAATTTCTGAAGTCCTCTCTGGTTCTGTCTGGCCTTAAATCCATTGTCAAATTGGTTAAACATAAAATACAGGTACATCAACACAACAAAAGCAACATTATATAGGGGAATGGAAAAGTAGGTATACAAATAAACACCAACGAAACCCGATATTATAAGTAACAACACAGCCAACAGCTGTAAGTGAACGGGTTAATTTTAGTAGTGCCATCTCTTGCGCAAACTAATAATAAGAATAATTTAATTTAGAATAAACTGGAAGAAAAGAATTGGCCCGAAGCAGGACTCGAACCCACAACTCCCATTTGCCGTGCAGATGCATTGCCAGTTATGCTACCCGGACCTTCATTCTGATCTCCTCTTCCAGCATATATGAGTCACGACTGGGGACTTTAAAGTCCCCAGTCGTGACTCATATATGCTGGAAGAGGAGCTTTCCTCCATAACGCTACTATTCATTTTCAAGTCACTCTTCACTCACACTAGTGACAGATAAAAAGCAACTGACATTCCTTCAGCAAAGCCAATAGAATTGACAGGCCAATCTGGTTTCTACAATCTTATTTCTAAACCAAACTTCTGGCACTATTAGGTATTAACATCAACCATCTATTTACAGTCACAAGTTTTACACCTATGTTCCCCACAAATTTTGATGAATTTTGGCACAAAAGTTAGTATTTGATATGATAATACAGTAAAATCTCTATTAATGAACACTCCTGAATAGTGGCCACACCTCTACTTAAATGGACATTTTTACAATCCCCAGACCATTCAAAATTATCCTATTATTTTTACCTCCAAATAGCACACTCTAAATAACAGATGCTGTCATCTGTAACCAACCTCACAAAAAACACAATGTTCAATCTTCAATACAAGGGCATACAAACAGATCTCATACTTTGAGCATGTATAGCTTTTGTAAATATGTATATAGCACATGTCTGGAAAACAAACATTAACAATGATTTCATATACATATGCTGTAATGTTGATTATGCAATAATATGTTAATGTTTTAGTACTTATTACCTCACATAACTATCCTGTTAAGTTTGATTGAAATATATTCACACTGATTAAAGGGGCAAGCGTAAACAATCTGAAATATACAGTAGTGTGTATTGGTACAAAATATACAGCAATGTCTACAATATTCAGATCACAAATAACTTATCAAATTTTGTGAAAATACAAAAATACCCAATAATCTGGCACCAATCTGGTCCCTTAGGTCAGATTAAAAAAACTTCTACTGTATAATAAATCTTCACTGTAAAGAAATACAAACACTACAAAAGTATTTCTACAGAAAGTAATAAAAAAAAAGAATCATTACAATTACAAAGCTGTTACTCTTTCAGACAAAAACAATACACCATTAAACCTACACAACACTGATCTGGATATAACAAAGTACATAAAAAAACACAGATACCATGAATGGTCTTGGAGTTGGAAGGGGTCTGGAAGGATCCAAGGTAGGCATCCTAATAATCTTGGCTAGGCTCATGTTGAAAAAACTGCATCAAACTGCTGGCTGGCTCAGGAATACTCTTTGAAAAGATGAAAGATTTTTCACTGCCAGGTTATGACTACCATATAAGACCAGGTCATAAATATAAGGAACTACAGAAAACATGTTAAAAGAAACATTTAAGGCTAGTTCATACAAAGTACGATTCACTAGCAAAACAAAAAGCAAATTTTACATCATTAGTGGCACCATATCCAGCAAATGTTTGTATAGTGAATCATGCTGGCAGTCCAATGTATTTAAGTTTTTTGCTGGCAAAAAATATTCCCACCAATCAGAATGGCAGATTTGCTGATGTCAAGTAAGGGAAAATCCAAGACATCAGCAACAAACATTTGTTTTTGTCATTGTTGCTGTAGAGCACACATTCTACGGCTAGAAACAATTGAAGTAAAATTTGCAATGCTCCATTTTTTTTTTCATTTTTAATAAACAGATGGTGGCATTATTACTAACTTGCTGTTATCAGACATCTTGTTGGAAAGATGTTTACCACAACTGATTGGGTATACTTATGCTGTTCTCATCCTGCAATGAAAACCAAATTTACTAAACAAAACCAATCCCTTTTTACATTTCACTTTCATTAGCAAATGTCTGTGAACTAATCTATACAAATGACTAACCAGTGAGATAACTTATACAATTTTGGATATGATATGGTATCATACTTCCTACAACATCTATATATATATATAAGCCATTGTCGTGTCATGTCTAACAGTATCCACTAATGTCCCTAACCTGATACACACCCTGATTTACACACCTCCTCTCCACCGAGTCAGACCCACCATGTGGCAAAGGGGGGCAGAAAAAGACGTAAGGGCGTAGGAATTTTTAAGTGTATTAGTTTTATTTATTTCAATTACTTTGAATAAAGAATATCTTCACTTTCTAATATAGAAATCCTGTTTGCTGTTTGTGTATTGATTTATTAAGATTAGTTTTTAAGATAATATATATAAATATATACAATTCTTTAAGCACATCAAACTTTTAAAAATTAAGCACATTAAACTTTCATATATTAAGTGGATCAAATGTGCCTCATGGGAATTTGTAAAGAACACCTAGTAGGGAGGCATCCCAGGCTACTAGTATGTCAGATTGCAAGCTTTTAACATAGACTACTTACATCCAAAATAACCAAACAGCAAATACAATACAAAAAGAACATGCATAGCAGTCATACTACAAATATATACCCCAGATAATTTAAAAAAATAATCACCAAATATAATAAGACAGTGATCATATAATTACATATAAAACCAAACCTGATAAGTGTTTTTAAATCAAATGATACAGATTCTTATTGGGCTACAACTAATTAATATTGTAAGGAGTCGAGTCTGAACTTTAAACACCCCAAAAATAAAAGTATTTATTTCTCATTATTTATTTGGGGATGTTTTATTTTGTTAAAAAGGACAAAAGCTTCAACAAAAAAGAAAAATCTAAACTTGAAAAAATAATAGTCTTACCATGACTGACACCCATACCGCCTATTACCAATATACTATAGCATCTCAGATTAATTTATTCCTATTTGAAAATCACTCAAACGAGCAATTATTTATTATGACATTGTCACAATGCTGGGCTGCAATTTTTAATTTATTTATTTAAAATATATGCTCTCCATCTCAAATTAATAGTTGCTTGCCCCTGTAAATCATACTTTCCAGCTAGCAATAGTCATGCTGGTCATCCATCTAACTCCTTTCAGAGGAACATTTTTGAATTTGAAACATGACTTCCAGTGCAAACCAGAAGTTTGTACATAGTTAATCAGGGCCTCCTGCCCAAAGTTTCCATATCTGATCTCATCTTTCGTTTATCTAACTCTTCTCTAGATTAAGGAAAGACAGACGGATGGACAACAGTGAAAATCTATAGATCTATAATCTTTTTCAAATAATTGCAGCCTAATTAAAGAATGGTCTCTTAATCCCAATTGTGAGTGATTCTAAAAATCAAAAAGTGATTTTTTTGAAAAGGGTGGTAAAGACAAATGTTTGAAAGATTGCAAATAAAAAGAAAAATAACAATTGTTAGTACGATTATGTAAAATGAGTTAGAGTGGCATAGCTGTTATTTCACATCAAGGAGTATAAAAGACCTAACAAAGTCAAAGAAAGATGTGAAGTTCCTGTAAGCAAGCAAGGTGAAGTTCCTAAGTGAATAATTGGCAAGCAAAGATTTCAAGACAACTTTTTCCCTTTTGGCGTGACAGATAGTCTTACGATCTAATTTGCCTAATTTTTGTAAATAGTCAAGTTTTCCTATTTGTGAGATTTTTGTGGAGATAAACTTAGAATTGTCTTAGAACTAAGTTTAAGTCCTAAGTGACAGGAAAGTTTTATATATACTTGGTTTTTGGTTATGATTAGATAAAGTATTGTTGAATTTTGTAACTTGTACCATACATTTTTTCTAACTTACTTCATATTTATTACTATTAACTATTGTATATAATTGATCATATAATAATAAATTCAATTCTTTGACATATAATGAAGACTTTATTTTGAAAATATTTTTTGCTAAAATTAGGTTACATTTGAACAAATTTGTTCATGCTTTCGCCTGTTTAAAAGTCCAGGCCTGTATCAACCGACCCTTAATTTTGTTTTTGTTTATGTAATGCCATAGGTAATTTCCAGGCTTTGAAAAAATCAGATGTTACAATATTATAGCCCAATAAGAGTTCAGCTTGTCATTTGATTAGTGAGTAACATTTATTGGGTTTGGTTTTATATATAGGATGATTGTAATTAAAATCCAATTTCACAATGGTTTAAAATAAGAACCACTGGTCAGAATGACTTCACATTTTGTATGCACATTCATGAAGCAATAGGAGTTTATTTGGTGAAGAAAAAATTTAGTTAAAAGTTTGCCACTAGAGGGATCTGTGATGCATACTGACAGTATCAAAAAGATGCATATTACTTATACTTGAAGTGTGCATTTTGGACAGATCAACTGATCACTCCCAATAGCAAATCCATTTTACTATCTTAAAGTTCTGTATTTATTGGCTTACAAACTTCTACAAGATCTATAGAAGAGATCCAGCTGATCAAACATTTTCAATATCATAAACACCAATGAAGCATCTATTATGCAGGCATTTTGGAAATGACAGAATAATCAGCTGCCATTTACCTGTAACATGGTCGGCATATTCATCAATCCTGAACCCATATCATTTTTGGCTTTGGGGACATCAAACAACATTCTTTGGGACATATTACAAAATTTAGCAGAACTAAAAGCCAGCATCATGCATCATATCCATATCATCTCTACAGAAACACTCACATCTGTTGTTAAACATCTAATTTTGTGATTTCAGCTTGTATCAGAATACAAAGACAGCATATTGAACATTTGTTATGTCACTCATAAATGTTTTTTTACATTTGTATCGCTTTCCACCATAATAAAGCAAAACTGTCCAACTAGTGGCAAATTTTTGAACTAAATTTCTTTTACCGAACAAAATTCCATTGTTTCACAGATACTTATGCAAAATATCAAGTCATTCTAACCACTGGTTCTTATTTCAGACAACTGTGAAATTGGAACTTTAATTATAAAATCACCCTGTATATACATCATGCTGAGTAAAAACTTAGTCAACTGAGTGCCATGAAGGCTGTCTAACACAATCACCCAAAGTCAATTTGATCTCTAGTTGGTACAGAGAACAGAATATTCTGGAAGAAAATATCTAAATGAAAATTTATTTCTGATTATTAAATTTATCACAAGATGGTGACTTAACTGCCTATCTCCAGTCTTAGTAATTATTTAGCCATATGATACAGCTGGATTCTTATTGGGCTGTCATTTGATTAGTGGGTGAGCCATAATCACAAAACAACCCATGACAACAGGACAGATCCCACTGACTGACAAGCAGAACAAAAATCACATGTCAGACAGAAACAATTATTCCACAACATACAAAATACATACACTGAAAAAGTAGAAAATCCTTAACTTGTTTATAAAATATCTATGGAGAATAGATAATGTATTTATTGTGCCAGTAGTCCTTTTGCACAGACATCATACCACATACACAACGTAAGTCTGGAAACATTAGACCTTAACAGCACATACATCACATCAGAAAAAGTAGACACATCACATAGAAAACTTAAATATAGCTACATACTGTATGTGCTATTTGTATAACAGTTATTTTGTAGCATCAGGCAGACCATTTGGCAATATAAAATATATCAGATATTATTAATAGTAATTGCTAATAACTAAAAATAGTGGTAAATACATACTAGTAACTATAGATGAACTAAAAAAATGTACACTTAATAGTAAAAAAAAGTGAAAAGTTCAAGAAAAAGTGTCTAATAAGTACTAATATTAAAACATGAATGAAGGGACATACAAGAAATGAACAGAAGAATTATGTTCATTTATACATGCTTTAATACTTTCAGGAAAAATTATCTGCATGGCAGACAATGTCTGTACCATGCAAATAATTCTTAATATTTTTTTTAAAGACACTCCTTGTAAGTTTAGAGAAAAATAAAAATTCTGTTTATCATCCATATTTTGGACAGACCAACTAATGACTGACCAACGGCAAATTCTATTTTATCATCTTAAAGGCTTAAAAAACTTCTACAAGATCTATAAAAAAAATCCAGCTGACTAGGATGCATTAGTTCTAATCACCTGTCTACAGAGAACTAAATGTCAAATGACTGTTAGACATGATTCTCACATGTGATCCATTAGAAAAGGAAGTCTCAGTCTTCAGATTCTTTGCCTCTGCTTTATAGGTCAATACACATTGCAAATATTCAAATATACTAGTATATACAAATGACAGTGTAGATGAAGAAAATAACAAGAAAGCACAGCAGTCTACAACTACATAAGGTGATTTATAATATTGTGATTAATACCCATGTGAAAAGCCATCTGAGTGGCCTTAGCAAGTATGACCTAGTAGTATGACCTAGAGTAATAAGCTACTGTAATGGCCTTTAACTATGATTATAACAACATAAAATAAAAAATAATAAACGTATAACTGCTTACTGAAGAATCAATAAAATAAAAAACCATTCAAACTTCAGCACATATTCTTTAATATTAAGAACATTTTCAAACACATTGAGCGTCCATCATCAGTTACTTTCCTTAAATCGAATGTGAAATTCAAACAAAAATTACATAAACTAAATTTTAAATAATTGGTTATACCAAGGATTCCCAATCTTTTTTATACTGCAACTCCCTTTACAGGCTGTAGTTTTTTTGCAACACCCTTCTAAAAGAAGATACCTGCATGTATCTCTAGCAGACATTAAAATTTCTTTATTATTCAAAGAAAACTCCAAAGAATATAGAATCTTAATAATTATTATTTATTAGAAAACATAACAGTACAATTAATGAGAAGGATGAGCTTGCTTTTCTGAGCATAACTTCTCAAGTCGGGGCTGAAGCTTTGAAATGGCTACTCTCATTTCTTTTTCTAAATTTGTGACCTGTATTTCGACTTGATTACTACAACTGCAGAAAAGCCAGTTTCACACAAGTACGACATAGCAAACGGTAAAAAAACCTTCAAAGCTGTAGTACTGATGATAGGATATTCTTGGGATGTATTGCTCCAAAATTCAAATAGTTTTTTATTGAATCTTAGTTTTAGGCTCATATCACAAGATAGTTCTAACAGCTGTTCTTCATCGACTGTTGAATGTGTAGATGAGAGGTGGGATCGATTGGAATGTACAGTCTCTAATCCAATCGTATTGATCTAGATTCTTTGAAAAATATGTATCAAAATGGGTGCTTAATGTTGATAAGTGTTGGATAAATATCAATTGCAAACTTGGCTCCAGTTTTTAATAAATTTTTCTTGCAGAAAGCCATTTAAAACAGGAAAACAGTCAGTATTTCCTTGCTTCTATTTTTCTTTTCCACAACAGCAACTTCTTTTTAAATGCTGCAATGTTATCAGCCAATTGCAGTATATGCGTTTCGTTTCCCTGCAGCGATTTATTAAGGACATTCAATTTCTCAAACAGACGTATTTGAGAAATTAAATGTCACAAAGATACGCCAGTTTTATTAAAAAGTCTGTCTTTAAACTTTTCTGCATCACGATGCGATTCGATCAATAAATACGTGTACAACTCATTTTTTAATTTGTAAACACGAGAGAGTACATCATTTCTCAACAACCAACGAGAGTTACAGTAATAAAGTAAAGATGTATGCTCGGCACCCAAATCTTTTGGAAAAATTTTGCCTTCACGGGTCTTGTTTTTTATAAAAACTATCACTTTAATAATTATATCCATCACAAGGTTTAATTCGGGTGAAATATTTTTTTGTAGCCAGGGCCTCCGTATGTATGACGCAATGTGTCCATTTTGCATTTGGAGCCTTGGTTTTAATGAGTTTGAAGTCCTCCATACTGCCCTGACATTGCGTGAGCTCCATCTGTACACACACCGACACGGTTCTCCCATTGAATGTTATTTTCTTCCATGTATGAATCTATGATCGCAAAACAAATCACTAGCCTTCCCAGTATCAGTCATTTCTTTGCAAAATAACGATCCTCACATCAGTGGTGTAGCGTGGGTGTCAGCCGCCCCCCTTAAATAAAATATGGGGAATCCCTACAAGTCAGTACAGATGGTGTTGTCAATCGCTACAATGAGCAAGATGTTATTATTATACATTCATTTAAAGAAAGGAAATTCCCCAGTTTCGTCAGAGAATAAGTAATGAAAAATTCTGTGCTCATTTCAATCAGTCTGAATCGTAGGTACAACAATAACCTCACACAAAAAACCAAGAACGGTGCGTTATCACATAATTACGATTTTCACAAACGTTTTCGAATAAAAGTTCTTCATCAGGTGAAAAAACGGACAACTTATAAAAAACATTCGAGGTTATTGTTTATTCAGCGCGGTGTGCGATTGATGAGTAAATCGTAGGTACAACAACAATATGAAATGAAAGAGTTCAAATTTTTACAAATTATTATTTATTGTAAAAAATGCCGCCCCTGCTGCCCCCACTACGCTACGCCACTGCCTCAAATCCATTTGTTTCTTCCATGTACCGCATGTAACATATTAATAGAGCATCATTATTACTGTCTGTCGCTTCATCCCGTTGAATGGCAAATAAACCAGAAAGTTTTTTCAGGATTTGCTCATTAATGTCTTCAGCTATGTCATAAATGCGATGACTAATAGTATTGTTAGAAAGAGGAATATTTTTAATTTCTTTAGCCGCCAATTCTCCAATCATCGCTGATACCATATCAATCATTGCAGGTAAGATAAGATCTTCAGCAATTGTGTGTGGTTTTTTGCATTTGGCAATACGGTGAGCGACCTTGTAAGAGGCGAGCAATACTTTGGAGGGAATAGAAGCTCTGGAAAACAAGGATGTCAACTGATTTTTCAGTTCTCGCAATTTTCTTAGAAAAAAATCTCGCAGTTTTCCTTGTAAATTACTCTGAGTTGTTTCTAAATGACATTTCAATTTATTAGGAAGCATACTTTCGGCTGCCAGCACCTTATGACAAACAACACATTAGGATAGTTCCACATTTCCTTTGCTAACATAGGTAAATCCAAAATCTAAATATTGGTCATCATATTTTCTGTACTTTTTTCGTATTTTTACAGTTTTCTTTGTACTCTTTCCTGAGTCTTCAACACGTTTTCTATTTATTTGAATAAAGTTATCCATTTTACGATGCATAAATTAAATACAACACAATTGAAATCAAAACACTGATTTATCAACGCTTATAATCAACAAAAACAAAAGACTGAACGAAAGAACAAGAAGATGGAGGAGCGGGTGTGATGAGACGCATGCGTCGCGCACTCACTCATTACATCGCGTGCAGGCTACCTGCATTGGCTTAGCCAGGATTTTGTTATGGGTGGGGCCTAGTAGAAGCTGTAATTTTCTGGGGAGGAGCACCAGGTTAACTGGGGGAGGCTGTGCCCACCCATGCCCCTTCCCAGCTACGCCCATGGCGACCTGTAGGTATCATCTCGCGCCTCCCCTAAGATAGCGCTGCGATGCCCTGGGGCGTCGTGGCGCACAGTTTGGGAAGCCCTAGGTTATATAATAAAAATCAATAAGTGCAAAAACTACAAAAATTAATAAATGCGATAAATACAAAAAATTAACGGAAAGCTTAAAGTGAACAAAATAATCCAAGAATTATCGAAAAAGTTTACAATTACGTCAACATGTCACAAAAAGACTTCCAAGCGGTGGTAAGCCCATCAGCGTCCCTACAATTGATGCAATGCATGATTATAATAACATTGTTCCAATTTGCATATTGTTAGCTTTGTTTTATTTCACTTTTGTGTTGGAAAGAAATTATTTTAAGCTGTTTTTTTTGTACTGAAAGTTTTTCTATTAGTTATTTTCTTATTCCAAGGATTTCTTTATTCTGATTTCTACTGGATTAGTGCTTGATTATCCAATGAAGTTTTTCTATGAAATATTTAAGTTCTAACTAATTGGCTAGTTTGTTTTTAATATTTTGTTATATATTCACTGCTTAAAAGATAAGCTTTTTAATTGGCTAGCCTCATCCACTTATCTATATAACCAATAATCAAGATTTGATATTGAAAAGATCAAGATTTATAGCGTTGGATAGAGTATTTGGCTACAAAGTAACTATCCACTTTTCAACCAAATATTAAGCACATGTATTTGACTCCAAACTATTTGACTTAAGCATTATTAGTAGTAATTTTGTTGTTCATAAATATTTCCAGCTTTGATACATTCACTAAATACACTGTTTAGTAGTATTGGAAAAAAACCAGGCAAAAATGGCAAGATTTCATTTTTTACTTTTCATTATATATGGTTTTATTTCTAAAAAATCATGTAATATAAAAACATAACCAAACATTTGCATTAAATAAATTTGGCTATAACCCCGCTAATTTAATGATTAATACTAAATAATTTGCTACTAGAAGTACACATTAGGTGCCATCTCAACTAATTGTTGATATACTTGTTATATATGTGCAATGTTTGATATACTTCTGTATAATCTATTACTGAATAGAAGGTACTACTTTGTACCTTACTCTAACCCAGTGGTTCTTAACCTTTTAGTGATGACGGACCATTTATCAAAATTTTTACTTGCCATGGACCACGAGCTGTTTGGCAGTAATATAAGTTCTTATAAAGGTTGTTCTATAAATTAAATAGGTATAAAATTATTCGAAACCAAGAGTATTATATTATTTGCAAAAATGTTACATTAATTATATTATTTTAGTGCAATTTTTGTAACTGCATAGTGTTTACCAACTGCTGGATTCTTTGTTCAGTGCTACTCAAAGCCAAATGCATGTCGACACTGGCATCCAACCGATTTCGATGTTTACTTTTAATTATCAAAAGCACTGAGAATCCTTGCTTGCATAAATGTGTGGTTGAAAATAAAGTTAGGTACCGTAAAGCAATTTCTCGAATTTTAGAGAAAGCAATAGCTTTATGGATCCAAAAATCTTCAAGATTAATTCCTGTCTCGAAAGTATCCTTGCAGTTACTATCGTGTTACATTTCAATTAACTCTTCTTGTATTTTATCCAGCACCTCAGAAATGTTGACTATGAAAGGATTGTGGATCAGTCTCCGAATAATGCCTTCCAGGAGGTCTTTTAAAAGAAACTGGCCCCTATTCAGGTGTTGCAAACGTGGAGAAAACCTGGAGAACTCCACGTGCCAGCCCATCCGAACGCAGTAAGAACCCGCGATCAAACTCTCAGTGTTTAGTGACAGAACCACTCAGCCACTGGTGGGCATCTCAGCACACTGTCAATAATTGGGTTCAATGTATCAAACGCAGAAAAATTCTCTTTTTCAACTTTGCTGATCAATAGGTCGATTTTAGCAATAAACGTACTGATTTTATCTTCAAATGCAAATATATTGCTAGTGCCTTCCAATTTCATATTTCCTGACCGTTGCAGTTGAAGGTTCAATTTATTTAGTTTGTGCAAAAAATCCATTAAATAAGCAAAATGTATTTGAAATTTGAACTGACAAAACTCGTCGTCAACTCGTCGTCATTTATTTAATAATTTTAGGATGACTTCACGGACCACTTTGGGTGCTTTCAGGGACCACCAGTGGTCCACGGACCACCGGTTAAGAACCACTGCTCTAACCAGTGATTCCCAGAGAGAGCACTATAGTCCCCCTTGGGAACACTCATCAGGAAGTTGAAAAGCAAGTGGGGAACAGTTAGGAAACATTGGAAAACAAGAAGAATAAAAATTTTAAAACAAAAATATTTTACTACTGAACTTAAAATCAGATAAACTACCAAGTCAATTTTTGGGACAGAACTTTACGCATAATTGCAAAAAGTACATTTCTTTGTAAATGTAATGTGAAAACACACAAGTTACAAGTTCAATGATATACATTTTTTATATATAAATAAGATTATGCTAAGATAAGATGGTAAAGTTATGCTTATTTAAACAAAAGGTAAAGTGCATCCTCCCAGTATTGTATTTTAACAAGTTTAACTATTACAGCAAAGAATGGAATATCCACAAAACCTTCATCATTATTTTATTCACAAGTTCTGCTGTGAAAATGTTGCCAATAGCTTTACAGTGTTTATAAGAATCTGACAAAAAACTATTTAAAATAATAAAGTCTCTTGTGTTACCCTGACTGTAAATAGTCAATTTAATAAAATTACCTTCTCAATAACTGGAACAAATTACTAAAAATAATCAACAAAACGTTTAACATCTAGTAACGAAAAATTTAAAAATGTAAAAACTTAAAATATGTAAATTAAACATACATGTTTTTGTCCTATGTATTTAAAATTTTTTTTAAAAATTCTGCTCATTTCAATTTGGAATATCATTATTGACCTAATGCAGATCTTGTTTAAGATCAAAAACATTTGTCAATGTTTTTACATTAAATTTTTCATTACTGGATATTAAAGATTTTGTTGATTGTGTTTAGTCAATTTAATAATGCTACTTATGGATATTGAGCCAGGAGTGAAAGAATTAGTCTCATTGCATCAGGTCCCATCATTAATTATTTTTATATTAATCAATGAAGTACTTTGAGGTATTTTTTGACTATTATTTTCTGTTTATTTTATAAATGCTTAAATTTAAAAAAAAATTCATTTTCAGTATCATCTTTGCTTTTAAAAAGGGGTTTTACAAGGGGTTGGAAGTATGAAAAAAGTTTGGAAAAACACTGCTATAAGCCTTTTGTTTTAGGCATTTGAAATACAGTAAGTCAAGCTGATATTTGGCTGAATATTTAGTATTCAGGAAAAACAGAATATTTCAGTATTTGGCAACAGTTAAATCTGAATAATTATTCAGTATTCAGCCAAAAAACATTATTTGGTCCATCTGTAGTTATTTACTCAATAAATCTGCTTATTTTTTTAATTTCTTAATATTTCTTGATTCAAAATTATTTGTTTAGCAATAATATAAAATATTTTGTAGTTTTTATCCACTTATTATAGTAATATTTCATTTTGCTGTTGATTTATTTATATCAATTCTGTAAGCAATATGCATTGTAACCTGTTATCAACTGTGATACAGATGAGTCATTTCTGATTTCATGGTTTTTCCAATTCCAATGAATGATTTAGATAGAAGACATTCTAAAAGAACAAAATGATATTCTTAATTTGGTTAAAAAAAAATGAAAAAATAATTTACAAAATGTAAAAAATAACTTAACTGACATGGATTTGTAAATGAACTATTACACATTAAGAGTATAGAAAAATTCAAAAATGCCTTTCTACTTCGAGTTAAACAGCTCATCTTCAGAGATAGGAAAAAAGACTGATTTGAACATATCCACAGTTCAAAAACCAACTGTTAAGAACACCTAAGACATTAAAGTTTAAACGCTATGATCACAATACTACTGCTCCAACCAAAAATATCTTGAAAAACTAGAAATATTCAAAAACATTTAAGAGGGATAGTGATTAATTTTAAAGAAATGGACTCACTAGAAACTGCATGGAAAGCATGCTTTAACTTACAATGTGTCTTGAATTAAGTTTAACCGTGAAACCGTGTTTTATTGTATGTTGAGCACTAAACACAAGACCGTGTTATATATTAAACACTTGGCTTTTTTCCACCTTTATTAGTTGAGATGAGGTTTCATTTCACTCGTTTCAGGCATTTTGAGCACTGAAGAGGGGCGAAATGCCCGAAACGAGTGACATAAAACCTCGTCTCAACTAATAAAGGTGGAAAAAAGCCGTGTTTAATACATAACACGGTCTTGTGTTTCGTGCTCAAATAATAAATTTTTAATAATCAATAATAAATTTATTGTATATTGTCATTTTTCATTTTTGTGCTAATTCCTAGGTTCCATTGCTGCTCATGGAGGTGGTGTTGAAGTTAATAACATTGAAGTAACAGTATTTTTCACTACTATTTGCAATTTTTATAAACTTTTATGATTAGTACTTCAAAAATGCATCCAAAATGTAATAGTAAATCTAGCAGTAGAGGTAACAGAGCAACACTTCTTGCATTTATCATGAAAATCAAACTGGACATTTTAAGTGCATTAGATGAATAAAATCATGTTAAAAACATCTGCTCTAAGCAATAGCAAGCAGGCAAATGAGTAACATTCTATTAAGTACAAAGAAGGATCAAACACTAACAATAAGTTGTTATTCTGTGTACAAATGTACTCTCTACATTAGCTTTAGACTTAAAAAAAACAAAACTTTGGGAACCTAACCTGTTCAATGTAGGGGAGCACCTGTATTCAAATTATCCCTATTTAAAGCCAGATAATCTGCTAAATTTTTGGGCTAATAATTCAGTAAGTTGCCTGGCTTTAATCAAAAATCAGGTTAGTTGAATTACTTATATTGGGCTTTTTTATTAAAATAGCAACTATTGGGTTGTTCGGAAAGTTCGTAGCGATTTTTAAGAGAAATAAAAGAAATTGTTTTAATACTAAAAATACACTTTTATTCCATTATGTATGCGCCATTGTTTTTAATGACGTGTTGCCGTCTATGGGGCAGCTTCATGATACCCTCTTCGTAGAACTTTCCAGTTTTTTCCGCGAAAAACTGATCCACGTGGTTTTTGCAAGCTTCCAAAGTATCAAAGTTTTTATCATGAAGGGAATTTTGTAGAGAACGGAACAAATGGTAGTCCGACGGGGCAAGGTCGGGTGAGTAAGGGGGGTGGGGTAAAACATCCCAGCCTAGTTCCAATAATTTTTGGCGTGTTCATAAAGACATGTGAGGTCTGGCATTATCTTGGTGAAACACAATGCCTTTTCTATTGGCCAGTTCCAGACGTTTTTCTTTAATTGCCATGTTCAGCTTATCCAATTGGGAACAATACTTATCAGAATCAATTGTTTGATTCTGTGGAAGCAGCTCATAGTACAGGATTCCTTTCCAATCCCACCAGACAGTGAGCATGACCTTCTTTGGATGAAGACCGGCCTTTGAAGTTTTTAATGGTGATTCATTTTTCTTACCCCACGATCGTTTTCGGCTGATGTTGTTATAAATGATCCACTTTTCATCACCTGTCACTAAACGCTTCAGAAAAGGGTCATTTTCATTTCGTCTTTCAAGAGAATCACAAATGGAGATGCGATCCAGTAAGTTTTTTTCCGTTAAGTCGTGAGGTATCCAAATGTCATAACGATTCACGTATCCGAGCTTCTTTAGATGTTGAAATACAGTACTGTTTGATGACTTCACTTTGTCTGCAATCTCTCGAGTTGTGTAATGAGGGTTTTCATCCAATAATGCTTTGATTTGGTCCTCTTCAATAACAGGAGGTCTTCCTGAGCGAGGAGCATCTTCAAGGCTGAAATTACCCGTTTTAAATTTTGCAAACCACTTTCGAACAGTTGATTCTGATACAGCACTCCCACCATAAACATCACATATCTTTTTTGCTGTTTGTACAGCATTTTTGCATTTACGAAAAAAGAAAAGAAACAAGTGTCGATAATGCACGTTGTTCGCATCCATTTTTGCAATGAGCCAAATTAAACGCTATTTGAATAATCTTAACGGTTTTTTGTAACGGACACGTCTCAAGGTCATTTATCGTAATATTCATTGGTTTGTACAATTCTAATCATTTTTGCGTCAATCGGTGTCTGAACTGTCGGCTATCAAAAATCGCTACGAACTTTCCGAACAACCCAATATATTACATCTTCCAGAACCACTGAATTGTTACTATTGACCATAAAAGGCCAAAAACTGAAAATGGTGGCTGACTACACTATTTTGATATATCCAGAGCTTCATACCTTTATCTAATCTTTGCTTCTTACCAATAATTAATATCTTCAGCCACAGCCATAGATGAAAATCCACATCTCCAATTTATGGATCTCTAGTTTGTCCTCTTTCAAATAGTTTCTTACAGGAAAAGTTTGGTGTATGTGTAGATTTGAATGATTTTCATAACTAAGCAATATACTATATAAATGGTAACAAGCATTATTTATTGTGACATTAAAAATTGTAGCCTGGCATTGTGACAATCATTTTTAATTAATTTAATTTAATATATATGCTATCCACCTCAAATTAGTAATGGCTTACTCCTGTACATCATACTTTTCCTTTAACTATAGATCTGTACCGGTTATCTATATAACACCTTTCAGAGAAAAGTTTTTGAATTGTAATGACTTCCAGTTTACATTGGAAGTTTGTATATAGTTAATTGGAGCCTCCTGCCCTTAAAGTTTCCATATCTGGTCTCATCTTTCATCTATCTAACTCCATTCTTGAGATTAAGGAATGGCAGATGAACGAACAACAGTGGGAATTCATAGATCTACAAAATTTTTTCAAATTGCAGCACAATATGTGAATGAATACTATAATTAAATTAGGCCTATTTGAGTAAGCCTGTTCATGCTGGCTAGGACAATTTCTCACTCATATTTTAGACAATACAAGATTGCAGAAACAGGTCCAGCCAGTCTTGCCATGGCCAGACCACTTTTTGCACATTATGAATACAATTCTAATTTCAATTCATCCACTAGCATATAACACTATTAGACCAAATTAATTGACTTTTCCATAGAGGGGAAAGGGTTATCTCCAAGGTATCGCTTTCTCCCTTCCTCTGGCAATCTCATAACTCTACCCAGGGAGATTTAGAAATTAGAAAAGTTGAAATAACACTAAGAACTGAAAGTGAACTCTTTATAAACAAGGAAAATTTGTTCTCATCTTTGGATAAATAACGTGAAAAAAGAGCTTAAAACACTTATCAGTCTTAATAGGCAATTGATAACATGCAACCATCATAATCGGTTATTGATTGAGATTGATAAAATGATGTCTAAAATTTAAAGCATTGCTAATTGTTTTTTTTTTGTTCTCAATATAATAGTTTAAATTGCTGAAATTTCATACTTCAATTATATGCTAGCTGTTGTTAAAGACAGTACTGGGAAAAAAGCAGGAAAAAAAACAACACTGGATGAATTATATAATGTCAAAGTGTAAAACTAGCACTTTCACTAATTGTAATTTTATTTATTTATCTATTCCTTAATGTTACCATTGGTTATCATCAATGCAGAACTCCAATAATTAGAATAAATGAGCAATGTCTATTGTATTTCTATGATTACATTATAGTTTCAATAACTTATAATTATCTTTTCAGATAAAAAAAAAATGTCTTACAAGTGTGGAATGCTATGACTAGCATTATTCATTACTCATCTAAATAGTGAACAACATTAATTATAAATATGAAAACATTCTAATTATTTTTTAGATAGAAATTCTCTTCTGGAAATTTTGGCTATTACTGTTTACTAATGTCAGAGAGAATCTGCTCTTCATTACAACAATGATTTTCTTAAAAAGTAAATCTTCTAAAAAATTAATTGTACAGCAAACTAACTTTTGTTACTGTCAACTATTAGTTAGTATCACCAATTTTCAACAACTTAGCAGAAAACCTATACTTAAGTTTTAAGCAAAGTTAAGTATACACTGAATAGTTACACTATTATTTTTTTCTAGTATATACTAGTATATACTATAGATTAGAAAAAAAAAATGTTAATAACTATTGAGTTTAGAGTATAGAATTCATATTACTCCTTTCATCATCAAGTTTGAACAAAAGCATACAAAAAAGTCAGCTAAATTTGCTTATTCAAAATTTCAGAACTTTTTTTGGGGAGATTTATAAAACAATTTGGTAACAATCATCATCATCATCAAACCCGATATATTTTAAAGCTATCCCCCCAACTAATACTAAATATTATCAGGCTAGAAATGGATATAATAATAATTTATAAGATAATTTGGCACTAGAGTTAGGTGTTAGACACCATCTCTTGATAAATTTAATAATTATAATTTTAATTAAATAATTTAGAAGTACTGGAAAAAAAGAATCAGCCCAGAGCAGGACTCAAACCTGCAACGCCTGCTTACCATGCAGATGCATTGCCAATTACACTACCTGGACCTCCGGTCCAATCTCCTCTTCCAGCATATATAAGCTTATGTTATTGTGCCAAATTGTCTTATAAATTATTAATAATGTAGCCATTTCTAGCCCAATAATATTCAGCATTAGTTGGGGATAGCTTTAATCTGGTAACATTCACATTGTGTGAAAATAACCTACTATACTTCAAAACTAATCCTTAACACAACTGTACTTAATTTTAGATTTTGACAATGTACAACTAACAAGTAATGAAAATCATGAAGTTGATCAATAAAAAGGAGTGGTGATGATACAATCACCACTTCAAAATGATAGAATATCCAACAGCAAACATTATGAATATATTCTTTGTAGGAAAAAATATCCATGACATCAGTTTCTTCTAAAATTAATTTTTTGTAAATTTTATTATTTAGTAAATGATATCTTGAATCATCATTATAAGCTTGAAATAAATTTTTAATAAAATCTCTTGAATTTTCAGATTAATTTCTTAGTTTTATTACTTTAGGAATTTCGTTTTCAAAGATAAATTAATTACTTTGGAGATTAAAACAATAAAATGGAAACAACAGAACAGTTTATAAAACAACAGAATTGAGAAAATAACGCTTGGATAGAGAAATTAACTTAAAAATTGAGTCACAATCCGAAATAAAGTTTTTAATAAGTTTGCACAATATAAATCTTTTTAATTCAATGAAAAAAAAATTTTATTTATTAAAAGCCTTACTAAATTAAAAATGTTGAAAACAAAAGAATATTTTTCAGTCTCTTCAGGCAGTAAATTCAAGTAGCCAAAATAATGGATTGCATGTTTGTTTCTTTACATCATAATAATAAGTGATACTTTTTGCACTAAGTAGATAGAAAAATTCTTTGATGACAGCATGTATGCATTTTACATTTACATTTACATTACATGCACAACATTAAACATTTTATAGAGAAATATCATTATTCATATTTGTACTAAAATTTTAATCCAAAATATTTGTATTAAACAATATTGTAAATCTTGAAATTTTTATAATTTCAAGATTTACAATATTGTTTAATATCTATTTAAATATGTATTTAAGTTATATAAGAATTATTAAATTGTAAATAACTTTTATAAAAACTGTAAACTGCAGAAACAACATTTATTCATAATATATATTAACTCTGACTGATAGGGGACAAAGGTTGTCTGAGTTCACAAAAATCTGAATTAAAAATTAGTAGGGCATTTTCTTTGACAACATGGAAAATGAGAAGGTGGATATACAGCACAGTAATTTATTATGATCAGCTCTATACAGAAGGTTTTAATAGGTTATACTACTGAATGTATTATTACAGTAAAGATCTCAAAAAATTCCATGACCATAAAATACATAGCAATGTATTCTCTTTAATAACCTACCAACCACAGTAATATAATGCATGGTATCACAAAAACTTCTGGATATCAAGAACATTTCAAATTACAGCACTATTTTTCAAAAAAAATTTATCAGTTGTGCTAAATCAGTGGAGGTTTACTGTATTAATTTTATAAAGCTGTAGTAAATGAAAAAATAGAGTATTTTTGTTTATTAAAAAAATATATACAGATACTCTCTCATTAAATTCTAGAATTAATATATTCTGAAGAAGAAATGCTGCAGTTGACAAAACAGGGAAAGAGGGGGTTTGGGGAGAAGGATCTATTATAAATCTATTAATTGATATTAATTTTACATTAAAATAAAACTATATGACAAGAATTTTTGTGAAACAAAAGCTTAAGATTTTTTTTCTTTTATGTATTTTTTTTTAAAAAGCTAAGGATTGACAAGTGTTTATTTTTTCTTTTCAAAATTTGAATTCTTTATAGGGCAGGGGTAGCCAACTTTTGTGTACATAAGATCTACTTTTTATCTTAAAAAATGTGTCGCGATCGACTTGTTGTCATAGGCATAGTCTAAGCAGGGAGGGGAAGTGTGAAATACATACTATGTTTATACACTGTTTCAGTATTTAGATGCACCACTTATGAGTCAAGTCTTAACTGCATGCATACTGTTGCATTCAGTTACAAATATAATACATTAAGTCAAGATACAACAAGTCAATTGGCTTGGCAATCGACTTGTTGGCCACCCGTTATAGGGTATCAACAATACTTCTATTCCTCATTTAAACTTCAAATTATGGTCACTGACTGGATCAGTGTTTATAAAATCATATGCCATTTGCATTCCCTTGTTTATTGCAGTATAATGTCAGCACTGATTTGTCACTTTCAATTTTGCCTTCTACTTACTTTTTTTGTCATTGTCTTCACTTAGAATAAGTCTTTCAAGATCTTGCAGATCATCATTCTGATGTTTTAGTTCTTCAATTTCCTTGCATTGCATGTCAGGAAATCTTTCAATTTCTAAACTAGCCATTGCACAATGACACAATGCACTCCACTTAATGGCAGCAAAAAGAAACTTCATTTTTTTTTATGGCTTATTTCTAAATTTTTTTCCAAGCAGCATTCAATGTTGATAGCCTTATCTCAAGAAATGAATTCTTAATGATCATTATGCAGTCCAAAATAATGAAGTTTTTCAAGCACTGCAGCAAAGTAAGCTTCAAGTCATCCTCCATTCTCTAAGATGTACACAGATGTGCAGTAAAAGTAACTTTTCATTGTCAGTATTACACCTTGGTCTAAAGATTAAAGCAAAATTATTGTGTTAGATGCAGAATCACTATCTGCACAAAGTAAAGTGAATCACTAGGTGCAGGTGCATTACTGAGAAGTAAATTTAGAAGTTTAAAGACTAATTGCTTTTTGTAAAAAGACACCACTCTGTTTTGGAGACAAAACAATTATTCCATCAATCTGTAAATAAAGAAGCTACAACTCGACTCTTATGGTTAGAGCCCTCAAAAAAAAAACAGGAAGCTGATCTTTATTCTGCCTCTTTAATGAATGTACTGTACTGTACATATGCATGGGCTTGATAAAACAGTCTAGAAGCATCACTGCAAATCAAAAGTTTCAGCTTATCTTTCACTGTTTCAAATCTCAGAGCAATTCCCCCATTTTTGAAATGATGGTTCTAGATAACATTCTTTTCCAGAAAAAACTAGATTTGTCAGCATTAAAAATTTGTTCTATCAGGTAACAACTGTTTTCTATCAAAGTTCTGGATTTTTCACAAAACGGTGTTACTACTTCAAGATCAGCTAAAGCAGATTCTCCCACAAGTGATATACTAGAACTCTGATTATCTGAGAACAGGTTCATTCTGCAGGTGATTTGGATAAGTAGATTAACAATGTAAAAATGAAATTACAGAGTAATCCCTGTAATTTCATTCTTTATTACAGCACAATATTGTACATCTACATATTTATTTACTCATTAATGTGGAGTAGCACGCTACTGATCATTGGATTTATCACAGCAAATATGTCATATGATTGGTGATGCGTAAGAGAATTGCAGCTGTGACATCATTGAGAGAGAGAAAGGAGAGCAAGTGATAGTTTGGATAATTGGACATTTGGTTAATTGACATTTAGATAGATAATCAGAGTTCTACTGTTTTATGCAGACTGAATTTTTTAAAGTTTCCTTATTTGCTTTGAAGGAAATTATCTACATTACCTATACAAGTCTCAGTGAGATGTCTACAAAACCACCTAGCCTTTTCACAAATAAAAATAGTGCTTAATGACACATTTTTCTGGGTCTTCTCTGTTATGCATAAGTTGAGAGCTTTCATTTTTCTTCAAACTGTGTTCACAAGGCAAGCAAGCTACTTTTGCACTAGTCAACGTTCTGTATGCAACACTTGTTTTTATAGTGTCTTCACTTTTCTTAACTGTTATTAATGGTATTTACTCTTTGTTCTCTCACTACTGATGCCATTTTCACTTTACATGCAAATCAGTCAAGAACTATTATTTTTTTTCTTCTGACATTACATTTCTTGATCATTCAGCAGATTAAATTTTGGCAGTTCCTGATCATTTAGGGGCAAGCTATAACGTCAAATCTAAAAATACAATATCTGAAATAATTTTTCAAAAATCATGCATTTAAAAATTTTTTCCCTGTTTGTTTGCTAAATGAGTTACCAGTCTGAATGTAAAATAACATTAGCCCCCTGAAGCATATTTTACAGTCATCAAATCTTTTTTCACACAATCAACAGAAAGACAAAACATTACAAAAATTTTCATATCTGGTTGTTTTTTCTGAAATATTTACTTTTGCTATTAAAATAAATCTAATGAAACATTTAAAAATATTTATGAATGAAAAGAATAATCACCTTTTTGAAATTTAATCGTAAGTGTATGCTTTAGTTATATAAATGAAATATTACACATTTTAAAAACACGTAAATCGGTAATAAAAAAAAATTAATTATAAAAACTTTTCTAAATATTTTTAACTTGATTAAAATGACAAATAACATTATCACAAAACCACAGTTGAAGAGAGATGCTTGAATATATATATTTTGCTCTCTAATATTTAGAAAACAGATAGGCTTAGCATGTACATGTAATATTCAATAGCAAAAATATAAAATTTTTGAGAAAGCATTATATAACTATTGGATACAATTTGAAAACTAGTACGTATTTTGTACTGTTTTTTTACGTGAAAAAAAATATAAAAATTTTTTTTATTATATAGAATGTCTAAATAATACTATTTATAAAACTGAATTTACCATGTGATCTATTTAAAAATAATTATACCTTAAAGTACTAGCCATATTATTACAATTTAAAAATTATAAACTTTCTAAATAGTATTAATATGTTACCTTCAAAACCAGTCTATTTTCTTTGAAGTTCCAGATTATATTTAAAGAATAATGTTTTCAGAATCTTAGGCTCTAAATTATATAAAAGAAAGTTACTGTATAATGAGAACCAATAATAAAATCTGAAGCCCTGAAAACAAAGGCTATCTATAAATGATATAAGTAATTACAAAATTTAACAAAATATAAAAGACACACAACAATCAAACTTATACCATTTTAAAGTAAACATTCAATAAATTATTGAAGTACAATACTTTTCATTCAGTAAATGTCTGAGTAACAGACTAACTAATCATTCATTTCATGGCCAACATGATTTCTGCAGGCAACCCTTTTGATTTCTTTCTGTGGAGCTTTGTGAAAGATGGTGTATATAGCTGTATATCATCATCAGCAATACTAGATAAAAGACTACATATGGATAGTAATTAAGTTATTAAAATCAGTCATCACTTACTACAGAATGTTTGGAATGAACTCAAATGATTTTTTTAAGTAAATTTAGTTGCCTTACAGTCCTTATTTACAGGAAAAACTACTACAGGTGATAAAGATATTTTGTTTTTTCTCATTCTGATCTCATCTTTATATAGGTGTTTTGGTTATTGACACAAAGTCCTATTAATAAGTTATGTCCAAGTAGATAATTGATAATGAACTCAAATGATATTTGGATTTGTTTAAAGAAACAAAGTACATACCAAACTTCAATAATTTATAGGAAAAATCTGAATTGTTCTTGAAAATGATATAGGCTTGATTATTTGTTTCCCCATATATTTTAAAAATATTTGCAATTCTCACACCATTTTATAGATATTTTATTTAAAGAATTATGTAGTAAGGATATTGTTTAATCATTAGTTTATTTTCTACAAACAAACATTATTTCATGTTTTATGAATTAAGTACATACAAAATGAATTTCATTAAAGATCTGAAGAAATACTGTCTTAGAGATGATTAAGTAAATGTAAAAATATTGAGGAATGAATTCTGTTAAAGGATGCAAAATTTAATAAATTATATACTGAAAAAAAGATTTTCATTAATAAACAAATTTTTGTAAAGATTTTTATTTTCAATAAAAATTTTTCTGTATTTGTTACTATAAAAATGAAACTGCGACAGAAAAATCCTTTTATATTGTACAAAATTTGTTTATATAATATGTTTATCCCGACTTTATGGTAAAAGTGGAGGAGTCAAGAATTATTGATTTCTAATCACAATTACAGAAACACTTTAATGTAAATAATAATAAAAAAAAAAAAAAAAAAAACCAGGATTTTTTTAAATAACTTTTCTTAAATGTTTCAAATTTTAAAACAAGCTCTCTTTATATTTCAAAAATTTTCTAAATATAGATATATTCTGATAAAGTAAAATGTGAATAGTACATCTTTAATTTTGCAAAAATACTCTCAAGTATTTTCTTATATAAAATATATTTTTTATATAACTTAATCACTTATTAAAAAATGTTTGACATTTTACAACAAATTCACAAATGGACAAATGTTTTAAAATTCTTTATAAAAACTTTTATGTTGGTTCATACGATGAACTTAATTGAGCTTTGTTTTCAATCAATAGAACTTAAAACAACAAGAAAACATGTACTGTACAATATTAGAATTTCTGCACAATATTCACAACCAATGCAAACTACCTTAAAATCAATACTATATAATATAATTGATATAACAATTGAAAGGTTATATTACGAGTAGTTTTTAATTAAAACTTAAATAATCAAATGAAATTTCAGTATATATAAAAAAATCAATCAATCATAGAAAAATAAAGTGAATATCGTCGAATAATCATGAAAACTTGGAACAAAAACGACTAAGATTTTGATAATATTTATTCAAAATTTTAAAAACTACATTAAAGAATAAAAAAAAATGAAAATATGCAATATTTTTATTAATACATTCTGTATACCATTAATAACCAAACCTTGACACTAACCTTTAAAAATGTAACCTCTCTTATTCACTTTTCGAACGACCTTCTTCGGGAACGACAGATCGAACAATTCCGAATTTGTATAAACAAGAACTTTTTTAAGCATTCGAACATCTAAAAATTCAAACGTTTAAAAAGTTCCAAAACAAATCTCGTTTATAGAAATTCGGAATCGTTCGATCCGTTGTTCCCGAAGGAGGTCATTCGAACAGCCAAAAACGTCGGAAAAGCAAATAAAAAAAAAGAGACCACATTTTTTAAAGGTTAGCATCGAGGTTCGGTTATTATTTAAGTGCAGTCAGAGAAGAGCATACCGTTAATTTCACCAGAACGATAGAGTTAGAGTTAGTTAATTTATAACAGTTGAAAAATTTTATATTAATATATTAAATATCAAAAAATATTCCGAAATAATTTCATGCAATACATATTTAACTTGGAAAAATGTGGTTAACATTTTCACAATTATATTAGCTTTATGTATTATTAAATGCATGCATATTATACAGTTTCTAATCTAAAACATACAATACTTTATAATAAAGTTAAATATTCAGATTTGTCTTGTAAAAGCAAAAAACCAAAACACGACTTTACATTAAATCGTTGTTAGCGTCAAAAAACCATCCATTCAGAAAATTATAATGAATTTTCTGAATCAAAGCAATCCATCTTTCTCGAAACGCTTAATCTATTCTCAACGGGATCAATCGTACAATGTAATATGCTATTTAATAGTAATAAAAAAAAATTTATTTCGTAAGTCATTCGTTATTTCCTTATTATATACGTAAGAATAGTTTGGTCTCGACGTAGAGTTTTTATAATAAAATCATTATAAAGACAAGAGCGATGTTGGAGAATGAAAAGTCATTGACATCCCGGAGAATAGAGAGAGATAGTCGTCAACTTACTGAGTCTGGGGTGGTGCAGTAAGAGAGATGTTGACATTTTCTTCTATCAAATCTCCGTCACCGGTGAAAGGATCGAATTCTTCTTGCAAACTTCCTTCCCTGACGTCTTCTTGGCTGCCTGGAGTACTTTGTGGATGTCTTCTGCTCGGTCTTCCCTCCAACTCCTCCTTACAGTGATCAGCCATCTTTGCTTGTCTATATTAGCATCCCTCTCCCTAAATCGATCGATCGATCATCGCCCTCTA
The DNA here is from genome assembly GCF_030686945.1 of Centruroides vittatus. Lineage (NCBI taxonomy): Eukaryota > Metazoa > Arthropoda > Arachnida > Scorpiones > Buthidae > Centruroides > Centruroides vittatus. Next base: position 247,157 of record NW_027122249.1, on the reverse strand, counting down.
TTTATATAACACCGTGTTAAAAAATCATTTTCAATCATTTAAAGCATATTTACAATTTTTCGGAATTATTTTATATTAAATCGAGAAAAATATTTATTTGAAATGTTTTCGTTTGTATTAATTAAAGTAGAATGGTTATTAATATCGAGATATAATTATAGTCTTTATCGTAAGGCGCCATTTTCCAATTGTTCAATATGTATTTATGTATATACGATGTTATATTAATAAAAGATTAATATATATTGTATCGGCAAACGAGAATATGATAATAAAAAAAACAGTTGATTATATTAAGTTATTCGTATTTTATTGAAAATACCGGTACTTATTTAAATGAAGATTAAATTCTATCAATATATTCAAAATAATATAGATTATATGATATGCGTTTGTTTTTATCAATATGATAGAGTCGCGATCATTATCACGAGGAAGTATTGACATTACTTCAGATATATTATTTTTTATCATTATTTAAAAAAAGATAAAATTAACAAAGGTTATTAATAATGTTGATAAATAAATTAAATGTCTTCATTTTTATGAATGCATCTTCCTTCGTAGAAAAATATTTTTCATTAAAATATTCTAAAGAAAACGTTTCTTCAATTGCCTGAATTGGATGTTTTTAATATACTCGTATGTCAGACCGAAATTCTATACCTATATCTATTCTATTCTATTGTATTTAAAAAGAAGTTATTGTTCATAATAATTATATTTTCATCTTATAGAATTGGTTAATGAACTCAATGTTGAAAAATATAAACTGTAATACCAAGTTTTAGAATGAAAATTTATAATCGAATTTTGATTTTGAAGTTGTACTACGCTGTAGATCAGGCATGTCAAACTCATATGATATTACGGGCCCCATGATCTATTTTGTATAAGTCATGGGCCGCATGTTTTCAATGTTCAAAAAATTAATAAAATACGATTTTTAGAATGATTATATTATGTATTTATTAGACTCAATATATTGTATATTATACGTACATAGACATTTTATATTTCATATTATTTTTTAAACTTAAAAATATTTTATATTTTTTATTAAAAAACAAGTTATAATAAGAAATAAACAAAATCGCAGTTTAATATTACTTTTTAGAAGATATTTGACAACGTTTTTCACAAAGCAAGTCATCAAAATTTGGTTGAATATATTCAGCCGATGCAATTTTTAAAATTGATGATAAATGTTGATCGGTACCTTGACCTTTCTAATTTTTTATTAAAGAAAAATAGTTGTTCGCATAAATAAGTGCTTCCGAACATAGCCGGTATACGGGTAACAAACGATAACATTTTAGGAAACCGATCTACAGATAAATGTGTATAAAAATCTGGAATTCCAACTTCCATATATTTTTGCTTCAGCAAATTATCACATTGGATTTTAATTAATTCCATTTGTAAGTTTTCATCAACAGTTTCAATATCGATAGATAGAGACGAAGTAAAAAGACGAAATTGTAATTCGCAGCTTTTAAAATTAGAAAATCTTCGATCGAATTCTGTTTCTAACAATTTAATTTGATCAGCGTATTTTGTAAATTTTAATTTAGGTGATTTAAGCAATAGATATTGGCAGCTTTCAAAGCTTTCTTTTCCTATTTGTTTTCGCCAAAGTAATCATTTTTGTTTGAAAGCGTTAATATTATCAAATAGCGTTGTCACAACACGATTTTTGCCTCAAAGCTTAAGATTAAGTTGATTAAGATGACTCGTAATATCAACTGAGAAAGCCAAGACCTTTATCCTTTGTCCATCTTTTAATTCAGCATATTCATAATTTTTTGTTTCCAAAAAAATTATGATTTCGTCCAGCAATTTGAAGAATCGGTTTAGCACTTTATGACTCGAAAGCCAACGAACTTCCGTATAATATGGTAGATCGGTGTATTCACATTCTATCTTCCAGAAATGAAGCGAATTGAGATTATTAAATCCACCTGCCCGAATATAATTTACAAATCACAAAAATTATGACGTTTACAAAGTAGATTCACACAAACAGTCAAAGTTCCGAAAGTCACTATTCCTGAACAGATCCGTCGAAAAGACACCTTGCGACGTATATTTCGGATACAGTCACTCGTCACGGCAATAGTAGACGAAACACCTTACGGCATAGCGCACAAACGTCCGCCTTGACGTTCCAGCAAACACTTGACTTTTGCGCCAAAACCTTTCCTTTTCAATGGATTGTAGCAATCGCTGATGGACAAATCAGCACGTAGCAGTCTTCCACGACGTCCTCTCTCGTACGATGTTCGCCGGCCAATCATCGTTCGTAGATTCAAAGCCGCGGCCGTTATCCAACCGTCTTTCCTAGCGTCGACCAATTTGAATTGGTTGGACGAAATACGGACGGACAAACACAAAAAGGGCAGGAATCGTACAGTTCAAAAAAGTTCAAACTTTCCAACTTCAAGCGTCAAAGCTTAGTATTTAAAAATTTTTTTAGTCTCGGCGGGCCGCAACCCAGGTGTTGGTGGGCCGCATGCGGCCCGCGGGCCGCGTGTTTGACATGCCTGCTATAGATGATATATTTAATAGAAGAGTATTTAATAAATGTTTTTGGTTACAGACTTTTGAAAATTAAAAGGATTAATTATCAATAAACTGAACTGGATTCTACAGAATAAATTTTGAGATAAAATATATTTAAAATGTTATTTTCTAGTTCTTGTTTTCGACTACAGTACAATTTATATATATTTTAAAAATTGATTAATTAGTAGCTGTCTTTAACATTCTTTTTGCTATACGAGGTCCTCTTTTAATATTTATTACGACATTTTCAAGCCCACAATTAAGATGGTAATGAAGAACGGAGTTCGACATATTTAATTAAATCAAATCGCCGAAAAAAATTTTTCAAGATCCGATTGCAATGCACATGGCGAAAAAATTAAGACGACATTGAATGTTAACGACTAGTATCTTTTTTAAAACTCCGCTCTGTAGGCACTAAGAAGGTCTGTTTAATGAATCCCATTGTAAATTCGACCTGACCCACAATGAGACGGCCGGGTTGGTGAAAAACGAAGCTCGCTATATCAGGACTACCCCGAAAAATTCCTGGAGTTTTCTGGGCCGTTTGGATTTGATCGTGGATATCCTGAAGCGATAGTCAGTCACTTTAATTGCTCGACCGTCCTAACGCCTGTTTTTTTTTTTTTTTTTTTTTTTTTTTTTTTTTTTTTACTCTTTCCACCCTGTGGGCACTAAGAGGGCCTCTTTTTGCAAGCCCATTATGGGTTCGGCCAGGCCCACAATGGGGCAGCCGGGTGGTGAGGGACGGGGCCCGACATATCCGGACGGATCACCCCCGAAAAATTCCTGGGGAATTTTCGACCCGTTCGAATTCGAACCCGGTAGCTGCCAGCGGCCCAGATGGCCGAGCGGCAGGCTGCCACCTTAACCGCTCGGCCATCTGGTCTTCATCCTAATGCCTGGTATCACTTATCACCTCTTTTGACTTTGACAGCTAAAATAGATAATTTGTTGAACGTGTCATCGACATTCAATGTCTCCTAAAATTTTCCTATTACGTAGATTTTCTTTTTTGGCTTCTTTTGTCCTGTAAGCACTAACAGAACCCATTTTTCCTTCCCGTCATGGGTTTGGCCAAGCTAACAACGGAAGCGATCGAATGATGAAAACTGGCGCCCGATGTACTATATCCAGGATGGACCATCCATGAGAAATTTTGGTGATTTTTTGACTGCCTGGATTCAATCCCGGGTTCATAGAGCGGTAAGCTAACGCCTTAACCGCTTCTGTAATTTTCGCGTAATCTTAAAAGTTATAATATTGACGTTTTCATCTTTTTATTTTGTTAAAGTAAAAACTTCTTTAAGCTTTAGCGGTAAAATATAAATGGAATGTTATAACGTTCGAGCGAGCCGCGAACCCACGACCGAACTCCCAGCGTTCAGGGAGCGGAACCGCTTGGTCATCAGTAAGCTTTAGTAAGTGTAATTTCTTTTTCATATTCAATACTATTGTCCAAAAGATCAACGCAATTTTTTAAAAATTAATTCGAACTCCGTTGTAATCAAATATAAATAACTTAAAACGGATCTTTTTGTATTAAGTAATGTCTCGTTATTTTTCACACAACTATTGAAAGGATATAACGAAATTAAATAACCCGAAAGATGTTTGTTTATTTATTCAAATTACATATTCACATGCAATTATAAAATGATACTGATGTTTTTGGCGATTTTCATAACGATATTGGCTATTTTATGTTATTTTCATCTGGCAATTCAAGACGGCGCTCCATACTTTCTTGTGTGGTTAAGATCAACATGAGCTTGTTAAAGTGTGGTTGTAGTTTTTCAATGAGGTGTTTACGTCGTCGTTTGTGGCGGTACAATCAGTGGTTATCGACTCCACATCGTTACAGAAACTTATCCGCACTTCACTGTTTAAGCAGAAATCTGAATTTCAGTATTAAACCGATTGCATCAGACTATTCAACAGACAGATCTCTATTGAAAAATGTTTACAGAGTGAATTCCTGTTACAGTTGTCAAAATGTCAGGTATTATTGCAGTAAGAGAGATGATGATAAACAAGAAAGTCCAACGGAAAGTGATAATGTTGAAAACAAAGAACTTGCTCATATGCGATCGGTCAATGCATTATCGGCTATAACTGTACCAGAAGTTTGGCCCGTGGTTCCAGTTATTGCAGTTAATAGGAATCCAGTTTTTCCACAATTTATCAAAGTTCTTGAGGTTATTATTCTGTATCCATTTCTAAAATACAAGATAAAGTAAGATTAGTTTAGAATTATGTTCTGCAAATGATTCAATGAAATCATATAAACAGATTAGATATATCAAAGTACAGTCGAATCCACTTAATAGAGCACTGGATAAGGAAACAGTTTATTTCGAAGAGCACACTTCTGTATTTCTGATTTTTTTTTTTTTTATATGTTTTGTATAGCATAGTAAGGCCCATTAGCATAGTCAGGGTTTTGTTATGGGGGGGTCTAGTAGAAGCTGTAATTTTCTGGGGAGGGGCACCAGGTTAACTGGGGGGGCGTGCCCACTCTTGCCCCTTCCTGGCTACACCCATTGTAAGGCCGCGACTCCACTACCGTAAAAACTGTTGTAAAACCCCTCACTGTAAAAGCTTTTAATCACATGACTATGATATTTTATGCCTGAGCAGGTTGTAAAACCAACGTAAAAGCGAGTTGAACAGTGTTCAACTTTTGAAGTGAATACGGTCGTAAAACGGTACTGTCCACCAATCAGAAGTCAGTGAAATCTAAGTCATTGTGACACGGTGCGAAAATGGCGGAAAACGAGCTTTCATGTATGTTCTCTCGTGGCTACTTGGAAAAGAACTAGAATAGATCCGGAAAGATTTATCAAAAACATCCGAAAGTATTCATATATCTACAACAAGAGGTATCCCGATTATAATAATGAATGCCTAAAACACGAGATACAGACAGCCAAAGGAAAATCTTTCATTTAGAGGAGTATATAATAAAAAAGCTAAGCTTATAAGTGCTGTATATTATCTTAATAATACAATAATAAAAGTTAATATATGAAAGTAAAGATATTATTTTTACTACATTTATAATTATAGTACAGAAAAAACTCATAGAATATAATCATTGTCTTTATATCGATATATGACGTATACAACTGTAATAGTACTGTCGCTGTAAAAAGCTTCGCTAGCCAGACCTCCACCGCAATCTGAGTGAAAACGCAAATAGATCACGTGATTAAAAGCTTTACAGCGAGGGGTTTTACGGCTGTTTTTATGCTAGTTGAGTCGTGGCCTAAGACTTCTGTAAACAGGGCTGTTCAGTAATGCAGAATTCTTGCTAAGTCTAGTTATGCTGTGATGTTGAACTCGCTGCATGACTCCTCCCATCTCTAGAATTCTAGCTAGTTCAGTCAGCTTTTATCTATGCTAACTTCTACTAGCGACGTCATTGTTTTTGTTTTGTCATACAATTTGCAAGATGGCTGCTTGTGTTAGACTAAACATATTTTATTATAACAATCACAAAGTTATTCTCTCATTTTAAATCATTAACTCATTCTAAAATGACTTTGAAATGTAAAATTATCACATGTCGGTATAACAGATTCCGAATACATTTTAACGGAAGACAATGGTCCATTTCGTTGATTACAATTAATAATTGCTTCGTTAATTTTGTCATGACCTGATGCAGCTTCATTTGAATAATTGTATTGGTTACTTCATCCTTTTCGACCAGTTTGTTTGCGACAATTGTTGTGATCGTAATTTTAACTTTGTCCACCATTTTGCCCAGTTGTCTAACTGACAATAATCGTTCAATGATGATCAGAATATTCTTAGCTCCATCCACTGAGCCACTTAGAATTCTAACTTAGGTGTTCTGCATTACTGAACACTGCCCAGATCACCAGATAGCAGAGCAATGTGTTTAAACAAGAATCATGTCTGCATCATTTTTAGAGCAGCGGTCTGCATGAGGGAGCACTATTCTAAGGGAGATTTATAAGGATGTATCTTTAATTGTTCAGTACATCATTCCCAAGGAATATGGCAACAAATATTTGTTGAGATTAGGTGAAACTTTCCATTGGTCAGTTTTCTAATTAACGGACAATCAAACATTTCTTACAGAAATATAGGTTTTATTGGATATATATGAGAAGCAATTACATATTTAAAAGATATCAAAATATATATGAACAGGATAAGGCAAAAAGTGATTAGTGATCAGATTTTGGAGGTCACGTGATGTTACTTTAAGATGGTACTGTACTTATTTGTTTGTATACTGTATGTTCCATTAGCAAACATTCAGAAATTTTGTAGCAAGGATGTTTGTATCTTTTTGGTGAGACCATCTACTGTATTTCTGGAAATAAGTGAAAATAATGTAACTGGTAAATACATGTATACTGTATTTATTGATTATTTAATGGAACAGTAAAATGTATGATGTAAGTAAAGTAAAATTATATGATAATGAATAACATTGCGAAGTGTTATAAGTTATGTGGAGCTCTTAAAAAATGAAAAAAGTGGAGAGAATTAAATACCATTTATAACTCCTTGGATGATCTTGTTACTTCAGATGAGAGCATGACACAGCAAACCCAAGGGTGCTTTCTAAGTGGACTCGACTGTATTAGATTTTTCTGTGAATACGCTCTGGGCATAATTATGGAAACTAAATGATTTCAGCATTCTTTGATGATATCATTATCCTTATCTGATTGTCTGGATTCTTTAGATTTTCTAATTCCAAGTATTGTGATTGGACTTGGGGAATCTGAAGAATTAAGGCGTTGAAAGTAAATCTAGAATTCAAGAATGCATCCGTGGTCTTATTTTTGGAGAAGACTTATTAACAGAATATCTGGTATAAACAGTATTTCAGTTCTATTCAATTAGATAATACTTTCTTTGCTTGATGTATGAATTTTATTGCAAAAAGTATGAATCTGTAAAAGTACCTAAAGTTCTTATAAAAGGTTATGATATATGTACAATGCAGTTTTTGCACTCAGTTTTTTAACTGTTTACATTGATATTACAGATCGTTTTAGAAATTTCAGTACTTTTCTGTTAATGGGATGCCAGTTGTGTCGTTACAATACATTTATGTAAAATTATTCAGCAGTTGAATACTTTTGCACAATTTAATTTAAGAATCTAAAAGATCTACAAAACCATACTATTTTCAAATATTGTATATTATTTTTAATTTAATGTTCTCTGTCACCATTTTAATCTAAAAACAATTATTAGATTTTTAGATGTATTAGATTTGATGTATTAATCATTTTGATCTAAAAAGATTAAAATGACAGAGAACATTTGATTTAAAAAAGCAGGCAATTTTTAAAATAAAAATATTTCAATAATTACAAATAATAATAAAATTTGATGATCCGATGGCTTGTCCAAATAAAACATTGAAAGATACTAAATTAAATATTGAAATAGACGACATATGAAATTATAGATTCCAAAGAAATTATTATTTGATAGTTATCATGCATCTTGCAGAAATAGTTATTACAATATTTTCTCTACAGAATAGGAACAACTTCTTATTTTAGTTAAATATGTCAATAAACAAAATTGGTGTAATAGAGGAAAATGTTCATTGTCAGGGTCACTTTTGTAGAATTGTGTTGCTATGGAGTTTATTATAATGTTTCAAAATTAATACAGTAGAAACATACAATACACCTTATCGCTGAGAACAAACAATTTATTACCTAAAACTAACGTTTTCGGCCCAATTTATGGGCCATCTTCAGGTTACAGCTGTTCGATTCCGATACAAAATCGAACACATTCAAAATAAAACCAAAATAGAACATACGTTTAAATTAAACCAATAGAACAAGCATAGTACAAAATAATAAATAACAAAAATTAAAATAACACGAAAAATGTAAATTAAATTAAATAATAAATAACAAAAATTAAAATAACACGAAAAATGTAAATGAAATTAAAATACATATAAAATACTGTGACTGGCCGTCAGTATTAAGGAACCATTCGTTTTGCATTAACCCAGAAGCCTACTGAGTGACGGCAGACTCATTATCACGAGTGTTACGTCTTACTATGTATTTCCAGGATGACGGTAACACCGTCGCATCCTTATAATTTAAACATCTGCCAGCCAAACTCGCTCTGTAGATTTCACATTTCTCAGTTATGGACGACAGCGTTGGCGAGTGTACTTTTACAAGAATTTTGGCATTTTCCCATTCTACCACTGAACCATCTGCTTGCGCCATTTTGGATAACGCTGTTGTGCAGTTTCAAAATTAATGTTGAAAAAATATAACTTAAGTTTAATTTAAAACTAAACTAAAAAAAATGAAAATTACAATGTTCTAGCCATCATATTTCTCCATTAATACAATTTTATTGTTCATTAGTATTTAAGTGGAGATTTAAAAGTGGTATAACTACATGTCTGTCTTGATTGATTTGGTTATATTTCATCCAGGCACTCAGAGTTGAGTCTTTATTTATAGCACTTTGTAAAGTGTTGGTGTCTGTTGGCAGTGATGGAACATTTTGCTTTTAATATGTATATTGGATATAGATAATATATTGCATTCATAGGAATTTTTATGCATGAAATACAACTAAAAGGGTAAAAAAAGACTGTTTTGTGGGCTTAATCTATATTACATTGTTTCTTATGGAAAAATTTATTTTGGTTTAAGAACAAAATGGTTTTTGAAAAACTTTTAGGAACAAATTAAGTTCAAAAACTAAGGTTTGATTGTATTTCAAATATAATGTGCAAACTTTTAAAACACACAGATTGTATAAATTTACTCTAAACATTCATATATGGAAAGAAATTTCAATATAAACTAAATCATAGAAATAATAGTTTATAAATGTTCAGCATATTGAATATTAGATCATCATATATTAGTATATACAGTCGAGTCTGCATAAGTCGTCACCCGGATAACTCTGCACTCGTCGGTTACATAGTCAGTTTTTGTGGTCCCGGCCGACTTACATAGGCATTAATGTTAAAAAAACTCGGTTTACTCGACATCGTTTAACTCGTCACCACTGGATAAATCAACATACTTTTTCTGTTTCACACTTTTTAGAATTCTGATAAGTCGACTCTCCCCCAGAAAAATGAGTTCACACCACACAGCTTATTGTATGGTGTGAACTCATTTTTTCAGGAGGGGAGTCGACTTATCAGAATTCTAAAAAGTGTGAAACAGAAAAAGTATGTTGATTTATCCAGTGGTGACGAGTTAAACGATGTCGAGTAAACCGAGCTGTGAGAGAATGATCTGAGATTGCGCAGCTGAAAAGTTTAAAAGCATTCTAGATTGTAAAGATTTTTTTGAAAACATTTTTTGAATAACGGTGTTTTTGTCGATCCTGAGGAGGGTTAGTAAAGCTAACCAAAAATGTTAGATTAAAGAAATAATTTAACTGCGGAGTAAAGGTTGTTGGAAGTAGTTTGTTGTGATAGTAAACCGAGTTTTTTAACATTAATAACATTAATGCCTTTGTAAGTCGGCTGGGACCACAGAAAATTGACTAATTAACTTACGATGTCGAGTTATCTGGGCGACGACTTAGGGTGCAACTATGCAGACGCAAGCGAGCGAGAAAAGGTGAGACGTGATAAATATCAAAACCTGTCAGATATATGTGAGAACCAGAAATTTGCTCTCGCCGGCATTATTTCTCTTTTCTCGCTTGTGCATGGTTTTCTTTCGCGAAAACTAAATTGCTCGCAATTTCTCACTCACTCTAAATTCGCGTCTGCATAGTCACACTCTTATGTAGTCTCGACTGTATATATATATAGAGAGAACTGAGCCCAAGTGATATCAATGATCATATGATGGAGAGCCAGATTAACTATTAAACTAAAACTTGACTAATTAATTATACAGATATTACATAATTTGGACTAAAAAGATAGGTGTTATGTTGTTGTCTTGTATTAAATTTTATAATTATTAATTTTAGAAATAAATAAATTTAGACTATTTTGAAGGATAGTCTAAATTTATTTTGTAATTAGAACAGAATAGTCTAAATTTATTTATTTACCCTGGTTTTCATTGACTTTGGTTAGTGTCGATTTCAGTTTTGTTGATTTTTTTTGCAAAAAATTTGTCTCGTTTTTGTTGGTTGCCTTGGATTTCATTGGCCTGCCCATGTGACTTTGCTGCTAATTTTGCAAAAACAAAGGGCAATCCACACATTTTCCTGCTCAGTGTGGTGTTGTTTCTCATTGTGTGGGCATTACCCCATGCATCTAGCTAAATTCCATTGCTTTTCTTTCCTTTTAGCTCCATCATGGGACCAGAGAAAGTTTCCAGAGCCAGCAGTCCTACATACTGTTGTCAGCTTCACAACACTATGACACTCCGTTTTGCCCAATTTAAAAAGTTTGGTTGTTTTTTGAACAGACCTCATATTATTAAAAACTGGAGCTAGAGTTATATTAAACAGTTTTAATAGTTTTTTTTACTTTTTCAAACACTATGGGGATATAAGTATTCCATGTTAAATGTTATTCTTTACATTAGTCTTTTATGATCATTTTATATTAATTTTTTATTATTTTTAGTATTAAACATTATATTTATTCTCTATAAAATATGTTTTTGGTATGTATTTTGGAGTGTCTAGAATGAATTAATTGTTTCATATGGAAATAATTGCCTTAGTTTTCGTCAGTTTTGGATTTCTCCGATTGTTTTCGGATGGATTATTGGTGAAGACTGAGGTATCACTGTAATTAATTAAAATGAAATTTAAAAACTAAAATTATAATTTATACATAGATAATTTAAAAGCAGAAATGAATCATAATTTATTATACAATGTAAGTAAACAGATTATAATTATTAGCATTTTGATACATATAATATTAATTTAGAAACAGTATAGATTTTAATAAATAGTAAATTAATACATTACTTATTTTGGAAGGAAGAATGAGTAACAATACATCTTATGATGGAGTTAAATTGTTAATCTATAAACATTTTCATTCAATAGATTTACTTTTTTCACCTTTTTACTTCAAATTTTGTTTATTCCTATTACAGCCATGTGTAAATAAATTCTAAATTGAATGTTTCAACTTAGAATGTTGTTAACCTGAAGCAGATCTTGTGCAAGATCAAAAATGTTTGTTGAATTTACATTAAATTAGTTACTGGGATTATCAATGTTTTGATTGGTGTATTTAGATGTATGAGGTCTGTTCAGAAAGTTTGTGAAATTTTTAAATTACACCCCAACTGATAATTGAATCTGAATGCTGTTCACACAGCTCTCTAGAGGCAAATTTTGTGTACTTTATTCCAGAAATAGTTTGTTCTATCTTCATTTGTTGTTGGTAGTGTTACGTTCATTTGTATAAACATGTATCAATTGTGTTTTGAAATTTTCTTTCAGTGAGTGCAAGTGGCTAGGTCTGATGAAAATTTCATTATAAACATCATCATCAGGAATGAGACAGGTCAATGGGTACAATGTTGAAACAGAATGTCAGTTGTCAGAGTGGGTGAGAAAATCTTTATCGTGACCCAAAAACACGCAACAAGTTTGGTTGAATGTGAAGGTTGTGTCTTGCTCACTGTTTTGTTCAATTCTGATGATGTCGTTTACCGTGAATACTATCTGGAGGTGATGAAACATCTTCATGAAGCAATGAGGAAGAAAAGTCCAACTACATCATCATGACAATGCACTGCTGATAACAAAATTTTTGGCCAAGAACTTGACACCATTTGTTCCCCAACCTTCTCATTCACCAGACTAAGCCCCAGCATATTTATTGTTGTCTCCCAAATTAAAATCTGCCCTCAGAAATTGCTGTTTTGAATCCATTGATGTTGTTAAGGAAAATTCAGTATTGGAGTGCATTTCAGGAAGTGTTCTTTTTGTGACTGAAACACTGGATTCAGAGCAGACTCAGGAAGGTGACAAACTGACTAGCTTTTAGGTAAATGCAAACTTCTATTTGCTAAGTTTGTGAACTTTCCAGTAAGACCTTGTAGTTATTGATTCAGTTAACATGAAGTTAATTTCACTAAAAAATAACTTTTAATTTCTATTTAGTTCATTTTAATTCATCATCAAAGGAATGCATTGTCAACACTTGTAATTTTGTAAAGAGAAATTAAAAAACGAATGGAGTCAGAACTTTCCAAGTCTTGTGTATTGTACTTTAAAAAAGTGCACGAAAATCAGAAAAGGAAGAAAATTCTCGAAATTTTCATGCACTTTTTTAAAGTACAATACGCAAGACTTGTAATTTTGTTTGAGATGAAATTCTATTCTGAATCCAGAAATGCATTGTTGCTGATGGTGCACACTTTCAACATTGTGTATAGTAGATTACGTGGCAAGTTAGTTGCGTCTGTGCTGCATAAATTTATATTACTTTCTTAGTGTTTTCTGCTTTTAACTAAGTGTTTCTGGTGAACCAAGTATTGTTTTGTACCAAATGTACAGTACCAGTTTTTCACTTCGTAATTGGACTTTTTTGCCTATCTCTGTTAGTGTCCAAGTTAATTTGCTTTAGTCTTGTATTTTACCAATAGGAGCATTAAATTCAAGTTCACATTCAGTGGACTGCACAATTCCTATAGGTGCCAATTACTTCAGTTGTACTATGACAGGTGGTTTAAAATTATAGGGGATGTACAGACTTTCCTCTGAATCCTGTGTATATGCAAGAATATGCACCTATATATTTTGCATATGTTATACTGCTGTGATATGAGCAAAATATATAAGTGTAGATTCTTTAATAAAGCACAGGTTAATAGTTAATCATAGTGTAAACATTTGTGTTAATAACTTTATGCTATCAAAAAAAAATTAAGTTCATAGAAATATTGCATTATTGTTATATTATACCCATATAATAATTGCTGTAATCAGCTATGTGAAGAAAAAAATAAAATATTTCATTTCGGTCTTTTCATAATTAATTGTTAGCAATTTCTCTTGTGTGTAATTCATATCCCATTTATAATTTGAATTAAGCTAAACTCCAACCAAATGCCGAATTCTATTGGGCTAGATATGGCTAAATACTAAATAAATTATACAACTAATTTGGCATTAGAGGGAGGCATTAGACACCATCTCTTATTAACTTTAATAATTATAATTATAATTAATTAATTTAAATAATTTAGAATTACTGGAAGAAAAAATTGGCCCGGCACGGCACTCAAATTCACAACTCCTGCTTACCATGCAGATGTGTTGGTAGTTATGCTATCCAGACCTTCAATCCAATCTCCTTTTCCAGCATATATAAAGTTACATTATAACCATCGACAGTTATTACAATGCTGGCTGGGGACACATTCAGGGCCCACATCCTGTATTGGACTGGAGGTCTGGATAGCATAACTGGCAATGCATCTGCACAGTAAGCAGGAGTTGTGAGTTTGAGTCTTGCTCTGGGCTGACTTTTTTCTTCCAGTAATTCTAAATTATTTAATTAAAATGATAATTATTAAAGTTAATAAGAGATGGTGCCTAATGTCTCCCTCTAGTGCCAAATTAGTTGTATAATTTATTTAGTATTTAGCCATATCTAGCCTGATAGAATTTGGCATTTGGTTGGAGTTTAGCTTTATAGTACAGGGTGACAATAATTAACCCGTACAAAGTTTGTAGCAATGCTGCACCTGAAATTTTTTACTGTCACCAATTTACATAATATTGTTTAATTCTCCATGATTTCCTGCCCGTGTAGATATACTTTCGATGTAATAAGGGTTAGTTCTTTATTTTTTTAATGGTGTCGAACAAATGTTGTGCAATTTTGGAGCTATTCCGGCAAGGAAAGCATCAATGTGAAATTGTTCGTCTGCTCGGTGTTCCAAAAATGACAGTCTCAGATGCAGTTCGGCGATTCAAGGAGCTTGGCCACAATGGTGACCGTCCCGGACGTGGAAGAAAGCGCACTGTCAACACGTCTAGGAACCGCAAGATCATCACAAAGTGAGTTGACTGACATGCGAAGGTCTCCATGAGAAAAATTGCTCGTGAGATCAGAATCAATCGCAAATCGGTGCGGTTAATGGCGAAAAAGGAACTCGTACTCAAGCCCTACAAGTTCCAAAAGATTCAGCTCCTCACCGATGAAAACAAGTGCGTGAGACTCCAAAGATCCCGTTAACTCAAGCGTCGGGCCGCAGGTCGACAATGGGAGTGCATTCTCTTCACAGACGAGAAGCTTTTCTCCGTACAACCATCAAAACGACAGGAACTGGTCCGCGGGGGCTCCTGGACGCTCAGCCGTCATCGAACATCACAAAATCCAATGTCAGTCATGGTTTGGGGCGGAATTTGTGCGAGCGGCAAGACACCCCTTGTTTTCGTCGATCAAGGGGCCAAAATCAATCAAGATGTGTACCACCATGACATTCTCGAGGCTGTGGTACTTCTGTGGGCTCAGCAGCATTTTGGCAGTGCGAAATGGACGTTTCAGCAGGACTCGGCGCCGACACACAGGGCGAAGAAGACTCAGGAGTGTGCAAGGCTCATTTTCCCGATTTCATCTCGTCTGCGGAATGGCCACCGTACTCGCCGAATCTGAACCCAATGGACTACAGTGTGTGGTCCATTTTGGAGGCCAGGGTCTGTTCTAAGCGCCATGAAAGTTTGGAGTCGCTGAAGCAATCTTTGCGCTGAGAGTGAGACAAACTGTCTCCAGAAGAGCGCGGCCCATCGCTGAGAATTTCAAAACGCGTTTGGGGCTCTGCATCAAAGCAAAAGTAGGCCACTTTAAAACTGGCTGAATATCCGATTAATACGTAAAGTATTGTCACTGTTATATGCTGTTGTTTTGCTAATTTTCATTTCTTTAATAAATTTATGATACAAAAAACTTGTACGGGTTAATTATTGTCACCCTGTATATCGGATCTAGCAATGTTGTTTATATAACTTGAATTGTTTTTATGTGGCATAATTAAAATTATTGAATTGAAGAAAGAATTATTATTGAAAAACAATTATTTGGTTCCTTTCTTCAATGAGGAACATATTTTGGAAGCCAGCAAAAATCCTGAATTCTGCTGATGTGAATAACTTTAAGCAATAAATAGTTTGGATTAACAAAACTGCACTGTGTTTGCTAAATATTGAATTTACAGTGTCGATGCAAAAAATACACTGAGTTCAGCATTATATACACATTTGCTTGTCACAAGTACTTTTGATGAACCTTATTGCCATCATCGTCAGGCGAGTACATAAATTTGCCAAAAAAAACTTTAAATAGAACTAATTCGATATTGAATAGAATGCATAAAGTTTTGCCAACGCCGTTAAAAACACAAAACAAAAGTTCAAAAACATTCGAAAACCGATCGAGCATCTGGCTCCGTGGCCAGCGAAGTTGCGCATGCGCGGACTCAAGCTCACGCTGCACGTGTATTAGAGTATTAACACGCTGCACTTGCTATCATAGTGACATTTACAATTTCTTCTTCAAAGATAATTTATACATCTAATATTAAAATATAATTAATAAATAGAACAAAAAAATAGAAATAATAAAATTGTTTTTATTCAGATATCTAATCCAGAATTAATTGAAATCGTCAGAAAGAATGTTCGATTAAATCAACCGTATGCAGGCATCTTTTTGAAAAGAGAAGAAAGGTAAAGTTTAAGTTATATTTTTACTTATATATTTTAGATTATGTATGAAAATAATAATACAATTATATTAAGACATTTTAAATTTATGAGAAACAAGACAGTTCAAACAACAGATTCTTCTGGTATAATTTGAATATAAACATCAAATTATTCTTATGCATGAACAAAATATTTTTTGAAGCTTCTACTAAATGAATACACTTTCATTTTGGGTACTTTCATGTTTTGCAATTCATTTTAAGGATCAGATACTTTAAATTCTAAAATGAATAAATGAATAATCAAACTTTAAAAATTATTCAAAAGAATAAAATTTAGAAATAATTTTTAAAATTTTATAAATTTGATTCTTTGTTAGAAATTAATGGGCTTATCCCTGAATATGAGTTATAAAAACTCAAAATACTGAATTCAAAAGTGTGAGAGAATTTATTTAAGAGAAAATTTCTGTTTACATGTCATCAAAGTTTATAAAAAAAAAAAATACACTCAAACATGTTTTTGTGCGGTCTTTTTTTGTGCGATTTTTTATACGTGCAATGTGTTTTGTGCAATTATTTTTATGCAGTATACCAATTTGATTGAAATTCATATACCGCACACAAAAAATCACACAAAACAAATCACACAAATAAAAAATCGCAACAAAAATAGACTGCACAAAAACAGGTTTGAGTGTATTATAAATTTTTTCGATGTTTGTTAAGGTTGATCAATTTTATTTATAAATATAAATTTTTAAATGCAATACAATATTTATTTATAAAGTTAATAATTATACAAACAATTTCATTACTTTATGATGATAACATATTAACTATACTTGGATTTCAAATGAATGTTATATTAGAAAGACTATGAATTGATTTACAATAATTTTAGAAACAAAATAAAATATGGTCCTTGAAATTATTATTCAAAAAGAATATGCTTTATTGGAAATCTCTTTCCAATGATGACTAGAAATAATCATGATCAAGAAATAAATCCTGACTATTTTAACCAATATTTATAAGCTTTTTATAAATTTGCAAATACAGAATGGAGAAATTTTTTATTTATTAGATTTATTTGTTATTTTTTAAATTTGAAAAATTTTTAACGTAAGTACTATGATGATCAAATTTTTATTTATATTTTAAGTGATGACGAGGTCATGGAAAAGTTGGATGACTTGTATCCAGTAGGAACTTTTGTACAGATTCACGAATTACAAGATTTGGGAGAAAAATTACGAATGATTGTGATGGCCTATAGAAGGTAAAGAAACAGAAATTAAAGAAAAAAAGGAACAGTGCATTTTCACTTGGTCTTTTTCACACCAGGAACTCATCTAAAACACACTGAAGTTCAGTCTTTTATTTGAGGTTATGAAATCAGTAAGTTATGTAAAAGACTAAAAATGTTCACTGGTGATTAGATAATAATGCAAAATAAATATATCAAGAGGTCAAAAATCAAGAAATACATACCTAATAATGGGTTAGTCTACTTCAAGCTTTTAGTAATGCAGCTATATGTCAAGGTCATCTGCAGTACAAATCATAATTGTGCTGGATTCGTGGACTGTAGGCTTGCTTCCATTATGTTTCACAGATGCTCTAAGGGTTTCATATCAGGCTTGTGGAGATTAAATCATGGTGGTAAAGTTTCTTGAGTCACATCCTTGCAACTAAAGACTGGTTACACATTTCATTATTTTGTACTATTACCCCTTCCTACCAAAGTGCTTGAGAATCAGGAAGATGATTTGTAATAATGTCCTTGTATTACAAACCTGCCATTGGGAGCTCCAAATGGCCAAGGAGGATCAATGTTACCTATGTTTAACATCGATAAAATTTTGTGATTGTCAGCAATTATACACAAATGGGTTGTTGGCTACCACATCCCACAGAATGCAAGTAGGACAATCCTTTCTGAAACTTGTGGTCAATCTACATCAAATTGGCAGTAATCTCAATCAAGTAACCCATCTGTTAATAAGGACTGGAGATATATGCATTTAAAATTGCAATATATGTGCATAAATATGCATGTAAAAATGCCAGGTTTATGCATGTTAAAAGTCCAGTAATATACATTGAAATTTATAGGTTGAAATGCATACATACTTAGTTCTGTCTGTAAGTAAAACTAATATCACACTGTTTAGGTGGTAGGGAGTAAATCTGTAACAATAGGTGACAAGGGATTTGAAAATTATGATGTCACAAAAAACATACTAGAATAATGTTTTGTGTAGGATGTGTGCAGTCAAATCAATTATGAATAAAATTACATATTCAATAAAATTTTAACTTTCTATGCTATTTAATTGTTTATTATTGAATTTATTTCTATACATACAGTTGTGTTAAGATGATTGAGGATGACTAAATAAACTTAGTTTCCCTCATCCTATATTTAAGTCACTGGTCTGAATTAGTCATATTTTTGTTTACACCATTATACAAAGGACTAGAAGTGAGTAAATTCTTTTAAATTATTAACTAATTATAGAGTTAGTGTTGTAGTTGATAGTAATGTTTTGTTTCTAACTGACATCATAAATTCTTCTAAAATTAGTTTCAGTGCAACTAGAACTACCTATGATTAGTTGCTGTTTTTGCTTGTTTTGATGCTTCATATCACACTGATGTCAGAACATTTCAACATGCTGAGATACTCTAAACTGTTTTTAGCAGGAAGCAATTTGTTTATACATTAAATAAAGAAATTTTCCACCTGTTTTAAATACTTAGAATCGAAACTTCCGTACATACTTTCTTGGTAAATCAGCCTTTGTTTTTGCTATTTTATCTATATTATTGGTTGAACCAAACTTGATATACTGGAATTTTTTTCTGCACATTCTCCATATTCTTTACTTTACTGACAAGAAATTATTATTTTTTTACATTAAGTAAACATTATATTTTACAATTTTTGAAAGATTTAAATTTAACATTAAATTAATAAATATAACATGTACAATAATTTGAATTAATAAATAAAAGTTAAATAATAATTTTAACCTAATTAATTCAAAGGATCTAATCTAGAAGTTGTTTGGCTTTAATATAACTATCGTGCTTACAGATGTTTATATTTGTATGTAAACACCATGCCAGGGTAAAGTAATAGCTGGCTTCTTAGCCAGTGGTTGTAGCAACAGTGCAATAGTGGGAGATTATTGGTTGTGGGTGCTGAGTAGTCCCCAGTCGGCATCATATACATTGATTAAGAGTGCAGCATGTAAGCTCTTCTTTAATTGCTATAATCACAACTTTAGGTCTTTCAGTGTATTACATTAAAAAATTCAGGACACTGAAGTTTATTAAAAACACAAATTTATTTATTTATACATAGGCTATGTTGCTAGGACGATACTGTAGCCAGTGTCACAGGAGTGCCTCAGATGTGTCATGGAAATATTTTTTTAGAATTTTGAATAAGCTCTTTTTTAAAATTTCATTTATCTTTCATCTTTTTACTGCTGACTGATCAAAGGGAGAAGGAAGTATTCACTGAAATGCTGATTGTTGCAAAATTTACAGCTTCAGCATACTTCCCTCACAAAACTTGCACACATCTATTCATATGTCTGCATACTAACTTTTTGGTGCATGTATAGTACCTTGTCGAATTAGTAGACACATTGACTAAAATCATACTTTTTGTACTATTTTCTTCTTTTTTTTTGTAATATTGTTTGAAGAATGAGTATTTTTTCATGTTATTGTTATTCACTATCATATCTGAAACACTTAATAAGCTTTTTATATGGAAGCACTGTAAATGTAAAAAAATTAACTTTATACTACAAGAAGGGAAGTGATAGAGGTTCATAGTAAGACATGACAGCATAGCCTCATTTATCAGAACAAAAATTAAAAAATGTATAAAGAATATTTCTTGTGATATAGAAGCATTACTGTTGTTAAAGACTGTCATTCAAAATACTAATTTTAATTTTTAAGTTGTATTATATTTAAATTTTTATATGCGAAAAGTTACTTTTTATTAAGTAAGACATAATAAAACATTAATATTTTAAATAACCCTATCAACAATTGTATTTTTATTGAATTATTATGTGAAAAAACTAACAAATCATTAACTTTTTTGCATGGGTCTAATAATTTGGCAAGGTACTGTATAAATGTTGCAGCTTACCAGCTTAAGACTGATACTAGCATAACATTGATTCAAATAATCTTTTTGTTTTTACAGTACTGTACATTTGTAAAATTAAAGGTTTTTGTCTTGGTAAGTTTAATTTCGGTATTAACAAAAATTTTTTTAAATCAACTGTAATTTATTTTAAATTTTAAGCAGATATTAAAATGGACAAGTTTTTAATTAGAAAAGAATTTTAACTAATTTTAATCCTTTGCAATGGAAAGGACATTCTTAATTGGGATAGACTTCCAGGAGTCTATAACATCCCAATAAAAGATCATAAATGCGATAGAGAGCTCATTTACATTGGCTCTATGAAGTGCTTCTTGGGCATTAGAATAAAAGAGCACATCGCGGACATACAACATGTCAGGACCACCACAGTTCTGGCTATTTACGCCAGTGATCTGAGATAGAGCCGAACTTTAACCAGGCAAGAATCATCCTCAGCACATGATACATTGAGCATCTAAAGTGGTTGGAAGCCTTATATATCTACAAACTTAGCAATGCCTGCATCAACCACAAATAGGAATTAAATCTGTCCATAGCATGGCAAGCACTTGTAAACAGAGAGCTATAAATTTTCCTCAATACTACAAATATGGTGTGCATGCCTAGTAAAACTTCATTGAGTATCACATATTTGAATTTCAAATAATATTTGTATTTAAAGACATTCTAACAGAAATTCGTCGCCACCTGAAGAAGAGCCTTGGAAGGTTCGAAAATGTTTGTGAAATTTAATTTTTTTGTTTTGATGTTAATTACACATCGGTAACAGGCTTTTAGAGGTACATAATTGATTATATTCTGGTGTTGGATGAAATGAAGTTATGAGAATTTTAACATTTTTATTTTAAGAATTATGGTGTGTTGCAGGAATCTAATTAAATTCAAAGTGTGTTGCTAATTCAAAGTGATCGGGAAACACTGCTTTAGACCAGGGATGGAAAACCTTTTTGAGTCCGCGTGCCATATTGTAAGCATACTTAGCTTCAAAGATGCTAATATGTGCCAATGTCCTTGACTTTGAATAATGATATTTAAAGAAATTAAACGAATACGCTTTAATTTGAATAAATGTAAAAAATCTGATTGAAAAAAAGATGATCAGGTGATAAACAGAAAGGATGATTGAAAAAGACAGAAATCATATGATATGATACGTGCCAGATGATTTCTCTTATGTGCCACTTTGGGCATGCGTGCCATAGGTTCACCATCCCTACTTTAGGCTAATGAACTTTAGTGTCTGGGATTTTTAAACGTAATTCTTCATATATTTATTTTTACAATATTATCCAATTACCAGTGGGTATTTTTACTTTCTACATGATTTTTGAGATAACAGCCTTAAATAAAAGGCCTTAGAGTATTTTAGATGATGTAAAAAGGACAAGTGAAGGTATTATTTGGACTATCAAAGTTCATGTTTTTAATGAATATTGTTAAAAGGTTAATTAAATTTAAATTGTTATTTTGGTAATAAGTGTATAATTATTTTTATTTTCAGAATTCGTATTCTTAAACAAATAACAGGTAACAAAATTATATTTTTTTATTTATTTAATTTTTTACATTATTAAAATTGATATCTATTTTAATATTTCAGATAATGATGTTAATGTTAAAAAAAGGAAAAGAAATCGAAAAAATAACAATCAAAAAAGTGAATCTCAGGTCGAACCCGAAATTTTGCCATCTCCTAAAGTTTTGATGGTTGAAGTTGAAAATGTCACTCATCAAAAGTTTGAAATGAATGAAAAAGTGAAGGTAAAATTTTTAAAAAAAGATTAAGTAGTTAAAATTATTTCATTTACATTTAAAATTAAATTTATCAAAAAGATAAAGATAAAAACATGATTTCCAAAGAGTAAACTATGCCTTGTATTTAGCTGAATTTATTCTGACATTAAATGTGAAGAATATTTATATACTATATCATAATCTTTGTTTTTCTAATGATTGTAATTTGTATTTAAATATTTATATTGTTTTGATATTATAATGATGATGATGATGATCTCACACAGCTTACATTATCCTTTATCACATTGCAAAAGATAATTGATACGAGTACAGTAGTTGATTTTTGTCCATTGTATTGATTTATTTCACATTAATTTGAGCAGAAGTTTAAATCTTTATCAAAGTATAATGTTTACTGTATCATAATTATAAGAATTAATTTTATAACCAATTATATTACCAAAATTTTGAATTCATATAAAATGTATATTTTAAACAGGCTTTCACACAAGAAATTGTAAAAACAATTAGGGACATTATTGCTCTGAATCCTCTTTATAGAGAATCTATTCAATTAATGATTCAAGCTGGACAGCGAGTAGTTGATAATCCAGTTTATTTATCAGATTTGGGTAAGTATAACAAAACTAGATTATTAAATAATGAAACAAAAGTATTGGTATATCATTAAACAGTTTTGAAGAAATTATTGCAATTTTTATGTATAATTTTATTTTGACATAAGCATGTCACTATATGTAACATGGACTACTAAAAGCTAGTTGATGTGTAGAAAGTTCTTAAATTTATTTGTACTTGATTGTCTCTTGTTCTTGTTTTAATTGTTAGGAGTAAGCATAAGATTGCTTGAGAGAATGTATCATATAGGAATACACAACAAAGATAGATATAGAGCCTTTATTAATTTTAGATGATATGCATTTTGGACAATATGTCCCTTGTTGGTCTTCTTTATTTTACATCAATCCATATGGTAGAAGTTACATATGGTTTTAAAAGTGACAACTGTTCATTATAAAAGGGAAAGTATGGTAAAATTCTATTAAAATAATAAAAATTAAAAGTTCATCTAGGGAAAATTGTATATTCTGTAAATTATAAAAGGAGAGAGTGTAATAAAATACTATTAAACTATGAAATATAAAAAGCTTCAAACTGAAATATTTCATTGTGTCATTTTAAAATTATACTGAAGTTACACTAAATAAAGTCATTTAAGCTATTAGCCATTTGGCTTTATTTAAAAAAATTTGATCTATGAATGAGTTTCTTTATATTTTGTTGATTGCAATTATAATATATTTGGAAATTTTATTGTTTTCAATTTAGAATTTATTTTATTTTTACTGGAAATTTATTTAATTTTGCCTTAATTTATTTTGATGTAATTTTTTTACAGTTGTGTTTACTTTACCTTTGTTTATTAATTCTGCTTGCTAAGGAGTTGAAATCTTGATTTCATTTGTTTAATTTTCGTTTCTATATAAATATTTTGTAATTATTTATCAATATTTGAATTGTACTTTAATTATTTCTTACTTCTCAATTGTAACCCAAATACTAATTTGAACATTATAATTAAAAATATTTAACATTTAAATTACTGTTCAAAGAACAGAAATTTCACATTAATATATTAAATAGCAATTGAAAGTAAACCAAAGAAGTGCAAAAATATTTCTCATATTCAGAAAATTTTAATAAATCCAGAATTTTAACACTTAGAATGTCTAAACTAAAAGATGCAAAATAAGTTATAATTATTTATTATTTCATTTCTTCTTAATAAACATGCACAAAGATTTAAAAAAAAATTATATGCATTTTCACAATATTTATTAGTATGTTTATATATTTTTTTTACATTGTAGTCATATGATTAAAAGAATTTTGCATTTCATTTTTGCACATAATTAATACAAAATGAAATAAAACTTTCTGTAAATAATATCTCAATAATACAAAATTTAAATTTATAATTAACATTTTTTATTAGGAGCTTCTTTGACTGGTGCAGAACCACATGAACTTCAAGAAATTTTAGAGGAAACAGATGTAAATTTTTTATTTACTTTCAGATTACATTTACAGATTACTTAATTACATTTAAAAAAATTGTTTATAGATTCCCAAAAGGTTAATGTTAGCATTATCATTATTGAAGAAAGAATTAGAACTGAGTAGACTTCAGCAGAAAATTGGAAAAGAAGTAAAAATATTTTCTTTACATTTTACTATATTTAACAATTATTTTAAATTAATTACAAGAAATAAATTTATTTCAACAGGTAGAAGAAAAAGTAAAAAATATGCATCGTCGTTATATGCTGCAAGAACAATTGAAAGCTATTAAAAAAGAATTAGGAATGGAAAAGGACGATAAGGATGCTGTTGAAGAGAAATTTAGAGAAAAACTGAAGGTAGAATTTAAAAATTTACTTTATTTTTCAACTTAATTTTTAAGTAAAGACTTATAAAAATTTACTTAGTTGAAATTTACCTTTTTCAAAGTGTTTAATACAAAATAAAAGAAAGAAAATCAAAAAGAAAAAGAGGGGTAAAAATAAATAAATCAAAAAATGTTCTTTTAAGCTTCTTTTGAATAATTTGTAATTATTTAACTCTTCTTTTTCATTATCCAAACCATTTTGAAACTTGGCCAAACTACACCTTTATTCCAACTGGTTAACTGCTAGTTTGATTTCTGGCAGCAAATAATTATTTTTCATTCAGTTAAATATACATTTATTTTGAAAAATAACAATTATGAAATTATTTTGGTAAAAGTTGATGTAGATTTTTATAAAATTTATTAAAAGTTTTAAAACCCAAGTGAAGTGTTTGCTTGCTAATTAAAACATCTAATATTTTAATTATATTTATATAAATTTATTGAATATTAAATAAATTATATAATATTTTAATTAACAAACATTTCAATTGGTATAACATACATATACATATACAATTCTGGTACATGTGTATATATATAGTATATATATATATAATATATTAATATATATATATACACATACATACATACATACATACATACACACACACACACACACACACACACACATATATATATATATATATATATACAGGGTGGGCCAGCGAAAACGAAACGGCAGTGTGTTCGTGTTCGTCCAAGCAAAGAGCTCGGACAGGTCGATTTTACTCTCGAGGGGACATCTTTTGCAATAAAGTTTTTGCGATTCTGAATATTAACTAAACAAACATTTTTTTCGAAATAAATGCTTGTTTAGTTAATACAAAATAAATGAGTTTTTAAAATTTTTTGTTGTCTGTTGTATTCAGAATCGCAAAAACTTTATTGCAAAAGATGTCCCCTCGAGAGTAAAATCGACCTGTCCGAGCGCTTTGCTTGGACAAACACGAACACTCTGCCGTTTCGTTTTCGCTGGCCCACCCTGTATATATATACACACACATGCACAAACAAGATGTATCAGGAATGTTTGGCTAAATTTTATAGGCTTATAGATAGGGAAAACTGGAATAAAAAAATTGACACTGTTCTATTCTGAAGCTTCATTAATAAATGTTTAAATGTCAAAGTGTAATGATGTTATTAACATTTTTTAATTCTACGAAATGTCTCAGTAATATTATTTTATCTGAAAAGTCC
This sequence comes from Centruroides vittatus, assembly GCF_030686945.1. Taxonomy (NCBI): domain Eukaryota; kingdom Metazoa; phylum Arthropoda; class Arachnida; order Scorpiones; family Buthidae; genus Centruroides; species Centruroides vittatus. The sequence continues at coordinate 221,338 of NW_027122249.1, read as the reverse complement.
ATTCCTGAGAACACAACCATTAATACTACTTCACAAACATTGTTGACAAAGTTTTACTTCTGAAGGAAAATTGCATGACTCAAGTGTTTGCACTTTCTGTAAATGGTATTTATATAATTGGTATTCATAAAGAATACTCCATACATTTGAGTGAGTTGCATTGATTGTTCTAGCTGTTTGTTTTGTATAAGGATCTTCATTAATTCTAGCAGTAACTCGCTCCTCTATATTTGGCATTTGTGTGGTTTTTGCTCTTCTATCTAAAGTGATTATTGAAAGTTCTTTATGTCTTCATTTTGCAAAGAGTCTAATGAACTATTGGAAAGGTATACTCAGCTGAATTAATTAAATTAAATTAAATTAAGAGAGATTGATTGAAAAATGAGTTGTTTAATAAAGAAATTATAATCACTAAACAAATTTAATTACTGATAAATTACATAGACTTAAAAAAATGGAAATGACATCCCTACATTTTGACATTTAATAACCTGCTAATTAAGTTTCAGATTAAAAAAAGTACTTTGACTTTTTTATTAAGATTAAATCTGTGAAATTTGGCCAAACATTTCTGAAACACCCTTTATATAAACAATGCATTTGTCTGTATATGTGATGTAAATATATGTGTGCACAAATTTTATGCTGTTACATATACATAAAAAAAATTGCATCCAAAATTAAAGTGCAAAGCATTTTAAGAAAACAGGCAACAGAATTGCAGGTAACTGAAATGTAGATAACAGAATTTATTGGAATTTAGCATTTTATATGCAAAAATTCCTATGAAATATTATAGTCAAACAAGAATAAATCTTCATTTTGATAAATTATGATTTTGAGAACCTGGAATTTCTGTGATATCAGATATCCTAAATACAGATCAGTACAGATCAATAGGACAAATCTGATGATTTTTTTTACGGCTAAATAATTCTTATGATACAAATTATATTTTTAACAAAGTTATTAATCAGCATCATTCTTTAACAAAGATATTACTTAATTCATGTTGTATTTAGAGGAATAAAAAGCTGAAATTTAGTTTTCAGTATTCCAGATATGCTTTTATTGGTTCATATTTTGAGATCTGGCTGAGTTTACTGTACTTTAGGTACAGTATAATTCAGCCAGATAAAAGAAGAAACTAGGATCAGCAATACCTCAAAGGCTATAAATAAGATTTGGAGATCTTGTGTCTACAATATTAAACAGAATACCTTCTGCAAATATATGGAGTGATAGACATATATATTCATTTAACACGATGTCATCTTAGATTAGCTTACTTCTGCCAATAAATGTATTTCTTTTCTTGATGCTGGAAAGATAATTATGCACTGAAAATATTTCATATTAAACATTTTGATAACCTTAATTTGGCAGTTTTTGTGTATTAAACAATGCGATACCAAGTTTTACATATTTTTAAGATAGTTATGAGTCTCTATTCTCTCCAAATAAAAACATATTGAAAATAAGCCTATAAATTGAATTTTGCCTTGTTGATGTGAGCTTTGGGAATAATGATATTGTAATTATTTTAAATAGACTTTCTAAAGACCAGTTCTGAAAGGGATAATGAAAGAAAATCCATATTTTTTAAGTCTTCAATATCTGAGAAGTCACTACAGAATACTTTTATTAAGCTTTTGTTAATGATTTTTGAGCTTCAGTTTTGTTCATCACTTTAATTTAGAAAATGTGGTTACAAAGATTTAAATTTTAGAAATAAATTGTTTTTTCTGGTAACAAAAGTATATTAGTAAATAAGGAATGTTTTCAGCCTATCTTAGGCCAATATCAACTTGTAGATCCAAATGTTTGAACATTGGAACAACTATTAGGAACACATTACAAATTTAATAATAACATTTAAATTATAAATTAACAAATATAAATTAAAGATAATTATTTATATTTAATATGAAAGTAAAACAAAACATAAAATTAATTTAAAAGCATTAATTATAATATCAAGAAGGTTTAAAACCATAATAATGAAAATGTGTTAATAACAGGATAATATTTTTTGTTTTACTTTTGTGCATGCAACATTTCATATGTTTTAAAGTGTTTGATTTTTTTTAAACTATTCCATTTTTGTTCTGACCTGAGGATGACCTTTAAACAAGGTTAAAAATGTTTGTTTGATTAATAAATTGGTGTTACTTACTGGGTTAAGGAGTTTTTGGTTTAAAATATAAAAAAAGATTAGATTATATATTTAAACTTATAAACAAAATGTGTAGTGAGTCCTGCGTGAATCCTTGGACTAACAAAGACTGTGCTTGGAAGTTTTGATCAGTAATCCAACATGTGTTTTCTCTGCATCATTAACAGTTAAATGTGTGCTGTCAAATTTGTTTGTGCCATTGAGTTTACTTTCAATTATTCTACAATTTCTTAATCTGTCTTGTGTTGGTCCCGTGTATGTTTGATTACTGAGATTGTACAGTCATTCAGCATGTATATGAGTGTGTATGTATATATGTTGTGTAGGTATATTAAAGTAATCAATTCTAAGGTTGTACTGAAGTTAGATTCAACTTGATTGGTAATCTCGGATACCAAAAGATTTCTTCAGGCTCACTACATACCTTATTTCTAAATTTAAATAAATTATTTAATCTCTTTAAATACATTTCTCTTATTAATTACTACTTTTTTGAAAACATTTTTCTGTTGTTAATTAATGTTTGTGAATTAGTTTATAACATTTTGTTTAAATACACTATTTATCAATCTGTATTATTTTAGTTTATAACTTATTGTTTTGATGCGTAATATATTTTTTAATGATGATCCATTATTTGAACATTTGTATTTATAAGCTGATGTTGGCTTAACCTTGTTTGTTAATAAACTTAACCTATTTAAAAAGGCAATTTATTTCTAATTATTGACAATATGGTACCAGAATTTGCCATATTTGAAAAAAGGATTAAATTTTTTCAGATGAACTTTTTGAATCAATATAGACTATTTTAATGTAATTTTATTTTTAAATTATTATTATTAAATATAATTTTATTAAATTTTAGAGTCTTGTAGTTCCAAAACCTGTTCTTGAAGTTATAGAAGAAGAATTAAATAAACTCTCTTTCCTAGATAATCATTCATCAGAATTTAGGTAATAAAATATTCTCATTATTCTTTTTTAAACAATAAGTAAACTTTTTCTGTGATAGACAATTTATTGAAAAATTATATTTTGTATCATATAGAAAACCAAGCCTGAATTATAGTAATAAAATTAAATGATACAGCTGGCTTAATTATTGAGCTAGAAATTGGCTAATTAATGATATAGATATGTTGTAATTTGGACTAAAAGTTCAAATTTGAAGTTAACTTAAAAACAGTTTCTTAGAAACAAGAACATATGATTACATTGATTCAGTAATTCAGTACAATATAAATTACATGTACTCTATATTTTATGTATTTTAAATAATACAGTAATTTTGAAAAATTAGTATCTTAATTTTTTTTTTTAATTTTGGAATACATTTACTTTGACTTATAATATTTAGACAAAGAATTCAATCTTCAGAATACTTTTATTACATATTAGTTGAAAATTAAAGCTGGGGAAAAGATGTGAAAAAAAAAGAAAATTGGAAATTCTTACATAAAATAAACAAACAAATAATCAAGCTTAATTTTCAAAAATTTCAGAGTTTTATATAGTTTAAATGATATGCTGTACTTGAAAGAGCATTATTCCAGATACTTTGCACACTAATAATGCCACTGTAGCAACATTGATAGTATACACCACAATTCTAATAGTGTAACTACAATGATTTGATAGGTTACTAATATATACTACAAGTTCACTGTCATTACTGTGATTATAGTGTTTATCATAACTCTATAGATATTTCTACAATGACATCAATGGTATATATCACTTGTCCACTGGTACTGCTGTGGCAATGTGTGTCTACACCACAATTTAATATGCGTTACTGTGATGATAATGTGTGTAAAATCATAAGTACAAGTTATTACATAAGTTTTTCATTCATAAAAAATAAAAAGGAACTTTTTGAAAATACTCAAAATAAACACAAGTTTGACTTTGAACTGTTTGGCAGCCACCAGTGGCCAAATGGTTCCATTCCTTGAACACCGGGAGTTTGGTCGTGGGTTTGTGCCTTGCCAGGACAGGCTGGCCACGTGGAGTTTAATGGGTTTTTTCCATGTCTGTAACCTCTGAATAGGGACCAGTTACCCTTAAAAAGACATCTTGGAAGGCATCCCCTAAACAGATCATCCAAATGTTGCATTGCCATAACTTAACAAACAAGCAAACAAACATTGAACTGTTTGGAGACAGTTTTAAGCAATGATAATTGGGTAAAAAAAGAAAAAACAAGTTATTGAGAATAGCACTGATGATGATGTGGAAGTAGTTCTGCAGAATATGATGAATGGTATTATGTTACTGAAAATGAGGATATGTTATACAGAACAGTTACCAGTTTTATATGAGTGACTGACTACTCATATAAAAAATTTTTGGTATACAAGTTTAGATCTATATTGGGTCTGAGTGATTATTAAAAGATTTTCAGAGTTTTAAGTTAAGAGGTTAAAAAATTTCTTAGCATCAAGAGCTGCTGTAATATTAAAATTTTGGAGTGCAAACAGTCTAGCCTTTCAATTACATCATATCATTGACAGGTGGGGATTTCCATCAAAAACATTGTACAGTCCATTAACATATAGTTGTTTTATAAGTTTTTCTGAGTCAATATGGCCTAAAAGATGAAAATGATTATTTTATGATTTCTGAGAAGTTGGATCATAATTTGAAAATAACATTCGTATTGTTATTTATTTATAACTCTTATAAAGATTTGAACATTTTGTAATTATAGTTTTACCTTTTCTAGTGTTACAAGAAATTATTTAGATTGGTTGACAAATATACCTTGGGGTAAAACAAGTGTTGAAAATCTTGATTTGAAACGAGCCAAAGAAGTTTTAGAAGAAGATCATTATGGAATGGATGATGTGAAAAAGCGTATTTTAGTAAGCTAGTAATATAGTTCAAAAATATAATATATATATATCTGAACAGAATCAAAAATAATTTTTTTTTTGTGTCTTTTTGAATATTTTAAGGAATTCATTGCAGTTAGTAATTTACGTGGTTCAACACAAGGCAAAATTTTATGTTTCTATGGTCCCCCAGGAGTTGGAAAAACAAGTATTGCAAAATCTATTGCAAAAGCTTTAAATAGAGAGGTAATTGCTTTTATACAAATGTAAACATCCCTAAACCTGATTATTAGATTAAAGCAAACAATTACCAGATTATATCAGGTTATATTAATGTTACTATTAATAATTAAATGTTAAGTAATTTGGTCTGGAGGTAGGCTATTGACATTGTGAGTAACCAATATAGTTATATCTAAATTAATAACTCTGGAAGTGAAGATTGGACAGAGGTCTTGGTAGCTAATTGGCAATGCAACTACACAGTAAGCAGGAGTTGCAAGGTTCAAGTTCCATTTTGGGCCATTTTTTTTTTTCCAGAACCTTCTAATTTAATTATTAAAACATTATTTTTGTTATATTTATCAAAAGATGGTGCCTAATACTTTCCTCTAGGCCAAATTGCTTAACATTTAATTATTAATAGTAACATTAATATAGCCTGATATAATCTGGCAGTTGTTTGGTAATTGCTTTATTTTTAAATCTGTATACATAGACAAATTGTAAAAAAGTTGTTTATGTAACCAGGACAAAATATCAGTTTGAAATGGAAACATTTCTGTTTGTTTATGGAATAATACTGAAGTGAAATATTATACAAAGCTGCTTTAACCATTAAACAAACAGTCACATCATAATAGCAATGCTTAATTCAAAAATCAAATGTTTTCAGCCTATTTGATAGACCATATTCAGGATATAGAATAATTATAAATAGCACATGGAAATAAATACAAACATTCGAAAGTAATTAAATATTTAAATATGCCAAAATAACATTATCAACCACAGTAACACTTGAATAAAGACTACTGCTAAAAATATGCACACACTCATTACACCGTCAATAGGATTACAGGAATAGCAGTAGCACTAGGATATAAGAGCAAATTGATTGTAATTAGTCCAAACCTTTTGTCTATAAAATAAATGCCAACATTCTAACAACATGATGTTTATGTTCTCCAACACATTGGCAATGATACATAAGGAATTAACTAGGAAATGAAATGCTTTGGTGGTTTACAAGCATATTCTTATGATATACAGAATTTTAAGAAATGATAAAGACAGGATTCAAAGCACAAAAAAAAAAGTATACAAGATACTGACTAAGATGAACATCATTAACACAAATATGGCCTAATTAATTATACTAGGAAGAATTTCATTCAGTAAATATATGAGTACAAATATAATACTTATCAAAAAAGAAACATCACAGTTCTAGCCAGTTTCATCAGCATGGAGAATACTGAAATAATGTGGAAGGATAAAAAGATAATTGGGAACAGCACTTCTCCAGTTCATGGGTACACAGTGGAAAGAATGGAAATATTTAAGCAAAAGTTAGTGGGTGAATGCTTGAATCTCTTAATAATGTGTGAAAATGCACATTAATGAACAAGTTAGGAATATGCATATCAATATATTTTTAATGCAAATATCCACATAGTTATGCACTTCATTATTATTATTATTTCTTTATTTTTATTGTACAACTGTAAGCAATGGCCATTTATGCAAATGTTGTGGTTGATGTTTTATTTCAAAGTATTTAAGTATTCAATTACTTTCAAAAGTTTGTATTTACTTTCAAGGTCTATCGAACAGATTGAAAACATTTGGTTTTTGAATAAAGAATTCTTGTTTATGGTGTGATTGTTTGCATGATACTAAAGTTTTAGAACAAATTATAAGCCTTTATTGTTATTAATTATTATTTATCACATTAATTAAAAAGAAATTGTAAATATGATTTCAGTTTTATGAAGAAATAATAATAATCCAGTTTAAATATTGGAAAATTTGGTAACAATGATAAGTCAATAAATTTTATGTAGAAATATTTATATTCAATTCAAAAACTGAGTAATTACAAAGAAAACACTAATAAAACCAAGTAAAATACTAGAAATCATTTAATGCATAAATATGAATAAACATTTTCAAAAACTTTGACCTATCATTGTCAGATTAAGAAAACTGTTTATAATAAGAAATAAATGTGGAAAGAAAACTATGTGAAATAAGAAAATGCCTTCTGAAGGTATCTTTTCATCATTTAAATTTGACGTTTGAATTTTTGTTCCATTTTCAAACAGTTTTCTTAACCTGTGGATGATAGCTCAAAGCTTTTTAAAACATTTGTTTATTCTTGTTTGTGCATTAAATTGTTTCACATATTTTACTGAAGTTTGGTTTTATTAGTGTTACTTTTTTTTATATAGAAATAAATATTTGGAAAATTATGTTTATAAAACAAATTTATCTTCTGAAATTTTGATTAAATCTTATCACACTGTCGAAAAATGTCTTGTTGCAGTTATCATTGAATCTTACAACCAATTTTGAATAAGATTTGTGAAGATTATAGTTTCAAATTTTTTCTGATTTAGTTTTTATCTAAATATTTTAAAATTATTATTTAATTAAAATTAAATTTTTTAGTATTAATTTTTGAATACTTTAATAATTTAAAAATACGTTGAGAAAATTTATATATATGAAGTGATAACACTAACTATAGGCAGTCCTTGGCTTTGGATGTAGTGGGTTCTTAGGAAATTTTACAGAAGTTGAAATATTACAGTAGAACCCTAATTATCTGAGGTAACGACCAAAAATTCAGATATAACAGATAGCCATTATCATTTTGGATTAAAAATGAATATAAAAGGTTTATATAACTGTTAAGTCTCTTTTTATAGCTTAATGAATTTAATTATACATAAAAACAACAATTTTCACACCCTTTATTATTTACCTAATATGTACAATAGATTTAAGAAAAAAAATGTGAATAATTGTAGTTATGTTTTAATATGAATGATTTATCTCACATTGAAGTTAAATGATAAAAAGTAACAGAAATCATTTTGTAAACACATGTTATTTTAAACTTTCTTTTATAAATTACAGTATAAGAAAAGTAGTGTGTTCACTTACAGGTTCACTTTGGATAATGTGGAACTTTGACTAATTGGGGGTTTTACTGTATTTAAAAAGCTAAAACCACAAATTAAACATAAAAGAAAGGATGAAAATTAATTTTCATAAGTGGTTTTGTTGTTGTCGAAACCAAAACTAGTAGAAACCGCCACCACATGATATTTGAAATTTTTGTTTGTTGGAAAAAGTGTAAATTTGATGTACAAAAGACAAATAAAAGGTATCAAAGTATGTATGAAAGAACAAGTTATCCAAAAGATCAAGGATCGCCTGTATTTATAGATCAACTCCTATTATCATTTAATTTGATATGGCATGAAAATAATTAAAAAAATCCATGTTCTATCAAAACATGCTTGGTAATAATAATAATTATAATGATAGTCTAGTAAATACTAAATCTTTTAATGATGATTACAAATTTATTTAGCATTTATGATGGAGATGTCTTAATAAATGTTGATTTTTTAGTATTTTAGATTTAGTGTTGGAGGAATGACTGATGTAGCAGAAATCAAAGGGCATAGGTAAATAAAAACTTTATTATATGAGGAATAATAAATTTTTAACATATAAACATAAAAATCATTTTTTAAAAATTGAAAAACTTTTATCAGCTATTTCTTTAGATTATAAAAATATCTGTCTTCATTGATGTACAGTTTTATAACTTATCTGTAGACAAATTAACACTTTTAATTTAAGTGATGTTGAACCGTTTATAAAGAGAATGAATTTATTTTGATATTTTAGAAATATTTGATATTACGATTTTTGTTTTATTAAATTTTCATCAATATGAAAAAATAAATTCTAAATTTGAGTATTTTAATTCATTTTCTTTCATTTGCAAGAAATATGAATTATGACCACAATGTCATTAAACATTACCAAGTAAGTTAGGGAAGACTCGTGTGCTCATTGTAACCTTTGAAATTATCGTTTTTTGAAAAAGTTCTTAATAAAATTTTATTATTTTTTAATAGAGAACAAAAAAAAAATAGAGAAAACTTGGGATGGTTCCATTTGAAATTTCAAAGTTGACTCTTGTTCCATCCAGGAGAATGGACTAGACTCTATTTTTATTAAAAAAAGGCTCCTTGGAAATATTAGTTTCATTTTTCTCAATTTAATAGAAACATACTTTTTTGAGTTATTGACTTGTAACATCTTAAGTGAAATACCCTGTATTTAAATTCTTTTTCATTATACAGGGTGTTTTCAAATTCCTGTTACAAACTTATAGGACAGATTCCTTAAGGAAAACTAAGATAAAATATTCAGTAACCTTTTTTGAATAAAGCTTTTATTAAGGAGTTATAGATGTTTAAAGCTTATTGATGTCACTTCTGGAATTTGATGCATTTGAAAAGATTTAAAAAGGGTGCATATTTTTTTATTATAATTTTCTATTTTCATTAAACCAAATATTTTTAAGTTAATACCGTAAATTTTTACTTTTTAAATAAATTATTACTGTCAGACAGCAGGTATAAAAAATTAAAATATGTAGACCTGGTTAGCTTACATTGTAATGTAGAAGGAAGATCACCTGATTTTACATGTATTTTACCATGCATGTAAAGTACTTGTTACTTTGAACTGGAATTCACTTGCTAACGAGTCTTCTTGGCTAACGTGTCTAATACATATTTGAAGAGTATGTTAATTTATGATGAAGCTCAATGTAATGGAAGAGCTGCTTGTTGCCTTTAACAGGAGTTTTCCATATCATATTACCCATTGTATGTCATTTTTGCCAAAGTTAATGGCTGTGGGAAAGAAGTACCTTCACAGCAAATAAAGCCAACTGTGGTGCTCCCAGAAAGTGCTCTACACCCCTACTTTTACAAGACCATACTTTATCTAGTTGAAGATAACCCATTAACAAGTACCCAGACCATTGCACATGGTATGGGTATGGCTCACAGCACCATGTTCTGCTCAAACAAAGCTATACCCTTATCTCAAGAAAGTACATGCAGTGAATCCCACCGATTCTGCACCACATGCTGAATTCTGTAGATGATTTCTGTACCATTGTCTGGATGTGTTCCTGTTTCGACAGCTAATTTTGTTTACAGATGAAGCCAAATTCACCAGGGAAGCTGTGTCAATTTCTTGAAACAGCAGCATTTGAGATGAATAAAACCCACATACTGTACATTCCAGGAAAGGTTTGGCATCAATGTATGGGCAATACTGATTGTTTGTTTGGGCTATATATTCTTCCACACCACCTGACAGGTCACAAATACTTGAGCTTCTTATTAGAAGTGCTGCTAGGGTTACTGAAAGATGTGCCATTGAACATTTGGCAACAATTGTGGTTTTTAACATGATGGTCACCACCATACTTTGCACATGCTGTCTGTGGTCATCTTGACCAAATATTTGAAAGAAGATGGCTAGTGAGATTGCCCAATATCTTGACCTCTGCAATTGCTGGATTTAGCTCCACTCAATTTTTTTCCTTTGGAGTCACAGGAAGACTTGTATTTATGAGACTCCTGTAGAGTCAGAGGAAGATCTGTTTACAGAAATTATGATCACAGCACGTGAAATTCAACATATACTAGGTATTTTTGAGCAAACATGATTCACAGATATAACTGTTTGTATAGGCATTGGAAGTTGCCATATAGAGCAGCTCTTGTATGGATTAGGATGCAAAGCAAAACAAAATGTTTAAATATTACATATTTTTACAAGACAAACATTGCTTTCAAATATGTAAAAGTAAAGTGTAAAATTTTATGATGAATCTACTTATTTCTTTTCTTAAAAACCTTTCAATTTAAATAAAAATAAAACATGAATTTGTCCTCATTTGTATGAAAACCCAGCAATGATATCACCAAACTTTAACTGTTTATAACATGCCAAACAACTGCTGGATAAATTCGGGCTACTTTACTGCTATTATTTTTAATTAAATTTTAGATAATTGGGCACTGGATGTAGGCATTAGGTGCCATGTCTTATTAAATTTAATAATTACGGGTATACCTCACCTTATGTCAGTAATTGGTTTCAGGAGAGGCAATGTGAGTCGAAAAACGACATAAGTCAAATTTACTTGTCACTATGCTAAACCACAAATTACCATTCCAAGCTCTGTATTTTATTTATAAATGCATTTTTAATAATATATGGTTAATAAGACTATTTTAAGCTTACAAACAAATAAATTTTAGTTTTTAATATAGTACAGAAAAAAGTAATCTAAATTTACAAATACATGTATGTACAGTACATACTTGTAAATGTACATGTTTACAATTTGGTGATGTTTACAGTACATCACGGACTCTTTATTTGTGAATGTGGTTTCTCTAAAACAGCATTTCTCAAAGTGGGCGATAATGCCCCCTTGTGGGCGGTGAGTAAATCTAGGGGGCGCTGGAGGCAGGGTACTGAACGGTGATCAAAGGTGTAAAAGTTCCCTTTCCCCTGTCAAACGGATAAGAGAAAACATTGCATTTAATGGTTTCCAGATGTCGAGAACAATGTACGGTAAGGGCACAAAGTGTGAGATTCATAGAAAAGTTTACTTAAGAATATTTCCAATCCTTTCTCACACGGGAGCGTTGGGTATAACTTTATGAAACAAAGGGGGCGGTGGATCGAAAAAGTTTGAGAATCACCGCTCTAAGACATTATAAGATGATTTTTTAAGGTTAAATAACAAATAGTTATTAAAATTATTTTGCAATAGTAGAAAATAAACTAATTTATGTTAAATTTACCAATATCAAGTAGCGCTGACAATGATGCCAAATGGTAGATATTGGAACTACAGTGGAAAACACCAATAATGAGCACTTAAAGATCGCTAAATAAGATGACAACACAGAAACACGGATGTTTTCATGTTTCGTTCTCTAGGATTTATGATGATTATATTAACATGTACTGCAAATGTACATATTTTCATATGATTTTATGTGCTTTTAATGCTTTTCTAGTGTTATTATGACTTCAGTATTTGTGGCGGACGGATGTAAAATCAAATAAAACGTCTTAAACTTGATTTTTATTTTTTCATATACTTTTTTGACAAATGACATAATCGAGAATGACGTAACTCGAGGTATACCTGTATAATTAAATTAATAATTAATAATTAATTTAAAATATTCCGGAAAAAAGAATCAGCCAGAATGAGACTCGAACTTGCAAGTCCCACTTACCATGCTGATGTGTTGCCAGTTATGAGTCTGAGGTCTGGGTAGTATAGTAGGCAATGCAATACATTTTAATTAGACAAATGTAGCTAGATAATAAATTTAACTTGATTATTTAATCGGGTCTTAAATATTATTGATGAATCATTTTATTTGTTGATTGGTTGTTTTTAAATAATCTTATTAATTGCAAATATTTAGTAAAATGATCAGTTTTTTAGAGGATTATAAGAAATTAATTTTAAGTTTTGTTTCTAGACGGACTTATGTTGGTGCAATGCCTGGAAAAATAGTACAATGCTTAAAGAAAACTAAAACAGAAAATCCACTAGTTCTTATTGATGAGGTAAGGTTAATAAATCTTATAATATTAATACAATTGATTTTTCACTTATATCATTATCTTTGAAAGCTGTGTTTTGATCAAAACAATTATTCTTTTGTCTGTAAATATATAAGATGAGTCAACAGTCCATTGCATCCTTTTCTTTCCAAATGTACCAATTAATTTTGTAAATGTTATATAGGTAGTCATGTAGAGAATAGGATGGAACTTTCGTTGACCTTGACAATAATTTTCAAGATCCTGTAACAAGCGGATATAATGTAAAAGTTCCAATGACAAACCTAAAACACACCATTTAATTAGTTAAAACCATTTTCAGGATTCTTAATCAACATTGTGTAAACAGATGTTTATGGTACTGTATTAATCATTTAAAAAATTTATTTTAAATCTGGAGGTTTTGTTTTAAGTGACTGAAAATGATTTCAAGGTCAAAAAAGTTCCACTCAATTTTCTACATATGAATTCCTATATAATCACATTAATAAAATTCATCTATCATTAGCATTTTTGGAATGAAAAGGAAGCAAGGGACTTCTGACTCACCCTGTATAAAACAATTCAGTAAGGAAATCATTTAAACTCAAAAAAAAAATTTTTTTTATGAATTTATCTAATTATTTGTCTATACCATATAATATATCTTTAGTTTAAAACATTGAACATGCTTGATGTACAGTACATAAAGCAAAATGTGAATGTATAAATTTTAATTTTGGTGTTAAATTAGTGTACAAATTCTTTATTAATTTTTTTATTTAAAAATATTTTTATACTTTTTAGTATTTTTTTTTTTTTAAAAAAAGAGATGCTAACTAATATAGAAAGTTTTCTAAATATTTAAGAATTAGAAAACATGTAATCTGTTATATAGTATTTCTTTAAAAACATATTAATTTAAACTTTAAATTAAAATAATGTTTAAATATAATTTGATTTAGGTAGATAAAATTGGACGAGGCTATCAAGGAGATCCATCATCTGCATTACTTGAAGTTTTGGATCCTGAACAAAATATTAATTTTTTGGATCATTATTTGGATGTTCCAGTAGATTTATCAAAGGTATTAATTTATTTATATTTAAATTAAAATTAAATATATTTTCCAGTCTTAAGAACAAAGAATTATGTACAGGTCCTATTTATATGTACTGCTAATGTAACAGACACAATTCCAGAACCTTTAAGAGACCGTATGGAAATGATCGAAGTGTCAGGTTATGTTGCTGAAGAAAAGGTAGCCATAGCTAAGGTAACTTTTTAAATAAATTTGATAAAACTAGTTTAGTTTAGTTATATTTAGTTTAGTTTTTAAATATATTTTAAAGTAATTATTTGGTTTTTAATTTTTAGTGTTACTTAATACCTCAAGCCCAAGAATTAACAGGAATAACAGATGATAAAGTCACAATTACTGATGATGCTTTACAAAAACTTATTAAATCATATTGTCGAGAAAGTGGAGTTAGAAATCTTCAAAAACATATTGAAAAGGTATCTTTTTAATATTTTAATTTAACAGAAAAACAGTTTTAATAAATATTCAAAATTTTTCAACTTTTTTAAGAAACATTGACAAATGTATGAAATTCTGAATATAACATTTTAAAAATGTTTAAAGAGCTTTTACAAATAACAATATCACTTAATAAATGTTATTAGAAATTTACCGAGTACTGTTTTAAAGACTATATATATATATATATATATATATATATATATAATCACCCCTCAATTGTACACAGTTGAGTTACAATGCTACTCCAATTTTTGTAATTCTTGCAAAAGGAACTTTTTAGGTTGGTCCTTCAATCAGATCTGTAACATTAATGGCCATATGATTGGAAACAATTCCTATCCCCTTCAGGTGTTTCTTCAGTGCTAAGGAGAGATTATAATCTGAGGAAATAAAGACTAAGTGTATAAAAATTTCAGAATTCATTTCTCAGATAGCTTTTGCATATTGACAATGTTATGGATGATGTGGGAAACTCTTTCCTGGGAAATCTATAATTTTTTTAACAAATTTTAAAGAATCAGATTGTGGATTTTATTTCGTTGGTGCACAAGAATAGTGACACAACTCAAAAATTTCCAATTTCAAGTTTATTGTAGAAATGTATAGCAAACTCCCCATATTTTCATGTGGAAGAACAAACACTAATATTTATTTCCAAAATAGATTTGAAAATTTTAAAAATCCAAGATCATGGAAAAGCCTTACAGGAAACAAGAAACTTTTAAGTGGCTGTTCTGGAGGATTATTTTTTTGAGTTGTGTCACTGTTCTTGTGCACCAACGATTTGCATTTCTATTTATCATTGTTGAAATGGGCTGTCCAGAGCTTGTTACCTAAAAATGGTGATTTTGAAATGTGTCATCCATCTTTTTACCACTATAAGAAAAGGGCAGTCCTTTTCTATAGTAACTAGCACCTCAGAGGAAATTTCCTATGCATCTTTTTTCTTACAGGAGTAAGAACTTATTACACTTGTTGACATTGCTGAATTCCCTTCTTGATTCTGCCATTATGAATTCAAACTATCAAAGGAAGCAAACTAACAGTTGTAATGATTCTCATTGTGCATGATCTAATGATGATCTCTCCTCCCTAGATTCTTTGTGATGCATCTGGGATTAAATATTCGAATGTTTCATAATTTTGTTTGCAATATGATTGTTAAAGACAATTGAATGAAACACTTCTAAAAACTGGAACTGTTTAATAATAAAAGACACGTTCCACACTTTCCCAGCATTATTCCTTTATTAGAACAAACATTTTTGGCCGCTTTTAAGGGCTTCCATCAGGTTTCCAAATCAAACGTTTAAACTAATGGATAAATACTCATAAAACATTTGGTTAAACATTCAGTTTGTATTTATTACAACCTAAGGTCCAGAAATGGCTGAAAACAATTTGTTTCCTTTGTTGGCCCCTTTGTTTTAATAAAGGAGTGGTGCTGAAAAAGTGTGGAAGGTGTCTTTTATTACCATGGGATGTAATAACTTGAACTTATTCAATAGTGGAATGAATATTGATTCTGTTATTTAAGAGGGATCGCTTGAAATTGGAGCAATTTCTAATGTCAGTAGGTGCAAGAATGTTGATTTTGTTGAAATGTAGGATTTGTTGGGATTGCTGTAATCAACAGAAGTACATAAATCAGATAAATAATTTTGATCTGGCCATTCCAGTGAAGATCAGAATAGTAAATGATTAGGACTAACGTATCTGGGTAGACTACCTATAGAAAAATCTGGAGGTATACTGCCAAGTGTTATTTTGCCAAGATTGGTGAAAAACCGTGTTGGCAACTTGGTGCACATTCACTTGCCAGTTGATGACCATGTCAGATCAAAGCTGAAGAATGACTGAGATGACTTTGAAGTGGTCTCCATTTGTCTTCCCCAATAAGGTTAAAATGGCAGATTGTTGTTGCATATGATAATGCCTCATATTGTTTCTGCAATGTTGCACTGTGGTAAGTTGATAATGCAGGAACACATTGTGGTGAATTTTTTAAGTCCCAACAAAAATTTTGCTTCATTGCATTTTTTAAAATTTCAAAATACATGCTAATAATTGACAAAATAACACCCACCACACAGGGAATGATAATGATGAGAAACAACAGTAAAACAGTGTTAAAATTCACATAATTGTCTGATGATAATGTTTACAGTTTATTCTATTCTAAAAAATGTAAATATTACATTAAATTATTGCCTGACAACAATGACTAAGTCATTGAAAGTACTAGCAAGTTTATTAAAAGTATGTGAATTTTAATGCCATTTTATTGTTGTTTCTCATCATCCAGAATACATCTTGGCTCTTAATAAGCAGGCATAATGCAAAACTTCTTGTCATTGTTGTTCATTTTTATACTAATTGAGCAATTTCCTAACATAAATTAAAACAGTTGCAAGATTTTGAATTTATTAAATAATTCATCTAAAAAGTCGATTTGCAAAGAATCTTAAATTATCTCTTCTATTAAAAATGTGAAACATAAATGCATGTAAAAACATAAAGTACTAGGTGCACTATGGTGCATGCTTTGTGCATTTAAAAGTTTTTTTAAACAATATTATTTATAGTTATTTAATTAATATATATTTTAAAAATCTAAGAGAATCTTCGAACATTTGGTATTTCTTGAATGCTGAGCAAATACCGAATAGTATGGATGATTTATTTGTGATGAATATTCAGTATTGACTTTTTTCCAATCCTTGTTGATAAATTGTGCTGAATCAAGGGGAGAAATATTTGCCTTCACAAATTTGTGCTTGCATTTGTGCATTTTCAAAATGGAATGGTATAATAAAATGGTAATAGAGGTGGAATATATTGTAGTTGAATTAAAGAAAAATGTTGTTAATGGCATCATTTAGAAAAATTATATTATATAATAAACATATTATATAACAAAGTAAAGTAGTATTAAAGTAGAGTAGGGACAGACAAAACAATATAAGACAAATTGCTATGGTTATTTTTCATTAACAGATATGAACTATTCATAACTATAAAAGCAGCAGCAGAAATTATTGTTTGAGAATTGTCCATTTTCTAGATCCCAAACAAACATCCATCATTCCCACAATGAACTGATGCTCAGCAAATAATCTTGTATGTACTGTACTGTACAGTACATGTGTGCTTGCCATGTCAGCAAATGCTTTGGTGAAAGGCAAATAACGAATGTGCAGAGGTTCCCTAATAAAGAATAATTGATAAGACAAAATAAAAATGCTGTTGTTTAAAGTAATGTTGAGCAAATTAATAAAAAGGATTAAAAGTAGGCATGCATTTAAGTTATTAATAATTGCTGAATAGACATGACAGTCTTGAGAGGCATTGTGAGTTGAACTTTGATGTCTTTTATAATCTAAAATATTTGATTTTTTGAGATTTCAGATGTTTCTGGTAATATATTCAACATCTTTTTTGAAATATACTATTTAATTTTTCTGTAAGATTTGCTTTTACTCAAACATTTTATGTTAGTAAGTTAATGAATGAGCTAATGTAATTTTATTATATAGATTATTTATGTATATTATTTTATGTATTAATATTAAAAATGTAATGAAATTTTATGTTTAGACATAATATATTTTGCCTCAGGCTTCACATCACATACAAAAAAACAAATAAAATACATATAAAGCAAAGCATTTTCCAGGAAAATTTATTAAGTCCACTTGTCTGTTTTGTCTGGTTTTAAATCCGCTGTCCAATAGGCTAAACAACACTAAATATGTATACAATATCAAACATAACACAATACGTAACTTATTATCTCATGTACACGGACAACATAAAACTTTACACGTTTGTACAAGTATAGCTAAATCACCTATCAGACTTTGCCTATTTTTACTATAATCCCTTCCACTAAGTCACCTATTTTTTCCAAATGAACAAGATTCAAATTAAAAATATCTTGACAATTTATGTGGCAAAACACCAGGCATGTATCCGTATAAAAGAGCCAACATCATGCAGTCTGCTAATTGGTAGAGCACCATAGTTGTGGTTTATACTCACAAACACTACTGTGCAATGATTATACTTCATGGGAAGATGAGCGGAAATGCACAAGAAGCAGCATCAAGCGTTCCAGCAGCCCCAAGACCTATGCAAATGAAAATTCTGAACATAATACCTCACTTAATGGAAGCCTAAAGTCACTTATTTTTTCCAAATGAACAAGATTAAAATCACAGCACAGGCACAGGCAGTCTAGGTTTCCCTAATCTTCATTATGTTGAAGTTTGATGTTTTTCTACATATCCATATATAAGCATATGTGAAACAGGGAGGCAATATGGACTGTAGCAGTCACAAATATATTTTATGTTGCCATTATTTACTTATTCAACTGCTGTCTGCAACTGGCACAACATGTAGGGGATGATGGACAGTGATTTGACTGGTGCAACATGATATTAAATTTAGGCCAAGACAAACCATAGCTGCTTAGCGTATTTTATGAACTGAGCACTTTTACTCCAGAATGCAGTGTGTAATTGCCACAATGTGCATCATTGGGCAAAGCATGCTCTTCAATTCACATAAAATATGTGGCATCGGAAACCAGTCCAGCAGCAGAATGCCTGAAGTGTCACAAAAGACTGTGATCATTTACTTCCCAGCTGATGTAGTAATGCATAATTTCTTAGGCTGAGACTTTCTGGGTCTTTCTTCTGTTTGGACTGAAACTTCTCTGGGGTGTGGTATGACAGCACTACTTGTCACCAGTTACAACTTCTTAAAAAACTTTGGGTCTTTCTTTATTCTGTATTGCCAGCAACTGATGACAAACTTCTATCCTTTTGTCCTTCTATGCTTGTGTCCTTCTGTGCTTGTGTCAGTTGTCTCATACATACACATTTGAATATGAAAAATAGCATATACACATAGTTGTGAATGTGTACACACCATTTTTCATGTTTAAATTGTATGTATAGTTTATGTTCAAGGAGTCTTCCTTTCCTGCAGGAACCAAGTGGTTCTGTTCTGATTGTTTCTCTCTCTGCTTGTCCATATGTTACTTTACCTAACAATAATCTAGCATTGTAATCTCATTTCCAGTACATGCTGGTTACATCTGCCATTTAGTGTTTGTAATGTACTGATACCAAGCAGTGAATACCTTGTACTATAGCAAAAAAACCTGTTTTTATATTAATTTATGCAATGTTGATTTTATCCTTTACATTCAGGTGTTTTGTACAATATACCAAATATTCTTAAAATGATTTCCTTCTGTTATCTTTGCTCCTGAGAAAGATGGAAAAATTTATATATTGCTACATAGCTACCATGTGATTCACATATTTTAAATCTAAACACTACAGTGAAACTAATGCATCATATGTATTTATTTGTGCAATGCTGGAAAGATCTTTTAGTCTGAATAAATGTTAAAGTGAACAATTTGTAAATATACTTAAGTACACTAACTTTGTAACGTATTTTAATTTTTAAAGAATGATAATATTGTGAAGAAAATAAATAAATATATTAATATCTACAATTTAAAATACAGTGGTACCTCATACTTTGAATGACTCAAACTTCGAATGCTTCAGAATTTGACAAACGTTTGCCTTGGCATTTGAATGATGCTTCAAATTATGAACTGCATACACAGTGAAAAAATGTGCTGAAAGCATAAACACAATCTCTTGTGTGCTCAAGTTGTCTCTCACTCTTGTGTTATACTTGTATGTTTTCAGGGCTGTTTTTGCTTTACTTTTTGTGCTTGGTTATGTATACTATATTGTGCATTGTATGTCAATTTTTTTAACAATTTCTTCTTGCAATTTTCTTTTTGTAGACAACTATTGAGCACCTCCTACATTTTGTATCTTTCAGTACAAAATTTTCCAAAAGAACGTTTTAAACCACATTTGACATGTTCAAAGCTTAGGAGCATCTTTCCCATACATATTACAATTGTTTTTACTGTTTGTATGGCATTGTGTCCTATTCGAAAGTCATAAAACATAATATGCTTGGTATGCTTTTTATCTGAAGACATTACAACTTGATTTTATTCAAACAAAATGTGAAGTAAAGTGGTTAACTTTTTGTATTGATGTAAGATTTTTGCTTTAATCAATTAAAAGATATTTCTGACAAGCATGAATGCTTTCTAATATTTCTGGTGTGATTTTATATTTTATTATTTTTACATTTTATTTGTCTGTTTGTTTATATTTTTCAACTTTAAGTATTTTTAAACTTCATAATTCTTTTTAAATTTTTCTGAAGTAATGTATTCCATTGATTGATTGATTTTGAGTTTTAATGACATTCTTTTCTTCCAAGATTTTTTAAATCTTGGAAGAAAAGAATTGGCCCAGAGTGGGACTTGAAATTGCAACTGCTGCTTACCATGTGGATTCATTGCCAGTTATGCTATCCAGACCTCCATCTGATCTCTTGCTTCCAGACATATTGCAATAGCTGGATGAGTGCCATAGTGGATAATTATAGGCTGTGGGTGCTGAGTTGTTCCCATTTTTCACCATGAGTAACTAGTGTTGTTATATCTAAATTAAATATGTCTGGAAGCAAGGCATCAGATGGAGGGTCCTGACAATTCATTTGCATGGTAAGCAGCAGTTGCAGGATCAAATCCCACTCCAGGCTGTTTCTTTTTTTTCAGAATTTTCTAAATTATTTAATAACTATTAATTTAATTATAATTATTAAATTTAATAAAAGATGGTGCCTAATGCCTATTTTTTAGGCCAAATTATTCAGTATTTAATTATTAATAGTACTGGTAATATAGCCTTATTTAATCAGTCAATCATTTGGCTTTAATATAACTATCAGACTTTTAATGGTCATGTGATTGTTTTGAACTTTGTTCATAGACAAAACACTTTCTGACTTATGAAGAACTCCACTCAATTATGAAATATATATCAGCCCATAGGTTAAATTTCAAAATTCTGGCTTTGATAAAACAACAGCCTTAATGAATTGTACACACTTGCAAAAAATCATGTTTAATGGCTGTGGTTGCTTTAAACTTTGATTACAGACAAAACACTTTCTGACTTATGAAGAGCTCTTCTCAATAATTAAACTGAAAGTTTCTGTAAATTATAATTCTTTGTATTTTATCATTCACAATAAATTTGAATCTTTTTGTTATCAGAATGTTTGTTGGTGGCACAGCCTTTCTGAGGCACATAAGACACTATGTTAATCAAATGGAGTGAAAAATGTTTTCAATAGTGCATGATTGCTCTAACTTTCTATTATTTTAAGAATTTCTTACTACATTTACATTGAAGTATAAAATATCATGAAAATACAAAATTGTCTTCATTTTTTGTTTTGTTGTTTCAGACACCAATTAATTTTACTCCAATTTCTGGCTAATTTTATACAATGATTTAATATATCATTTACTTGAATAAGTTTGATTTTTTGTAGATTATTGAAGATTTTTTCCTTTTCTTTTTGGTTTTTTCTGCTTCTGTGAGCACTAAGAGGAGCATATTGAAATTATCCATTCAATACAGTAGTGAAACTGTACTAAGAATTTTATTTTGAGCTATTGAGAATATTCTTTTAATAATATTTTTTATGAATTCAATTAGATATAGTAATTTAATAATAGATCTAAACTGCTAGAATTTTAGACTAAACTTATGTTAATTTTTGTTAGGTCAAATTTTGTAATTTAATTAAAATTAGGTGGTTAGGCTATACTAAGATCAATTAATTCAGGATTTATTAATCTGGGCTGTTAATATTTACATATATGACAATAGAACCAAAATGTAAAAATAAAGTAGAAAAATAATTGAAAAAAGATAGAATAGAATTGAATCCTTTTTTCAAAACTTTTGTTCACATTACAATCAATGATTCATTAATTTTCTGCTTAACGTTCATTTTTATTTTAATTATTCACAATAAATTTATATAAACAAACTAAATATAATAATAACAAGTAAAACAGCGAAGCCATTTTTGGGACGAGACCACGTCTCGGAGAGTGCGAGCAATGCATGTGCAAATCTCATTCTCGCGCCTGTTTGTAGAAACAGTCTCGGCATTTTGTATTTTCTTTTGACCCAATTCTCGGTCCCCCGACTACCTACAAGTCTAGTTTATTTTATGTGCGCATGATTTGAGCACCAAATACTCTGTGCCAAATTGCAACTCCTGACATCGTACTCCTTCATACCTCTAAAGTGCACAGCCATTGACAGCAGTAGGATTTTAGAGATGAGACATAGTCTCTAAAATCCTACTGCTGTCAATGGCTGTCAATTATAATATCATCAATCATTTACAAAAACATTTTTAATTTTGTAATCTGTAACATGAGTGTAACTTTTTATAGAATTCAATGATTTTAGATTAAAAATTAATTGAAATTAAATTTTCAATTTAATCTCTGTTCATTTTATATATTAAATTTTATGTTGAAGCACATACTAATGCTAAATTTTTATTAAAATTTGATGACAATCAATATCTCTTATTTTCAGAAAGAAATTACTGCAAAATGATGTATTTTTTCAGATAATTGAAATCTGAGTGATGACAATACAATCAAATAAATACAATCGAAAATATTGATTCACGTATGAATCAATATTTTCGAATGTATTTATTTTATATTAATTTTATATCAATTTTTATGTTTTGAATTAAATTGCAAATTTATTTTGCTAAGTTTATTTTATGTAGAAATTGGGTGAAAAAATATTAAATTTATTAGGTATGTAAATAATTTATATATCTTTGTTCAATAGAAAGATAATGAGATAAAAATGTATATTTTATGTTATTTATTAGATAAGATAAATAGATATAACGTTTAAAAGAAAAGTTTATCACGATAAAAATATATAAATAAATTTTTATCATGATAAACTTTTGTTTTGAACTTTTCGTTATCTTATAATTAATAATTAAAAAATATATATATATAGAAATTCTTCAGTCGATAAAGAGAGAGATTAAATAGCAATATAAAAATAGTGAAATTTCGTGTTTATTTTTATCAATTTTTAAGATGAAATTGTTTGTTTTTATTGATAGTTGTAATTCAAAAATTTATTTTAATCATTTTTCTTTTCTTAATATTTTTTCTTGAAAGCCGATTCATATAATGTGTTTATTTTTACCTGTAATAAAAAGTGAATCAAAATTTCAATAAATTTAAACATTGATGTTTTATTTATAGAAATTAAGCTAAAAATTGAATAAATATTTTAAATTCTAAATTATTATTTTCATATTATAAATATTTTATCAATGTTTTGCATATCGATCAAATCTTGTAATCTTATAACATTATGACAATTTTTTTATCACGATTTTGTAGGCTGATTTATAAAAGTTAAAAATATCAAAGGGTTGTATAGAGTGAGTGAATTTATAAGAGTGCTTAATAACCTTATAAAATCAAAATGAGTTGGGCAGAAAAATTTTGACATTACAGAAACATGTTATGCCTAGGGGAAATCATTTTTGTGTCTTTCAATCAGACAGTTGCTGTCTTGAATTCACCTCAAAATGCTTAAGTGGAAGTGGAATCAAGCAATACATGAAATGAGGCTAGAATTTTGATAGAAATGCAATTCTACACTTGTAAACAATGCTGAAACTGGATAACAATGTAAAAGAAAAATGAAAAAAACAAAAACCAAAAACTCTAGCAAGTAATTGATTACAGTGCATGACTGATTTAAGTTTTAGCAATTGTTCTTTCAGGATAATTTTCACCCCTAAGAGCAAGAATTTTACTTTTCTCTAAGTCCCTTAGGAGGTTTGCCTCAGCACATTGTTTAAATTGTGATACTAATCAACTGCAGTCTTTTCTAGTAGTTTACATTGGCCTCTGCTATCTTAATATCAATGTGCCTTTATATTTTTGGGTGAACTTTAAACAAATTTTAACATATTTAACATTAACTTTAAAATTTTAACATATATGTTTGTAAAGGTGTAAGTAAACTAAAAATAAATAGGATATGAAAAGTTTTTCTGTATGAATGATCTTATACAGAAATTTATTAGTGTCATTATGTTTATGGGACACACCTTATTATGTATAAGTTCTATTGACTGAAACCATTTTCTTTTAAACTTTTTTCAATTTCAAGGAAAGAAAAAAGCTAGATCAGTAGAAAGGGATGGTTGTGAGAGAATAGCTGTTCCATGTTTTGCCAGATAAGTAGTGATGATTATAATGGCTAAATATGGTCTGATTAAGGCCAAATGATTGCCTGACTACATCAGGCCATATTTTTAGTGCTTAAATATAGCCTGATATAAATATGAAGTATGGGTTTTACAGTAATTATGAAGTAATTTGGCTTAGAGATAGGCATTAGGTGTCATCTCTTAATAAATTTAATAATTCTAATTAAATTAATATTTAATAATTGTTATGTAGCCCAATATAATCTGGCAATTGTTTGGCTGTAATCTAAGAATTAAATTTATAAATGTTTTTATTTGTAAATATGACCTGACATTGTTAAGCTGGGATATTTAATTTTTCTATTACTATTATGCTTTTGTGAAACCTTCAAAGTTCTCAACTTTTGTTCAGTGTATGTGGTATGATATCTGTGCAGAAAGGACTGTTGGCACAATAAGTACCTCATCCATTCTCCACAGATGCTTTATTTCTTAGGTGAGGCTGAGTACATTAGAGTCTTACAAATTTGATTTAATATGGACTGAGACAATGATGGGTTATTGAAAATGACATATTTTATGGATAATGATGATGATGGTTGATTCATCGTAGACTGCATAACTTATCAAAACAACATACTCAGAACACCTTATAGATTTGCAGCCATGTTTACACGGCTGCAAATCTATAAGGTGTTCTGAGTATGTTGTTTTGATGATGGTTGAATTTTTGTAAAGGTATTATATGTGCAAATTCATATATGTATTAACTATGTACCAATAATGATCATTTATACTTGTAGGTAAATTTTAATTTAAAAAATATTGACTATTTAGTTGCTATATTTCAATTGCATTTTCATTGTAGCATATTTCAGTGGAATCTTGTAAAAAGGGTTATATTCTTTGTTAACATGTGGAATTGATACTATTATCAAAGTGTTGCCAGGGAAGAAAGATAACTTATTTGACCTAGTGTTAAGTTATAGAGATAAAAATTAGGTTTCATATACTGTTTTCTTTTTGAATGACATGACAAGTTTTATGGAATGTCGAGTTATAGAGAGTTGAGTCTCTGGGACTATACTGTATATGTGAATTTTTTCAGTTTGTGTAGTTTGTATGTTGTGGGTGTTTAAAACAACTATGTTTAGTGTATAATTTACGTGATTTTGTTTTGTTTTGACAAAACGAAACAATGGTCTGTTGTAATGGCCTGTTTTGTCTGTGATTATATCTCAAAGTATATTTTGTGTGTGATTGAGTGTATTTGTAGTATAGTTTTTGGTGTGTAATAATTTGTGTTTGTGTGCAAGCTTTTGATGTATTAAATATAAAATTAATATTTGCTATTTGGTTATGTCAATGTAAATACTCAGTTTTTGTTAAAAGCTTGCAACATGGTGTAATGTGTTGTATAGTCTCGTGTATGATATGGCATTTCATACAAGTGTTGTCTGTTAGTATTGTGTCTTTTCAGATGTACAGTACTTTCTGTAGTTTCTTGTCTTTATGAACTAGTCTTGTGCGGCAATCACAAACTCTTCTGTCTCTTCAAAGAGGCATCCATCAGTCGATCATCAGTTTGATATAGTTCTGTCAATGTGATTCTGGCTGAGATTATTAGTATACTTACCATGGTGTTCTTTCAAAGCCTAAGACTGTCTGATGGTTTCTGTGCATTTTGTGTACTATGTTAGATCGAAGTCAGTGTTGTGTAAGATTAATTGTGTCTGATTTTTGTGTACAAGAGTTAGTTATGTGCAATCATGATGATTTATTGTTTTTTATAGAAAAACTCTTAGTGTCTGTATTTGTTTATAGTGCAGATTTAAAATATCTGCGAGGCTTCATCTTCTCTTTTTATAAGGAAGATTCAATCTTTCTATATATGACTTATAGTGGCGGTTGTATTTTGTTGTTATTTGTATTTTTCTTTGGAGTTGTTCTAGTTCTGTGTCCAATGTATAACTCCAAATGAGTATGTCAGTACTGGGACAACATGTGTGTTGTTTTAAAAGTATGTTTTACATTCTTTTAAAACAATTTACAACAAATCTTTTAGGAAGAGAAGCATCTCACATGCTTGGAGGACCTTTTTTGACAATCCTGACAACATTAATAACAAATATAAATCAATTACTTCCGTTGGGATTTGTTACAAGTATATTCCCTAAATTTTTATGTTAATTTTTATGTCTTACATTCAGTTGTGTTTTTAGTATTGAATTTAATCTGCTATTGTATTCTTTTGTTAGTCTTTGTGTGTGACATTCATTGCATTCATAGATTCAATGACATCTGTAGTTCAGAGTATAAAACCATCTTTCTTCAGAATTCCTTTTTCAGTATGAAGTTTTTTGCATTTTTTTAGGCTAAACTCCATCTGAATGTCAATGGAGTAAGTGTATATAACTTCTAAAATGTGATTTAGCATTGCTTATATGGATGCATAGAGTTTTATGTCATCCATGTATGTACATCAGATGAGAAGAAACATGTACCAATGAAGAAGGATTAATGCTTATGCATTAATAAGAAGTAAGCAGTTTTGCTGAACATACTGTACATTCACTAAATACACTTCTTGGTGGGGCTGGCAAAAAAAATGACAAACCTCAATGACAAGATTTAATTTTTTACTTTTCATTATATAATAATAATTTTTTAAAAGTAGAAATGTATATAATAATTATAATTGAATAGAAGATGCCACCCTCCACCTTATTCTGAGGCTTAGTTGAAGCCTCTGTTTCAGGCAGTTCCAAATACATCAGCTGATATTTGGCAAGCATTTGACAGCAGTAACATCTGAATAAGTATTTGGTATTCAGCCAAAAACCTTATTCACTCTATCCCTAGACTTAATGAGCCTCTCTGGAAAATGTCTTGCCTTATGTTTATTTGGTTTGTTTTGATATATGAGTTTTGAAGTCTAAGGTGTAGGTTATTCACCAATATTGTATTATGTTTTTTAAAAACGGAAGTGTTAAAGTATAATATATCTTTTTTCTATGATTTGTTAGTATTGTCACCTAAACTAGCACACAAATTGTAGTTTAGGTAAAAATATTCCTACAGGAGGCCCAGATTAGATTGTTAAGCTAGTTGAAATTAATTTCTTTACATTAACTGGATTGATAACTATAAATAAGTGTACCATACACAAGATCTGTTTCAGGTCAACAAAATTCTAAATTGGTTCTGTGAATTCCAATTTAGAATGTTGTTGACCTGAAACAGATTTTGTGCAAGATTGAATAATGTTTGTTGAATTTATGTTATTAGTAGACTGTCAAGGTTTTGATTGGTGTACTTATTTATAGCTAAGATGGTTAGGTAACAATTCTTATCTGAACTTTATTGAGAACTGCTGGCATATTATGGGTACAAAAATTGAAGAAAAAAGACCTGAAAATAAATAGTAGCTGCTGGAGTGTATTAGAACAATTTGATATCATGAGTTTGGTATAGAATACTTTAAGAAACCCATCCACTCTTATGTGGATATTGCAAAGCTGTTATTAAAGCTCAAGGTGGTTCTATTAAGTATAATGTTCTTATTTAATAAGAAATAACTGTTTTATTTTTCAAGTGTAATTACCCTGTGAAGCCTTTTTTGCTTCTGCTGTGAATGGCAAATTTTTGCAATGATGTTCATTAACAATATTGGTGAGGCTATGGTGTGAAATAATACTAAGTTCTAGTAGCATTATATGTAATAAATTGCATTTTTTGTTTTTCCTTTGGTTTCTTCTATGCACTACATATGTATCATTACAAATTGCAATCATAGCTTAAATATGCTGCTTTGCATATCTGTTGAATGCTTTTCGGTATCTATCATAGCAATTTCCATTGCTGCTGTAGTAAAACATAAATGTTTTAAACACATTTTGATGTTTTCCTGTTAATTGTAAATAATTGCATAAGTGTCTAGACAATCATCTGGTACTACTTGGAATGAAGCATAAATTTATATGGAATTTTGTTTTTTATGGTATCTACTGACATGCAATTCTTGCAAAAAACAAGATCATGCTGCATATTTACCATATCTAATGCAGAATCATTCTTGTAGCTCCAGCAGGTACTATTCCACTATAAAATATCTCAATTGATAATGTAGGTCAGCAGCCTTAGCAAAATGTTTACTGTAAGATTTCTGTACCATATAGCAGGGATCTCAAACTCAAGCATAGAAAACGGCCAGTCAAATAGATGTATATCAGATGTGAGCTGTAAACCAAAACATACTGTAAAGTAAAAAAAGGTTCTAACAAAAGCCATTTACTTTACATTATGTGAAGTAAAAAGTATGTAAAGCAAAGAATGTCTAATGTGGACAAAAGAATTATACAATATAAGTGAACAAAAACATAAATAATTAAAGACAAGAAGCATGTATCAAAAAGGCCCTATTGTTGCCAGGTCTTTATGACTTGCATAAACAGTTAGAAGTTTGAATTTATTATGTTTTAATTCTTGCAAGACATCAATTCAAAGCTGTTGGCTGGATATGAAACCTTAATGGGCTGAATCCGGCTCATGGGCTGCCAGTTTGCAACCCCTACTATCAGAGCTGGCATGAGGCAGATTCAGCACATTTGCCGGAACCCGGCCCCATGGTGTACAAAAACTCATCAGACATTTTGCAGGACCCCCTATATAGTAGATTGAATATTCGGGTGTGTGTGGAAAATGCAATCGCATAATCCACTAATCGATGACAACTTGCTGCACACTGACATGAGTGCAAGATTTTCTCTCCCGTCTTTGCATTGAAATATTTCATTGCAGCATGTTGCAGACATTGACATTAAATGTTATCATCAAACGTTGGCATGACTGCAATACTGGTGCAGAGGATATTAGATGTTAAGGTAATTACCCAATTATAAAACACCAATTTTGATTAACTTTTAACAGAATTATAATACAGGTATACCTCGTCTTACGTCGGTAATTGGTTCCAGGAGAGGCGACGTAAGTCAAATTTACTTGTGTAGTTACGACGTAAGTCGAAACTACGACTTACGTCGTAACTAAACGCCAATAATGAGCACTTAAACACTGCTAAATAAGACGACAACACAAACACAGATGTTTTCATGTTTTGTTCTCGAAGATTTATGATGATTATACTAACATTTACTATAAATGTACATATTTTAATATGATTTTATGTGCATTTAATGCTTTTCTAGTGATATTACGACTTCACTGTTTGTGGCGGACAGATTTAAAGTCGAATAAACTGATTTAAACTTGATTTTTATTTTTCCATATACTTTCTTGACAAACGATGTATAATTGGGAACGACGATAGCGATGTAACTCGAGAGCGATGTAACTCGAGGTATACCAGTACCATAAACAGATGGAAAACATTTTTTCAGTAGTAATGATTCAGTTTGAAGGCGTGACAAAAATTATCAAAGTTCACTGTAAATCCATAAAGTCCTTATATCTGGGAAACTAAAATCCAAAGGCAAACATTTTTATTTATTTTATTTATTTTTTTATTTAGTGTAGTATGTAGTAATAAATAATATTTTTTAAAAATTTTTACGTGTCTTATTTTGAGCATGAATGGATTAAACAAAGACGCATCAGGCTATCCCATTGTTACCGTATTCAACGTTGGACTAATAAAAAATTATCTTTGATCATCGATAAGCCAAGACTGATTTACATCTCTGTCTATTCTTTCAATAGAAAGCAAAGTAGCAAACTCAATCAATTTTGATGACGTAATCAAAGATTTTGCGGCGAAAATAGCGAGAAAGGTTATGTAATATTCGTCTTACAAAAAATTTATGTAACATCCTTTGTACTTATAATAAATAATTCCTTATTGTGAAATTTAAGTATAGGATTTGAATGTATTCTGGTCTTGCAAAATTTTTGAACCAGGCCTCTGCAAAAGGTTACGCCAGCCCTGCCTACTATATAGGCTACAGTGTAGGACAATATTTTTTCATTGATAATAATGAGCATATGGTAATGGTTGAGAAAAAAGCACTTTTTTCAAACAATTACTGGATGCTTATTACAAATTGTTCTTGTTCTATGCTTTTAATTTAAGTTTTAAATTAGTCATTCTATTTTATATTCTGATAGCTGCTCAAACAACAAAAATGTTTGAATAATAAAGAATACTGCTTGTAAAAGCTTATTTTTGGAGAGTTCTTACATAGTTATTATATTTGAAAATATATGAAATATTTTTAACATTAAATAGTTTTTAATTAAAATAAATTTAATAATAGGTTACAACTTTCCTTTTTTTATGTTACAAATGAAAAAAATTAATAAATTTTTTTTTTACATTAGTGAAAATATTAATGAATAAATTTTGAATTAATTTTTTGTTTCTATTGGCAGATCTGTGTTACATTAATCATTTTATATTACATTCAATGCTACAATGTAATATTTTCATTTTGCAACATAAGATGATACCTCATTTCAAATTTCATGTTTGTGTTTGGTTTCTTATATTTTTTTTGAGTAATTATATGTTATTAGTACTACAGCTCCTAATAAATTGCAATGTTAAACTGATGGATGTATCCTCTTTAATATCTAAATTATCAAATAACTCAATTATCTGATTTAATAACTAAAAATCTAAATTAGATTTTTGAATCTGTTACCTTCTCTCTGTGTGTGCCATATCAGAAATCCTGACGTCAGCAAGCACCTGGTGCAGGTTAATAAGTGGTTAGTAAGGTGCCAAGGTGTATCCTGGGGGAAGTTACAACCAGAGTGATTCCCCATTGCCTTCTCTGGTGTGCGATGTTATGCAAGGGGAAATGCATTCCAGGAGGTCTTGTAAGGAAAACTGGCCCCTATTCAGGTGTTACAAACGTGGAGAAAACCCAGAAAACTCCACGTGGCCAGCCCATCTGAGTGCGGTGCGAACCTGTGACCGAACTCCCAGTGTTCAGCAACAGAACCGCTTGGCCACTGGTGGGTGAATCTGTTACTATTAACTAAATATTCAAGAGTATTTTGGCTACAATTTGAAAAAAAAAGTATTTTGTTGTTGTTTTAGATATAATAATAATAACAAATAACATTTAATAAAAACAAAAAAGAACAAAGGTTACAAAATTACATTTTGGTAAGATGAATACTAATAACAGATTACACACATGGCAAACATTGGTAATAGTTAGACTCCACCTTATAGTGGCCATCTGGCTTCTCCAGATGTCCTCTCTCACATTATAAAAAGGACTAAGTGGTGTTGGCTCAGCAAGGCTTACAAGCCAAATTTTAATTTAGTAGTGACTATCAACAGAAAATATTCAAATAATAGAATACTCAGATTCTGTATCTATGGCCTGGAAATGGCCTACATTTAAAACATTTTCTAGGAGAAATTTTTATACAAGTAGACATTATAAAGTTGTTCATTTAGTTAATTTTATTTTATTGTATGATTGTTTCAATGCTGAAGAATTATTTTCTGTATTTGATTTGAATTGGTTGATTAGTTACAATGTACAGTATTTCATTTGAACTTCTGCTTTCTTCTTTTCAAATATCTGAAGATGTGCTACTTACCTCAAAGCCCTAATATATAGTATAGTACAGTAAGACTCCGCTTAACACGGGGGATGCGTTCCTAGATAACAAAGTGCTAAGCGAAACAGCATTAAACGAGGTTATTTTAACCCAGAGTAAATAGGAAAAGGGGAATACGCAACCAAAAATAAGCAAATTTTACTATAATTTTAAGTTATTTTTATATTAATTTGCATAATAATATATGTTAAATAACACACAGAAATGTAAAGTTCATTTTTAGGGATGAAGGTTCTGACTTTTCTGAAATTCTTGTTTTTTTTTGCGATAAAGTCGTGTGGTTTTATTTGTCTCTTTTTTTCTTTCTTTAAGCAAATGTTGGTGGTAGAAGATTGCATCCAAAGCATCTCATTTTGCTTTTGCGCTCCTTTCAAAATCTAGATCATTCACTACAATTTGATTTCAGTTATTGCTATCAAACTTTTACTAAGGAAATCTGTAGAGAAATTTTTTGGATTCTTTGTTTTCAGAATCTCTATTTTCCAGTTCTACATGAATTCCTTGTTCTTCCAGTTCTTAAAGGTTGTTGTTAGTAAGGCTCTCACCAGAAACCTACAGTAACTCCTCAATATCCTGCTCATCTACATCACCTTAGTCCTGCTGTATTGATTAGGTTGACAATTTGGTCAACCTAATGATACAGCGATAGGCTCTTCTCATTGAGAATTCTTAGATATCTTCAGCCATAACTTCTTCCACACTTAGTTCGTGCATTTATCAGTTAATTCTTGTCAAGCAAAGTCGATATTGCCTATGACATCCATGATGATGTATTTTTTCTAAAATTGCACCAAACAAACATAGATTTATGGAAAGTACGGCACTACGATGAATTGCCACCTTTTGCTGATTGGTTCATGTTTGGGAATAATTGTATACGAATCAATGAACTGCCTTGAGGAAAGGTTAATCATTTTCTTGTAAGGATACTGGAAAATACACAAATGACTCACTAAAACCTTTGACTATCCAGTAAAAATATTTAATTGAAATAACAAACGTTTTTGACCTTAGTGCCTTCCCCTGACACTCCCAGACTATTTGTGTTTGCCAAAACCCACAAAGATACACCTTCTTTGAGATCTGTCCTTGATAAGGCAAGATTCCCCACTAGAGCTTTAGACACTGCTATACACAAGCATATAATTTACAGCTTGAATGGACAGTCAGGAATCCTATGGAGTTATTGGACGTTTGAGACCACTTAATGTAACTGAGCAGACATACATCACTAAACTTGATTTTATTTCATTATACCCTTCTATAAAAATCCAGCTGTGCTTTTGTGTGATTAGGGACCTCTTACTAACTTCTCATGAACACACCATAAACAAGTCTCGGAACTTGTTCACATTCTACGCTACACTTCCTTTTTCCATTTCAACAACAAAACTTACCTCCAAAAACATAGTGTTCCTATGGGCAGCCCACTCTTGGATGATTTATGTGAGTTAGTAATTAGACAATTTGAACAAAGTATCATACCCCTGTTTATATCCAACATCCTTATATATATATATATAAAAGGTACATTGACAACATCTTTATTTTATGGAAAACTAAGCCCAATATAAACCAAAGTTTCCTTACCAAAATTAACCAAGAGTACATTCATATATATTACATTATAAATGAGATTCAAGGGTTGGATGTCATGCCAATCTTTTGTTTAAGCAAGAAAGGAAGAAATTATCACAAAGGCGTTAATTCTAGTTGTCACTCTCACTACATAGGAGCGACAACTAGAATGTTATCTTGCCACGTCTCCAAATACCAACATTCCATCAGGACAGGCAGGTTTGACACTGAGCTGGCTAGGATGGTGTTACAACAACACACACTGCTATGGGACCGTGTGGTGATGCTCAGGTATTGTGATCAGAGGAGCCTGGTGTATGTTTGGGGAGCCCTCCTTACCATATTAAATCTGTGCAACTCCCCCACACTTGAGTTTCCTGAAATGTGGGTCAGCCTATATAAAAGATTAAAACATCATCTCTAGCTCCGCTTTAGGCACCTATTCAACACAACTTGGCACATGCACATTGTCATCACACGTACCTTAATTTAAATTCTTTGTTTTTATTTTAAATTTGGTTTGTTCTAAAGGACTAAATACCATTAGTTTTCAGTTCAAAATATTTTGTTTGAAAGGTTTATTCAAGTTTATGTTCTGCCTGAGGACGACGGATTATAAAATATCAAAACTGCTCGCAAAAATAGCGAAATCTACACATAATTAATGCCTTTGTGATAATTTCTTTCTTTTTTTTGCTTATTACATGTATAAAAATTTCATAAACAAAAGTTAATTTTTATCTATCTTTGATCATGCCTTGATAAGAAATATTCATCAATATTTGCAGTTTAAAATGTAAAGGTGGCAAAATGATCATAATGTGATAGCTGATAATTTTGATTTAGATAAATAGTAATGGTGCAATTTAAAAGAAAAAATCAGTAATCTCAATGTATTTTGAATTTAAACTTGCTTTATTAGAATAATCATATTATAAGAAATTGATTTAAAATATTCAATGGCTTATAACATGTATTTTTGTAATAAATTATTTTATATATTATAATGCATACATTTTTAATATTGTTTGCATACATTTTTTAATCATCGGTAGAAAATGTGTGTACGATATTAGTGAGTATAAAATATTAAATATATTCTGAAACATAAAATTATAAGTTTAATTTTTTCTACTTGTGCACTGTTTTTGAATATCATATATCAAAAGATCAAAGGAATTAAGTAATGCATTAGAAGATAAATTTGAAAGAAAAGAAAACCAAAAGAAGTAAAATGGAATGGAAAGAATATATTGAAAAGATGAAAAACAAAATATTTTTAAATTAAATATTGACTTAGAAAGATCCATTAATTTAAGAGAGCTTATAAACAAAAGTGTGAAAATTATATGTAAGAAATAAAGTATATAAGAAACTTTTCTCTTTCCAGGAAAAAAAATATATATACGTTTTTAACCCAATTTATAAGCCTACATCAGGTTCACTTACACTCATAATAAAAATTCTTTTTTGGAATGTCAAATTACGAATTCAAGTTAATTTTTCAAAATATATAAAAAATTTTTAAAAAACATTACTTTACATCTGTGTATTAATATTTGTCTCATAAATTAACAATAAATTAACTAGTTTTTCTGTTTACACCTTCTTTGAGACCTGTTCTTGATAAGGAACATTATACCCTTTTAATTTATTGTTAATTTATGAGACAAATATTAATACACAGATGTAAAGTAATGTTTTTTAAAAATTTTTTATATATTTTGAAAAATTAATTTGAATTCGTAATTTGACATTCCAAAAAAGATTTATTATGAGTGTAAGTGAACCTGATGTAGGCTTATAAATTGGGTTAAAAACATATATATATTTTTTCTGGAAAGAGAAAAGTTTCTTGTGTATTTTATTTTAATGAGTTCCAGTTTTAGCGTTCATTTTGTTTTAAAATTATATGTAAGTGTACAAGATTTTTAAAAAATGCAATTGAATTCAAATCTTGAACTTTGGGAAAATAAAAAGATAAAAAGTAAAGATGATAGATTGGAGATATATAAAATAGCATATAATTCTGTATTTATGAAAGTTACAGTAGTGTAAGCTACTGAGGCCAGGTCTGTTCGGAGGGGAGGGGAGCTGGGGATTTTTTCTAGGGCCAGAGAAAATTTAGGGGCTCATAGTGGTTTCTACTCTCATAAATTAATGTAATTTTTACTAACAAGAAATAAATGCTTTAAGGCTGTTTTTATTAATAAAGAAATGTTTTATACATTTTATTTCTTCAAAAAGAATATGGTAAAAAGAACCTGCTCTGCCCTTGGGACCCCAGACAAACTCTTGATGGCCTTGACTGTGGCAAGGATTTAATTAATATACAGTATTATTATAGGATTGTATTTCATTATATTGAATGAAAATAATTTTTATATTATTAATGATAATTTTAGTTGTGATGCTTTATTTCAAAAAAGTGAACAAATTTAATTCAATTGTGTATTTTTTACCTGCATAAATGTGATAGTTTCAAATGATTTTGATGATTTGGCATTCTTGGTTTATCCTTAATTGCTTGTAGTTGAAAATAGTAAACTAATGTAATACCAAATGGATTGATTTATTTCAGTTTATAAGCCAAATAAATAGACTTTTCATTCCATGTTATAAGTTAATCCACAGTTCTGTTGTTATACAAATGATCATTTTTCTGAACTAAGTTATGTGATATTAACGAGGTTGAGGCCGAAGTTTTAAACGCGAAAACGTGTATGTCAAACATTTGGCACTGCTTTCCTGTAAGCCTAGAAGTTTGACAATGGTATTTTGAAAGTCAGTGGAATCATGCTTGACATTCCAAATGCCATTGTCAAACTTCTAGGCTTACAGGAAAGCGGTGCCAAATGTTTGACATACACGTTTTCGCGTTTAAAACTTCGACCTCAACCTCGCTATTGAATTGAATCGTCAATTTATTATTTTATGCTGTATGAAAATGGTGCTAAGTTTTAAATTTACTCAGTTTTAATACACATATCGACAATGAAACCAGAGAATTGTATAACTTTGTATCAGCCAATTTTAGAGGAAATCAATAAAACTTTGTATTTCGAATTTTCAAAAGTACACACACACTGTGGATGAAATTTTTCAAGCCATCAAATTTATATTATTATTTACATTTTATATGAGTTCACATGTAGTACAGCAATTATTTTAAAATTTTGAAAATCTGTTTTCAATAAAAATTAGAATTACACACTTTTCTTTGGTTTCACTAATGTTATATATACAACAAAACTTTTTAATTTAAAGGCATTTATTGATTGATTACTAAATATTTAATCAGTCTTTTTTTTTATAACTATTCTTGCATTTTAAAGTTAGAATACAAGAAGTTGTGTATATACTCATACTCATATATTAGGTTCATATTATTGAGTTGCAATAAACTTGATCAGATTTATTTAAATCAAGTATTTAATTTTTAATTTCATGATGCTACAATATTACATTCTGATTATATTAAATATATAGTACTATATTGAGATTTTTTTAATTGGGAATTGGAATATAGGTGTGTTGCCATCTGGTGGCATATTATTAATTAAGAAATTTTAAATAATTTCTTATTAAATTTGAATAAGTCTAAAATTTTTCAAATAGTGTATGTGTATATTGCCAATTATAAATTTTCTTGTTAATTTCAAAAAGTGATTTACAGGAACTATGAATTAAAAATAATTTTGATTCTAAAATTCAATGATAGTGTGCGCATGAATTCTTTAAGTAATTGATTATTGGTAGTGTAGTATTTTAATTTTAAAAAGAGATAAATCATTTAACAGTACATTTCTTTTTATCATTTTTATAATATATAGTAATATGACTAAATTAAAAATGTTTCTGTTGAATTTGTTTTATTGTTTCTACACACTATTCTATATTGTTAGTACATTCATTTAATTATTATAATATGATTTTAATTTTCTAATTATATTTGTTAGAAATGTTATTACTTCTAAAATACCTGAATTATCACTATAATTATATAGTTCAGTTTATTTTTTTCACTTAAAATATTTTATTCTATACTTTATATATCACAGTATTATCATCACTGCTCTAAACTTTTGTACTTTTTTTTTAAATTTATAATATTAAAAAAACTTGTCATTTTAGACAGGTTCTTTTAATATTAAAAATAAAGGTTCATGAAATAAAAATATGCTTTTCAGATATTTTTATGTAAATCTCTGAGAGCTGATGTAAGTTCATTTCAAGCATATTAATGTGTGTAAACGTTCAGAAGATTGGTAATCTATATAACATGAAATGATTGACAAATTAATTAGTAATTTCTATTTAACAGCTCATATCATCATCAATTAACTTACTTAATTCAGTTCGTTTCTGACATTCATTTTAGATGGCAATAAGGTGTCACAATTCTTTCATTTGTGGTATTATGTACGTAAATATATAATTGTATTTTTTTAAAAATTTTTCAGACTTGTGTGAAGATCTTTAAATTATATTGATTTCTTTTTTCTAAGAATTTTAAATAATTTTAATTCAGATTCTTAATATAATGAAGAACAAAGAAAAAGCAAAGAAAAATAATTATTTCCAGTTAAGATCTTTTTCTTAAGTAGGATTAACATTAGATTTCTTGGAATTTGAATAAAATGAAACTCAGAGAAATTATCTGTGTTAATATGCAATAAGCTTATGTAATTTTTTTTCTAAATTTTTTATGTTTATTAGAATTTCGGTACATAAATTTCAGTTATAATATTGAATAACAAAATATCACAAAAAGTTGACAAGAACAAATAAAAAGATTTATTTATATAATGACATATATTCTGTGTGAAGGAATTAATGGTATGATATTTCTATAATAGAATATAATATACCATAATGACTAGATTATAGAAATAAATGGCTTTATACCTAAGTATGTTGGAATTATGATCAGAAACTATGAGAATTGTTCGAGACCATTTAATTGGATATTATACTGTGTAATTTTTTTTATTTCTTTTTTAATTGTGATCTGGCTTAAATTATTTTTATCCTTAGAACATTTTATATTTGTATTGATGATGATGATTTATTTATTTTCACTTTGTTCTTGTCATAAATATTCTTCCAGGTTTTACACTGAATATATTTCTATTAATTTAAACAATTAGTATCTGAATATTCTTGTTATATAATTTTAAATCTATATCTTTGGCTTATGTTATTGTTGATGAAATTTTAATTAATAATTATTCAACATTATAAATCATTTAATATTTTTAAGGTTTTTAAGTTACATTTATGAATGGGTTTTTCCATTATAATTTACAAAATTAAAGCCAATAAAATTGTATTTATGAAATTCGCTTTAATATGTAATTCTTTTTATCTGTATGAGTAATTTTTATTTTTGTTTTTTTTATTGAATTTTATTTTAACCATTTTAAAATTTTATACAAATCGTGTATGGATGTATTTGTATGATTTTATTATTAATACTTTTTCTTTTTGTATATTTATATCTGTTTTTGTTAATTGTTAATGTTTTGATTTTGTCTGTTTGATCTTTTATGGTTTTTTGGAAGTTATTTATTCTATTAGTTTTAACACAAATTAAAATGAAAAACGAAGTATTTATAAATGTCAACTCAAAAACCAGTTTGGAGTTAAAGCCAAGCAAATTGTCAAATTATCAGGCTGTAATATGGCCATTTAATATTAAAGCCATATTATAGCTCAATAATTTGGCAGACTTGTACAAATAAATATTTACTATTGTGTGACAATGTGCAAAGTGACCCTATGCTTCGGCACCACTTGATCAAAGGGTCAACATTGTGTTGGCGATGACTAATTCGTCAGGACTGACACCACTGTGTCTTTTGGACAGACACAGAAACCGTTATGATTGCTTTTATTCAGAAGCGGTCACATTTGTAGGTGCTTGGGCCCGGGATGGAGATGGCCTGAGAGACAACCAGAAGAAGTGAGTGCAATCCACTACAAATTTAACAATTAACAATACTCATTTATTTGCATAGCAATAATACACATAAGTTATATAAGGAGCTTAGCTTGCTGCTAATTTTATAACACAATATGGGGGAAAAAGGTAACCCTTATTGTTAATATTGTAGAGTTTACAATTGTCTTTGCATCGATAAATACCTTAGTAAAATCGAGGTTGATCCTTGTTGAGAATCAAAGAATTGGCAGATTGATGTCCTGCTGGTCTGCAAGATTGTTTGAGAGAAGATTTGACAAATCGAAAAGTGCAAAAGTCTCCGAATGCCTTAAGGTAGGCAGAGGGTTTGTGATGGCTACTTAAGCAGTATCCAAAAGGGATCGGGTGCAACCACTAGTCCAAAGATGGAGAACTAACAGTGATTACAAACTCTGTCATCATTGGACCTTGCTTTTTATCTGGGGGTCTTCTCATTTTCCCCATGCTTTCTTTGGCAGTGTTACAACACCTATGTCCAATAGCAAATTCTCGTCACCAAGTTCCAGGTGACACATTTGATGTATCATCTTGATAGGGAAGTGACTCTATAGAGGGATAAAATCATACCTTTTACAATTTTAACGGTTGTGGGAAAAATTATAGCAAGTTTTAATTTCAAAAATTAAATGTTTACTTACAAATTTTTTTTGTTAAGTCCAGGTTCTCACAGTTGTATATGAATTTAAGTTTTTTTATGCTTTATATTTAAAAAAGAAATTTATGTAGATTTTCCCATTTTGAATATTATTATATTTAGGCAAGTCCTGAAATGTTTAAAGATTTATATTCATTGATATATCATCATAAATAATGATAAAATTGCTTTGGATAATCAGAATATTTTTATAACAATTTATTGATTCAGTTCTATAATATATTTAAATTATAAAGCCGATCCAATAGAAAAATATTTTGTTCTAAAATTTAAATGTATTGCAAAATTTGGTGATGATTCAATAAAGAATTGAAAATGATTTTTACAAAATGCTCTTATTTAAAATTATTTTATTAATATTGTTTATAATATACTTTTAAATATACAATATAATATGCAGTATATATAATATATTTAGAATATATCATTTATAAACTGTTTTACCACTATATTTTAAAATATAATTAAATAAATACAAATGTATGTATTTAAATTTTGAATTATTTAAAGAAGGAAATAATGATTTTGTATGATTAAGAACAAAAACAGAATAGACATATAGGAATCAGTTATTTATTTATATACTGGGAACAGTTTTAAATCATCTGATCTGGGGAAAAGCTGATGTTGGACTGAAAGATTTAAAAAATGTTTATTATAAACTATATTACTAATTCCTATCCTCTATTTTGTTTGTGTTTATAAATCTTTTAAAATTTTTTCATCATGGTAAACTATTTTCAATTTAACATATACTGTATTTTTAACATAATTCATATTATTATTATTTCTAAATATATTTTAAACATTATTATTGAAATCAGTACTTATTAGAGAGAAGAATATTTCTAATTATTAGTTCCTAATCAGTTTGGAATTTTAGTTTAATAACTTTAATTTAATAAATAAAAGTTATAACATTTGAAACTTGAGTGCAGTCTGCTATATTTTTTAAATTTTCTTTTAATTTGAATTTTTTCTCATTAAGTTTGTT
Organism: Centruroides vittatus; assembly: GCF_030686945.1. Classification (NCBI taxonomy): domain Eukaryota; kingdom Metazoa; phylum Arthropoda; class Arachnida; order Scorpiones; family Buthidae; genus Centruroides; species Centruroides vittatus. Next base: position 180,110 of record NW_027122249.1, on the reverse strand, counting down.
TATCATTTTGAACTAATTTAATTCTAAATGAAACATAAATATAGTGTGTATGATAGATTTGTCTTAAGAATTTTTGATATCAAATGCTTTCTTTCTTTTATTTGTCTGTCTGATTTATCTGAATAATTTTTACAATGATTTTGTAAATAGAATGAATGTTAATTTTTTCTTTTCTTTTTTTTCCAAAAGATGGAACATTTATACATTACAATTTTAGTTTGATAAATTATCTATTTTAAACAGTTGTAATTAATAGTTAATATATTTTATGATTTTATTGTAGCACAACTGTAGAATTAATTGGTTTATTTAAATAAGTTCTGAAAAAATTTGTTATTGTAACTGACAGAATTTAGTATACAAAATTATAATATACAATGACTATTATGTAGTAAATTAAAATATAATTTGACAACAATGCTCTGGTAAAAAATTTAAAATGGAAATGGAACGTATGAATAAATTATAAATCATATCAATTGTTGAATATTTTCTTTTTTTGTGATTTTTAAATATTTTCAAATAATTTCTTATATTTGCTATTACTTATTATTACTATTAATTTTTTTTTTAGATATTGAGAGCTTGTGCATTTAATATTGTTAATGAAAAATCAGAGAAAATTGAAGTTACAGTTGATACCTTGCAAAAGTTTGTTGGAAAACCACTATTTACTCATGATCGTTTATATGAAAATACTCCACCAGGTGTAGTTATGGGTTTAGCTTGGACTGCTATGGGTAATGAGTTAATAATTCTGATTTTAGTATTACTATTATACTATTTTTATCTAAAAATAAATTTTATATTTCTAAGGTGGTTCCACATTATATATTGAAACTACACTCTGTCGTCCATTTGATGAAGAAAAATCAGAAGGTTCACTTCAATTGACGGGACATTTGGGTGATGTTATGAAAGAAAGTGCTAATATTGCGTATTCTTTTGCAAAATCATTGTTATTAAAAGAAAAGCCAGCTAATAATTTTTTACAAAAAGCAAACATCCATTTGCATGTTCCTGAAGTAATTTCTAGTATTATTTTTTACAATTTAACCTTTAAAAAACTAAAATATTTATAAATTCAATAAATTTTCTTAGGGAGCTGTACCAAAAGATGGTCCAAGTGCAGGGTGCACAATGGTCACTGCTCTTATTTCTCTTGCTTTGAATCAGTCAATTAATAAAAATATAGCAATGACTGGAGAAGTCTCTCTGACAGGAAAAGTTTTACCTGTTGGTGGTATAAAGGAGAAAATAATTGCTGTTAGTATTTTATTTTATTTTTTTTTTTTGTAAAAATATTTAATCTAAATTTTCATGTTAAAATCTACACTTAATTTTTTACAGTAGCAATTATTTATTCATATATATAAAAAATATTATTTAATATACTTTTTTAAATACATAAATTGTTTTTTAAAGAATTCATGGAGAGTAGAATAAATGTATATTATTGTACATTAAATTTTTATTATATATATGGTATAACAACTTATATAATAAAATCTGTTGCTGATACAATAAGTCTTTTTTAGAGATTAAGACTTATTCTAGAAAAGAAATTTTATTTTGAATATTTGATTTAATATAACTGTAATTTATATAAATTACAGTAAAATTAGTAACTTTTTGATTTCTCTTGATAATTTACTTTGAAAATTAAAATTTTAAGCTATTTTAATAGTTGCATAAGCATCTTAAAGTTAAGAAGATTTGAAGATGATTTACAAGTCTTAAAATCTCATCCTAAATCTGATAACAAAATTTATTAAGGCATTCATCTTTATATGCTGAATTGCATTCACGTCTTGTTTTGGATATGGATATTTGAATTTGTTTTGAAAATTTATAATGAATTTTGTGTTGCTCTCGATAAAAATAAAGAATTAGAAATAAATATATTGTAAAATTAAAATATTTTAAATCATGGATAGAAACAAGAATTTAAATGAATAAGTGATAAACTATTTCATATACCAGTTCAAGCTTTACTTAAACAAGAAGTTAATTATAGATATTATAAATTAATTATTATAGTTTAATTATGCAAGAAATTAATGAATTTGGTATAAGAGGTGTTGACCTTTTTTTTTTTTTAAATAAATTACTTTACAAAGCACTTATCAACAGATGCAAATATATATGTTATGTCTAAAGTCTGTGAATCAGATAAAGCTAGGATTAACTGGCTAATGCTAACTTTATCCAAGTCTTTTGGTTAAAGCAAATAACAATTTATTAATTTTGAACTCTATCCAAATCACTGGCAGATAAAGCTGACATTATTCAAATGTTGATGGATGAAACAAAATCAAAACTTAAAATCTGAGTTTTATCAACTCCATTTTGGTTAAAGTGAGGAGCAAATTAAGATTCCAAATTAGCCGATAATCTGTGATCTTTCCAATGAAAATTAGATGGATAAAGGAGGAATTTTGTTTTTTTAAATCAACTAGAATTTATTATTTCTATTACATAAAAAATCAGGTAAACAAAAATAAATGTTGTCAATTATGTCATCAAAAAGTATCATCAGATTTAGCTATAAAGTAACAAAAAGTAGTACTTTGATTTACAGAATACCAATATATACATAGATATTAAATGGCATATTACCAGGGATTAATTATAGTAATAAATACAATAAAAAAAAGTTCCTATGTTGCAGTTTTTAACATGTTTTCAATTTTTTGTGACACAGTTTCAAGTAAAGGTAGTATTGCAGGATGTTTTTATGTAATCCTATGTCTGTTCGAAAAGACTTTAAGACATAATTTTTATCTGTCCACAATAAACTTATCAGATTGAAAAAATTGTTGCCATATCAAAAATTGGCATGAAATCTTATGATAAATTGACAGATCTGGCAATGTTACTCTGTTTCTACTGTCCATGTAGTAGCTATCCATGTAGTAGCTAAAAAACAAAATATTTATATTCATAAAAAGGAAGCCCCTGTGTTCAACTCTATTCAAACAATAGTAGAGACTTCTCATTATCTGGATAAAGCCCAAATTTTAAGCTTTGTTTTTTCTTTATTCATTCATTTTTGGATAATGTTGGCATTATCCTCTTGCAACTTGGATAAAGTTAACAATAGCCAGTTAATTCTACTTTTATGCAATTCCAGGCTTTAGCTGTAATGCACATTCAAATTGTGTACTTTCAATATACAATACTAATTTTGCTGGTTCTAAGATAAAATTTGATTTCAAAATCACAGTACAAGAGTTTTTTGATTGAACAATTTTGTAATAATTATTTTTATTGAGGTTTATCAATTAACCAGAAGTCTGAAAAAAATACAAATATTATGAATTAGGCAATGTTTGACAATTTTATTTCAATGCTCTTCTGCATATATGATAACATTTAATACTATAATGTTTATTTTAATATTTAAATTAAATTATTTTTACTAGTACAGCTTTTTTTAACTGATGTGAGCAGTATGACTGAAGTTATCCATTAATTAGTGCATAATGTACCAATTTCTATTTTAATTCCAATTTCTATTTGCTAATTGTTAATTTGGACTGTTACTGTAAGACAGGAGGTGGGGAACTTTTTTAGCCATTACCCCAAAATATATTTGTGTAAGTTGATATTACCCCCCATCACTTTGAAAAGGAGAAAATCGATACAAATTTAAAGTAAACACTATTTATTGAATCATTTTACAATGAAAATGAAAAAAGTTTCGTGAAAATTATAAATAATAGACAAACCAAATAAAATTATCATTTTGGAACAAAATAATTTCATTGAAAACTTTTACTCTTTAGGTTTTGGAGAAATGATGATGTTTCATGTTTGATACAATAACTTCAAAATTTGGGCTTTTTGATGTCAGAGCAATTTGAATACAGTCTTGGCATTCAATCAATTTCCATTCTTTGTTCTTATGTTCATTAGAGTGGAAAATCCTTGTTCACAAAGGTAGGTTGTTGCAAATGGCAACAACTTTTTTATCGTCTCCTCATGTGCAATTCTGAAAGCCTTTGCAGCTTCTGACATCCAAAAAGATGACAGATCTGCTTTGTTCTTAAATTGAATATGTGCTTCATTATTAGATCAAAGTTCAAAAAGTGCCTCTGCCAAACTTTGAGGCTCTTCTGGGATGTTAGCAATTTCACATTTAAAAGGATCTACAACCCAACTGACAGTATGTAAATCAAGATCTGGAAAGTAACCGCTCTATGAGTTTGATAAGATGCATCATAACTGTATCCTTGATGTCATCAAAAGTAATTTTTTCACAATTTTCGAAAAACAAAGCCAACTTTGAAAAAGAAGCTATCTTGTTTTGTTCTACTTTCTGTGTCCAATATAGAAGCTTTAATCCAAATGCTGACATTTTTTTTTCTGGCTGAAATGGAATTAGTGTTTTTTCTTGCAATTCTTTGTTCAATACATTTATATACTCAAAAATGTCAGCTAAATGTGCAAGATGTACAACCCATGAGGCGTTTTTAAACTTATGTGCGAGAATATGCTTTTGATCAACTAAACAAATTTCAAGTTCGATCTTGAGAGACCATACTCAATTCAGAACATTTCCGCAAGAAAGCCACCTTACTTCTGTATAATAAAGTAGGTCTATATATTCAGCTTTACCGTCCTGACATAATTCACAAAATAGCCGTGTGTTTAGTGTATGTCCTTTGACAGCATTAACAATCTTGATGACATCATGCATGACGGCTTCCAATGTAGGTTCCAAATGTTTCACAAGAAGTGCTTGGCAATGGATCATACAGTGACTAACTTCAATTTTGGGATTATTTTTTCTCACGAAGGCTGAAAAACCATTAATATGACCCATCATAGCTGGAGCTCCATCAACAGACACAGCAATGCAGTTTTCCCACTTTAAATTAATGCTTTGAGTATTAAAGTGTTCAATAACCTTTTTATACACATCAATTCCACGAGATCTTAACTAGAGAGGAGAACAAAACAACAATTCCTCTTCAATTGCATGTGTACCTTTGTAGTGAACATACACCATTAGTTGTGAATTGCTACTGACATCTGTAGTCTCATCAAGTTGAATAGCAAAATATTTAGCTTGTTTTAGTGAGAAAGTAACCTGTTCCCTTACATTTTGTGCCAAGATAGAAATTCTTTTTTTAATAATTCTTGCAGACAACGGCACTGATTTCAGTTTCTTCGCTTCTTTCTGACCACACATGATCTCTGCCATTTTCACCGCTGCTGGTTTAACCAAATCCTCACCAATAGTATATGGTTTCGGGCAATCAACCAGACTACTTCAAAGCTAGCCATTGATGCTGAACATTGATCAAAAGGTACCTAACAAGTTGCTGTCCAGTCTTTGTCTTTTGACAGACATTTCTAAATTTACAAAGTATTCTTGCAGTTTGGAAGACAGATATGAATGCAAATTATCCAAATGTTTCTTCAATTGACTTTTTTTGAAGGATTCTGAAGTCAGTACTTTCAAACATATAACACACTGTGGTTCATTGTACCCTTGTCTTCTATTTGTGTAAAACCATATTTAAGGAATTCTTCCTTGTATGTTCTTTTCCTATTTCTATCTGCTGCCATCTGAAGGGTGAAAAAACCAGAGGTTTAAAAACTCTTAAATTAAATTAAATTTTAAAATTATGGCTTACCTTGATCATCGAAATTGGTGATGAAATGGTATGTCCTCGTATTCATGTATTGCAAAATATTGTGTAAAAACGAAAAGAGCACAATTAACATAAACAAAGGCTCTTATACCATAGTAAAGAAAAGGGTTAAGAAAAGTTCGTCACTCTTGGTAAAATCTACCATCGCAAAAAAATTAATAGACGACAGATGTCAGCACTTGACTGTATCGTATGGTACTGTACATCCTTTGTTTCGGATAGATTTGTCCAGGTTATGTTTCCTTGCCTTAAAAAATGTTAGTTAAAGTTTTTCTTCTTACTTTATTTCTTTGTGATAATTTTTTATTTTAGTTTTAGCATATTCATGCAATAATATTACTATAATGAGTTCATTCGTGCTATAATAAACTTATCCAGCTATGATAAGTCAACGTCTTATAAATAATCAAGTTATCTTCAGTTCTGACACTTTATATATTTTTTATTTTTTTTTTTAAATCTAAATATATAAATTCCTTATTACCCCAATAATTTCATTTTTATCCCATTTGGGGTAATTTAACCCGGTTCCCCGACCGTTGCTGTAAGATGTTGTTGATTGTAAGATATGCCTCTATTTTGTACAACTAGAATGAATTTGAAAAGTGTACTCTGAGATTAAAAAAATGTGATATAGTCAAACCTTGGGTTTGAAATGTCTTACTTTTCGAACAATTCAGTTTACAAACAAAATTTTGAATGCCATATTTGCCCCAGTTGCTGTACAATAACTCACCAAATAAGCTACTCATCAAGAACTGGCCACAGATTAGAGCTGTGGCCAGCTCTTGATTATTCTGAATCTTTCTGATGTCACAGAACATTCATTTGTATAATCGATCCAAGAAGACACAGTCTGTTCAAAAAACATTTTTGAGTCCACCATTTATTTCTTTTTCGTGTTCCAGAACACCCTTTGACGACCAGACCTTTCCTTTGAGGCTGCTAGGCCACCGGGTTAAAATCGTTCCTTTAAAAAACACATGAAAAACATCCAAATTAAAACAAAAGTAAAAAATTCGGAAACTGGCAGATCTTACAGACATCTTCAATTATCTTAAAGACATCTTTAATAAATGAAGGACTCAAAAATGTTTTTTGAACAGACTGTGTCTTCTTGGATCGATTAAGAAAATTACCTAAGGACGAAATTCGATAATCAAAATTTTAAAGTTAATTCGTCACCAGAGGAACACCAGAAATCTACATTAAACAGTGCCCCTCAAGTAGATATAAAAGTCTGGAAGTCTCCTACTGGATAGATTAAAATTGAAGATGTCTGTAAGATCCGCAAGTTTTCGAATTTCTTACTTTTGTTTTAATTTGGATGTTTTTAATGTGTTTTTTAAAGGAACAATTTTAACCCGGTGGCCTATTTAAGTATAAGCTACCGGGTGTACTAAAGTATAAGCCACCGGCCACCAGGCCGGTGGCTTATACTTCTTATTACATGAAGCATTACTATCAATACATTCAGAAATTGATAAGAATTCCATGTTTACCATTCTCAGGAAACAATGAAGCAATAAACTTTAATATATTGAATAAAATAGAAACATGGAATTATCTACAAATATAGCAATGGGAATAAATTTGAATAAAAACTTTAAAAACTTTTCTTTCATGGAACAGTCTAGGTAAGTTTGCAGAACACTGGTTAAGAACCACTGGATTAGAGAGACAAAGATGGTCAACTCCTTATACTTCCTGTGATAAAGAAAGCCAACAGCTTGACCAATCAACGACAGGACTACCAATTCAGTAGTTTGTGGCACCAAAATTGCCTTGCATCTCGGTGCCACAAAAGATTGCGAGATGCCATGATACAAACCATCAATGACATTGTTATTCAAATTAGATTGCAATGCACATTGAATTTAAATCAAATTAATTAATAAAAACTGCATTAATTGACATTTGTGTAATACAAATGACATCCGCAAATTTGTGTTTAATGGTGCTTAACTCAAATTAAATAACAAATTTATTAATGCAATATTATATATATTATAATGATAATATTTAATTTAATATTTATTAATACAGTCAAACCTGTTTTTATGCGGGGGATAGGGACCGCATTAAAAAAAACGCATTAAAAAAAATCTCACGAAACTTCACGAATGGCTGTAAATAATAGTTTTCGCAACACAATTTAAAAATAATTTTTTTATGCGGTCAACAGGGACCGCATAAAAAAGTCTCACATAGAAAATAACTCAAAACCGTACGAAATAGAATTTATTGACAACAGATGTCAGCACTTGACTGCATCGTCTGGTCTATCGTCTGTTTTACATATTTTTGTCCAGGTGGTGTTTTGTTGACTTAAAAAGAAAATTATTTCATTTTTCGCATATTCATGCAATAATATTACTATAATAAGTGCATTTATGCCATAATAAGTTTATTTAGCTATAATAAGTCAACGTGAGACATGACGAATCGCACGAGACTAGTCGCCAACTATACCGCACAAATAAAAAATCGCAGAAAAAAAAACCGCATAAATTAAAAATTCGCATTAAAAAAATCGCACAAATAAAAATCGCACATAAAAAGAGCGCATAAAAACAGGTTTGACTGTACTAGGTAGCCAGTTAATTAAAACAAAAAATAATAAAATAATAATTAAAACTCTGGTTTTTGTTCTGAAACTGAAATTAAAAATAAAATCAAAATTAATTAATTAATTAATTAATTTAAATTAAAATTTAAATCAAAGCAATTGAAACATAATATTTTGGAAAGTGTGGATAAAGTACTTTGTTGTCTGTCTTGTTTAATTTTGGTTATATTTCATCCAGGCAGAGTTGAGTCTCTACAGCACATTTGTGAAATGATGGTTTTGGTTTTAGTTGATGATGACAGAACATTTTACTTTTAATATATATTAATATATATTAAAATTGTAGGCATTTTTATGCATGAAATACAGCTAAAAATGGAAGTATCAAACACAAATTTGTGTTAATAACAACCACTTGGCTTTTTTCCACCTTTATTTGGTTGAATTCGCCGTTTCTATAACAATGGCTATTGTTGATTTTTGTGAAACCGTGTTGTATTATTCTTCGACGTATCAAACACAAATTCATGTTAATAACAACCACTTGGCTTTTTTCCACCTTTATTTAGTTGAATTCGCCGTTTCTATAACAATGGCTATTGTTGATTTTTGTGAAACCGTGTTGTATTATTCTTCGACGTATCAAACACAAATTCATGTTAATAACAACCACTTGGCTTTTTTCCACCTTTATTTAGTTGAATTTGTGTTTGATACTTCGAAGAATAATACAGCACGGTTTCACAAAAATCAACAATAGCCATTGTTATAGAAACGGCGAATTCAACTAAATAAAGGTGGAAAAAAGCCAAGTGGTTGTTATTAACACGAATTTGTGTTCGATACTTTGAAGAATAATACAACACGGTTTCACAAAAATCAACACAGCTAAAAATGTTTAAAAAAAGACTTTATTTTGGGGTCAAGAACATATTGCTTCATTTCATATTGTTTCTGATGGGAAAATTTGATTTGATTTGAGAACAAATTAGTTTTTGAACAACTTTTAGGAACAAACTAAATTCAAAAACTGGAGTTTGTCTGTGCGTATTTTTGTATTTATGAATAAGTGAAATGTAGAATAATTAATTCTCATGTTTATATTGAATTCTTTATTATGATTACATGTCTAATATGTTTGAGTCACATTTTGTAAAGCATATTCAAACTTAAGTAATTATTATGTCTTTATTACAATAGTTGAAAATATTAATTAATATTGTATAAACAAATTTCTGATGAAATCAAATGGCTATGAATTATACTTTATAAATATATACAGTATAATGATATTTTTGTTATATAATACATTCATTTTATGAATTCATAAACATAAAAAATTTCATCATTAATAAAACATCAAGTATTTTTAAAAATATTTTGATAACATGGAAAATTATAGAAAATAATTAATAATTTACATTTTCATAAAAGTTTTAATTAATAAGGAATAATAATGAATGATTCACACTGTTATTGACATAACAATTAAATCTCAAGAAATTCAATGCATTTATTTAAAATTATTGCTTGTTTATGGAGATTATTAGACATTTGTTACCGATGATTATATATTAAAAATTTTTCATATATATTAGCATATAATTAATGATTGTATAAAAATATATAAATTATATATCAGTATATTGCAAATTATATACTTTTTTAATAATTATCATTATACATAAATTTTGAAATGTTAATCTATGGAGAATGTTTTAAGAACATATTTTAAAATATTTGAAACTTATTATTAGATATGGAATATTATAATTTAATATAAAATATTTAAGTAAAATAAGTTTTAAATATTATACAAATGATATAGATAAATGTTAAGCTTCAATATTATTATCACAAATATAAGGCTGTTAAATTATATCATTATATTATGTGGAAAATATCCAAATCAGTTATAAATATTTTTATTAGTTATTTATTTGTAGAATTGTTATGTACTGTATTTACTTAGTAAATCTGTATACTTCAGAAAGGAAGAAAGAATTGAAATTTAACAAGAAAATGTGTAATTTAATAAGTTACACCATTGTATAACTTATTAAATTGCTAAGCTGTGTAATTTAAATTGAAATCAATAAATTGCACCAATATTCTAAAAGATATAATAATTCTAATAATTCTAGATTATTAATTTATATATAGGAAAATTATTATAAGATTTTATTTGGCAATTAATGATGTAAAAATATACAATTTTTTTTAATTAAATAGTTTATAAAACTTATTTATAATTTGTTACTGGTTAATCAAATCATATTATAGTTCATTAATTCAAAAAGTTTATTTAATGCTATTCCATTTTAATAGTTTTTTTCCTAAATAGTTTTTATTTTGTGTGTGAGTTTTAATGTAACTTTTTTATATCTGGGAAGCACTGAAAAATTCTGATTGTTGCTTAAAATAGTTCTCTTTTGAAGATGCATTTCATAATTGTTATAATTATAGGTGTTTATACATATGACAGAATTGAAATAGATCAAGTATTATATTTGAAATTTTGAATATTTTATGATTAATTATTAGAATTAATTTTAAATAAAATTATTTTAATTATAGGCTAGAAGAGTAGGAGTGTCATGCTTAATATTGCCAGAAGAGAATAGAAAAGACTTTTTTGATCTACCTACTTATATTACAGAAGGTTTAGAAGTGCATTTTGTGGACAATTACAAGACCATTTATGATCTGTTGTTTAATAATACATAACTATAGTTTCAACTTTAGAGATTTTATAAGATAAATTTTTGAAAACTTGATATAAGAGAAGAGTTTTCAACTATAAAATTAAAAGCTATTAAATTATGTAATTATTATTATCTATATACGAAATAATACATTTTAATTTTATAGATATTTGTATGTTGTTTGTGTTCATAATTTCTTACAAAATTTTTATCATTCTTTCTGAAATCACCAAAAAAAAAAGATAACTTGATAAGCGATTAAGATATTAAATACAGAACAATACATTTATTAGATGTTTTTCTTCTATTATCTTTATAATATTTGCACAAGTTAAATTTGTTTACACACACAAATATATTTTCAAAGCTTTTGGAGATTACTAACAATACCTATCACTATAGAGAAAAACATTATTTGCTTAAACATGGCTTTTTTTTTTTTTTTTTATCTTTTAGTTATAATTTTTTAAAAGTATATTTTAAAAACCTAGAAAATATATTTTTTTGAACAGGTTTATTTATCTGGTAAGAGTTTTAAGATTACAGCTAGAAGCAATTGTACCCTATGGTTATTGAATTGCGTAGCTATAAACTAAAACATGTTATAACTGTTAGATCCTGGTTCATTCCAAATAAGTTGATAGAAGTTTTTAAAAAGATAACCTTATGAACTATTCAATTTAAATGTAATTAATAAACGGTTCGAATTTCAATATAGACTAGGACCTGCTGATAAACTTTTGAAGGGGATAATGCATTATATATATATATATATATATATATATATATATAAAGAAAGTTTTAAGCTTAAGAAAATTTCTAGATGCAAATATTGATTTAATGCCATTTTTAATTGTTAGCAATCATAAATTGGCATCATATATAAATGCATTTATGATAAGTCTTGTTATTAATATTCCCTTATATGTCATTATATACAATGGATCTTTGATGTATCATTTATTAATGTCCGAAAGCCGATATGAAAATAAATATTAATATCTAAGGTGGGATAGTTGCAAAAGATGGAAATGCAACTATCGGATTTTTTAATAAATATATTAAACTTTAAAAAATTTAATAATAATGTATTGATTTACAAAAGAATATTTCGGGGAATTGACAGACATCTATCAGTAAGCTTTATCTATCAAACAATTTGCTTATTTAGTTTCATTAAAGCAAAGGTCAAAGATGATAAGAAACGGAAAGAAACAAAAAGGACACGGAACGGTGGAAAGATAGAGAAGAGAAGTTGATCTTTTGTCGAATTGACAGAATTTCGATGTCCATGCTTCTAAGAATAATTTTGGGAAAATTCGTCAAATTTGAATATGACTGGAACAGTATTTTGCAACCAACATACTATCGAAGGTAAGAATAATTTACATTAATATGTTTCAACTTTTTTTAAAATGAAAATGTTACATTTGAAAAGAAAATAACAGAAATCGAGGGGTGAAATAGCTGTATGAGATGTAACACTTTTGGCATTTCCATCAAGCACTTTGCATCAACCACGCGCCATATCCTAATGAAGTATGACAATTTCAAATTACTGTTTGTAAATGAGGTTAGACGACGAAAATTGTACTTGCTTAAAATCTGCTAAATAAAATTAAAATAATCTGCAGTCATTTCTGTTTATAACAATAATGTGCAAAGGAAAAGCGATTTAAGATTTTTAATGCGTCTATAAAAAGCGCTGAAGTCCAGCTCTGTGCTATTAAATGCATTTAGATTGTTTCTTTTTGTCTATTAAAAGAACAACAATCTAAATTAGTTTTAAGGAATTTCGATTTAAAAAAAAAATTAAAATATAATGCTAAAATACATAATTTTTCCATTACATTAATTGAAAATACGAGATAGACTAATTAATTTCCGAAAGAAACAACAAGACTATTTTTATTACTTTGTGTTATAGATAAAAGTTTTGAAAATGTGAATAGTAGTGTCTGTAACAAAAAGATTAATTTTGTAGGGAGTAAAATTGGTAAAATGCATTCCATTTTAAACTGACTAGTTCGATTTTGAGGGTGTTAATGCTGATCAGTAATGATAAAAGAAGTGAAAGCCGATGCAGGATGTTTCTGACAATCCATTAATGTCAAACACTGCAACCCTGTCGAGTATATTAATAGATCTAGAGCTCTTCTACTTTGCCAATGATAAAAAAAGCAACTCTTTTATGTCAAAAGGAAGAGGACGAACAATGCAAGCTGATGAGAGATGTTTAGTTCTTTCAACAATAACCAAGTTTTGCTAAAGTAACAAATGAATTTCTGAAAATATTATCCAACTCCGCTTAAAAAACAGCTTGCTAGAGAATAACCATATATTTAGTTTCTTTTTTTAGAAAAAATAAATTTTATGAAAATTATATTTGCAGGTATAATTCGGCTTCCCGGATAACAGCTGCCATTGCAGTTTAAACAAAGCAAGTACACAAATAAAAATTTTAAAAATAAAGTATATTTTAAAGTGAATCGTATAATTGAAAAAAAATTTCAAAATTTGTAGAGCGCTTTCCGTGATGGATTTATAAGAAGAGGGGATGAGGTAAATATTTGCCTCAAAAAATAATATAAATTAGCTAGTGATGATTAAGGATATCAGATTGTCAATTAATTATTGCATCTTAATTTCCAGCTGTACTCATTTTTTATTTTCTAGAATCTATCCCGTTGAAAATAAACTACTCCGATGATTTCTGTAGCAAAGTAAAATCGAGAAGAATTGTCTTGTGGATCATGGGCATTTCTGCTTTTGTCAACGTAGTTCTAGCTTCAGCAGCAATTGGTGATTATTATTTTTACATAAAATTTATCCATTATCTCCAATTATTAATGCGGCAATTCTAAATACAGGATTAATACTAAAACTCTTTGATGTATTTAATATTCTGCATGTAATAATATGCAGAACATTCGATCTACATCGAACACGTTCTAGTTTCAGTACTGTAATTGTAAGACACTAGAACAAAACTCGTAATAATTTAAACTTACAACACTTATAATCAAAGAATAAATATATTAGTTTAAAACTGTACATATGTAGGCCTATATTAAAATTATTCTTATTGTTAATTGCTAGATGTTGCATAACTGGAATATATTGCATTTAGAAAGAATTTATATTAATACTACAGTTGCTTTCTAGGGTCTACTGCTTTGGGGGACCCGGGGAATTTTTCGAGGGTGATACGTCCGGAATTGTTGGTTCCCTTCCCTCCATGGGTCGGTCTGGCCGAACCTAATAATAGGCTCGCTAAAAAGGCCCTCTTAGTGCCAAAGGCGGAGAGAGTTAAAAAATATATTTAAAATAACTGTAGTTGCTTCCTAATATTAGTTTTAAATGTTATCAGAATATGAATATTATATGTCTGTGTAGTCTCAGATAATGTCAATAAAATGATAGACTGATGCCGAGTCCAAAAAATTGCGTCAATCATTCTAACCTTTAGCGGCATCTAGTAGTAAAAACAGAATTCATTTTGGCTATAAAATTTTGTTTTTAACAAAGGCTAATGACCAACATTTAAAAAGGCTTTTTTTAGAAACAAATGAATTTAAAAAATAGCATTTATTTAGAATTATTTTGTAGTGAATAATTAATTTTTTCGTAGTTTGCGCTATTTACTGCAATAGTTCGGCATTGTATGCTTTTGCGGTAAGTAAACTTTTGTTTTTAATTATCTTCGCCGACCTTTTTTTGTTTTTACTTTATTTCTTAAAATATTCTCTCGTGTAGATGGATTCTTTATTAGATATGCTGTGCTGCTCCGTTGTTTTTTGGAGATTTTACGGATCAAATTACTCCATCCATTTGGAAGATCGAGAAAATACGTAAGTTTTTATTTAATATTTATCAGTATTTTGCCATCTAAAAGATCGGTTAAAGTTGTAATAAAGGTGAAAAGAAGAATTTGGCGTAAATCTTTAAAAAATAATTAAGGATTTTAATTAATTAATTTCGTTTTAAAGTTAATCTAAGATCTCATCAATCTGTTTAAATTTCAGAGCATGCTTAGTGTTAGGCGTGTTATTTATTATTTCTTCGATCGGTATCGTCTGCAAAGGATTGATAGATTTAAATACACTCAACTATCCAACTAAAGTAAGTATTTTGATAACATTAAAATAAATAAATGAAAAGTTATCTATAATTTATTTCCGGTAGATGTGTTTTAACTTAACAGAACCATTTTTAACATATAAATTTCTATCAAATTAATTTTTCCTTTTATCTTTATTCGAATATAGACAGACAAAAACAATAATAATTGGTCATTTTATATCTTCGGTTTATTAGTTGATAAGAATTCACAGTTTGCAGGCTGCATATTGTTAAAGGAACAACATATTTGAAGACGAAAGGCTTCAAATTTTATGTGGATTTAACCGTATTTTCCCTTTTGTTAACCTTCTTTAGAGATGATGAAAGTTCAATCGACACCAGACACAATTACAATCGATTGACACCGGGGATTTGATCATCTTCACCGGTCGTTTTGACTTGAATTTCGCAGTTAACGACTAGAGAAAATAGTGACGTCGTTAAGTTATCTTTGTCTTGTCTTAAAACGATAAGATGCTTGCAAATCATTTCGATAATACGCCCATAGGGTGGTGAATCTTTCTAGTCTACTCCTCCCTCACATTAACCTATTTCTAGAGATTTATGGGGCATCGATTGGCATCATCTTCTCTCGCTTCCACCACCTGGATTTTAACTCCCCATCAATTTGTCCCAGATATTCATTCTACATTGTCTATAATCTCTTCGTAATTAATAATGTATCATCCATAATAACAATTTAACTTTGACATATGAAAATATATCAAACACGAATTTTTACCTTTCTCTTTTGTTGAATAAGCCCTATAAATATTACCATACTAACGATAACTTTTTTGCATTGATTATATTTATGAGAATTTCTGCTGCTATTTACAATTTTTAGTTATTATATCAATAAAACAATTAGGAATTCTCACGCCTTTACTTAAGAACACTTTAAATATGTAATCAGCAAGTAATTGATTCTCTAGAAATAGTAAAATGGTTATGAATTGATCGTTAATCTCTGATTTTTTTCTTTCTGTTTTTAGATGAGAGCGGTATTTGTTCTAACATCAGTGGCTTCGGCTCTGTGCTTAATCATGGCAATTAGTAAATTTTATGCTTACAGGAAGATGAAGAGTCAATCGCTTCTTCTGGAAGGTAAAGAATAAACCATAAAAACAATAGCATTTATCCGAAAAATAACAAATATAATATTCATTTTTAGCCATCAACACTGGATTGAGCGCAGTTTTAAGTATTTTAATCATCGTTGCTGAATTGCTCTACCATTACATTAACAAAATAGGTTATTTGGATCCATTAATGAGCATGATCATCGCTCTGGTATTGTTCACTTACGGAATTAGGTAAGAATTTGTTAAGGTTAAAGTTCAATCGATGAGAAAACATTTTATCTTATCTGAAGTGAAGCGAAGGTTGTTTTTAGAAGATGCAGTTACAGTTTGATTTTTCCATTAACTTTCTGATAAAATAAACAAATTAAGTTATATATATATATTTATTCCATTACGGGAATAGAAGCGAATTCAATTCGAAAGAAGTATTTGTGAATTACAAAAAACTCCTGTACTCCGAATCGGAATTTGTTTACTGTTTTCGAAGCAAGTTAAATTAAACTTTAATTATACTGTATATAAAAGCGATCCTAAAAACAATTTTTGCTGTAATCAGATTTAATAGAAAACTAGTTCATTACCAAAATTTTTACCATTCCGTCATAGTATTTAAGAATTATATATATTTTTAAAATTTCTTAATAAACGAGTTAAACTTACGTTAATTTTTATTCTCAAAAGTTAATTATGTAACTTAATGCCAGTAAACAAAGTAGTTAACGTGATTATTTATTAATACTATTTAATGATAATTTTCAGAGTTATTATGGAGAGAAGGAGAAACATCGGCCAATAAAATTCAAATCGTTTCAGCGTAAGACAACTCGGAATAACTATTAATTAACCAACGTATTAAGATAACTCGGTCGGTTTTCATTGATAAAACTGATCTTAAAGATGTCGAACCTGGAAATGTTATTTGTAAAACAATCGTGTCGTTTGTAAAGACGGACGAAATGACAGGCAACAAAGACATCCGCTTTGCTGCTTTCATCATTAAGTATTGTCATTAGCGATCGACTAAAGAAGGTCAGAAATTCTGTCGCTTCCTTCTGATCTACAGCCTGGATAATTGAAGCGATTCCACATCCTTCATCCCAGTTTTAATTTAGCGGTGAATAAAGAACGGATAAATATTAATGATGATAAATATTAAATTTAACATTCATTTATAAAATTGGAAATAATCACAACGTTTGTAATATTACTTTTTATCAATAAAAATTACCGAGATATTCTATCTAACAGTTTATTTCCACCATAAACATTTCTATATATATATTAATACATTTTTAACGCTAATTTTATTAAGTAAAGTGGTTCCTTTTTTTCCCCATTTTTCTTCTGTAATTGTATTCTTTCTTAGAAATATTTAACTGTCGAGCATCTTATTTTTAGTAACATCCGAGCTTTGGTATTAAAAATATGTAGAATCGATTTAGACGAGAGAGCACCTCAACTGGAATTCTTCCATTTTATAAAATATAAGTTATACGAATAAGTCTCTTCTTATTAATTATTGATGTAGAGATACTGTTTCGAATTGGTTCTACGCCAATAAAATATTTAAAATTAAATGAAACGTGGAGTTATATTAAGATTAATATTTTAGTGTGGTTTCGTTGAACAGTTAAAAGAAAAAAAAATTAACATAAAAAATACTTCAGCAGCGTGTGTATTTGCTTCGAGTGTCAGTAAATATAAAACAAATATTTATATTAATGGAAAATGTAGTCTATAGCTCGTACAGTAAATAGGAATTATTATATAGAGATCTATTGCCGAAGATATACGGAAAGGAAGTAAAATTTCAAACATTCAATATTTTTCTGGACTTTACATTCTTTAGGGAATTCGAAACGGCAATAAAAGAAATCGAAGAAAGTCGTCTCATAAAATAACATTAATAAATTTATACGGTCATCGGAATATAATATATATATATATATATATATATATATATAACGGTAGAAACAAATTTCAGGTTTTAAATTTTCAATAACTGAAGATAGTGAAAGCAGAGTAAAATTGAAAGTCATTGGAAGAATAGGAATTTTGTTCAAAAATATATGAGATAGACTTCTTTGTGATAAATGAAAATAAAGATTATTTTTAGCAAGTAAAGAAAATAAGAAACATCCCCCCCCCGTCCAGATTCGATAAGTCGGATACAATAGTCCTAAGCTCATTGTGGAAATCGGACAAACAGGTTATCGTGATCTTGGATCTGATTCGAAAGTGTAACGAATGCTGATAATTATTTCAAAGTACAAAAATTTAAACTAATTTTTCTTTATTCGTTTAAAAAAACGGTGTAATTTTTAAGTCATTGTTGTTACGAAAATAACACTATTTAATGCGAATAAACAATACAAAAGCGACTCTTAAATGTACGTCTTTGTCACGTTCCTATCCATCGAGGACTAATTAATTATCAAGAAAATGAGATATGATTATTTTTACTAATTACTACTATAACGAAAAGACGATCGAAAGTTGATAACATGTACTGTACAGTACAGTACGTGGATTATTTCGGTTTGAAGCGATTTCTGTGTAACGGAGTTTTTTTTTTTTTTTTAGAAAACTGAAACGTTCGTTTAACTCGAAGTCGCGATTTATAAATCATTGGCGTATCATCTCGCTTCACTACTGTAGTACGAAAGCGCAACCATCGTCCATCTACATTGGCCAATGACATTGTGAAGGAACAAAACGGCCAGTCTGGTTCACTCCCACCTGATATCGACGTTGGTAAGTATCGTCTACGAAAATAGTATAGATTTTTTTTTTTTTTAAAAAAACATTTATTTTCATTTAAAAGAAATTTTTGAAACGATTTTAAAATTTAATTGCTGTCAAAAGGATTTAGTTTCTCGGTATAAATTCTTCTTTGTGGAGTTCAGAAAAAAAAATAAACAGATTCGGTTTGTTTACGTTTTAAACATTACAAATGACGTTTACACTCGCCGTCGACAAGTATTTTGAGTTGGTTTAAAAAAACGATTGAATTTTCTTTCTTAAGACAAATTATATTAGGTAATGTTTGATAGTGAAGCTACCTACCGCTTTAGGTAACAACTCCTTTCAAGATGCGAAATAATTATAAAGTAATGGGCTTTATTATGGCTCTATTATTATTTTGACTAGGCTATAGACCATAGCTTAGTCATTTCCCGGGGGGAGTAATTGGAGTTGGTCAAAATAATAATACAAACTTGGCAGGCCATAATGGGATCCTCCCTACCTTACGTTAATATGTTCCAATCTAATACAATATATGGACGGCCGATACTGTCATCAAGGTCTCAACCTATCAAATCTTGGCGGGCGGAAAAAAACACGAAATTTTTCGTGAGTTGTCTGTAGGGCCCCGTCCCCATTGTGGGCACTATGAAGGAAAGGCCCTCTTAATGCCCACAGAATAGAAAGAAACTAATAGTTGTTGTTATTACAAATTATTTATAAATATACAGGTATCGATATACATACATCTGTGCGTATGAAAATAGCACCAATTGTTTGATTAATTCTCCATAGACGATTCAAATTCGTGAGATAAAGAATAAATTTATAAATCGAATGATTTTACTTCAGTAGAAATTCAAATTATCAATATTATACGCAAGGAACTTTCCTTATTTGAAGTGAGTAATTTGGAAATTTTAACAATCCTCGGAGCATTATGCATGCCTCAAGGACTTAACGTTGTTAATTTGTTCAATAAATTCATTTCGGAGAACTGGAACATTGCATCATTCAATCATTAATAAATTTATATGTAGTATTTAAAGCACCATATACATAATAACAATTTATATTTTAAGAATTCCGTTTAGAAAATTAGTGTTATTAATGATGCATAGAATTAGAATGGCTTTTCTTTTATGTTTTATAACTTTAAAAGAGAACTTTAAAAAAATAATAATAATAATAAAATATAAAACTAAATATGTTAAATTCTTCTCCTACCTTTTAAAGGCTTTAAATTTCCTCATCTCAGTAAGATCCGTATAAAGTAGATCTTGGCTGCATCATAGTAATGGATATATGTCAAATTTTGTTAAAGTTATCCCGAAAATTAAATTTTCTGTTTTTTAATACCAAAAAAAAAAAAAATGCATAAACCATACCGATTTCCAACGTGTTTTCAAGTAAAAGATGGAGTATATAGGCCTAAATCTACTTCGTATTTTGTATTTGGTGGCAATCTTTTCAACTGTGCAGTTCAACCGAATGAAATAATTATTACTTACGCATCATCGTGATAAATTCTGCCTTTCACAGACTGTGAGTTACAATTTGTGGAAGCGAAATATGCTTCTAGAAAGATGTAAATGAGATCGATTTTTTTTTATCATTTTTTCCCATCTCCTCGACACTGAATTTTAAAATATATTTTTAAAGAAAATATTTTAAGAGATTAAAAAAAAAAAAGAAAAACAATATCACTAACTCGATAATAACCATAAAAACTCCAAAATTAGAAATGTAAAACGAGGTTGGCACTCGATAATTCTATCGATTTTCTCTTACTTCTGCCATCTATTTTAATTCATTCTAAGATTACGAGATTAGCTTTCGTCAAAATTTTGATTTAAAATCTATCTAAGAATGTCAAATTTATATGATAAATCTTTATATTTCTATCAGTGATTTGCCCGAGAATTGTACAAAATTAAATTTAATTACAATTGCTGTACAGTACATTGTTTTTCGTTTCGATTTTTGGATCGTGTTCAATTTTCGGCGAATTCTTAAGTCCTAGTTTAGAGAAACAGTTCTTTATTTATATCGATTTGGATCTCTTCCGATCGGAAAAAGAATTTTATATGGGTTGTTTTTGAAATCATTCGTAATATCGATTTAGAAATATTTGGAATGTAGGCCCCTATTTCTAATAAACAAAGGAATGAAGTTTGGAAGAAAAGAAAGAGGTTAATGGAACATATTCATAAATATTCATTTGTTTACGTTATAAACATCGAGCTATAAGACCCCTTCCATCAATAACACCCGGCTTAAAGTTCTTTCGCCGAAATAATATCCTTTACTCATCTTTTATTATGAGAAAATACCGTATAAAATTTTATTGAATATATTAACCTACATATAACAATTTATATAATTTTATTTTATCTGGGTTTACGGAATTTGTTGTCTTCCTCGAGCTATTTCTGAAATTACACGGAATATTCAATTTATATACATTTAATTATCATTATTAATGTTTACATTTCCGAATTAAATATTAGTGTTATCGCGATGGAAATGAATAAAATAAGTCATCTAGTATTGTGTAAGTAAAAGAAGGAGAAGATTGGAGGCTGTTGTTACAAATCCCCAGGGTTAAGTTGTCACGGGCAAAAATCCATCCTGTACTTGAAATTCAAGTTGCTGCGGGAACATCCGATTTTGTTAGTACTAGCAACGGCATACCACATATAAATTTAGAATTGTATAAGCTACGTTTGCTATAAAAAGTCAAAATATTCGAATCCTTAGACAATAAACACGAAACATTTTGTTTGAAAGGTCATAAAGGAATATTATTCCGATTTCTGTAGACGTTACATAAAAGGATATTATAAATTGATTTGAATATAAACAAAATAAAGCTGGATAAAACATCAAAATAAAATATTCTTAATGGTATTTTTTTGAAATTTCAATTCAAATGATGATCACTTTTAATTTAATTCGTCAAAGACTCAAAGGATGCTCGAGATGTTAAACTTTCAAGGATTCGCTCCAAACTAGTGACTCCCATAGCCTAATTAATTAGTGTTAGGGAGATATTTAAGCCTAATCAAACTAGGCAATTATCTAGAGCTCGATTTGTAAATAAATAAAATGTTAAGTGTATAGTAAAGAATGGGAAATTAGCCCCTATTTAGATGAAGAAAATCCGGAGGATTTCATGTGGCCAGCACGTTAGCGAGGCACGAACTCACGACCAATACCAGTCTTCAGTGGCATTATCCATTCTTCTATTGTGGGCTGTTATAACATAACACGGAAAAGTATTGTACTGTCTCCGGGTCTTTTGAAAATCTCGACGTTTTGAGACCCTTGCACCCAAAAAATGTAAAGAAAAAAAATTCTCTGTGTGTATGTGTGTGTTGGCATCTATTTCATTTAATATTTCAGGATAGGATAAAAATTAATTAACCCCTTTTTCCTGTAATGAAAGGAACAATTTTTGAACGATTATAGGCTTATTTCTAGAAAAGTAATTAAAAATGTTGACGTTTTTAAATGAATTTTGCCTTAAGTTATTATCAAACTGTAATAAATTAACAATATTATTAAATAATTTATTTCCTACTTTTAAAAATAAAATATAATAAAACAAAACTGTATTAAAGCTTCATTTCTGTACTTTGAACGCTTAAATTACTAATGAATGACTTAGCGAAAATATCTTACAAGTTTAAAATTAACGCATAAATATTTTTAAAAAATGGGAAAGTAATTAAGACTCGAGAATTAATTATTTAAGAAGTAATTTATAAAGAATTAATCTCATAACTGTTTGTCATTATCCAGTCAGTTAGTCGCCATATTATTTGTTTCCTGCATACTTTCTTATACGCTTCGGTAGATTAATGATGTAAAATAATTTGAAAAAGATAAGGTATATAGAATTTTTTTTATCGGGTTTATAAAAATTATAATTATCTATATTTTATCGTTCGTTAGTGTTTATCTAATAATACATTCTAGTGTTTTCGTTATGATCAGATTACTTCTGTTTCTCCTCTTGTTTCCGATGTTATATTTACAAAATTGTTATTGTAGAAACTTTTTGCATCGATAAGCTATATAAAAAAGTAATTTTTAAATGTTTTATTCTCTGGAAAATTATGAAAACTCTTTAAGGAAAGCTTCAAGAACACGTTATATAGGAAACTCTGTTTGTATAGCACCGTTGTATTCTTCTTGGAATATTCGAGACCACTCGCAATATCATATCTCGACTCCATTTAGAAAGTGAATCTATTCTCTTCTCTTTCAAAAGACGAAAGTTTCTCTTCCAGAAGCAATTATTTTATAATTTTAATTTAAAGAAGGAAGGAATTTCCATTAGTTTAGTCAAGAGATTAATGCGAAAGAATTAATTTTTATGATTATTTAATAATTTAAAAAATCAATGAAAATTTCAGATTGTGAAGGAGAATAGAATATATTTATTATTAGCTATCGATCGGAATCTTCTTCCATATGTAGAATTTCGAATGAACAACTCTTCTGCGAGATTATCTGAAAGACTAGTACAAGGGCATTTTAAAGGTTAAACTTCTTAGCTCGTGCTACATCGTCCACTCACGCTACAGGTAAGTTAGAGGGTACGAAGCAGAAACGCCTTCTCCTCTCCGAGTCTGGGTTAATTCGTATCTCGATAGAATAATTGGTTGAACTGTCGTTGACGTGTCTATAATTGGGCAAATATTGGCAAGAATGATATAGAAAGAAGAGAACTTAGTGTCTCTTTCTGTTTTTTTATCCACCAAGGCTTTCAACTTGTTAAGATTAGATCATCTGCTCTTTCATAGAAACCACTAGAAAAACGGTATCCGATAAGGAAAAAAAAGAAACCGTGTCGGCAAATATAAAAATTTTAATGAGAACATTCCGTTAGGTATATTTATTGAAAGCAGTAAAGATTTATTTTTATATATAAATAATTTGATTTTTGAATTGTTTTTTTAGGAGATGAAGTATTGTTTCTACGATGGGATCGATCATCTGCGTTAGAAGAAAAGATCGAGATAAGATATCTCCTAGGAGTCGACCAGTTATATCTATTAATACGAGAAGGAAAAAGAAAAAAAGTCGACGGCAAGACGTAAGAGATTGTTATAACGGAGTAGGAACCAATTATGGAGTTTTAAGCACCATCGTGTCGTACGGTCGATGCCTTCATAATCATCATTGTCACCGAACAGTAGAAGCGTGGGGACCGTCTTCGACGTCTTGTGGTCTTTGTTGTTTCATCAGAAGTGGACAGCACGTATTGTGGGACAATATCTGGACGGACGTGACCATCACGGACAAGAAGGGCGAATTATGGAAAGAATTATCTGAGGAACTCAATGGAAAACCTATTCAATTACTGAAAGAAGAGAAATTGCACTTAAAAACCAATTTGGATGACAAAATTGTCATAAAGAACAGAAAATGGACCATGTATCAAAAGAAAGGTTTGCAATTTTTACTTTATAATAAATAATTCGAATAATTCTTTTTATTTTTCGTCCTCGATTATAGAGTGTGATCTATTGAAGTTTTCAATTATCCTCTAACGATTTTTCTTTTAATCCAAATTTAAAGATCGATGTACTAGCGTTTATAATTGACTTTCGTTCTATTAATATAATTTCTCTTCCGTTTATTGATTTCTGCATAGATTATTTATAAAGAATTTCATTAGTTGGTAAAATAAGTTTCTATGAAAACACTGAGGAAATCTAACTTACGTAACTCTCTTAATTAGAATTGGGACGAAATTCGTTAATATTTTTAAAATCATTAAGAGATAATAACAACAATGAGAAAGTACCATTGTAGAAAGTGACGTTCCTGAAGAACGGAAATTAATTCCGTTTCTAGGTAGTTCGAGACTTGATGTGGAAAATGTGCAAGTTGCATGTCGGCCTCGGTAGTTTGATCGGGAACATCGATTGATCCAAATCCCTTAGGATACTTTCTAACATAGCAGTTTTCTTAACGTTTTATTCCTACAATTATTTATATCATCAAAGCGTTAACGATCGATAGATACTCCGGATCGAATCGGAACTCACCTGCATGATATTAGTAGTGTTTAATTATCATACGTTTTCCTGTTTTATGAACTTTTAATGTAACTAATGCGTGTTTAGTTTCCTCGGGTCATGTGACGGCTAGACGAAATCCTTCGATTGGATTTGCTGCTATAAATAGAGGTCGAGCACCGTCTTCAATCTCTCTCAAGCAGGGATTTCCGCAAATACATAAAACATAACTTGATAAAAATAAAAATAAAAAAAGAAGACCTTATCGTTCTTATTTAAACCTAAATTCTTTCCCGTAAAAGAAAGGAAAGTGGAATAAAAGCAGATTTCAGAATTCCTGGAAGAAAAGAAGAAAAAATAGTTTATATAGGGCCTATCTTTCCACTATAGAATATGTATAATTTTGACTTTTATGGACTATATTCTAAACACTATCGACGGTATAAGTTATGTAAAAGACGTACATACTTTACTTCCAAAGATTTGAGTGATTGAAAATTTTAGTGTTTTTGACATCGAATGTGTTTTGTTTGCATGATGTTATAAATGTATCATCACTTTTACATTTCGGTCTTTATATTTCTGTAAAACAGAGGGGAAAAAATCGATAAAATATAAGTTGACAATATCAGTTGAACAGAAGAGCGCTTTATTATATAATTGGCAATTAATGAATTAAACGATCAAACCGAATTTAAAAAAAAAAAATCGGTGTTTAAATACCTAAAAGAAGGTGTGGAATTGTTGTCCAAACTTGATTAATATAGTCTTATCCAACATTAGTCGCCCGGGGAGGTGTCATATATCATCAGACCAAGATCGTTCTTTCTTTAATATCTTCCAATATACATTTTCTCCTTGGAAGTAGGAATATCGACTTCTTCGAGTAAGTTGAGTTCCTCATTTCGTTCATTTCCAATCGCCGTTTGTCATCCTTCAACAAGCATCACAAGATGGCATTTCTCAGACGTAGACATTTGATGAAAAGGCCAACTTAAATTTACCATAATTTAAAAATAAAAATAAAAATAATAATAAAATTATTTATTAACTTAATAAAATGAACATTATATAATTAAATTTAAGTTTTAAAAAAGATATTAAAAAGAAGAAAGTTAGAAAATATTCATTTCATGAATATGAAGTAGACTTAATTCAGTCAATCTTAGTAACTACTGTTAATGCAAAGGGGCGAAAAATCTCGATTTCGGGCACCCAAAAAATTAGGAATTTATTGAAGTAAAGGATACGTTTTTTAACGTATTGTGTGATCTAAAATGATAGAGGAAAGACTATTAACAGCTAGTTCCGTTTTGTTATCACGCCATTCGTCACTTTACTTCCTCGAATGTCAAAAGTAGCGGAAGAAAAGAACGATACAAAGGAAATGAAAAAGAAAAAAAATCCCTTTCAGATAAAAACGACAGTAATAATTTCTGTTACGTCAGAAATTAAAAAAAACACCCCTTTTTGTACGATTTATAATTAAAACTGGATAAGAGAATTATCATCTCGACAAACCTGTCCATTTAATGAATAATTTATAAATTTTCTCCCTGTGTTTTTAAAGTTGAATTGGCGTTTAAATTCAAAAATCAGCATCCCATATTGGTCTCGTTTAGTAAGATTTAACGTACAATAAGTATAAAATATAACACGTTAAAATTCTTCTTTATACGAAAAATTTCTCGATAGATTCGATTATTATTTATTACGCAATTTAATAATTTAATTAAAGGAAGATCACGTACGGGATTGATATATTGAAATGACGTGGGTTGTCTGTATTGTTTAGTCACGTGTTTGATATTCACTAACGTTTCTGTGTTATTTTTATGATAAAATAATTAGATGATATTCTCTCTCTCTCGGTTACTTAATAAGTTATTTACAACGATAGAAATGAAAAATATATTGTAATGAAATATATAGTTATTCCTTGATTCGAGGTTAGTATTGTGACATTTGAATGATTTTTAAAGTATAATAAATGCTATCGTCAGCGCTTCGAATTATGAATTGATGATAAGTCAGGATGAAATTTTACTGGAACAAATATTAAAGATGAAAACTACGTCATTCCGCATCGTTCTCTTTTAGAAAATGATGTTGTACAGGTACGTGCGCTTAATTTTAATTCATTTACATTCATCTATATGTTATAATTAAAATGATATTTTTCAACAAAAATCAATGTAAATGAATTTTAGTTCAATAATCCTAATATGGCATTTCGGCTAATTATTAATGGAACGATAGAACGAGAATTGTTTATGATAGTGTCAATGAATTCATCCATATGTTACCTATGTCATCAGCAAATTCCCCATTATATTCTTTAAACTATAGTGACATATTTAATGTTCCTTTAGTTCTATTATTTTCGTTTTCATCTTCGTCACCTGATATTTAAGCTATAGTATTAAAAAAAAATAGTGTAGATCCCTAATTACAATGACGATGACAATAGAAGTGCCTGAAACTGAATGAAATACAAGTTTAATTAGTTTATTTACACGTTCAGGATGTTTATTAATTATAAACTGATAAGATCGCAGTTATATCCTCTAGTATAATTATCTAATATTCATTTTTTTCTGTATTATATAGAGAGTTTTTATTTGAAAATGATGTCTTTATATTAGAAAAAAACGAATAATTTTCAAAATATATTAGAATTTTTAGAGTATAATTATGTGTTCTACATGATTATAAGATTATAAGATTACTTGGTAAAGATATTATAACTAATACGATTTAAATAAGCCTAATTCTTTTTTTTTATATTAATATTATGTGTATTTTAAATCTCTAATCGAATAACGAAGACAATGCCGCATTCTCTCGACAATCATTAATTAATATAACGAGAATCATATTTCATATGAATTAAAATTTATATGAAATATAATTCTTTCTGGAAAATTTTAAAGTAAATTAATTAAATTTTAACATTATTTGCAGTAATTATATTGAAAACTCTATTTTCTTACTCATACTTACTTATTAGAATGTGTTCTTCCCTATACAATGATAATTAAAACTAAAACACGTTAATATTATTTTAAGAGATTTCTTAATATGTTATAATAATTACTTATAGAACAGAGGGAATGAAATACGGTAGAACTTTATTTATTATCTGTTTTCTATAATAACAGAAATAGTCGGGATAAAATAACCGTTCATACAAAGGATAGCATCTAGAAAATAAAAATCAGAGTTATGGGCTCGAGTGTCATCATGGCTTCACCAGTCAAAAGACTTCTGAAGTATTAGGCGAATGTATAAGAGACAGAAGAAAAGAAAGCAAAAGGAACATCAAAGAATACAAAATAAATCATTTGCTTTTAACCACACAAGTCTGATTTATTCGTGCCTGCAAGTATCATATATTGTACAAGTAAAGACGAGAGCAGAAGATTAGATTAAATGCGTTAAATGAGATGAATGGCGACACCAGATCATGAACTATCATCCTGTTTTTACTTCCATTAAACATAAATACTTATTATTTAATATATATATATATATATATATATTTTAATAATAAATATTACAGTGATGATTATTTCTTAACTTGTACAATATATAAATGAATTTTTATAATTGAAGAACAAATGGTGTTCCTCTTCCCTATAATTTCGTTTCATTTAATTAAATATAAATTAAGTCATTCAAAGAATTTATAATCTTCGAAAGGAGATTGTTAAAATCCCCCTTTTTTCTTTGAGTATTGTCGAAGAGTATTAATCACTTTTATTAAGTTAAGCACAAGTTTTTGTGTTTACAAACAAATCGAATTTAAATGCATTCAGAATATTTAGGATAAAAGAAGCTAATGTAATTCCTAAAAGAACTGCTGTTCTACATTTATCGTAATGGAACAAGATATGCAAATTTCACTCCAACTGAATATCAAGTTCGTCCTCAAAATCTAAACTCAAAACAGCTTATTTTTTTATAAAAGAAAGTTTTAATTGCGAGAGTTCGTAACTAATTTCAGCGGTTTATATTTTCATTCATAAAAGAAAAACGATTATTAACTTGTAAACAAACCGAAAAGGCCGACATACAGTGCTTTATTTCTTAATTATATTCATCAAACTCATGAAAAATGTATGATAATAATATACAAAAATTTTTTGACGCCTGAGGATAGATTATAACAATGATTACGTTCGTATAACAACAGAAACATCATCAGTCGCTGTTGACTGAATATTGATGTTTGTTTTGTAAAATCACAGAATCTAGAACAACTCGGGTTATTTACAATATTGGACTATGACGAAATGGCTTTATTCTAACTGATTGCTTAGTAGAAGTTTTGAAAAGCATTTTCATCTCCATCCTCCTCCTATAGATTTTGCCTTTAGGCGGGATGAAGAATAAAAATTACAATCGTTTCCCCATTTTTTTTCCTCCTGTATTACGATTTTCCAGAATATTTATACAGAGTGGACAGTTTGCAAACTTGAAATTACGATATTTCTTTATATCGGGAAAAATTTTAATAGACTATTTATCGTAAAAATTGCGTTTTTAAAAATATATTAGAATAAACTACGTTTGTTTGAAATTTGATACAATTTTATATAGAAGTTTGCTATGAGTAATCATTTCCATTTGAATTGAACGTTTGCTTATAAATCGAACAACAAATTAACAGAATTGTAATGTTTATATTTGAATAAGAAGCTTTAGTTTATTCGAATTTTAATTATTTTCATTAATTAAATTTATCATTTAGTTGCGGTTAATTTTGATAATAGAAATTTAAATCGAAATTTCAAATTAGATTATCATAATGATCATTAATTATTCCTCATTTGTAACTTTTTTTTCTCTCATTTGTAACTTTAAAACGGTTCTTCCAATGGGAATTTATAAATTTTTCAAACTTTTTTCTCTATCGAAATTACTTTATTCGGACGAAAATTATATCTTTGAATTCTAAATAAGTATTTAAACAATAGAAGAAATTAAATTATAATAATTGTCATTTCTCAATAATTTATTTAATTAAACAGTTACTATATTTTAAAGTTTTAAAACAAAAATATTCATAAAATTATTAATATATTTTAATAAAGTTTAATTATATAATAATGGGTTTTAATTACTTACTTTTTTAGTTATAAAGGATTTAATCTTGTTTAACCAAACAATCATATTAAAAATGAACGAAAATTATCCTACGATGATGTATATATATATATATATATATATATATAAGTATTTTACGATAATTTCATAATCTTTAGAATTGAAAAAAAAAGGTTTTTATTCGATTGAATAACAACCGCAGATGAAAAGAATAAATGAATAGTTAAGCTCCAGGTTGTTTGGATTTCCGAATCTATTATTAGGTTGTTCTGTGGTAAAATTTACTTTCTCCCTCTCTCGTAGTTAAAATTTTGTTTGAGTGAGCCCATTCTAATATTCGATAAAAATTGTATGGTTTAAAATACAAGATAAAAAAGGAAAAAAACCTGTCTGGTATCAATTCAATTTTGTTCGCTCTTTCGAAAGAATGTCATTTTTACTATTGCTGCATTTTTTTCTTTTCTTTTTTATTGTATATGGGTCTTATAAACTTATATATTTTAGTCGGGAGAAAGACGTTAAACTTGTTCAGTCTTGTAAAGAAAAAAAAATATATATATATATTAAATTTACTTTAATTTAAACCAATTATTAAGAAGTACTTGAGATTAAAAATAAACCTTTTAAGCTTTAAACTTGTTCCAAGTATTTTTTTCCCTCTTTCTTAACAACAACAAAAAAAAATAGCAGATTAAAAATAGCAGATTAAAGAATGAAGTACGGTAACGAAGCTTTTTAACAATGCTTTCTTCTTTATTTTTTCTACTTTCGTTTAAAAATTAATGATGAAATTTATTATACAAATGTTTTGGACGTAAAAAAAAAATGAAAAATACACGGGGGACAAAAAAAAATAACATTTAATATTCTGCGGAAAGTTTCTCAATTTTATAAAATAATTATTTTATTTACAATTTAAATGTGTCAATGGATGTATTAAAAATTTCATCTTGTATTTCCCGATACTTAACCTATATAAACTGTATTTGTAATAAGCGTAGTTAATTTCACTAATGTTCTTATTGAGATGCAGTCTTTTTAATAATTCAAAAGCACTCTTTAACGGCACTTTTCCTTGTAAAATAATTTATAATTCGAAAAATTATGATGTAATGATAAATTTTAATCAATAATTGATTAGAATAATAATTTAATTAAATCTTTAACCTAGAATATAATGCAGTTATATAGAATTTCATAAATAAATTAAAGAAATACGTGGGTATATTTATAATTATATATATTTTTCTTCTGTAGAACATTCGGTTCAGTATCAATTTTCTAGAAAATATTTTGATAAATCCAAAAAAGGAAATTGTGTAGAGAAACATCATTAAATCTTAAATGAACTTCAAAATATACTTATATCCAGACATTTCGTTTTAAAATAAGTAATAATATTTATATATTTAATACATACGTTATTTCAGTTGTAAAAAAAAAAAAAAAAAAAAAAAAAAAAAAAAAAAATAGAGTATTTCTCCTTTATGTATTATTCTGAAAAAGGCATGCAGCAGCTTTATTTAATTTTTCGAGTCTTTTATCACTGGAAAAATTAAATAAAGTTACTGCATCAGATCTCGATTTTCATTAGAATAATATATAAAGATTGTAGTTAAGTAGAGCTTCAATCTTTTAATTATTTGCATGGTTATAAAAACGTAGATTTACGACACCTAAATAAGCTTCTGTATAAGAATTAGAAATGAAGTTATAAAGAAACAAGCTTCTTAATAAAAGAAAAAACAATACCAAATGAAGTTATTTCGACAATAAATCGTATCTTGTTTTTCTGTATTTCAACGCGTGTAACGACTATAGAAACTTACGATACACAAGGGATAAAAATATAAACCATTGTTACGTTTCATTACAATAAATATCCCAAACATCTCTCGATAAGTTGAAAACCATTTGCTCCTAATCAAAATAAAGATTATGTAGACAATGGTGGATATAGGTAGGTGATTGATTAATAACATCTTGGGAAAGGAAAAATAATAAATTGTAAATATTTGATAACCTATGGGGTCCTCTAAATAATTTTTTTTTTTTGCAGCGGCACTCTTGTAATTGTAAAAAAAATGATTAGAATTACAGTAATTACGCGTGAATTAGATAGATATATTTTAATTTTCTTTATAAAGAAACTAAATATTCATACGAGTGTTATTTACTTGCATATTTAAGTTATTATAAAACGTAAGAATGACTTACAAAATAAATAAATGTTATTTTTATAAGATAGAATGATTGTAAAAAAATAAAATAAAAAAACACCGTATTAATATATTATCAAACTTATATAATAATATATACTTTTTACTTCATGAATTTTTACTTTTCTGTTAAGAAAATACTAACATGGCTGTGCAAGTTTGCATTATAAATATTTATAGTAGGAATGAAATATATATATTTCATTACTATTTATCATTTTCTTGTCGTTGTAAAGTATATATTTTATTTGAAAGAAAGTTCTTACGTAATAAAACTTTCATCTGATGTACTGTATGTACATATTATTATTTCGTTTACCGTTATTGATATTCTAATATTCTCAGTAAGGTGTCGCTATTACGTCCGAATGTGATTAGAGTAGCATTAGATATATTTATACATTGATTGTTGGTGCCGAAAGCTGTTTTCATCTACGATAAATGTTTGATAGTTTCCTCTATAACCTGATGAAATTCGATGTTTTATAATTGAAGTGAGGAAATTTCTTGATGCGAAGAACATATCCATATATCTTTGTCGCCGTTTTAATTAAAAAATTGTTATGAATCATTACCAATTCAACCGAATTAATTATCTCAAAACTTTATTATTTATTATTTGAGCAAAATTCAAGAATTTTTTTCATCATTTATTAAAGATTCTACTTCAATCGAGGAACAAAAAAAATTACACGTAGATTTCAGATATATAAATAAAAGTTTGGGACCAACAAACTACTTAATAATTCATTTATAATCGCATAAATAATAGGAAAAATAAATAAATAAATATACGAGAATGTGATAGAAATTTGCTTGATCAATCGCTAAACACGATGGCAAGTTTGGGAAGTCGTTTAAAGTTTTAAAAATTAATTACCACTCCATTTTAAAATTGATAAAACGAAGGTAAACAGAAATAGCCATTGCCTCCCCCTCTTTCTCTCTTTTTAAAATTCTTCTCTGATATATTTATAGAAATTTCGTGTAGTCTAGAAATTAAAGAACTTTTTTTTCCTGATAGTAAAAGGTCGTTATAAAATGAATATTTTATTACTAAATAATTATTTATAGTAATGAGGGAAGGTAATCATCTTCATTAATATGAAACGTGCGATTTTTTTAAGAAAAGGTATTTAAATTTTTTTTCCTCCCGAAAATCGCTTATTAATAATTATTTAACCTGATAACTCGTTATTAAAATTTTTCCGTAATAGTATTTACATTGTTAGTGAATGCTTGTTTAATTTATTACGTTTATTATTTATATATATATATATAATTCGACCATTATTTAACTAAAGGAAAGAAAAAAAAATTCTTCAAATATTTGAGAAATAATCCTGTCGCCATTTATTTTATAAGTTGCCTGCTCTGTAACGAGAATCATTCACATAAAAACGATTTAAGTTTCCTTATATTGATATTTGAATTACTATGGTTATTTTATTCATTTATTATAGTTATAGGTTTCATTTTCCGTATATCGCTTCTCATTGTTGATGCTTTCTCTCATAGATGGCGCTACAGATAACAGCCATTTTTTTTTATGTCATCGCACAAATTTTATTGTATTTTTCTAAGTAAAATTGATAATATGAAAAATTCTTTCAATAAAATATTCGGCGAGGGCCGTAAAATATTTATGATATCAATTACTTTTAATTTTTCAATTCTTCATGAGGAGGGTTCCTCCTTTCTCTTTTTTTTCAAACATAATACATAATTTAACTTAAAAATAGAATTAATCGATAATTATTTAATATTATATTCGATTGAAAAAAATAATAAGTAGACTATACTAAATTTACTTATAGATATTTATAAATTTGTCTTAGTTTTATCTGTTTTATTTTCAAATAATTGTTTTTTATTTTTTTAAAAATTATCAATTTTTAATTATTTTTTATCAGTAAGATTTTTCTGAAGGATTTTTAAAGGATAAATACACGCAAATTTGCATATTTCTTTACGACCAAAAATTCAAATGCTTCCATATTCTGCTTTATGTATATTATATTCGTAACCTTTTGATTTATTTTTAATAAATGTGAAATTTGAATTTTCCATTGTAAACTTTTTTTTTTTATTTAAAGGCAAAAACTGTCAGTCAACGAAAGATCATAGCTGCAATGTGATATAATGTAATAAAATCTAGCAGTATCATAAAAAGAGATGTAAGATTTTCTGAGATTTATTAATAATAATAATAATTATTATTATTTTAAAAATTATTTTAGACTTGTTCGTTAAATGAATAATACAAAGAAAATAAGGATAAACTTTTAAACAATAGATTTAATTTACAGTAAGAAAAGTCAATCTAGTGTATATTTGCCTCTACAACTAGCATTTTAAGAGTTAAAAATAGATTAATGGTAGATATTTGAGCTGGACTTATAAAAGATGCAATTGTAAACAGCCTGTTTTTTTGGCATTCTGTTTCTTATTGATAAAATTATTATTATTATTAATATTATTTTATTTTAAAGTAGTGTTTTTCAGTGCTAGTGTGTCTCAAATTCATCTGGAAAGTTGCAGCGTAAATCACGTGTGTAAATATTCTAGCAGTGATTAGATTTAATGCAGTTTTTCTTTTAAAGGATTTCACGTCCATTAAAGTTTCGAAAATTCTCATAAAAATTAAGAGGATAACTGATTTAAAGAAAACGAAGTTTAGAAATTACATTAAAATAAAAAGAAATAATAAGAATTCTCCATTAGATTTATTGAGCTTTTAATTATGTACATATTTTCCTTTTGATCTGCCGACTGATAGAATAAATTTTGAATAAATTTCTAATTTTACGGAATTATTAAAATAATAAGTTATTTAATGTGAATTTTCAAAGCGAGTAATATCGAAGCAATTTTATGATCGATAGGGATACGAACGGATTTTTCTCAAATTTCCTAAAAAAAACTTTGCATAAAATAAACTATAATCAATCGTCTTAACAATGCTTAGAAAATTATCCAATTTTTCTTTTTATTCTCTCAAGTTAAGAAGCAATAATGCCAGAGAATTTTACCGGTAATTAATTCCTATCGTTACTTAACGACTGGAAAAACTGTATACTTGTTAATTAAGACTTTTTTTTTAAAGGAATAAAATTCATTTTCATTGGAAAAACAATTCAAATTATATTTTAATATAAGAACAAAACAGGTAGGTCTAATCGATCAAACCGAATCCAATGTATTATACAGTAGTTTGGACTTGGTATGATCGATTAGGCTCGTTCATTTTGCTGATACCTATGGATACAAAATACATATTTAAATATATTTTAACGATAAATATAACATTCTATAATATATTAACTATAAAAAACGAATCGATTAATTAAAAATTTATCGAAATTTAACTTAAAAACCTTTATCAATTAATGTATTAATAGTTCAGTGTTTCTCACGGGGAAATCCCTGTAAGGGATTTTAAAAAATAGATTTCTTGGGGACAAAAATTAATTTTAAATGCGGAAAAAATATTAAGAATCACATCAGGCAATGACTCAAACAACACTACCAGACAAAAGATAATGGATATACATATGAATGTACTGCATGTATATCCATTATCTTTTAACAAATAGCATATATTATGACTTGTGCTGTACATATAACAAATAAAAGTAAATAAATACTTAATTTGAAATATCCTGAATAAATAATAAGTATAAAGTATGTTGTTATTTTAAATTTTGTAAGGAAAGATGGAGTAAAATAAATTCCTTTAGGGAGGGATAATTTCTATTAAAAGGTTAAAAAGCAATAATGCAATATATTGGATTTAACAGTTAAAAATTTTAAATATTTAATTTTTATTTTATAATTTTAGAGAATATTAAAGTATTCTGTGGCAGAAAAATCTTACAGTTTATCACAATCGCCTCAAGGCATATAAACCTAAGCGATCTTATGAATATTTAAATCTGGTTTCTAAGGTTTTGTGTTATATAGATCTTTGTATCTTAAAATATTTATTTTGCAATTTATATTAAATTATGTTGTGATAATGAATGAAGAATTCAATTAGTATAGACTAATATTTTAATTATAATCTGTATATTTTAAAATAACATTATTAATTAACTTATTAAAACGAATTTTAGTATACACTTTGATTTTTGCGTTATTTTATTTATAAGCGTTGTTAATATAAATTCGTATATTTTTTATAAAAAAAGATTTCTGATTTACAATTATAAAAATTAATTATTTTTGCAGAAAATTAAAATAAATAAATTTAGTAATAAAGGGAATAAAATATTAGGCTACGAATGACTAATACTAGTTACTAGGAAACTCATTAATTGCAATTTATATTCAGCTTTTCGTTTAAAGCAGTAGAATTATTCGTCTAAGAGATAATTATAAATGTTTGTTCAAAGCCTTAAAATGAAAAAAAAGGTCTGTTTTAAATTTAAAATTATTTGTTTATTAACCGCGTATAAAATTTTTCTACGTTGGAAAATGTATTTTTGAAATATATTCAACACTACTAAAATAAAAATGGCCATATATGTTCATGTACGGTACATTTTTAGGCAAGTGCACTTTTGATTTATAATATTTGCTTTCGTTTTAAAATATTGAATAAATAAAAATCTGTATACTTTCTCTAAAACTCTCGTTGATTTAAAAGTAAATTCGTTTTATACGATAAAAAATTTACTTGTGTTCCATTATTAATCTTTTTCTTTCTTTTGTTATTTACTTAATATTTTGTAAAATCGTAAATCGAATGTTATTTTTAGTATATCAAAAAATATTTTATCCTTTTCATCGAACGAATACTTTACTTTGGAGTTATTTTCTACCAAATGACGACTCGAATGAGTCTAATGAGTTATAAAGTTGGTATCCAACGAGATTAGGGTTTTCTTTTATTATCATCCTATTGAAAGGACTGATTGCATCTAGTCACGTCATTCTTTTCTCCGGAATTCCTTCGTGGCATTGACCAAACACGAAACATCTCACAAACTTAAATAATTGTGCGTTGGAGAGCTTTCATAAAAACCTGTGTAGAAAATTAGAAAATATAAGTTGTAAGACAAAGTATAAAACTTTATTAAACATTAATTTAAAATCAAGTTATTTTGAAAGCTTTACGCTCGTATGAATTCTCTAAATATAAACGCCGCTAAGGAGATTATCGTCGCACAGTCTCATCTCCTTAATCCATAATTTATATACGGATGTAGGTGCGATAATTATAAATTCGAAATAATCTATTCGTTGCCGACGAAATATCGACACGCATCACGCAGCGATAACACGAATTATTTAGTAAAGTAATAAATACCCGTAGTCTATATCGAACGGGCAATTTTGTCCAACGGTAACGAGAATTAAAGAGACGTATTTATGACACCAGCAAATTGTTACAACAATACTTTGACCCATTATAACACTGCATAAGCACGTTTATGTGCGTATACGTTACGTGTTTCCCCCTTTCTTTAACCGATTTGTCGCCGGTTTTTGACAAATCCTTAACCAGATTATATATTAACTAAATTCAAAATGTCTCCCTCAAGAGTCGTCGTCGTCGTCGTCGTAATTCTAATTGTCCATTTCATTTATAATGCAGATAATTAAAAGTGGAATAATTTCAATCATCATTAGAAAAGTCGACAACGTCCAACGCAATGATAATCAGTAACTTTAATTGAACTTTTAACGTGGCGTAGGGTCATTCGATTTAGTACGGGAGTAATTTTATAATAATGTTAAAGATACTGTAAATAGGGTGGAAAACAAATAAAAGTTTCTCCGTCAGTTTCGTCAATTCTTCTATAAAGGAATTAATTAAATGCCGCTAACTATCGCTCCTCTCCCGGCAATTAATTTATAAAAAAATTCGGCGAAGAATGTCCTCCCGATATTTCCACTTCTGGCCTTTCGTTAAAGAAAAGCTTTAGTTAAAAAATGATTGACGACAACAAAAAGCCTTCAATTTGACGGACGAATTGAGTTGCTGGTAACT
This sequence comes from Centruroides vittatus, assembly GCF_030686945.1. Lineage (NCBI taxonomy): Eukaryota > Metazoa > Arthropoda > Arachnida > Scorpiones > Buthidae > Centruroides > Centruroides vittatus. Next base: position 141,866 of record NW_027122249.1, on the reverse strand, counting down.
GGTGTAGATCCGATCATTTTTTCTAACGGGAAGAGCGGGAAGAAGTGCTTTATTTCTTACTCCCACTTAGGATAAATTGTCGGTAGAGATAATAATTTTGCGGAATAAAGAAGTCAATAAGTCATTTTTCCTCTTACGGAAAATTGTCGGCGATATTACTTTTCATCTTGCAAAATTAATATTTAATTTCTTTTAAATTTACTCCTTCGATTCCGGTTTTAACGGCAATCCTATTATTGCTAATGATATTATTATATTAAATTTTTAATCATTAACAAACGAGCTACTTCAGATTCACGTATCGAGTAAGAGAAAACATTTAAATGGCGGAGAACCGTTACGAAATATGTAGACGAAACTCTAAAATCTGCAGAGGGAACTAAATATACGTCACACCCAGTTTCGATAATTGAGGAATTAGTAATGCAACCGTGTCGTATTTCCATATATGCTAATTGGTAGAAGTTATTAGAGAATCCAATTTAAAAATGAACTTTAATAATAAAACTTAAAACGAAATTTCCGGTAAAAAAAGGAGGAAGAGGAAAGAAAGAAAGAAAGAAAGTAATGCTTTTTATTAGGGAGGAGGTGTAAAAACGTTATTTATTTATTTTATTTCTTTTTCCTTTGATTTTGCCCGCAATAACACCTACTCCTATATGAAAAAAAGAACATATTTTGACATTTAAATAGGGGGAAAAATCACGCTATATTCTATATTCACGCACTAAAAGTTAATTTTTTTAAATAAAATCTTTAATTCAGATTATATTCTTGTTAAAAATAAAGATTTTCACATTTCCTGCGACATTCCCCCCCCTTTTAAAACGAGGTTTATCGTCGTCTATATATAATCGACGACGCGAGATGGCACTGCCATCGAACGCGATGACGTCATCGACAGAGGGCTTAAAGATTGACAGAGGTTCGCTTCTGCGCCCAAAACAAAGGTGAGACAGAGTTTCTATAAATTGACAAAGTAGACGAACGGGAGGGAAATAAATAAATATATAAATAAAGGATAGAAATTAAAAAAAAAAAAAAAATCGTTCGGTAGTAAACCCAAAATACCCTGTGTAATATAGGCCGTAACTTTGTTCTTAACGAAAATACAATTCGTATTTTGTTAAGGATACCTTACAGGATTCACAATGGTGTCCATTAGTCGGCATCGTTGATTAGAAAGGCCTGACAACACACGTCCTTTGACAGAAGAAAAGTTGTCGTTTAGAAATGGAAAAAGACGAAAAGTGGGAGGATTGTCGACCTCACGGTATTGTCAGTGGATAATTCTGATGGGTGATACTACCTGCTGTATATTGCATTAAGACCCCATCTCTGTTGGATTGAAATATTGACCCACCTAAAGCATCTTACCTTCCAAACATCTCATTAAATTTTGATACCCGCTGAGGGAAGAAAGAAAAAAAAAAGTAAATGGGTCACAGTAAAAGCTTTTTTTCCTTAAAAATAGTTTAAGTAGTTAATGTTTTTGTTTTTTGGAATTTAGCGGTTTTTCTCGGAATTTTCTATTGTAAAGAATGATTATATTCGTATTTATTCTCTTGTATTAGTAAAAAAAAAGTTTAGAGAGGTTATATTTATCCTTGAATGAATCGTCTATTCTCGAGTTACCGCCTACCGACGGAGTTGGCTGTGTTTACTGTTTATCGAATGGAGTTTAAAATTATAATAAAAGAGCTTTTACATTATAAAAATGCATTCAAAAAGTTCTCGGAATACTAAAAGGAAAAGAATTTAAAAAAAGAAAGGCAATTTCGATTCGACTTTGAAGATTGGTTGGGGGTTTTTTTTGGCATGTCGCTTTACGTTTGTGTATTTTTGTATATATCTGTCAACTTATTCTATTTTGTTTTGCCAGTTATCTCGACAAAAAAGATGTGACGTCTTCCATATCAGTCTTTGTTTCGGGACAACGGTTCTCGTCCAATCGATGGAAACACTCACATATAATAAACCGTATAACCTACAAAACTATGTGTATAAGTCTCGTACTTTAGGAGTTGGATTTCACTTCTACGTTTCATTTTTTAGGCTTATAACGAATAAAATTCTTTAAAAAGAAAGAAAAAATAATAATAAACTTTATATGTTTTGCAAACATACGAGAATTTTTCGTTTATTTTTCGATAGTAAATCTCGATTTTTTTTTTCGATAAATATAATTAAAGTCGTTCAGTATTGATTTAAGGTATCCGCTATCGATTTTATGAGACGATCTTATGCAACTATTATTCGATAAACGACAAATATAATGTCTATATTACCACAGAAGATGGCGACGAAATGCAAACTTGGACGAACAAGCTCCTCTATTCACTCGAATATTTATTTAGAGTTGAAGTAGCCTCTTCGAGTGAGAAGGGAAAAATATTTCTTATTGCGAAAGACGTGCTAATGTAACATTTTTATTTTATTTTATTTTTTAAAATATATTTTATAAGAAATTTCTCTCCCATGATTAGCCAAATAGACAAGTTATACGTAGACTATTCTCTTTAACTAAGTTTCTAGACATTGTCGGATGAAGCTAGTTCATATGCCTTACATTAAACGACATTAAGTTGACTTTCTCTTGTCGAATAGCTTAAGTCACGCATCTGCCATCTTACCAAAATAACTAGAAAATCGAGACATTTCCGTACCGATAATTTGCTTATATATGCGAAAGAAGTGCCAAGTTTATTCCAAATAATCGATCGACCCGGCATAATTATGAACCTCGGGGCGTGTCGCACTTACGTCACACAGGTTCGTAAGTGCATTTACGTCCCTGTGACGTAACGGAGAGACGGTTGAGTGACGGAGATGGCGTCCATTACAGTTTGGGTTGGTCGGGTTGCGGCAACAGTTGGTTGCCGGTGCGGATTCACTCGAGGTGAGGCGAACGATGCGGGATGTACTTCCAGTCTTCTTGCTTTACGTGTAGGAATTATCTTCCGTTTCGTTTCTGCTCATTCTTTTAAAAAAAATTAAGTATAGAAAACTAAAATCCATTTTCGTAGATGTTTGTCGTCATGGCACAGAGAAAAGAATCCAAGCATTTCAAAAAATGTAAAAGCGCAACTTTCCAAGTGGACGGATTCTCTTATACTATAGGTGAGTGGTTTAAAAGAAAAAAAAAAGTCATTGTTATTTTATACTTGAATTAATGATTTCGGTCGCCACGACAACTGCTAGATGATAGATCGTTAGGACACTCTCCAGATGATGCTTTCTGGCTATTCGCTTAGGAGATTTTTACAGTGGTTGACACGAGTTCGACGACGTGACAATCGAATAATACGTAAGTAGCCCGATATGTTTCGATATAGCGGTTAAATAATTCGATATACGAAGGCTTTAGACAAATACAGAAAGAAAAAATTCAAGCAAACCGGTCGGTCGAAGTTAATCTCTCTCTCTCTCCCCGACATTAATTAAACATTTGTCGGTCGGGGATCTTATTACTTGGCAAACAAGGAATTGGAACGAAAATAAAATTCCTCTCCCACCATAATTTGAATATGATAAATTATTCGGCGTTTAATGCTGCGAAGAAGGCAAATTTCTTTCTTTTTTTTTTGAAAAAAATTCTTCGACTTTGAAGGACTTTTATGAGTTTCCCCAGGCAAAATTGTTGGCTAAATCGAGAAATTATGTATTTAAGCAAATGAAAAATGTTCTTTCATAATTGAGTTTAATTATCCTGGCAAATTTCTCGTTTTATAACTTATTATTATTCCGTTTTATTTATTTTATTGTTTTATAATACGAAGAATAAAAAAAATGTCCCGAACAAACGTTGACAGAAGAGATTACAGATAATCCCGTCTACTAGAAATAATAATTGTTTTTTTTCTATCTGGAAATTTTTTAAAGTCTCAAATTATTAATTGAATAATCTGCAGCCCACCCAGAAAATTGAAATGATAAAAGAAAACTTTAATATTAATAATACGTTCCAAATAAGCCCGATTTAGTTTTTTAAAACTGGTAATAAGCTTAGAATACAATCAAACATTCGATTTCTTTACCGGAGATGCAGGATATTGTAGAGTCGACTGGGTTTTCAATCTGTCCGTTATTACTCTCTGAGAAAATTCAATCAGTCATCCTTCAGACTGGTTAAAAGTTGGAATTGATGAAAAATGCATCCATCCGCATTTCTACCAAATTTGTGTTTAAGATCGTTAAAGAAAAGGTGCAAATTCGACTCATATTTGACGATATCAAGCGCCCGACGATAAGGAAAAACTGCTTGTCACTAGAAAATATGGCGACCGGATGATATATATATATATATGCATTCGGTTAACGTTAGATCCGCGATCTTCTTACACGAAGTACGAATTATAGTACTGTACATAAAAAACATGGTAACCTCTTCGTCACAATCGCCGCGACTAATGCGAGGCATCCACACACAACATCGTGTCTATACGGTAGCAAAATCAATAGAATTTCTCTGTATCTGCCGTCGTGTTTGCTGAATTCACCTTTTTCTCTTTCTAACGGATTCAAACGGCATCCATTTCCACCTCTATACTTCGATAGACCGTGCTTTGATCGAATGCCTGTATGTAAATAAGTCTGGAAAAAAGCAATCGGGCTATTTATAGGAACGGTACACGAGCCAATTTTCTTTTATTTCCGTTTTCTTTCTTTTTTTTTTACTCGTTAGATTAAGAAACGAAGAAGAAGGAATATTGTAAAAAGACAGGAAATATTTTCGCTTAACGACGATGCTACCAATTAAAGAAAGCCTTGCCTCTTTTAATCAATCGCTCGAACGAAACTTTCTTTTAAGGATTTAAGAAAATATTATTGGATAGATTTAAAAAAAAAGACGAAAATAAATTCGCGTGACGTTATTCTACCGCATGATACAGGTTACAATTTACGGAGATATCGTTTGAGTTATGTAATTATGGGGTTTATTATTGTAAGACCGTCGAGTTCGTGTCTACCTCCGATAAAAGTGACACTTGATTAGTTTCGTATAGATTCTAAAATAACATAATTGAGGTGATTACGATTTTATAATAAGAAAAAAAAACACGTAATTTTATTCGAGTTTCCATTTACTAGAAAAACTTCCATAAACGATATTAGTTTCGGTAGGATAGAGGATAGAAAAGTTAGTTTTCTTCAACTTAAGCGATCAATACCGAGAGGAATCGATGAATTTTCGTGTTTTTAATGCATAATTACCAGTTAAGACGAAATACGTCATACAAAAATTCTTCTAGCGGTTCCATTTGTACTTGCCAAAGCGATATTTAACATTTTAGAAATTTAAACGAAAAGTAAATTCTACGTCATCGAATATTGACGTATCAATGACGTTATGTAATTTCCATCTCTTGGCGTTTTCTTTCAAATAAATCATCGATTGTGACGTGTACCGTTGTTGTGCATTTTGGCCGATTATCAATCAATAATCGATCGCTATTTAGTCTACTTCGACGTATACCGATCGTCGTTCTTTTCCTAGGCCAAATATATATGTATATATATATATATATTATAATACTTTATTTAAAAAGTTTTTTCCTTTTCCTTTTACTTTTCAATCGTGGTTTTTGAAAAATATTTTACATTTTCAGTTGAGAAACGAGACAAGATGGACGAAACGAACGGTGAGAATCAATTTCTTTTTCATCTTATTTTTTATTTTACCTAAAGCTCTACGTAGTCGTCTTATATATATGTATATAATAGTATAGATAGTAGCTTATATATATATACTATATAGCATCCAGATTATATAAGTTTTCTTTGGTGCAATTTCCTGTGTAGTTACTTGATTACCGTGTGGTTATATAAATGTATCAGTCGAGCGTGTCGGTAAAATGCACCATTTGATATTGTTTAATTAATATATATATATATATATATATTATTGTGGAATAATAGAAATTTTGGATTTCTATACTTATCCGTGAGGTTTCTTTGTTTATAACAGGAAATCGCGTGCGATTCACCGACCCCACCTCTGTTCTTTCCGACGTAGGGTGTGTCCATTCTTCTTACTTTTAATAGGTGTTACTATTAATTTAGACGAGAGAATGATGGAAACAACCACGACCTGGTTTTTATTTAAATAAGATTTTCGTACTTCGACCTTGTTTCCAATAGAGAAACATAGCAGTATTTAAGATATAAGCTTACCGACTAAAAATAAGATAAATACTTAGGTATAAATTCGAAATAAAAATTTTGGCACGGTTCTTAAATCCGTATAAATAAACAATGAAACGAGAGAGTAGATTTTCAAGTGAAAATAAAGATAAAAATTAAAAATTCATTTTTTGAACTTGAAATAATTAAGGAAACCGACTTAAAATAACCCTAAGATTAAATGACAAATAAAGAGAAAGATATATTTAAAGTGATGCAGAAGTCTTAGAAATGGATTTAAATTAGAAGTTGAACTTAAAATAGGAAATTAAAATAAGGAAGAGGTTTTAAATAAGGGAAGATTTAGATTTAAAATGACATGTGTTTAAAATTAGAAATAAGGCAAAACGGTTTTTAAAATTTAATCTGTTTTATTGAATAAAAGGACATCAGAAGTAATTGCTTTTTATTTCGTTCCTAAAAAAAATAAATTCGTAAATTCTTGCGAAATATTTTACAAGAGCATTAATGCATCAAGGAAAAGTAAATTGATAAAATATCGATCCAAAGAATACATTTTTTTAAAAGATCTTATCGGTTAGTTTTAAAGATTCCTTCTCGAGCATAATTCGTAATTTTATAATGGAAAGGTGGTTTCTTTCGGACACAGAATCTTACAGCATGTTATAGGCTACTAATTTTTTTTATCTTTTGGTAAGAATAGGCATAAATATTTGTCAAAAGAATCAGCGAATATATTTACCTGTAAATGGTGCTTTTCCTCGATGCATCAATGAATGCGGTAAAGCTGCCAACGACGTAATGACAATATTAAAGTAGTTGATTAATTTCGAGAACTCATAAAACTAGACAGTGACGAAACAGCTCCTCCCCCTAACCCATTTCATCAACTCTCGCTTCATTTAACGCATTTTAGTTGAAAGAAAGATCTTTTCTTCCTCCGATGCACATATTAATAACTGGAGCTCCGCTTTTTTTTAACACCCGAATTTAGAAACTCGAAAGCATTCGTAAAATTTTTAGGTTTTATAGAAAAAATACAAAATAAAAAAAGGTAGTCGGAGAAAAGAAAAAAGGTATTGCACGAGGCTTCTACTTCTTTTAAATTCGGGAAGTAATTATGAATAGCCTCACACAAGCAGAGAAGAAGATTAAGAGGAAGAAGGTTGCGGTTTCCGCTCGGTCTAACCCCGAGGGAGATAAAACCAGTCAGTGACTTGTAACCAACGCGACACGAAAGAAGCATTAAGTCTTTTCTCCATCCCACGATAAATTTTCCTTCTTTTTTTTCGCCTAATGACGTTAATTTGACTATTTTTAGCGCGCCGATAATATCGAGAGAGCCGAGTTCTGCTAATCCGAGTTCGGTGGTTCGGTACTCTGTGCCATTAGACCATTGTGTATAACAAATGCTGGGAAAAGAGACGACAAACTACAACAGACTTTACTAAGACCTCCGAAGAAAAATTCCCGAATGGAGTTCGAATCGTCGTCATTAAGATTAAATACCATCTTCTCTCGATCATTTGCTCGGTTTCGTTTGGTTTGTAGCAGACGTTCCAACTTATCTTCTTCGATAATCGATTCCACCATGGCCAAGTAGCATTAATTTTTCTTAATAAAAGGATAAAAAAAAAATACATATTAAAGCATTGAAATAATTAGGAATTGGTCGGATTTAATCGGTTTTACGAACTTTATTTTTCTCCTCAATTTTATCTCGGAATCTACGATTATAAAATATTTATAATAAGTAACTCGTTAAGATTTATATAAGATAATAGTAATTGGATTAAAGTTGAATTATGTTAAACATACCAGATTAGGCCATTGTTATTTTTACCCCCTCCTAGAAAACTTATTAATACATTAATTAATAAGATATTAATCTGACAGTCGGCTAATCTTCATAAATCATCTGGACTATTCGTTTGTATTTGGTCATCAAGCAGATAATTTAGGCAATTTAGTGCAATTACAGAAAAATAATTTGTGCTTTTTTTCGTTGGATAAGTCGATCGATAATCATTTGCCAACCGATCCTTCGAGACTCGTCATTTTCTTTTACCGGTCGAGCCGAAAAATCCCAACGGAACGGTACCAATACCGAGTTTCTACCACGTATTTCTCTATGGAAATTAATTCATTACTCGGGAGGTTGTCGTTTTGTGGTAAACAATATCCGGGATATTTATGTGGGTAATATTTTGCAGGTGACACCCAACGCCCCACGAATATTTCCACCCCGTCTCTTCGCTTCCGTACGGATTACAGTTCCGTACACGTACAAATAATGCATTCAAATAGAACCGAACGTTTCTCGTTTATTACGAGAGAACGGTTCGAATATCAAAAACGGATTTCGTACGGTTTTATTTCGTCCACGTTTCTATCCGAGTTAAGCGGGCGGCATTAAAAGAACTTCATTAACATTCATTCGGAATTAAGTGTAGAAAGAGGATTAAAGGACTAATCCTCCGACGGCATTCGATTCTGGCGGATGAAAGAAAAACACCGAATATGTCATTATAAATAAGGAAAGGAGTTTGTTTACGCTGTATAGGCGCCGCCGTTCATTTTACAGGACGACTCGTAGTCGCTGCAATCTCACTTTATTTGTGGATAATAATCCGACTAGGACGTAATGCTTTCGTACATCCGGAATTTTTTGTTTTATTTTCTCGCCGCTGCGTTCAGTCGATTCGTCGTCGCCTTACGTCCTCGTCGGGCAAAAACAAAAACGGAAATGCGAATTTTTCCATGTGTGTGACTGCTTGAGCGACGTCGAAGGCGATTAGTTCCTGCCATCTATCGGTGATTTTAAGCACGAAATGACGGACTGGCGGAGGGACGGTGTCGCCGGCTTCCCATATGGTTGGATCGGCAGTCTTTCTCCGACAACATGGAGCGGTAAGTAATGGCACCTTTGTTAAATAGGCTCGGACGATAACAGCTGGCACGTTCTATTCTTCCGTCCGTCACTGCACGGTTTTTGTACCTCCAGCCTCCATCTCCGTCGACTACTCGGGTGATTCATTTGACTGGCGTTTGACCCTCTTCGCTATCGCTCCCGTTATTCTTTTCTCTTTACGATTTTTGCGTGAGAAATGCCAACGTTCCGTTGCAAATAACAAAGGCGTAGAACGGCTCGGGCCAATTTCCTACCGTTACTAAAGAAATTTATCCTGTCTCTCTTTCTCTCTCTCGTCTACTCGAATAATACGTTTGGCACGATTTTAAAGGCGTGAGTATATGGACCGTAGTTACCGGCAAATAAAGTCGGCTTAAAGCCGCCGAGAATGTCGAATTTGTCTTTTTACGTTACTTTTCGTGACAATACGTCAAGGACGAAGAAAGATTTGGCAACATTTCGTGCTATCTAACGATCGTTAAAAATTTGGAAAGAGCGAAACCGCATTGTGCCAAACGTCGATGCTAGGTGATTAGTTTTATCGTTATATTCCTATTATTATTATTATACAGAGGAAGGAACTAACGAGTTAATCCTTGAGAATACAAAAAAGCATTATAGTGTAATTGAATTGTCTTATTCGACCTTTCTCCCTTCGACGTTGACGTTCAACAGGTGGATTCTTTGTTTTATTTGTTTGTCCGGCTAATGAGGCCTATTAAATATTAAAGGCACACTATTAATCTATTATTAAAGGCTTATTAAATAATAATGTTTAATTCCTATTTACCAATTATATATATTAAAACTCGTTAACAGAAATTAAACTACTAAAAATGTATTAAATTTCGTAGAACCTCCATAAAAAAGAATAGGAGAGGTTTTTCTAGCGCCAGACAAATGGGATTTTCGTCGTTTTAATTAATATTTAATCATTTATAAATGAGGTTTCTTCTACGGATCTAAGTCGTAATCTATTAAGCTTCGATTTGCCATTGCGATAGAAAGTTGAATGTATGGGGGTGAAAGAATGTCAGTTTTTGTTTGATTACGGACAAACCGATAGAAAAACCAAGTATTATTATGTAGATCAATATTTCTCCTTGACAGATATAGCCAACAAGTATTGATTTCGATTAAACAAGAAAGAGAAAAACGACTTACAACGATATATTTATGGTAGCACAGTTCACCTATCGGATAGGGAGTGTTATATTAAGAGGATAGGATTTCTCCATTCGTCACGTGGGTCCATTTACTGACAGTCGCGTAGTGTTCGCAATATCCCGGTCTTTTTTTCACAAAAAACCTTTTATTTCTCACACGCTCGGCCTTTCCTTAATTTACTAACAAACCACGGAGGTAATTAGTTGTTTACGTACGAATTGTTCCGCTCGAGTCGTTTCCTTATCTAGATATTTTACTAAGGAAACAATAGTCGTTATCGCGTAACGATATCGACGGTCGCGTGTCCGCAAATGTGTGTTTAAGATGGCTAACAATAATTGGGGTCGAGCGAGATAAAGCCGTTTACGATAAAAATCACATCTCGTAAAAAAAGATAATTCTATATATTACACGGATGGAAGATACACTTTTTTTTTCTTTGTTAAGAACCACGTCGATACTTTATGTTATCGAAAGTAATTTGGCCATTCTTTCATCGTCGATTTAAGAAAGCAATTTCGATTCCTAAATGGTTCAAACTTAATCAGTTTGTTTTGTTCTCGCCGTAGAAAAAGAATGGAAATAAGTTTACGTGCCAGCTGTTGTTTTACGTCACAATGTCATAACCTTAAGCTCCGCCTGTGTATACCTGTACAGGTATCGGAAATGAAAAATAGCAAGTCGCCTCGAGCAGTCTATCATGGAACGTGTTAAAGACGTACTCTACAAATCGCGAAGTTTACCACCAATTTCGTCCGACGGTAGTCCACGTGAACAGTCAAAAAGGTGTTTTTTACGTTTGGATGGATATTCTTACTTAATCGGTAAGCCCTCTTCTCATCTTTCATCTTCGAGACTTTAAAAGAAACAATAGAAAATGCACGCTTTCTAGTTAAGTTTCATATCTATGCATAGACACTATCGGGAATATTTTGTTTATAAAAGTCACCGCACGTGTTTAAAAATAGATTTCTATAGACATTTGGCAAGATACAACATCGTTTTAACCAATAATTAAATGCCGTCTGAATGTGTCAACGACAATATCCGATCTCTCATCCAGCTAAATCTATATATTTTATCTTCTCTAACCAGTTAATTTGAAATTTTTTCTCTTCTTCTCCATCTTCTTACTTATATATATATATATATATATATATATATATTTTTTTTTCAATGGAGAAATTTAAGAGGTGATTATATCTAGAAAACATTTTATTTATTCTCAATTTGCATACATATCAAATTCACCTATCCCGGATTGTGTCACATGGGATGGATTGATTTAAATTTCTGTCCTCCTCTAAAAATCCATTTCTTTTAATGAAAGAAAAAATTTTCTTAATATTCTTGATGACGTTTCTCGAAATATATCTCGGTATTTTCATCTTCTTTTATCTTTTCCTTTCTGTCATATAAATTTGCCAATTGTTTTTTTTTCTTTAATACGGGGAAAGTTTTAGTTCAATTCGATAATGTTTAACGAGATATTTATTTGGATGGGGGTCAGATACGGAACGACGAACACCGTTTCTTGTAATTCTATTGTTAACTAGAAAAGTTGGAAGTTTCTCTTTACATTTGCATACAGTTTTATTGTCTGTTTGAATAAGAAGTGTGCGTGTTTCGACGCTTTCCGCTCGGTTTATCGCTAGAAGAAAAAGAAAGGAAGGAAGAAAAGAGAAGAAAAAAAATCTATTGGGAAATATTCACTTATTGTCGAGCGTGCTTCTGTTCGGTCAATGGAGATGTCCTGCGAGATGGAACATTCAAAGCTGTTTTATTTCTATCGCCGTTTGGCAGTCTGGAGTCTCGGTCATATCTAAGTCGGATATTTCTTCCTTTTCTTATCAAAAAACTTCGCAGGCATCAAATTATATTCCTGCACTAAACGAAATTCAACCATGACAATAGACGAGTGGCATTCACTCCTGTACAGCTTTTAAAGGAGCCCGAGCGAGTTTATTGATTTGTATTACAGTTCACATTCGATAATTGATTGATTCGATAAAGCCTTTCCTTTATTTTTTAATGGGCATTTTACGCTTTTTGTCAACGGTAATGAGATTAATAAGCTACACGCGAAATACTTTTAAGTAACGGTTCGAATGTTTTTCTGCGCTAGTAGATTGCTTTTTTTCCCTTAATAATATTTTCTTTTTTACGCTGATTAACACTTTGTTTCGAAGAAAAGATTAATCTGGAATATTCTACCGACAATCTCTTCTTAAATCTAGCAAAAATCTGCTTTAAGGATACGGTAGAAAACGAATAAAATATCTTTATTTAGCAACAAGACCATTAAAAATGAAAAATTGTATTAATGAAGACTTCCATATCAAATTTCCATAATAAAAAAAACTCTTTTAAGTAGGATAATAACCCATTTAATTATCTTAATGTACTCCCGTATTTATTATTTTGTTGTAAATCTCCTTCGAAGATAAAAGAAAATAATAGATTTTATCAATTATCATATCAGAAAGAATCGTGTTATATGATATTATCTTCAACAAAGGTTAAAAGCCTTATCGCTCTATAAATTTCTTGTTAAGTTTTATACATTTAAAAGTACGAGTATCTTTTGCTTTTTCTCGGTTAAAGTTTATGATTTTTCCGAGAAGATAAATCGAAATTTGAGAGCATTTCATTCAAATTACGCTACGTTCCTAGCTGTTTTCGTAATATTTTACTTTTCTAAAATGTAATTCGACGTCAGTTTAATATACATTGTATCTTATACAAGAAACAAGATGAGGAGCAAATCTTCTATAGCTGATACACGGTTATATACTCCTTCCTTTCTTTAATAAAATGCAGAATATATCCTTTAAAATTTTAATAAATTCGTCTACCGGGTGATGTATTATAGTCTGCTTTATTTATTTATTTTTTTAAATATATATTAAGGATGATATCGTTTAAGTTTGATAATACACGAAGCTTTTGTATTTAGAAACCATAATGGTTTGTTTAATTAACTCATAGAGAAGGTTCTGTCAGATTGTTATGGCATTGATCTCGTCAGGATATTCGGGCATTTTTATATTCCAGCGAAGATCGAGAAATCTTTAGAAATATTTTAGTAGGAAAGCAGAAAAATAAACAACATTTAGTTTAATTAGAGTTTGTTAAATTTGAATGTAAAATCGACAGAAAACAACAGGATGCAGATATGCTTTTAAGTAAGATGGAAAAGACGAAGAAATCCATTTACTTTATTGATATAACAGGAGCTTTTAAGCCTATTTGGAAAAAAATTAAGTTAAAAAAGATGTATATATATATATGCAAGTTCTTCTATACTTTAGAAGTAAAATTATTTCACCTTTCTTATCGGTTTTGTATTTAATTATTTATTATTGTCATTGCAAATTTATACAAATTTAACTAGATTATTAAGTAGAATTTATAACTAGATATTGATATTATTTTGTATAAATTAACTTATTCTATATGAGAATATGAGATAATAACGGAATGTATATTAATGCGAGGTATGTTCACGGTGCTTATATATTAATAATAATATTATTATTATTGGCATAAGTAATTAGACTTGGGAAGAATAATCGGTAGTCTTTTACGTATTCGATCGATTATATAAGCTTATACGTTTTTAATGATATATGAATTACAAATAATAAATATGTTTAAATATATATTTACGACGTATTTAATGTGTTGACGTAGATGATTAAATAGATGTTATCAAGGACACTGTCATTTATATCAACCGAATTGTCATTACGACGGTAGTTATACTAATTTGCATTGTCTATAATAAAGCTAATACGATAACTTGAAAGGTTTTTTATGGTTCCTAAGGACTTTTGACATTTGACATTCGAAAAAATTCTTCTGGACGAAAAGCTGATTTGGAGTAGAAAATAGGCCAAACGGTTTTGAAAACATTTTCCAATGTTTATTTTGTATAAACCGATCGATGCTTTCATGTGAATATTTTATAATTTTATTTCTTTTATACGCATTTTATAATTCGTTAGGTTTATAAAGTGTATCGAGATAACAAAGATAAATTCCTTCGACTATTTACTTATAATTCGTTATAGATTGGTTATATATATTTACAGGACAGAAATAAAAATAAATGGCGACGATCCGAAACAAGATTCTTGCAAATATTATTTTTGTAACGTAATAAGTCTCACTTTTCTCGGAAAGTTTGTCAGATAAAGTTCCTCGGCTGCATCTACTCCTATATCCTTAGTAGTTAGAGAGGAATAATCTTAAAAACTTCAATACATATCGAATGAACAACTAAATATAAATCCAAGGTAAAAAAATAAAGTATTAAATCGATGTACACATCGATTCTTTCCATGCTTTTACAGGACTGTAGAATGTACCTTCAGAATCGAACAAAGATGAGAATACCGCTAGGAAATTTAATAAAATATCAAAAATGTCGTAAACGGGTCTATGTACTCTTCATCCTATCGTTTCTATAAGAAATAATAAAGGTTTTACCAGAGACATTCGAATTTTACAGGACTTCTAAATCACGTTATCGAAAGATAAAGGATGGTTCTTGCCGAGTATTTAGATACATTCGAGACGTTCGAATGAGAAAATAGTTTTAAATTCCAGATGTTCCTTTTGGCTCTCCAGTTAATTTGCTGAAGAAATTTTTCCGTAAAAACAATAATAAATACGTATAATTTAACTGTTTTAGTTTTATATTCACATTTATTTTTAAACGTAAAAATTTTAAATATGTTTATATATATATGTATTTTTTAAAAATATTCTAACATTCTTGATAAAGATTTTTTTCTTCCAGAGTATTTTTAAATCTTATTTTCCGAAGTCGAAATCGATTTAACGCGAATTTTCTTGGACGAAAACCGCGTAAATAAATATATATAAAATACATTGTTAAAAGAGAAAAATTCACGCAGAAATACATCTGTTTTTTTCGATAATTTTTTTTATTATTATTTCTCTTGTACAGTTGCTAATCCACCAGCAGACAGCCAAACATCAAATGCGGAGGAGACAGCAGAGAGCGAAACAGGACAGAAATTAGGTAACGTTTATCGGTTCTTTATCAAGATTACCCCTTGGGACGGAAGACTCGATGAACTAGGAAAACACACACACACACACATATACACATATCGGAAAAAAGTGACGAAATTTATTGACTAAACGAGAATATATTACTTCCTATTATTTTATTCTGGATTTATCTAATCGAAAAGAATAATTGGGAATTTCTCTCGCATCCATAGCGCAGGGTACCATCGTGGTAAGAAGAACAAATCCTCGACCAGGTCAACTTCATCGTACTTTAGCACAGGACTGCGAAAGCATGGAAGAGAAAGTGGAAGTTCTTCCACCCGTGGGCACATTGGAAGCTTGTGATAAAGCAGCTGCCAGGTAAAGACTCTCCTCCTCTCTTTACTTTCTCCCCGGTTGACATCTTACCTTCGACGAATTGGTTTCTTAATTAGAAGCCACTCTAAAACTCTCAGCTTTAAGCGAATTTCCAACTCATCTAAAACAGAATTAACTTCTCATTAACGAGAAAACAATTTAAAAATAAATAAAAATTCTCTCAGGAATCCAACTAACTAACGGTTGATATTCCGTTAAATTAAAGGTTTTCGGTGGCAAAATATTTATCTTTAATTTATTCTCGCAGTTATATAATTACGGTAATAATTATTATTTCTCGTTTGTTATTATTATTATTATTATTATTATTTTTTTTTTAAGGTTAAGAGAATTAGCGGATCATCTACATCACGGGGACGTTCCTATCGACGTTCTTCAAAAGACTCTTTTGTACGCCGCTTGTGTCCTTGATTCTGTTTCAATCGATGAAGCCAGGTGAGTCTTGCATAGGTATGAATATCCACCTTGTACCAGGTGAATGATATTCGAGAAAAACAAAAAGAAAATATAAAAAAAAGCATTGTTTACTTTCGAAATAATTTTTTTTCCCTTACGTCTTCGAAGGTTATGCAACGTCATCTACGTGGAAACTTTGCATTGTGACATTGAAAACAATTAAATAATGCATTACTGATTTCGTAAAACCTCTTACGTCATCAGTAAACTTAATAATGAAAACGTCGATAATCAAAATAATAACGTGTTTATACATGGCATTAACGTGATTAAATATTATTACGAATTAAGTTGATAAAAAGTATATAATAAACTTCACGTTAAATTCGATTTAATTAAAAAAAAAGACTAAATTAAATGTATATATGACTAATAATAATAATAATAATAATATTATATCTAATAGATTTTTAAAAATTTATCCCGAAATGCTTTAAAAACCGATTAACATGTTATACTAAAGTAACATCCGGTTGATAATAACCAGATATGAACTAAAATGACTAACTTTATTCCTGTTATGGACGGAGTGTTTATTATTGAATAGGAAGAAACCAGCGTTGAAAGCCAGTCCGGCCAACAACAGGTTGGAAGAAAATCGTCGTCGATTGGTCAAAGTTACTCCATCACAAGATCAACCCAAGATCGAACCCGCTAGCTCAGTCGTCGCTCAATGGACCAGGTCATTTGTTGTGTGTGGCGCGTGTCCAAATTTACCTCTGATCGTTGTCCCGAACGACACACAAAGAAAAAAAATAAATAAATAAAAAGAGAGAGAGAGAGAGAGAATCAATGTTGTAAATTTGTTGTCTAAATAAGCCCATTTATAAAAAAAGCAGACTAAAATAGATGGACACATTGTTGCATGTGGTTGGTTGTCTGTCGTGCATGTATCCATGCATCACTGTCCCTGGTTATTTCCGCAGACAAAACGACCGATAGCATGTTTGTTCCTTAACCCCACTCCCCATTCCTTATTCCGTCTGCGTTTTTCCAACCGATTTGACCAGAAAAACCTCACAAATCTCTTCCTTCCTCAGTCAACCAAACAAAGACCGATCGATCCTGCTGCATTCTCTGTTTTAGAAAATTATCGCGCCTTGATGATTATTTCGTATATTTCAATGGTTTTCTCGTCGATAATAGGCGTCTTTTGGACGAAGACGACGAACTTTCGGAAGTTCAGCCGGATGCGGTTCCGAACGAAGTCAGGGAATGGCTAGCATCGACATTTACTCGACAGACAGCCGCACAGAGAAGAAGAGCGGACGAAAAGCCGCGATTTCGTTCGGTGGCCAACGCTATCAGGGCAGGAATCATGGTGGACAGGTGAGGAAAACTCGGTCTACTTCCTCATCAATTAATACCTCTAAGCTCGTCCGTATTTTTACAGAATTTACCGCAGAATATCCAGCTCTACGTTCTTGCAAATCCCTTCTCAAGTGGCTGTTTTGTTAAAGGTGAGTGGCAAAGTTTATTGCTTTCTGCAGCTGTTTGCACTTCGTTCGGATGGTTATCTGCGAAGGAATATTTCTCCACCTCTTAAATTGTATTCTCCTCGTATTAAAACGGACGTACAGTTAAAATATTTTCGCTTTTAATTTTGTCTTACTTTAAAGTAAATAAATCGTCCCTATTCTTAGATTTCAAACGTCGTCTTCGTACCCTAGAGTATATCTGCATCTTGATATATAGGTTTATTTATATAGTGAGAAAAAAAAATTCATTTCTATACAGGCGGCAGACGATTGGTCTTTCGATGTCTTCACCGTTAACGATGTAGCTAACGGTCAAGCGTTACGTTACATCAGCCACGATTTATTGAACAGATACGGATTAATTCATAAATTTAAGGTAAGCAACGGTTACGATCGTTTACAATCGTCTGCTATACGGTATATTATAAAGTCTTTTCTTATTAGATACCATCGAATATCCTGGAGAACTTTCTGGTACAAATAGAAACTGGATACGGACGACATAAAAATCCATATCACAACAATATCCATGCAGCGGATGTGACTCAAACCGTCCATTATATGTTGTGTCAAGCGGGATTGGCCGTAAGTAAAGAGAATTGTTTCCAGCTGTTTTTTGTCATCCCGGGCAACAACTTATAATAACGTTGATTCCTATTAAATATTGGGTTACAGAATATATATAGGTCTCCGTCAGCCTGTAATAATTAACGATTATAAGACAATTGCCATCCCCATACAACCAACAATAACCGTTAGAGTTAAAATTTAAGAGTTAGCCTTAGTTGACCTTTACCCTTTTGTAATTATTATAATAATCTCTTTATCTATTTGAATTTCTATATAGATTACAACATATAACCTAACTATAATGTTATGCGTGTGTTTATTTATAATATATAGGTTACATACCTATCTATAATATTGTTAATGACTATAATTATAGAATCGTTGGATGTATATTATGCTGTTGTTTGAACAATCTATATACTACAAATAAGACGGCATTTCCAATATTACGTATTGTATGTAACGCGGAATATTGGATACAATGAACGGTATATCAGCATGCACAGACTAGGGAAACATAAAATACGATAGAAAAATGTTATTTTACATCTGTATAATAATCTACAACGAATGATATACATTGACAGGACGTTATGACAATTTCATTTAATACATATAAGCAAAGAAAGAAAAAATTGAATTAAATTCAGTAGAGATTTATGAAAGGAATAATAGCATTTGTAGAAAGCGTAATGCCTGATAATTGTTATAAAACGATAAGAAGGTAATCTTCAGTGATCGAGTCGGATCGCATGGATGATTAAAAAGCATTATTAAGAGAATTGAATTTTTCGTCTGCAATTATATTTCAGAATTGGCTGAACGATTTAGAGGTATTTGCCACTCTAATAGCTGCAATTATACACGACTTCGAACATACCGGTACAACTAATAATTTCCACGTCATGTCCGGGTAAGTGGAAACGATTCTTTGACGTTTTAAATAACTTTTACTTTCGTCTTAATTAGAAATTTATTATTATTTTTTTCTAGATCAGATACCGCTCTGCTTTACAACGATCGAGCGGTTTTAGAGAATTATCATACCAGCGCAGCTTTTAAATTATTGAAAGAGGAAGACTATAATATTCTGGTCAATCTGAGCAGAGAGGAATACAGGTAAGTAAAATATTAACCTATATCCGCATCATCCTCGTCCGGATTGGGCACAGCTTTCACGATAAGATCGGTAGAAAATGAATATTGATTGCTCGTCCAAACACTTTTCTCCCCTTCTTCCGACCTGTACTAATTTTACAGTTATAATTATTTGATAAGTGATTCATAAACTGTATTATATAATACAAACAGTAGTTAAAATGTATTCTCTACAGCGTAACATTCTAAGTAATTAAATTAAGTAAAGGCTACGTGTCAGAACTTACGTACCAATGGACAGATTGGGGTTAAATAATTGCCATTGTTTATTTTTATATAGCTCATTTCACGTAACGAAATTAAAATAAACATATTATGGATTATATTCATCTGAAAATTTATTACCAAGATAACATTTTTATTAGTGATTTAATTATCCTAGCGAAATTTGTTCTCTTCTTTTTAACTTTATATTCTATACACGGTATATACAATATCTAGTAATAGAAAAATATAAATGTCAAGTGGATCCGTTTACTTGTTTAATTAATTACTTTTGTATTAAAAATATATTTCATTAACGGTTATATCAAATTGACAAATATCGGTATTTATACAGATCTTGATTGTCTCTTGTTTATTGTCAAGTTATATATATATGGAAGATAATTTAATAAAAAGATAATCTGATAATATTAGAATGTAAATTTTCGTAGGTTTATAAATATCTGCTACTTAAAACATACGTAAATTGTATTATTCGATTCGACAATATAATAAATCGAAATGTTTTTTTTTCTTTAAAAGAACCATGTAAAGAAGTAATTAGCTTATTCTTATAAGAAAGGACCATTTGTTGTTTCCCGTTGACTCTTTTCGAATTCTTCTACACAAAAGGTTGCATTGTTAGAAAGACAAAAAGACGATTTTTATGAGGGACACACAAAAACATATTTCTTTTAATAGATTATTAACTATTGTACCAAAAAAAGTAGTAGTAATATCCGATCTCTTAAAGGTTATATAATTTGTTTACGTGCAAAATATGTCGGAATTGCTTAGATTTAAATAATACATCTCTCTCCCTTTTCTGAAGCTGTTTATAAAATCTGCCTTCCTTTCAATCGTCTTTATCCCTGCTAACCTTGTAACAAAATAAATAATAATAATAAAAAAAGATTTGATCCAATTTTTTAATTTAGTGTGGGATGTAGCTGTTCGTTTATATTAAATTACTCTCTGTCGATACAGAATTATAGATTAATAATTATCGAGTTGTGGGCGAGTTCGTTAATTGAAAGTGCGGAGTTTTTTTTTTTTTGCCTGTCACAGGAAACATATTGATATATAATACAATAGAAAAATCGAATATGAATCGATCGATCATCAGCAGTTATCTGTATAAATAACTATGGGACATTTTTATGTCCACTTCTATCGTCATTGTAATTCGATACAATTCGCTACAGATACGTCACTGACGTCAGTGACACACCTACTCTTCTCCTGTTTGGACATAGAGAATGTTTGAATCTGTGTTCGGTTTTCGCATATCCCGGTAGTTCCTCCTCTTTTACGAACGATTTGACGAGTAATTTTATATATTATAAGTGATTTACAACAAAAATAAAGAGTATTAAACGTTCGACAACAGCGTGTGTTTCGTCATTAGATGGAGGAACCGCTGTTTTCGTTCTTAAGAGAAACATTACGAGTTGTATAAACAACCGCTACAGTTGGTCGCATTTAATTGTTACTTGATAAATTATAGAAAATTTACTGATTAACCGATTACAAGTCACACATTCCTCTATCACTTTTAAAGTGTAAATACTACAGAGATTTGTAATTATAATACTTTCATTAGTGTTCTATTAAATTAATAATAATAATGTTCAACAAAGTGTTATATATTAATGAAGAGAAATTTAAAGCATCGAAACTTATTGAAAGTTCAATAGATTTTAATGCCAATAGACTTAATAGATTAGAAGGAAGAACGTTTTGTACAAAGATTGATCGCTGGCTTGGATTAAATTTGTGTAATATAATGATTTTAAAAGAAATTCCTTTGTTAAATAATGTAGACAGCTGTAGCTTGTTACATAAAAAAGAAGAGAAACAACTTAATCCGGCGGTTGTCCTAACTAATTTTAAGAAATTCTAACCAAACAGAGTTTTATTATTAGACACGTGTAAGTAAGAAAGAATAAAGTTAGAAATTCTCTCTGTTATTAAGTATTTATCTTCTTACTTTCTCTTTAAGCTGAAAAATAAATAATAACTAAATAAAATCGGTATTATATGTTTTATTTTAAACAACTTTACATACTTTTTAATCCAGTAACAAACGTATATAAATTTATTATTAATATGTATGTACTGTAAGTAAAACTTAAGCTCAACAACTCTTTATGTAATGAGATTATTAATTAAGTTGTTAATCATAATAAGATAGATTGGTTTAAATGTATTGTGTATTGATATTTACTTAAGAGTTTAGTTCAATAGTATTCAATTTTAACATTCTGGTCTAGCGTTTACGTGGAATAACCTCGTTAATTTGTATTTTCAAGATGGATGTTGTGTTTGTGGCTACAAACAATTTACGAAACAGAAAAAATATACGAACTTAAATAGACTAAAAAACAAGGGGGAAAAGTTTAAAAAATTTCTAAAGCGAAATAATTTAATAATATATTTGCTTAAATCCATATTAAGCGCGAAGAATTTATATTAGAGAAGCTTTAGTTCTCTCGATTGATTGAATGTGGGCGAAAAGTCACTATACCATTTAAAAATGGAATAACTCTTTTACTTTTAATCATTTTTTAAGTTTCTTTTTAACATTATAATTTACACATCTTGGAGAATTTTTATGGCCTAAACATGAATGATAACGTGTTTTAAATGACCCCCACAAAGGCAAGCTCTTTGTATGATAAAGTGACTTTAGCCCACCCTGAACTAAATAGTGGCGCCATCTGGCGTAGTATATCATCACTATTATGTCGGAAGAATAATTAACTTGCTCGAGAGAACAGTAACTCGGTGGAAAAATTGGAGAATTGCTATTTATAAATAAGCCGTTCATTTACGTTTCTATTTTCATCGCGACTGTGTAGATGAGATCTTCTTTCGATCCTAACAACGGTTGCTAAGCTCGGAGCTACTTTATCTTCTATGGAAACAGTTGCTGAAAAGTAGAAGATAAAAGCTATTAAAAAAAAGAAAGAAAGACGGTTTTAAAAGCACTTGTAGGCGGTTTTTGAGGAGAATTTTTTACTTTTATCGGTGGAAAAAAGACTGATAACTACCTAACAGATAATTAGTTAGTAGACGGATGGCATTAAATCGGATTTAATTTCATTGACAGGGAATTTCGTGCTTTAGTCATCGAAATGGTATTAGGAACGGACATGTCGTCTCATTTCCAACAAATTAAATCGATGAAGTCTTTATTAACCCATTCGGAATTTAAGTAAGTAACAAATGAAATTGCAATTAATCAATTAATACTAATCGAATTATTAGGTGTGGAATTGTCTTTTCTATTTCGTTTACAGCATCGACAAAGCTAAGGCCTTGTCTTTAGTCCTTCACTGCAGTGACATCAGTCATCCCAGCAAGAAATGGGATCTGCATTTCAGGTGGACGCAACTCCTAATGGAAGAATTCTTTCAACAGGTAGAGATGAATCTTTTATTTAAATTACTACTTGTTCCGGTTTGCCTAATCACTCACTGAATAATTTATTCTTCCAGGGAGATAAAGAGAAATCTCTAGGATTACCTTATTCCCCTCTTTGCGATCGAAATACAACTCTGGTGGCTGAATCTCAAATAGGTTAGAATCGTATTACATTGTCTCTAAGCTTCTCTATTTATCTTTGGCCTATTATATTTTTTTAAACAACTATTAATTAATGGAATTTTGATTATTTCTAGGTTTCATAGATTTTATTGTGGCTCCCAGCATGGAGGTATGTGGAGGTATGTTAGAAAAGATTCAGAATTATCTTCATCGCCCTCCTACTCTTCAAGAAACAGAAGAAGGTAAGGCTATTTTTATCTTAAGAGACAATCGCCCGCTTTTTTTATATACTTCCTCCTCTTACATCTCTTAATGTGCATATTGATTTTAATCTTTATAATTAAAATATTTGATTATTTCTGTTCTCTTGACTCGGTATTGAAAGCTTCTTACATCGAATGTTACGGTTATTGTGGCAAGACTTAAGGTTATTTTCTTAAGAAAATTATAATATTGTTAACGCCGAATTGACTAATATTGTAAATTTAACAAGTTTTAATTCATTTTTAAGGTTTATTTTATCGTATAACAACGGCAGAACTTACAACGCTCGAAGACAGTTTTCTAGGTCGATACAAGTAACAAATTCACAGCTCGCATCTATAGATAAATGTCTACAGTTTTTTATTAATCAAATTAATATTTAAAATATTCTAACGGTAATAAAAACACAAATTCTGCTTAGAAATCGATTCAATATAAACGGTAGATAACTCCGATTTAGTATTTGACTGAACGGTGAATTTTACTATGAAATTTTTAATAAGATTCCTTGGTAAAAAAGCTCAATTTTCTTATATAAAATTCTAATTTATAACCAAACGTTTAATCAAGATTGATAGTCGAGCTTATTCGCGTTTAAAAGATATGGATATAAATATGCATTCAAATATAGTGTATTTTTAATTTAATAAGAGAGAAAAATCGATGTAAGTTATATTACATCTTGCAATATATTAATATTATTTTATTTGAAAATTTGTAAAAAGAAAGAAAGGAATTCAGATATTCTCTATAATCTTTCAATATATCTTGTGTTTAACATCATTTATCTGAAGAAATTGGTTCGATATCTGATACGTTTTTGGCTTTTATCTATGTCAAAAGACCACATTTCCGATCTCTCGATGTATCGACCATTATCGTACATTGCTTATTATTGTGAAAACCATTTGAGAATTTATCTACAACGGAGCTTTTTAGCAGATTTCACGCATCAAAAAGATAAATTTCGATTTAAAAGAGGCCATATGCAACTAATCCCATAAATACACAGATCGTTCGCCTTGCAAATGGCATCGACTTCTTGTGTTATCTATCAGCGCGATTGAAGGACCTCTGTACGCGATCGTCTTTTATAAATGTTTACACGAAAATATAAATATTTGCGTAAGAAATCAGAGAAATTATTTTTGTTTTATACGGAATAGATTAGTCTCATTGTCTTATGTTGATAATTTCACTTCCGTCTGCACCCTTCTTCTTCTCAAAATACGTCCTTTTATCGTTAAGATGAAATTTTTCAGATAATTTTATTAATATTATGTAAACATTCGAGAATATTTTATTTATATATTACGATAATCGTTAAGAGTGTATAATGTTTTGTATATACGAGATGAAGTCGCAAGCCGATGAGCAATATAAATTTATATTCGTGCACCAAAAATATCTCACACGCTTATAAAGGGCATCTTTCACCCTCGGGAGATGAATTAAGAACCATAATTTAGAATGGTTCTATAACAGGCTTTAAGCCTGCAGAGTATCAATATTTTCTATAACATATTTTCTATAACACTAGGTATTAAAATAATGTCCACTAATTATATGCAAACTAGTAATATACAGTTTATTCTCGTCGCTTCACTGGTCAAATTTAGTCTGAATGTACAGTACTTCCTGACGAATAACGGCTTAATTAACTTAATATTACACAATGGCAAGAGGCAGAAAACAAGAAAACGGTGTGCGCGGGTTGCTCGTGACTGATATACTCATCTAAAAGAACTGTTGTACACGTATGTGACGAAATCAAACACCTCTCGCCGTCATATAATACAACCTCTATTGCAGTTACTGTGATTAGTTTACGCTTCTATGCAACCGGAAACTTTTATCATGAAATGGCAGACACGGAAATCGAGTGTACGTTGGATAATTTGTCGATGAAATACGCGGTAATACATACAATATACTGTACTCTACGTGTAAAAAAAAAGTGTAGCGAGAGAGCGTATAATTACTTGGTGAACAATAAATTCATAAAGAAATTCCCCGATATTAGTGTAGATAGATTTGAATAAATTATTTCAGGGTGAGAGGAAGGACGGGTGGGAGATTTTTAAGGTGAAATGGCATCCGTGATAGTAAGTTAAATTTAATAATAAATACTATTAATAATATTTTCTATTAGATTATTTAATGAATGTTTTATTACGTTTTCTTTTCTACAAGTGAAAAATTATCTGGCATTTAACTCGTGTTCTCGTTTAATTCAACTATTATTTAAACATGCGATGAATGCGATTTTAAATTCGACGAAGCTCATAATAAATATTTCAATACGCAATTATTGAAATATCTATAGGTTTTAATTACGTTAATTCTCTAGAACGATACTTAATACTCTTTACGTACAGTACCTAGATTATTAGTAATGCCGTAATGTATGTGATTCATTATGGCTGTATTAAAATGATATCATTTAATCGTGTACTATATTATAATAAATATAATTAGAGAACTTGAATTCGAATAGAACTGATCGTAACGGTTTTTATATATTCTTATTCTTTATTTATTATTAGTTGTTAGGTTCTTATTTGTATGACATTCCGTCAACAAGAGCCGAAAGGAAATGACGTGGCTATAACTTATTTAAAGTTTATTAAGAATGTATATAAGAAAAACAAAAACACAATTAGATATTTATTACAATCATTCTGTAAATATTTATCATATTAAACTAAAAGCAGTATTTCAACATAGCTTGGTTTCAGCGTGTTGACATTGCTACTAGTCCAGACAAATGTAAACTTTTGCAATGGAAGAATTCAAAACACATTTCACACAATATCGTTCACCGTCGTTTTTAAATTTAAAAAAAAAAAAAAATACAATTTTTTATACTTTTGGAAATTCCCTTTTGAAAATAGTTGGATTGTATTCGTTTAGATGACATAAAGTAGAATTATTTGTTGTGATCAAAAGGTATTTTCCTTATGAAAATATTAAGCAAATGTAATTAATAATATATTTATTTTCTTTGGGAAAGCAGCGTAAAAGTTAGCACCTAATGACATCGTTATTAATCAGGATGACCACATTGTCAGGAATGATGTAGTAACTGTAGTTAATGGTTTAGTCGGACAAAGAAACAAAGTCACTTCTTATCGACCCAGAAGTTCTACATCCAATCCTTGTCGTGATGACTTATTTCTTGTTTTTCTTTATACGTCTGGATAGTTTTATAACTACCGAAGAGTCAGGAAAATTCATTTGGAATCAGGTGATGAGATTGTAAATATTCTACAACTCTGTGTAATTTGTCAACGTATAATTATCATTTAAGAAAATTGAATTGCATTCTTACAAGCTAACGAAATAAAGTTAATGCTTAAAAGACAATAATGATTTTATTTTAAAATGATATATATATATATATATGTATATATTAATCTTCAATCAAAGCAGTTTTAATTAAGGAATTTATTCGAAATTATCTTCGTAAAGCTTAATGTGAAATATAATGAATATTTAAATGCGTAAGATATATATTTAAGGAAGTCATACGTCATAAATTAAGTGTTAACGCGTTAGCTCGTATATTATGAATTAATCATAAGTTATATCAATTAGATAAGTGCCACTTTTATGTCCATAAAATTATAAATGAATTGTAGAAAGGTACGCTTTTTAATTGCATTTAATTATCTTTTCGATGCGGGTAAACTCGAACCCGGATCCTTCTGGTGAAATGCAATCGCTTCCCAGAAGATTGCACTATATAAATTCGCTTTTGATTGAAATACGATATCTTTTTATGGCATTTTATATTTGGATTTCTTACGAATATCTTTTT
Source organism: Centruroides vittatus (assembly GCF_030686945.1). Classification (NCBI taxonomy): domain Eukaryota; kingdom Metazoa; phylum Arthropoda; class Arachnida; order Scorpiones; family Buthidae; genus Centruroides; species Centruroides vittatus. The sequence continues at coordinate 114,724 of NW_027122249.1, read as the reverse complement.
TTTTAGTTTATTCTTAGAAATATGCCAAAGATATCCTCGGTCGTACATTAATTAGTTCGTATTGTTTTTGAACAAGATTAGACTTTGGACAAACATTATAATATTTTAATAACACTGGGTTGAAATTCTTGTTACGAAATATCCATTTAATACATATTAGTCTTTCTCGGAGAAGTGTATTAATGAAATAAAGGCATCTAAATTGTTTGGCGTTTGACCCCAATGACACCAAAGCATGTCAATGAATGGGGATGAATGAGGAGAAGCCGGGCAACGTTCTAACGATCGACACAAGGTCAAAGCAACCGAGACCAACCAGATCAGAGTTGAATGTTGTCGATTCGACCTTGGATATCGCCCGTAGGATATTGCGTGCAGGATAAAAAGGCAACTTTTTCTAGTAATAAGCTCTACTCGCGTTACAAAAAGACGAAAAACTTCCGCCAAAAAATGTAATAAATTGGGAATAAACTTGTATCGTTCTAGCTGACGTTAAGTCGTCGAGACACAGAACAGCTATGCAATCGCCGAGCAAAAGTGCAGATTCGGTATCTTTGTCGGAACCCATTATTCCAACTCCTAGATCTTCGCCGATTGCTGGAAGGAGGGAACAGTTAATTGGTAAAAGACCTTGGTTAAGTTGTCTGGAGCAGAATCGAATTAATTGGCAAGAAAGAGCGGATAAAGGTAGGAAGTGCGTATTGATAACTAACTCCTAGTGTTTCGCTTTATTTAACAAAGTATTACCTTCTCTAACGTTAAAAAATAACTATTTTATAATATATTTAAGTGAAATATTTATTAAATTAACAGGTAAACAGTTATTTACGTACCAAGTGTATTTACTATCATTCAAATCATTCTTTATATTAAACCTACAGTGGAGTAGACTTTTGATTGATCAATATATGAATTTTAAAAGCGGTTTTAATATTCGTGACTACAAAATGTATAAAAAAATAAATCTCCTTTTCGTGTTCGCATCGTACAGAACTCAGAATGCAAATTTAACTTTTGTAAACATAGACTTATACACCGTGCTTACATAATAGTCTACAATTAGTACTGATAATGACTATAGCTTATCTTCTCGGAATTCCTTCAGGCTGTTAAGCGTATACACGAATCACTGATTTATAAAACCGCAATTTTCACTATTGTCCACTCTCCACACCCGATTATGCTAATTAGTTTACAATAATAATTATATAATAATGTATTTAAGTATTTTATTAAAGTTATAACACAGAGTATTGGTTTGCGACGAAAGAAAACGGGATTCGTTGTTGTAACAGGAACTATAACATAGATAACATCTACATAATAACCGCTTAATTCATTACTTTATTACGCTACGACAGCTATTCCCAATGGCAAAATATTATTGTATATTATTTTTCACGATAGTGATGATGGTTTTTGAATAGAGCATGGATGACACGTATGTAATTCTACATCAGACAAACTGTGGTTACGATATATACACGGTTATCTTTATATAAATAAATATAAGAATTATAGTTAAAATCTAAGGAGTAAATATAAATTAAAAATAATTATAGATTCTAATACGAATTCGTAGATCTTATTTATATAATTACCGTACATAAAAGACGAAATAGTAAAATAAATTTTATTTAAAACGGGTTTTACATCGATGTTTTGAATTTCTGTACATTTTTTAAAATTTGTTACTTTTCCTCGAAAAAATAATCATTTAATGCAATAAAAGAGTATAAGATATTTATTAATAAATTACCTGGTACAATTATTGCTTTGTCGCATAATCTATAATAAAATTAAACGTCAATTTATCACGTGAAGTGTACAGTACGGATCATAATTCAACTGTAAATTCGACGTTGCCGTGTTAAAAAAGGAGAAAAAAGGGAGCGTAATATTAATTCTGTGAACGTTTTAAATTAACGTCGCTCATTTAAACGATTTATTTTGTGATGTTAGAATTTCACGGTTAAAGAGTTCTGGGCCTATATGAGAAAATCTTGTAACTGATAACTTAATATATTAAATACGCCAAGCTGAACGTAATGCGATAAAAAGAAACTTCTACAGGGATATTGAATTTTCTGCTAATATTATATAGTAGAAATTTCATCACATTTTATCAGAAAAAACTTTTCTTAATAAAATTAAACTTAATAATTTACATACGTCTACATAAAGTATTTGAATAGAAATATTCTCCATTATATAAATTTATTTTTTTCTATAATAATACACTTTATTGCAAATTTAATGTCTTTTATATATACATATGTATTATTTTGTAGTGATGCATTTGCTTCTTTTCAGATGCAGAAATGCGAAAATGTAGTACAAACGGCACCCAAGTAGACGAAAGCGAGTAAGTGTATACTAAGGAATCGTTTAAAGAACGATGATCATCTTAGTTTTTCGACATGACGCCAACATTGAATGCAGGGATCATTCGACTTGCTTTGGAGGAGGAAAGAACGACCTCCATCGATGTGTCAATGTGTCAATGTGGTTGTCGTCAATGGTTTTGTCGTTCAAGTGTCGTTTCCCGCGCACCTTTCGCGGCGTTCAAAACTGCGACTACCCACGGTCCCCCCAAAATAAGAAAAAAAAGCTTTCTGCACATTCTAATCCAGAAAAAAAGAGACCATTCTAGTCGTTTTTAGAAAATAGCTGCACATTCATCTGACAAAGATATTTATTGTCGGCTTGAGGCGATAACTCGGACACTCAGGGAAAGACAAAGTTTCATCGGTTTTGAACATATCGACCAGTTAAATTTGATAGTAAAGATCGTTGATATTTTGCACATTTGTTAAATATGTACAAATTAAGAATAAAGAGAGAGAGAGAGGCTTGTTGTGGATATAAAAATATCTTTCATCGGAAAGTTCGAGCGTTATAAATCTCGATGAAGACATTCGTTGTAATCTTTATTAACATCTGCTTTGTTATATGTGGTTACAAATTGAAGAGAAATCTTTGTTGTTGCTGGGAACAATATTTACTTGTATTATGTAACATATCGCTGTATATTGAATGTATAATGTAAATACATTATTTGTCGTTTAATTCTTGTATACCTATTTATTTTCTAAAAATTCAACTTATAATAATAACAATTATAATGTTTTCTTTCGGCTAACGTATATTTTGAATTAAAAGAAAAGAAAAAAACGACGACCTTCGACCTTCGACCTTCTGACATTAGATATGTACACGTCCACCTGGCCATTCTTTCGGAATTAAAAGCCATCTTCGGATCGACCTTTTAAAAGTCAAAGTAAATGACAATTTAACATTAAAAATTCATGATTATATTCCTAACAAGTTAAAATTTAGTAAAAAATTATTCTTGTATAATTGTCGTATATGTAAATTACATTTAAATCAGATAAATAAAATTAATCCCAAGATGTCTTTTTGTATTTTTTTTTTAATTCTGTTTCTTTTATTACTTCTCGGGAATAGTTTTATATCCACCGAGAAGTATTAGAAATGGCTTAATAAATTGTTTATATTTATTTTACACATCACCTTTTCCCACTTCTTCTTCCTCCTCTTAACGAAATAAACAATTAACAAATCGATTATCTTATAACGATTTAAATTGTTGTTTATATTATACATTAAAACCTATTATTTTGTAAATATGTGTAGAGATTTAATTCTTAAAATCGAAATTAGTTAAGTTTGTTGTCAAGGTCAATTTAAAATTCCTTCGTGTGCGGACACTATGATGTCCACCGTTTAGTGCTGTCTGTTATTCATAAAAACTGGCCAGAAGCAACATACGAGAGCCAAAACTAGACAGACCAGTAGTGACTACTTGGAAAAATAATGAATCTCCACCAATGAGAATTAGTCTTTACAAGGGTTAATCTGCTTTAAAAAGACTTTTCTCTCTTGATTTCATCATCAGAAACTTTTTGCTGCTATGATTACAAGAACGATTATGCATATTTTCTTTCTCCTCGAACTTATGGAAACATCAGAAGGTTCATTGAGATTAAGCGAGCATCTTATTCGAATGGACAAATTCGGTAGGTGTAAGTATCCATTGCCCAAAGTAGTGAACGTCTGGAGTGAATTACCGGAAGAATTACGAAGGGAAAATGTTAAATATCGTCCAAAATGCACCATTTTGTATCGATGTTCCGACGATTCCGGATGCTGCAACTCTGATTCGGATCATTGCGTTGCCGAGAAGATGGAAGATATACAATTGGAATTTTATGAATTTTCGATGGTATCCGATTCGATCGTACAGAAAACGACCACTCTAACATTTAGAAATCATACAACGTGCGAGTGTAGAAGAAGAAATCAAACGGAACAACAACGGTGACGTAATGTAACGATAATTAAATCCTGTTAGTTTGTTTAATCGAATTTTATTAATATTATTATTATTATTGTTAAGTTTCTTCTCTTAATTATACAGCACTTTTTTAATTATAGAAAAGTTCCTTCTAAAATAGCTTTCCTGTTTAACGTGGGAGATTGGCCATGAAGTTATTTTTTGGCGGTTTTTTGAAAGAAACTTAAAACAATTAAAAGAGCACCCCCTAAACGTTAATATTTGAAAATGTTTCCACTTTAATAACATCTTTCGGCATGTAACCAAAGTACAAATATACGAATACGTTGTACCTATCATTAACACGCGATACATTTTGAAAGACAAATATACAATGTAAACGTTTATACATTCAAATTCATGTTTATCGCGGCCACATTTAAAAAAAAAATCCAACTTTATTAGATAAAAATTAAGAAAAGTTTACATTTAATATCTTTAATATTAAATTGTCTGTACAATATCTATCTGTTTATTATGTGTCTATATGTACGGCACAACATGCACATATATGTATAGTAAACAGGTAAATTATTTTATTATTTTTCATAATAAATATGCTTTATATATATATAAAAAACTTGTAAAAATGCGAAAATAATTGCTTTTTTGTGATAATAAAGTGTTTATATTTTTACAACAGTTTATATAAACTACGTGGGAAGTATGTCGTAGATATTGCGTCTATACGTAAACCCCGCAAATGGAATGATAGATAAATTAATTGATATATAGAAATCTAATTAATATTTTGGTGTGATATTTATGACATTATCTAAGTTAGAAGTATGTTAACCTAACTGCCGAGATTCATAGCAAATGGTCGAACGGCCTAGGTGTGCATAGCGAACAAACAAATATCCTCATTTATATACATAGATTAGTACCTATAAAGCTAATTATAATCATTTATCTAAAAATTATGGCCCACCAGTGGCTAAGCGGTTCCGTTCCCCGAACACTGGCGGGTTCGGGGTGACCACGTGGAATTTTCCAGGTTTTCTCCACGTCTGTAAGGGCCAGTTACCTTTAAAAAGACCTCTCTAGACAGATCGCCCAAGTGTTACGTTGTCCAACTTAACAAACAAACGTCTAGAATTTATTCTTATAAAACTGTACAACATTAAAGGCTTTTTAAATTTAAATATATATATATATATATATATATATATATTTAAAAAAATGATTATAAAATACAGTAATAAAAATTTTGTTAGGAAACCGTTAAAGGCTTATTAACATATTTAATATTATAATAAAAAGTTACCGTGTTATTTAACATTAAAGACATAATAGAGAAGTACGCATTTATTTCCTTTGTTCCTCATTTTGTCGTCTTTTCTTATTCGAAAGGAATTGCTTCTTTTACGTAAATGATCAATTTTATTTTAAGTGTATTAAATACAAGAATGTTTTATGTCAAACAAATAATCAATTTTCACTTAAAGTATTTATTCATATAATTCTTCCATTTAATACATTATTAACATTAAAAAAGACATTCGATAGTGATATACAGTCGATTCCGCTTTATTGGGACACGTTGGGACTAATCCATTTTGGCCCAATTAAGCGGCTGCCCCAATTAAACGAACTAATAATAAATTCTAAAATAAAATATGTAATACGTAGGTAAATAAATAAGTCGGTAAAAATAATAATTAGGTACATATTTTAATGCTTTATTAAACCAAAATACAGAAAATATTTTGTACTATAAATTTGTCAGACTCACGACGATAGATAACTGGCATCACGCTAGTGTTGCCAAACACAGTATTAGTAGTGACGTACACAAGGGTTGACCGTTCGATTCGTTCTTGATAGAACGATTTTTTCTTTCTGCCCTTTTTAGTTAGAACGTTCTAACTAAAAAGGGAGAAAGGAAAGGGTACCTTACGGTCTTCCTTTGAGCACAGTTTCCTTTACTCGGAGATGGGTCACGAGCGTCCATAGAATCCGCCAGCTCCAGACGCTGGTCTCAACGATCGGATGGCTGCTGTTCGAATCTAGACGTAGTTATGAACATAATACCTTCCAAGGAAACTCTATCTGTCTTCCAACTCAGTCGAGAAACCTCGAAAAATTATCCGGTCCAATCCGGAGCAGGGTCAGTAGCTCGCATTCAAGTCCGTCTCAGACGGGATACGTCCCGCTATGGTGACGTATCCCTCCGGAAAAACTGAACTGCTCGAGCGAAAGACAAAATCGCTTTGTCTCTGCCAATCGTTAGGCCTACACGACATTAGTGTACATATTTTCGGAAGATTCCTAAAATATATAGAAAAATTGCTAAATTCCTTTTCTGCTACTGTCCCAATTAAGCGATTAAGTTATGTATTAATTTATTAGTTTGGTTTCCGTTCTTTGGGATTTGGCCCGATAAAGCGGCTGCCCCGATTAACCGGTGGCCCAATTAAACGGAATCGACTGTATTTATTTCACAAAGCACGTTCTTCTAAAATATATCGGTATACGAAAAAAGATTATTAATGGAGTGGTTTCCGATACAAGTTTTTACTGACTTCTAGTGTAAAAGCTGTCTGTACGATCCATTAATAATCATGTTTAAAAAAGAAACGAAAATCTGATTTTCAAGCAGAATGTGGCTCTAAATACGAAGGATCCTCCTTTCCCATATTTTCCATACCTACGTTTCCATACCTAGTCTCGCCTTTCCTCTAACTCCGTTCTCGAGATTGAGGAAAGACAGCGGGAATTTATAGGTTTAGTTTTTTCAAATTGCAGCCCGATTACCATTGTAATATAAAACTACAGACGTACGGTTGTATTACTCGAAAGTATCCAATTTCATTTATGTCAATTTACGTTGTAATTTGACAGTAGATGGCAGTAGTTATCAATAAGTCAAATATGAATTCAATAATAATGGGAAGTTGCATTTAAAATCTATCTTTCGAAATAAACAGTTTCCTTTTAAACGAATAAAATAAACTGAAAATGCTGTGAACACCTTATTCATATAAAATTGCAGCCTCCCGTGCGTTAACCAGACGGGCGTTTACGCGCCATTCCAAATGAGAGGACGCAGTAAGGGAGCTAAAACATCTCGAAGACGTTGCGATAAGGCAGGTTTACAGAAGGAACCTAATTTCTGGTTTAGCACGCGCCTTCTCCAACCAACAGGCCGGGCACAGCATCCCTACTACCCAAAGGACTACCAACGGAACTTGGAATCGCGACCCTAACTCTAGACGCACCGTAATAGAATACAACCAACACTTACATACATTATATAAGGAAATAGCGGGCAAAACTGGTACCAAACTGGCTTACAAAAGTTCCCAATCGATATACACTTTATTAAGAAATGCGAAGGACAAACGTGATGATCTTAGAGCCCCTGATGTGTAACAGTGTTCCGGTGAGGGATGACAGATTCCAGAGGGATTTGGTGTACATTGGTTCCACCAAACGTTCCATTCAAAAGAGGGTGCGGGAGCATAAGTACGATATTGACAACAAAAGGCGCACCACCGCCCTATCCACTTACGCCACGAGCCCGAAAGTGCACGTGGACCTACCTCACACCAGACTAATAAAACGGTCCTTCCATACGACCACCTTAGGGCCCTGGAGGCCCTAGAAATTTGGAACATCATTGGAATCAACGTTCCAAACGCCATTGTCAAACTTCTAGGGCTTACAGGACGGCGGCGCTCAACGTTCAACGTTCACGTTTTAGAGATGAAAAATTCGGCCGCAACCTCTCTAATGAGTACATATGGGTGGCCTTATTTGTATATATTGAGTTGGCGTAAATGCCACCGTTGGGTTTAATTTTGATTTATATGTTCCAAAATTTTTAAAATTTAATGTATTTAAAAAACGTTCGATTCTAAGCATTTCGTTTTTGGAATACAATTGGTTTAAGAGCCGGAAGTAAGGTCGAAAGCGTTAGTCCGATATTGTATTAAACGCTATGTATGTTACCAGAATTAGAGGTTAAGTGATGGTGTTCATTGGTACCGGTAATTAAACTAGAAGATATCGTTACTTATAAATCTTTCCAGAAAAACGATAAAATATTTAATATAATTTTAAAAAATAATAATGAAATAACAGCCACAAATTTCAAGAAATAAGCAAATATTGTAAAATTGAAGAACTTACGTAAACAGTGCTAAATTCCGCATTTAAATGCACATGTAGGCATTGATTTCATCATTTAAAATTTTACGTAGATGACATAAATCTCTATTATACAAGGTGGTTCATTTAATCAATGCACTGGGATACTTCTAATCCTACAAAAAATTCATTAAATCAAGATACAATAGATAATTTTGGACAATTTGTAATGTCTAAATTACTGACGTCGAATGTGCAAGAAATGATCTTATATTACTAAAAACCAATAGAAAATTGCAGCGAGTTTTGTTGGACACTTGGGACACTCGCAGCTTCTGTCAAGTCCTTCTTTAGCATCATCATGTTTCCAGCCTGTCAATCTGCAACTTTGGGAAATAATTTAGATCACGTTTTCTCAACTTCTTTTCCCTCACAAAGGGATGATAATTTATTCGGCATGGTTAATAATGTCATACGTAAAGCTAATAAAATAAGTGACGATTGTGCTAATGAATTTAAAAAAAACGGCAGAAGGCATTTTATTTGTCAGTCGTTTAATCTTTTGATTTTTAGTCATTTAGGCACTATCTTTTATTAATTAATGCATTTAGTTATTAGCAAGGGAATTCAAAGACTCGACGGCTTCTCCCGAAAGTTCCGAGTGTCGGACCAGTTGTCACGTGTGTGTCTCATGCTCATCTTCGTTTCCGTCTCTCGTCCTCAGATCGACATCTTCCCATCACCGGAAGTCGACCGCATGCTCCTGGAGACGTCGAGGGAACTGTCATTGGCGAATCAGGAACACACTTCATTTGGGACAATCTTGGAAATGAGAGGAAGACCTAGAGGCCGCTGCCGACTTAGAACTCCCAAGATGGCGGAAATCTTCTAAGGTTATTTCGTGTCAAATAAACGATTTCTTGTAACCGTATCACTCACATAGGACCCTCGCCGGCAACCTTACTTTTCCTAAATACATTGAAAGCAATGATAAAATGCCCAGTACTTGTAATGACGGTGAAAGAAGTACGACAACGTATGCAAACTCACATTAACGTATACATTTTTTACACTTGAAATAAATAATCAGTTTGTTAGTAAAACAAAATCAAAAGATTATAAAGGACTTTCAAGTTTGGCATAGGTGTAGTAAGAAAAAGTCACGGCTTTGACCATTGTCAATTTTAATGAATTTTTTGTCTGTTGTTTATTTTTTTTTATTAGTTCTTTCAAATGTCAACAAAATATGTAGACATTCATAAATGTAAAAAAGAGTTTTCAATATTTAATGTTTTACGAATTCTTTTTGTGAAATGACGATAAAATTTCAATTTTTAAACGTCTGAACACTTTTTATATTTAATTAACTACCAGGAAACCCGGACATCTCGCTCCCTCCCCCGATTTTATCTTCTCTTAGTAACTGATAAACCCATTGCCCCAAACTTCTTTCACCGATACTGTTTAGTTTCCTTTACTTATGTTTTTGCTGAGATCTACTTTTTTAACCTGGTTTCGCCAGTGTTTTTACGGAATCGCATAAAAACATTTATACAACTTTAAACTGGTTTGTCAAGAAAGTTAATCATCCCCTTTCTCTGTCTCGTCCCCGTTGTCGCTCAGTGTTCGATGATGACACTGATGACCTGGAACCTTATCACCCTTCAAAGGATTCCATGGCTGAAATATTAATATGAATTATTTTTAAATGAGTGAACTTTAATTTTAATTTTTGCGGTACATTTTAATTATTGCTGATTATATTTTTATGTCCTGTAATATGTGAGATGATGAAAATTAAAGGAAAGTTATCAAGTTGGAATTTCCTTTAGACCATACCTTTATCGAGAAACAATTAAGCTCCTCGTTTATCGAGCAATTTGCATAACGATCTAGTCGCGGGATCGGAATTCTGTCGTTAAACGAGGAGTGTCTGTAGTAGTTAATTTAAATTAACAAGCAACAAACTCGAAACTTTGTCTAGTAATACAAAACAGCTTAATATTTCACAATGCAATATAACAGTTACTACTACTGTGATTGAAAAGTATAGGAAATGGTTCATTTAAACTGCGGGCATGCAGAAGGTTCCTTCGTCGATTTTATTGTCGTTTAGTGCGACTTTCATCGATATCTAGCAGCACTCTCTATATCAGACATGGGCAAATGCGGCTCTTTTTGAGTTACATGCGGCTCTTGCTGAAAGTGTTAATTTCTGTTTTTTATTGTTATTTTTACAATCTTATTTTTATAATTTTGTGAAAATACAGGTATACCTCGAGTTACGTCGTTCTCGATTATACGTCGTTTGTCAAAAAAGTATATGGAAAAATAAAAAATCAAGTTTAAGTCATTTTATTCGACTTTACATCCGTCCGCCAAAAACATTGAAGTCGTAATTTCACTAGAAAAGCGTTAAAAGCACAAAATCATGTTAAAATATGTACATTTACAGCAAACGTTAATATAATCATCATAAATCCTAGAGAACGAAACATGAAAACATCTGTGTTTCTGTGTTGTCGTCTTATTTAGCGGTCTTTAAGTGCTAATTATTGGCGTTTAGTTACGACGTAAATCGAAGATACGACTTACATCGTAACTACACAAGTAAATTCGACTTACGTCGCCTCTCCTGGAACCAACTACCGACGTAAGACGAGGTATACCTGTATGTTTATTAAAAAATTCAATATTTGTTTTATATTATATTTATATTATATAATAAAATCGCGCGCCTTACCATACTATCCGCCACGACAGTACAGAACTGCGGCTCCCATGCATTTTGCAAAACCTACATTTCGGCTCCCACTGAACTCTTGCTTGCCCACCCCTGCTATATATCGTCGCCCGTTTTCGTTGTGTGAAGAATTTTTGCATCGGGGATTTTTCAAAAAATCGAGTGTAATTGAGCGAAGAACGTGCATTAATTTTTGTTTTCGTAATGGAATTACCGCTACAAAAATGTTGCAGGAAGCCTTTGGTGACTATAATCTATCAAAAACAGAGTTTCGAGTGGTACAAGATGTCCAAGAAAGGCAGAGAACGTGTTGAAGACAAACCGCGCTCTGGTAGACCATCCACTCCAATTGATGCTCGAATCAGAGATTTAGTGCTCGATGATCGACGTTTAATAATTAGGAACATTATTGAACGTGTTCCAGCATCATTTAGATCTTGTGGAGCAATTTTAAAAAATCATTCTAGAGTCGTCCCAAAAATGTTGAATTTTTTCCAAAAACAACGTGTTCGAGTGGCCGAAGAAATGCTTTTTCCAGCCGAATCGTTCTTAAAACGCATCGCTAGGGGATGACACCGAAACGGCTTAGAAATCGAGTTAATGGCTTTCGAAAAGTAAAGCCAGACCGACGTCACGTCAGTCAGTCGAAAATCAAGGTCGTGTTGACCGTTTTCTTCGATTATCATGGTGTTATGCATCACGAATTCTTCCCGACAGGCCAAACTGTCAATAAAGATTATTATTTAAGCGTTTTGTGTCGTTCGCGTGAAGCAATTCGTAGAAAACGACCAGATTTGTGGCGAAAAAACTCGTGGATTTTGCTGCATCTACTGACAATGCTTTCGCTATTGGTGAATTTTTGGTCAAAATTTCAAGAAATAGGCAAACTCCATATTCACCCAATACGATACCGTGTGACTTTTTTCCTGTTTCCTCGATTAAAATATTCGCTTGGTGTGGACCGTTTTGAGTCGATTGATGCCATAAAACAAAATTCGCTGCTCCTGATGGGATTTCGCGAAAACGAAATTTAATACGAATGTACTGTATAAATTTCTTAAATTTATTGAGCTTCAATCTAAAAAAAGAAAAAAAAGTAACCTATAAATTCCCATTGTCGTCCGCCCTTTCTTAATCTCGACTACGAAGTTAGATACATGAAAGACCAGATAAGGAAAGCTTATGACATGAGGCTCCAATTAACTATATACGAACCTCCGATGCATACTGGAAGTCATATTATTTCATTTCAAAACTTTTCCTGAAAGCAGTTATGACAGATGACCGGCACGACTCCATTGTCAATGGAAAAGTAAGATGTACAGGAGCAAGACACCACAGTACTAATTTGAAGTGGCGAGCATATATTTTAAATTTATTAAAAATTGTAGCCAGGCATTGTGACTGTCACAATAAATTGCTCGTTTTTATTAAGGAATATTTACAATCGTTTAGCAAAATTCTGCCAGACACTCGTTTAAAATGGCTTTGCAATTAATTTTATAGATGACGACGATTCAATATTTGGTTTTATTAAAAATAAATGTTATTTATTGCATACATAACTGAAAAATGACATTAAGATAAAAAAAAACTATTATACATTTCTCATTTAATAAATGATTATTCTTTCAATACAGCCAATACTTATACATTTTATAAATACTGTGATATATAATTAGATTTTGTACATAAATACAAAGAAATCTTACAAGCGTTAAGATATTCATTTCTTACAAAATTAAGAAATTTATTATCTACAGATAAATATATTTAATTATACTCTCAGAAAATTATTGAATAGATATTTCTTAATTTAATGTAAATACATCAATCAAATCGGAATGTTTAAATAGCGGGAGATGATTCAATTTCTAAGTCGCCCACGCTGCAAAAAAGCCACTTCCTATACGTTTTATCGGTAGAAATGTTTAAAAAACTCTATCTAGGGATTCTTGAATCCAAAATAGTATATTTTCGACGATTAACGTATTTCCAGTTAATTATTGCGACAATTATAAAAACAGAGAAAAGCTTTTAATATAGACAAAATACGTGCTTTAACAATAAAGTACAAAATGTCTTTGTTTAGAAGGAAATATAAAATTTATTTTATAAATTAATGAATCAACATTTAAGCGTTTTCGAGGAATTCCTTTTCTTCTCCATAGCCAAATAGTCTATGTCTTTTTTAAAGACCACAATGGATCCAATTGGCTGAGAGGATCACTGGGATCCTGACAGTCCAAAGAATTCGATTTGGTGTTGAAGCTATCTTTAGTGATTCTCCTTTTTCCCGGGGATGAATCGTCCAGGGTAAATTTAGCTGGATCCAACAGACTGGTGATAGATGGGCTGCCCTCGTTGATCGTTCTATCGCTCGATCCTTTACGATCTGTTGACGGAACACTTATAGCTGGTGTCGGAAGTGAATTACTACGACTTTCGTTGGGTTTTATGATAGTATCCGAATGGGCACCATTTTTTTCCGAAACAGGTTTGTCTTCTCTTGAAATGGAATCCGAATGAGAACTTTCCGCGACTTTTTCTTCCGTTCCGTTTTCGCTTTTTCCACCTTTTTCTTCCGTCTTATCCGTTGTTTCTGTTTTATTAGTACCGGACTGTAATTTTGCTAATCCTTCCGCTCCGAGAACAAAATCTTCGGAAGGGTGACGTATATGGGTGTGCTGACTGCTTGGAAGTTTATCTTCGAACTTTGCTTTATTTGTCAATATTCCTCCTAAAGTAGCAAATTACAAATTTAAATAGGATTAAATAACTTTTGAAATAACTTAGTTAACTCCAATAACGAACATGTTTTTATGGATGATTTGTAAAATTCATCATTGAAAAATTTAAATTCTCAAAAATAGATAAATTTACATACCTAACGCTGTTAAATGTTATCACTTTTATTAAAATTTATAATATATCACGTAATTTAATTGGTAAAATGATTATAAATAATTGATTACACAATTATTTATATCATCTAGTATTCAGAATCCTTCGTTTTGTTTTTTTTAAAACAAATCATAGTGATTTCATAAGAAATGATAATACATTGTCGACAGAAATGGAACAAGGATTGGAAATGGCGTCTGAACCCGAAACTATCCAGGAAAAATCGCGAAGATGAATTACTTAGAAATCCAATCTCTCAGAGAAACCATCTATTCCTTTTTTCATTATCTTACCTCCAAGCTCAGAATAATCTGAAATTTTTGAGAAAGCTGATGCCTCCAATAAAGCTATTTCATCCTCTTTTTGTTTCGTAATTCTTTCTTTACATCATTCTTTTGATGTCGTCACCATGAAAAACAGTTAAACATATTTTTACCAGTTTGTTAAAGATTTCATATTTTGTTGTATCTTCTGGTTCTTTATGCTGAACACTAACGCAGTAGTAGTCCTCTTCGTACAGTGCAGCAACCTCATGTTCCTTGCCCTTTTGCTGAGCTGAGCTGTCATCACAACTGATATCCAGAGATTCTTTACCATCATCATCATTTGAATCAGAACACTGTTTACCAGAATCGATGTACTATTCTCCAGAAACCAAGATTTTTTTCTCAGCATGATGCAGTCTCCATTTGACAAAATACGAGTAGTAGACAATGTCCTCACAAGAAAAACATTTTAATTAAACAAGAATTAGGAAAATAGCATAAACTTGCATTTTTAATGCAGGAATAAATGGGTTATATATCCCAATTTCTCATACCAGTTACTTTTCACACACACAGTATTATTTTGTACCATACAGTTAATATAAATAATTTAAAATATAGATGTCCAGAACCATGTAGTAAATATGAAACATAATTGCTTTCCATAACAGATGACATTAAACTAATCCAACAGGAAGGTTAAATGCCTTAAATATTACAGGAGAGAATATGACTTGTTATTAATGATGTAATTAGAAAATATATAATCAAATATTTTACTGTTGTTAAACTCACCTATTTAAATATCATTCAACATAAACAGTAGATAATGGGAATAAAATTATATCTTGAATCAAGTTATCATATATTAAACGTAATCAGTCTTTGACTGTTTACTTTTAATAGTCATATACTCCAACCAAAACTGGATAATCCATAGTAAAATTCAATTGAAATTCACACCAACAACAAATAATGCACCCTCCTTATTTCTATATTTAATACTTTATAACAATAATTTCCAATTTAATCATAAGGCATATCTTTAATATAATCCTGCCTTTTGTTATATGAATAAAATTTTAAATAATTATAAAATAGGAAGCACTGACATAGTTTCCTTTAAAGAATTTTTTTAATGTCATTAACAAAAAATTGAAGTTATAATCATTATGTTCAATCCAAATAAGATTTTCAATCAATGGCTGCAATTAAATTAATTTTTATGCCAAATTCCTTACCATTTTCTGCCTAACAATGTTTGCATGCTGTGAATTTTAGAGTTAACTCTATGAAATCTTGCCATAATAAACTATGGTATTACTAATGAAAAACTACAGTTTACAAAGTGCATCAGCATAAAATGTATAAAAAAATCTGCTAGATTTACTAGTTAAGAAAATTATTATTTTTTTTTTACATTATAATATAATCTGAGTAAAGTATTATTTATAACATGATCTATTGTTAAGAAAATACATAAATTATTAAAATACTAAGTCAAAATTATGGTTTTAATTATGCAAAAAATATTTAAAGTGAAGTGGATCACTTCACTTTAAATATCTTTTTTTACATGCCACAAAACTTCTGGCAATGTATTTATTTTTAAATCAAATTAAAATTGTTTCTTACGTTTCATTAGAATGTCCTGAGCATGATACAGAACTGCATCATAACAGAACTTTAAATGGTCTTTTTCTTGAATGAGAAATTTTCGTTGTTGACTCATTCTTGCAGCAATTTGAGAAATGTCAAATGGTGTTCGACCACAAGCCATTTCTTTAATAGATGCTGATAACAGACAAAATGCTCCACTCCTTCCTACACCTCCACTAGAAATTTTATAAAACAATGTAAGAATTTACATTTTAGCTTTAATTTAATAAAAAATAATGAAATAAAATTAAACATTTTTGTTATTTTATGAACATACCTACAATGAACAACAACAGGTCTTGCTAAATTTCGTTGTTGTCGATGGTAGTTGTGAACTTCAGCAATAAACTGAAGTAAATGAGAGGGACTAGCAGGAACACCACTAAAAAGAAGATAAAATAATTAAAAAGAGATAAAATACAATGTATTTAAATTAATAATAGTATAATTTGAAGATATACTTAATGGGAAAGGCAGTAAATTGTAAATGAATCACAACTCGTGACATTCTCGTCTGTAAAAAAAGCCTCTTTTAAATCTAAATTGCATATATTAGATAAATAGTAATATTTATTTATTTCTAATAAATAACTTACTTCATTATGAATAATACTGAGAATGCTTTCCACATAGGTTTGTTTTTCTTTTGTACTTTGTAATGAAAGAGTAAATGGCCCATGATTTATTTGATTACCTCTCTCCACAGGCCAGTAAATTTGTGATTTCAACTGAGGGAATTATATAAGAAATATAATTAAATTAATTTTGATAAAAGCCATAAATTATGAAAAAGATTTAAATGAATTAATTACTTCAGTATTACTCAACAAGCAAACCACAATTTCTGTCTGTTGTTCCCAAATCATTGACCAAAAATCAACATATGTAGAAGGAAGTGGAGACTGTGTCACTATGAATGGTACACTGCTTTGAGTAATATTCTGTTGAGAAGTTTCATTTTATTAGATATTTATTTATTACAACATATAATACTTTTAATGATTAAATTCACAAAATTTTTATAGTATAATATTTTTTGGAAAATGGGTAAATGTATAATTCAATACTCTGAACCAGTTCAGTCTGACTCAGACTATTGTGGGTTATAAAAAAACATTTCAGTTTTGTTTCTAAGACAAATTGAAATAGTTTAATTTTCAACATGATTGGCCATCATAAGAGGAGGTAGGAAACAATGTCTCAACTTGATTCAAACTTAAAACATTTTTGATTTTTCTAGAAAATTAAAGCAAGCTAACAGTAAATTCTGACCTAGATTTTTGACTTTTTCCTAACACTAATGAAAATCCCTGATTTTTCTCGACTTTCCAATGTGTAGGAATTCTGTGTATATGTGTTAGGTATTAGATTCCCAATATAATATATGTAAAATTAGAAATTGAAGACAGTCTGTTGAAAAAAGATTCACCATTTATTCATTTTCACTGTTCTAGAATGCAATTTCAAATTTTAAATTTAATCACCATCTGACAATTTTCTACAATAATAAATTTATGTAGAACCAAATAGAAAAAGATTAATTTTTAATTCTAAATTAAAAACTGGAATTTAATGTTTATCAAAAGTATTTGCAGTCTAGACTACATGAGATACATTCAAGCTCCGAACACCAACAATGGATTACAAAATTTCTTTGTATAACAACTTAAGGTGGTAAATCCAGTAGAACAAGTTCTGGCTGTCTTAGCTCTCAATGAATAAATATCCATAAGTAATCAAAGAACTGTGAACTAACTCATAGCAATGTAAAGTTGTCCATGAGCAAAGACAGGAGAGGAAAGATAGGAAAGTTATTACAATATGATCAGTAGACAGACAGGAAAATTGTATAGAACAGAGCTCTTTATCGTGGTCATGCATTCTTTCATAACTTACATACACAGATGGCTCATTGGTGAACCTGATATTGAATTGTTGCAGAACTTTAGCTTATCATATCTCTGGAACAGATCAATTGGATTAAAAATGAAAAACTTATTGCACAATTGCAGATCCGTCATTATTGACACCTAATTAATTTAAATCTGCTGATAAACCTAGGAGAAGTTCAACTAGCAAAAATTTCCTTCATGTAATATATATAAAAATATTCTACATATAAATAAATATACATAATATTTTTAAATTATTATGCCTTTGTGTCCTTTATCATAACTTAAACTTATCTTTGTATACTAGTACATTTGTTGATTTTGTCGAAACCGTGTTGTGTTTGATTAGTGTGTACAGGCACGATGAAGTGACGTTTATTTTTTCAACACTAGGCTAGTTGAATCTTTATTTAGTTAGAACGTGTTTTTCTACATCGACGTTTCGGGCTTCAGCCCCTCATCAGCTAACTAAACATATATAAAAAATATATTTTTTCTACATGGCATAAATAAAAATCAAAAAACTAAAAACTCACATAAATTCTTTGTAGACCATACCTTGCTTTTGCATGGGTACTATACACACAGCAGAAATCGGACGACACTTAGGCTTTACATTTTCAATATCAATTTTTTCTTGCAACTTTAACTCCATAAAAACCAAACCGTTTTTTCATTTTATTACATAAATAAGATAACTTCTGTAGAAATTAAAAAATTAAAAACCAAAATTTACAAATTCCAAAAGGTCGTTTTTACTACCTCATCGACCAATCCGACAATTTGCATATAGCACTGTGTGCCGTAAGTTGCACCTATTAACAAATTAATTAGCCAACATTTAGAAACCCTTAAGGGAATTACAAAGATTTTTAATTTACAATTTTTTTATATTACAATAAATCACTATTTGGCTTAACGTTTACACTGTATATTTTTCTCTTTATCTAATTTACATAACATTAATACGGAACATTATTTCATTAAATAATTCTGTCTTTACCATTCGATTATCGCAAATTATAATAATTTAGTACATTTCTTCATATTATTTTCATTATATTATTTTTAACCAATTATTATGAATTTTAACGCTTAAGTTTTTATTTATACAACCTTGGTTTTTGTTTCGTAGTATTTCAACGCTTTCTTTAAATTTTCTATCATAAATCCTTTTCTCTTTATGTAAAATCTGTATATTTGATTGATTTATATTACAATTATTGATTACACAATGATCATAAAAAGCTGAGTTCAAACGACTATATTTTAAATCGGATATGTGTTCTTTAACACGCGTTTTTAATGTTCTTTTGGTTTCGCCTATGTAAAAACTATTATTCTCACAAGTACAGGGTATTTTATAGACGACATTTTTAATTTCATTTTTATCTTCTATATTATTTGTTGAACGTTGTTTCTGATTTAATCTAGATATTAAATTTTTATAATTTGGTGCAAGCTGTATGTTATTTTTTCTAAGTTCTTTATTAATCTTTTCATATACACATTTTATATATGGAAAACTTAAGTATTTAATTTTTTTATTATTTGCATCTTTTTTGGAAGGAAAGGGGCCTTTATTATGTATGTTTTTTTGCCAATTGTTAATTAATCTTGTAGGATATCCATTCAAACTAAATTTCTTTTTTAGACTGTTTATATATTTCTGATTTGTTTCCTGTTCGCTGGTTCTACTAAGTATATTCATATATTCCATATAAAAGATATTCCTTTTTATATGTAAAGGGATATTTGAACGATAATTCAGTGTCTTATTAACTGAACATTGTTTCCTAAACGGTTCAAGTATTAATTTTCTATTTTTCCGTTTTATCATCACATCAAGGTATGCTATGCTATTATCAGTTTTTTCTTTTTCTATAGTAAACTTAATTTCATTATGGATACCGTTAATTAATTCTTCTATCTTGTCTATTGTTGTTTCAGCTTCGTTATATACTATTAGTATGTCATCAACGTATCTTCTATAAAAATCTATACCTAAAATGTTTTTTATTTTAATATCGATTTCAATCATTATTAATTCCGCTAATTTCGGTCCTATAACTGACCCCATACTAATGCCGTCTTCTTGTGTGTAATATTTATTATTTAATTCTAGGTAATTACTCTTATAAGCAAACTCAATCAAATCTATAATATAAGGGTCTACATTCATTTTGTTTAACTGATTATTAATCAATTTCCATGTAATTGACGGATACATTTCAACAACGTCAATACTAGCTAACTTAGATGTGTTGTTTATCTGAACCTCTTTTAATTCTTGTAAAAATCCTTCCATATTTCGAATAGAACAGATTGAGTTTTCGTAGTCTTTAAGTTTTCCTTTTAGATATTTCTCTAAGTTATACAATACAGTAAATTTGAAGTCAACAATTGGTCGTACTTTTTCATTTTGTTTATGAGTTTTTAACTGAATATTTAATCTAGGGGTTCTTTCGTTATCCTCGGATAGTATAAATATCTTTTCGTTTTTGGTAACCTTTTTTTGTTTGTATAGTATATTAATTCGTTTTTTTAATTCTTCGTATATTATGTTTTTTGGATTTATCGGTAATTCTCTGAAATTCCCCTTATTTATAATTTCTAATTTTTTCGCTATTATCCAGTCTCTGGTTACAACTACAATTTGTTTTGACTTATCCGCTTTTATTATATTAAGGTTATTATCATTTAAATACTTGTACAGTTTTTCTATTTCAGCATTATATTTATAATAGTTTTTATCTCTAATTATTGTTCTATCTTTTTGCCTTATAATATGATGTTTTATAATATTACTTAAATTAATTTTCATTATCTCAGAATCTACTTCAGTCAGTCCTGCACAAGCTTTATCTAAGGTCGGTATTATATCTATTATTCTCCAGTTAAAATGAAGAAGTTAAAACATGAAAATGAAGAAGTTAAAACCTTTTATACCGATAGCATTGACAATTACAAAAAGGCTAAAAGTATAAAATTAATAGAAAAGTTTAAATATCCATCTATTGAAGAAATAAATGAGTGGAAAAAGTCCCTTGTGTTAAACAAAACAAATTACGCGATCCCTGAAAATATTTTAGAAATTATGCAAAAAGGATTAGACTTTAATGGTCCTAATAACTGGAGAATAATAGATATAATACCGACCTTAGATAAAGCTTGTGCAGGACTGACTGAAGTAGATTCTGAGATAATGAAAATTAATTTAAGTAATATTATAAAACATCATATTATAAGGCAAAAAGATAGAACAATAATTAGAGATAAAAACTATTATAAATATAATGCTGAAATAGAAAAACTGTACAAGTATTTAAATGATAATAACCTTAATATAATAAAAGCGGATAAGTCAAAACAAATTGTAGTTGTAACCAGAGACTGGATAATAGCGAAAAAATTAGAAATTATAAATAAGGGGAATTTCAGAGAATTACCGATAAATCCAAAAAACATAATATACGAAGAATTAAAAAAACGAATTAATATACTATACAAACAAAAAAAGGTTACCAAAAACGAAAAGATATTTATACTATCCGAGGATAACGAAAGAACCCCTAGATTAAATATTCAGTTAAAAACTCATAAACAAAATGAAAAAGTACGACCAATTGTTGACTTCAAATTTACTGTATTGTATAACTTAGAGAAATATCTAAAAGGAAAACTTAAAGACTACGAAAACTCAATCTGTTCTATTCGAAATATGGAAGGATTTTTACAAGAATTAAAAGAGGTTCAGATAAACAACACATCTAAGTTAGCTAGTATTGACGTTGTTGAAATGTATCCGTCAATTACATGGAAATTGATTAATAATCAGTTAAACAAAATGAATGTAGACCCTTATATTATAGATTTGATTGAGTTTGCTTATAAGAGTAATTACCTAGAATTAAATAATAAATATTACACACAAGAAGACGGCATTAGTATGGGGTCAGTTATAGGACCGAAATTAGCGGAATTAATAATGATTGAAATCGATATTAAAATAAAAAACATTTTAGGTATAGATTTTTATAGAAGATACGTTGATGACATACTAATAGTATATAACGAAGCTGAAACAACAATAGACAAGATAGAAGAATTAATTAACGGTATCCATAATGAAATTAAGTTTACTATAGAAAAAGAAAAAACTGATAATAGCATAGCATACCTTGATGTGATGATAAAACGGAAAAATAGAAAATTAATACTTGAACCGTTTAGGAAACAATGTTCAGTTAATAAGACACTGAATTATCGTTCAAATATCCCTTTACATATAAAAAGGAATATCTTTTATATGGAATATATGAATATACTTAGTAGAACCAGCGAACAGGAAACAAATCAGAAATATATAAACAGTCTAAAAAAGAAATTTAGTTTGAATGGATATCCTACAAGATTAATTAACAATTGGCAAAAAAACATACATAATAAAGGCCCCTTTCCTTCCAAAAAAGATGCAAATAATAAAAAAATTAAATACTTAAGTTTTCCATATATAAAATGTGTATATGAAAAGATTAATAAAGAACTTAGAAAAAATAACATACAGCTTGCACCAAATTATAAAAATTTAATATCTAGATTAAATCAGAAACAACGTTCAACAAATAATATAGAAGATAAAAATGAAATTAAAAATGTCGTCTATAAAATACCCTGCACTTGTGAGAATAATAGTTTTTACATAGGCGAAACCAAAAGAACATTAAAAACGCGTGTTAAAGAACACATATCCGATTTAAAATATAGTCGTTTGAACTCAGCTTTTTATGATCATTGTGTAATCAATAATTGTAATATAAATCAATCAAATATACAGATTTTACATAAAGAGAAAAGGATTTATGATAGAAAATTTAAAGAAAGCGTTGAAATACTACGAAACAAAAACCAAGGTTGTATAAATAAAAACTTAAGCGTTAAAATTCATAATAATTGGTTAAAAATAATATAATGAAAATAATATGAAGAAATGTACTAAATTATTATAATTTGCGATAATCGAATGGTAAAGACAGAATTATTTAATGAAATAATGTTCCGTATTAATGTTATGTAAATTAGATAAAGAGAAAAATATACAGTGTAAACGTTAAGCCAAATAGTGATTTATTGTAATATAAAAAAATTGTAAATTAAAAATCTTTGTAATTCCCTTAAGGGTTTCTAAATGTTGGCTAATTAATTTGTTAATAGGTGCAACTTACGGCACACAGTGCTATATGCAAATTGTCGGATTGGTCGATGAGGTAGTAAAAACGACCTTTGGAATTTGTAAATTTTGGTTTTTAATTTTTTAATTTCTACAGAAGTTATCTTATTTATGTAATAAAATGAAAAAACGGTTTGGTTTTTATGGAGTTAAAGTTGCGAGAAAAAATTGATATTGAAAATGTAAAGCCTAAGTGTCGTCCGATTTCTGCTGTGTGTATAGTACCCATGCAAAAGCAAGGTATGGTCTACAAAGAATTTATGTGAGTTTTTAGTTTTTTGATTTTTATTTATGCCATGTAGAAAAAATATATTTTTTATATATGTTTAGTTAGCTGATGAGGGGCTGAAGCCCGAAACGTCGATGTAGAAAAACACGTTCTAACTAAATAAAGATTCAACTAGCCTAGTGTTGAAAAAATAAACGTCACTTCATCGTGCCTGTACACACTAGTACATTTATCAATTAACAGGACTTATTATACTGGAAAATTATGGAAAACAGGTGAACAAATAAAAAATATTATTTCTGATCTGTAAGACTAAATATCTGCATCCATGATTTTCCAGTATAATAAGTCCTGTTAATTGATAAATGTACTAGTATACAAAGATAAATTTAAAATACATAATATTTTTGTTTACTTTTGCTTACAATACAACATAAGAAAACCAATAGCCCTTTTACATTAAATATTTAATTATAACATCTCTTAGGAATAAAAATTGTGTATACAGTCAAACCTGTTTTTATGCGGTGGATAGGGACCGCATTAAAAAAAAAACGCATAAAAAAAAAATCTCACAAAACTTCACGAATGGCTGTAAATAATAGTTTTCGCAACACAATTAAAAAATATTTTTTTTATGCGGTCCCTGTTGACCGCATAAAAAAAGTCTCACATAGAAAATAACTCAAAACCGTACGAAATAGAATTTATTGACAACAGATGTCAGCACTTGACTGCATTGTCTGGTCTATCGTCTGTTTTACATATTTTTGTCCAGGTGGTGTTTTGTTGACTTAAAAAGTAAATTATTTCATTTTTCGCATATTCATGCAATAATATTACTATAATAAGTGCATTTATGCTATAATAAGTTTATTTAGCTATAATAAGTCAACGTGAGACACGACGAATCGCACGAGACTAGTCGCCAACTATACCACACAAATAAAAAATCGCACCAAAAAAAAACCGCACAAATTAAAAATTCGCATAAAAAAAATCGCACATAAAAAGACCGCATAAAAACAGGTTTGACTGTATTTTTATTTTCTATTTTATCTACTTTACATCTATAACCTCATTCAGTTAAATTTAAGTTTATTTAATTTTTCAGCTTCCAGCTCATTAACAAATTTATTATTATTAAACATTACTTCTAATTTTATTTTAAATACAGGTAACCCCCTTATAACATGGGAGTTACGTTCCAAACAATTGCCGTGTTATACGAAACAAAGAACTAGTGCAAAAAGGGGGGTTAGGTTCCAAAAATTAAAAAACATGCTGTTAAATCCTTCTTTAAATCAGATTTATTATTCACAAGTCGAAAGGCCGGATGCAGGCAGGCATCGGGGCATACAAAATTACAAATAAAAATAATAATATAAAAATATAAAATAATTTATATTATTAATTTAAATAGTAGCCAGGGGCACCCTAGTGGCCATTTTTGGGATACAGTGATATAATTCGATTTTTCAGCTTTACATAGTAAATTTTTTTATGGGTAAAATACTTATTTATATATTTAAGTAAATATTTTACCAGAGGATTATTCATCCTATATGATGATCTCAGCATGAGCATCATCAACTGGTAACAGTTTTTATTACATTTTATGTTGTACTGTATGAGTGTTTTACCTAATTCCCGAACCGTGTTAGAGTGAACCAGTGTTATACGGGGGATGTTCCCAATTCTTGAACCGTGTTAGAGTGAATCAGTGCTATAGAAGTGCCGTGTTATATGAGGGTTACCTGTATATTGCACTCACTCAGTATTAGTGTATTATCATTTCTTATTTATTATATATTCATATCAACATTAAATAATTTTTTAAATATATACTTACACATTATTACAACTACTAAAAATTTTAATAATTATGACTGAAACTCACTTTAACAAATGAAGCATTAATATAATCATTTCTAAGGGAAGTCAGAGCAACTCTATTACTGTCATCTGAAAATATGAAAATAAAATTTTGATTAGCTAACATAATTAAACATATAAATTTTATAAAAACAGTCAACTTTTTATAAAATATATTCATATTATCTAAACAAATACATACTTTTATATTCAAGTTAACAATCTTAAATTCATAAAGTACAATATATTATAAATTAAGGTCTATATAGTTTTTTAGATCTCATTTTTAGAATTGGTATAAATTTTTGTATTATCATTTGTGAAATACTGTTATTTAACTGTTGTATTTTTTTGTTGGCCATCTTAGTGTGTAATTATACAGTTTAAAACATATTCCTGGGAATAGAATTTTAATTAATAACACATTAATTGCCTCAATGTCATTAGATGAAATGCTACTTGGTACCATGTCTGGTTAAGCACATTATTGTATGCAATATTCAATATATAACATTTATTCTTCAAGTAAACTTTACTACAGCTTATTTTTGCAAAAAACTTATTGTCTGTCTCTTAATATGTGAAACAGAAAATTCTTCAAATAAACCAACACAAGATAATTAAGATAGAACAAAATAAAACAACTTCTCGCACAATTTCTGGGAAGAGTAAATCAACATAGTAAAACCTTTTTATATCCCAGTACGAACAGATTTAGACGAAACTAATGTTTTTGACCATTATCATGGTCTTCTTCAGGTTATTGACCAGTATAAATTCGAAACTGAAATTCAAACAATGGGTTTAAAATTATTTTAAATTCCAAAATATTTAAACATTGGAAAATAATTTTCAGCGTACCTGTTACTAAAATGATAAAAATATCCTTACATCACCACATAAATAATAAGATGTAATTACTGGTGTAGAAACATACAGTTGCTGGCCAGGCCAGCTTTGTATATTTCTAATGGTTCCAGGTTGGCAAAGGTGTTCAACCTGACCTGACATTTTCACCAATTTTGCCTTTTGGAGGTCGGCTTGTATTTTGGGGTCTGTAGCATAGGCAGCTAGGACAGTGGTATGCCTTTGGTTGGCAATATCATACCCGTGTTTCTGTATCCTTTTGCTTAATGAGTGCTTCGTGGATCCTATGTATACTAAATCTCACTGGAATCTGTGGTCTCTGAGAGGAACCATATAGACACCTGGTGCATGACTTTCTTGTCATTGCACAACAACCCATATACTGTGATAGATCTCTTATATGCAATCTTTGTCAATAGCCTGATGAAGACCATGATAATGGTCAAAAACATTAGTTTCGTCTAAATCTGTTCGTACTGGGATATAAAAAAAGGTAGAACAAAATGTTAAAGATTATAATAATGGACTGTCTGACATAGATCAGTTGGATCAAATGTTTATAAATTTTCTTATTGCTTAATTATGACAATAATAGTAATAATACATAATATATATCCAAAATATGTCCTTTTCTGTCAAGATCTTAGTCAAACATAAAAAGTCTGAAACAGGAAAAATCACTAGATGCTTGATTGCACTGTTTGGAATTTTATCTCCAAAGAGAATTAGGATTGAAGATGCATTTTATTATTTAGAAGCTATATAATTCATGGGAAAAAATTTTACTCGATCAAGCAGTGTTAAGTAGGCAAGGCAAATAAAATAAAAATTCTCTGAAAAAATGCTATTATTTTAGTTTCATTTAACTGGAAATATTTGATGGACATTTGATGTGAAGATTCTGGACAATACTATTATTTCGAATGTTCTATTGTTTGGAGGAATTATCATGTAATAAAATTTATTTTTTATTGGGTTGCAATCTGCAAATTGCAGATCTATAAATTCCTACTGGTGTTTACCCATCTGTCTGTCTTCCCTTAATCTCAAGAATGGAATTAGATAGATGAAAGTGGAGACCAGATACAGAAAGCTTGGATGATTCACTGGAGGCCCTGATTCACTATATATGAACTTCAGGTTTGGACTGGAGATCACATTATTTCAATTCAAAATTTTTTCCAGAACTGAGTTATATCTGAGGTCTGTTCAAAAATACGCAGACATAAATACGCAGAAAAAAAATGTACTGGCTACCCAAACTATTTAGTCTTCAAAAGTGGTATTTAACCTTCCAGTAATATAGAAATACAGTGGTATGTACCTTGTACTTTGAATTTAATTCATTACAGGTCATTTGAACTCTGAATCAAATTTTTACATCAGAAATAATTGAAAGCAAATTAATCCATTTACAGACCTTGAACAACACCCATTTCAATAAACTTAAAACGGCAAATATACGTAATTTAAGGTAAAAATAGCATAATTAAGTGACCTAAATAATAAATTAAAACACAAAAGCCATAAATAAAATATGTAAATACTGTATAATAAAATGAAAATTGCATTTATTAGTTGCACACCATGGACTTCAGGTTCTTTACAGATGCACAAGATTTAGTTATAATAGTTGTGAAATTTAACATATTATAAATAATGTGAGATTTTATCCTTTGTTTAGAATCTTGCTTTAAACTCTTTACTTCACATCTTGTTTGAATAAAATCAAGTTGAAATGTCTTTGGATAAAAAATACATCTGGCATATTATGCTTTATGAATTTTGAAAAGGATATAACACTGTACAAAATAATTAAAAAAATTAATGGGTATGGGAAAGATGCTGCTAAACTTCAAACATGTTAAATGTGGATTGAAAAGTTCCATTGGAAAATTTTGAACTAATGGCTACAAAATGTACGGAGTACCAAAAAGCAATTGACAAAGTAAAATTGAGGGAAGAAATTGTTAAAAATTGAAAATAACACACAATACAATAAATATAACCAAACACACCAAAAATGAAGTGAAAAAAAACGCTGAAAAACAAACAAATGTAATGCAAGTCGAGAGTGAGAGTCGACTCGGATACAACAGACTGCATTTATGCTTCAAGTGCATTTTATCACCGAGTGCACAGTTTGAACTTCGAAGCATTGTTTGAACTCTGAGACAAATATTTTGTTGAATTTTGTGTTTGAACATAGAGTAATTCAAAGTATGAGGCACTACTGCATAGTAAAAATTTAACAGAAGTCATTTTTACTGAATTCCATATACAGGTAGGCCTCCTACAACGTGGTAGATACATTCCTTGAAAATACCACGTCGTGGGAAATCATGTTATAGGAGACACCAACTTAATACAAAAACTGGGATTCAGTTCTAAAAAGAGAAAAACTGCCTTTTATGATGTAACATTTTCATCATTTTTTAAATTTATGTACATAAAAAGCTTAAATAAAATTCAACATCATATAAAAACTAAAAAGATTATGATTTCAAGTCAAAATCAAAAAGAAACATAATGTTATGCTCAAATTCAGTCCCATCATCACTTATTATAGTTGTTCGAGAATGTTTGACTGGCCTTATTTCAAGATCTGAGCTTGTTCCATCAAGTTCCACTGCACTTATGCGATCCATTGCGATTTTTCTGTTATGTGAAAGATAATTCGTTTCTAAATACCCTAAACCGCGGGGTAAAAGTACCGCATTGTAAGAAAATTTCCGCATTTTTCCAACCGCATTGGAGCGAAAATGCGTTGTAGGAGGCCTACCTGTACTAAGTTTCTTACACTGAGTGACAGATACTGTTAATAAACATTCAAACATATTTTATATGATGCAATTTATATTTTATCTTAGAAAAGAAAAATGAAGATCCAGAGAGGAAAAAATGTCCTGGCTAATTATGTACAAATAATATAAACAAAAATCAATATTTTCATAATGAATGATATTTTTCATAAAGACCTTTTGTTACAAGTGAAAAATACCTTTTATTAAAATTATATTTTAACTTAATAATTTGAATTTTTCCGTTTGAATAAGAGAAAATTCAGAATAGTGAATACTGATTTATCAATATTAAATTCCTTCGAATATTATAAGAACACAAATTCATTATTTCACTTATACAAAAAACTTCTCATATATTATTAATGACAACCAGAACCTATCAAATTTTTAAAATAGTCAAACTCTAGATTTAGGAGTAGTTCCTTCATTGACTTCTACATTTTATTTTTACATCATTGATAGTATGAAATGCATTTAAGATCCATACAACCCACTTTAGTCACTTTTCTATATTACTGGTCATTATATATATAAATCCACTTCTATTCTAAGATAACAAGTTTCTTGAAAAAAAATATAAATACATTTTACTGTCAATGAAATAAAAATAAGAGAAAGAAAATAATAAAATAAATCGCCTGTTTTAAGTTCTTGGTTTGTGACTGGTTTAATCTGAAAGATTTAGTCATAAGAACAGAAATGTTCTAGTTTTTATTTAAAAACATTTCACATTTAGTTACAAAAAAATTTCTATTCTAAGTCATTAAGGTGATTTACAAATTCCTTTTCTACTTTATGATAAACATATTGTTACAACTATTTGAAAGAAATTTCATATTCAATATAACAATTTCTTTTACAGAAGATATTTTTTAAAGAACTTCTATGCTTATTAGAACTGCTTAAGTATCAGTCACACTATTACTTTAAAAATGAAACATTTTTATTTTACAGTTATTTATAATTAAACAAATATATTATATTATTTTAGTAGAAACTTACATGGCATAATATCAGGATATCTATTTTTAATAGGATAACAACGGGCTACAGAGATTGACAATTTGCGAGATTCACGGTCCTGAGTGTCCATCAATTCCTAAAATGTATATAAAAATTAATACAATTCAATAACATAAAACAGTTAACTTCATATATATTATCATCATATTTTGGGGATATTTGTTCACAATAAATATAAATTGTGTTATAGTGATGTGGAATATTCAGTTCAATATGTACTATTCTCTGCATTCATTATTTTCCTTTGACATGCTTTAAAAACATATATATTATGCAAATTTTTGAAAAAAAGACTTGTGACACTAAGTGCAAAGACAAAAACATTTTTATTTACAAATGTGGAGCACTAATTGAAAAAAAGGGGGTGGTTAAATGCCGGAAATGTAAATAAATATATTTGGGTACATTTAGCAAATTAAAAGGCAAAAATATATCTACAAAATCAATGAAGTTAATTTTAGAATAAATTTTACACATAGGAATCTATAAAAATGCTAACACAAGGTAACTTGTGCTAAATCATTTTCTTGGAAATGACACAAGTTTTATTGTCAGATTTGAAAACTCACAATCTACAAATTAAGGTTTATTCTATATTCTATTATAGTTTTGCTTTTAAATATATCACTACATATAAACATACTCATCGTTCTGAAATATTTAAACTCAAGTCGCCATTTTCTGCTTGAATTTATTTACTTATTTTAATTATACATTGTTATATTTATCTTATTTGTTTTCTAACATTAAATGAAATACTAATGTAAACCTATCATTAAAGATAATCCTATAGCATTTTTTTCAGTAATAGATATCTGTTGGATTCTATAAATTTTAATTTTGTGACTTGTTCCTCAAAAAATATTTTTTCCAAAATTAATTATACTCCAGTACATATTATATAGTAAAAAAATATGATCTAAACACTATATAGTTTTTTTTTATTTATTTATGTATAAAAATGCAAGGATAATTTTATAAGTGATACATAAGAGAGGGGAGGAACTAAAGAACAGACAAACATGAACATCTTAAAAATATATAAAATGAATAATTATATAAGAATTTTATGTCTTTCTGTCTGTGGGTGCTGATTGTAATATCTTAAATGTGTCTTTTAGATGATATTGTATGCTAAAGATAAGAAAGCAAAACAACAATGAAATGTACAATATACCATACCTTTATATTTAACTATAAGTAATTTTAACAAATTTAAATGATAATCATTTTATTTTATTTATTTCATAAATAAATATTTTTTTAACAAAGGTTATAAAAATGTTGTAAAATTTATCTTATAAATATCATTCATATAATTATAGAATATTGGAAAGGACTTAAAAATTAAATGGAAAGGCTCACTTCATATGTTATTTTATAATGCTAATTTATATAAATTTAATGTTGTTTGATATAATTTTAATTGAAACAAGAAATGAACTTGTCTCAATATCAAGTTTTGAAATATCATTATTATTTTTATTTAGAAATTTTTTATATTTAATATTTAAGAAATTAGCTAGTTGATAGAAAATGAACAATGTTGGATCAAGAAACTTTATAATAAATACATATTAAAAATAAAGTAATACAGTCGATTCCTGTTATTAGCCCAGTTGATTAGTAGAACATGCTGTGTATTAATACAAAGCATTCAAGAACAGAATCAAATCCTATAATGCAAGCATAATTTACTTCGCCTACTGGCCCCGGAATGCGGCTTAGTAGCCCTGCTGGCACAGTATTTTTCTTGGAACACTAAACAAGAGACACAAATTTAGATATTTTTGGCTTTTCCATATGTGACCACCATCCAGTTTCCTTTATCAGCTGTCAATCATGGGAAGAGAATCTTCCCATTTTCTAGATTGTACTGCAATGATTCTTTTTGTACAGAAATAATTTCTTGTCATTAAAATGGTTTTATTGTGTTCAGATGTTTGTTTTATTGGTGAGAACATGCATTGACATAGCTCTTTAATATAACTTGTTATATCGTATCTCAATTGCATAACTTATTGGGATGTTTGTTTAGTATCCCCAAAAAGTTCTGGTCCTGATACTGTGCTATTACACGGAATTGACTGTATTTATATTACACACCTTCCATTTCTGATCCAGAGCTGTTTGGTCCCAACAATGATTTCCTGGTTAACCCCTCTACAATTTTTCAAATTTTTCTACCTCACTTATAAATTTTTCTAGAGTACTATTATCAGATAGCGGATCTTTAAGTTGTGTTCGTTCTTGTTCTACTAAATCCGTTCTAGAAAGAATTTCTGCTGTTGATATTACCTAAAATAAAAATAATCACATTATATAAAAATTTGAAATTTTATCTTTATTTTGTTATATACATACATATAATTTAAATATGAATTGATAACTTGTAATTATAATTTTTTAATGAAAAATATGAAATACAAAAATTTTTTAGTTTGATTAATTTTCTTTTTGTATATTCAACTAATTCAGATGAATTAATAATAAAACAGTATAAAGAAAGCTTTGAAATTCTTAAAGCCAAAAAATGTATCAATAAAAATTTAAGTTTAAAAATCAGTGAAAACTGGTTAAACGTCTTATAATTAAACACTAATATTAATATTAAAATAAACTAACTATAATCGCTGCATTTAAATTGTAAATTAAATAATTGTATTTTGCTAAATTATGTAAATTAGCATAAACCCGCATTATGACTGGATGTGAACGGGGCTAACAGTGTTGTGTAATGTTACATGATCTGTAGAATAAGACTCTGGAAAGTCTATTAACTTGTAATTCTTTAATTATTGTGCCAAAAATGCATGAACCCCATATAGAGGAATTTTAATCTAATGTCTTTTGTAATATTTTTAAGAAAATTATTTCCAAGGTATGTACAGTACTTTTAATGTTAGTGTACTGCCATAAATTTGTGTGTCGGTAGCCCCTTTGCTACATAGTACCATATTTATACGTTGGTTGTTTGTCTATGAAACAGGTGCAAGTAAATCCAGCACTGGTAAACCCTGTTTTAATTACACATAAAGATTTTAAATAATCCATTGTAAAAAGATATTCGAATAAATTTTAAAAGGTATGGGGTAGTCGGTGAAGGAATTTTTATGGATTTCTATAATATGCTAGATATAATGTAAATTTATAAATTTGTAGGAATGCTTGATACCTAAATTGGATGTATAATGTTGTGCCAGCCCTATGCATGTATATGCTTTCTGAGTTGGATAATGTGCTCATGGTATGTCATGCAGGAAAAAAATTATTAACTTAATATATTAGAATAACTTTTCTATATTCAGTTATATTATAAAAACGATGTTTAGTTGACTGAAGAGGGGCAGTGCCCGAAATGTGTTATCATACTTGTAACTTGTATCAACTAAATAAAGATGAAATATCGCAAAGTGTTGAAATGGTAACACAACTTGTGTTTGGAAATCAAAACAATTAAGGAAACACGGTTTCGGAAGATTAAGAATAGATTGTTTTAATTGAAATGGTGAATTTCACCAAGGCAAAAATCACCAAGGAAACCCATTAAAAATAGTATAATTTAAACTTAAATAAATTGTTTTGTCAATCCCTCAAAATTTCTTTATTGATGAAACTTTCACAGTTTTATGCTATTTTCTGTTTTAATAAAATGTTCAATTATAAAAGAATGTTATGAATTTTAATGAAAGCAAAGTGTAATTTAAGAATGGTTTTTTGAAATAATTACATTATACATGTAAATGTAATTTTATCAGTGTAAATATCTTATTACTTCTTTTTTGTGCATTTATTCCTTTAAATATATTGTCACATACAGTTTACAAGTGATGTTTTTGTATTTTGTAACTGTAAAAGTATTACTTTTCTAAAAATTTAATTATTATTTTAAAATTCTTCTTTCATTCACAAGACACACTGCTAATAATTATTAATGTTGTATCTTATGGATGATGTAAGTAAGAAGTCTCTTATCAACAAAGAACTAAATTCTTCATGATTTTGTTTTAAAAATAATGTAAACATTTAATTTTGTACTATTAATAAGTAGAAGATTAATATTCTTTAAAGTTAAGTTGATGACAAGTTTTGCAATCTTTCATAAAATTATTAGTTATTTAACTTTCTGTTATCTGTATGTTGCACAATGGATAGCATAAACTTTAATTTAGTCTGTAATTTTAATTATGCAATCACAAATAATTATCTGTTTAAGTACCATCTTACAATGGCATTTACTTCTGATAAGTTAAAAAACATCAGCCTGGATCATTTTACCAGATAAAATATTTGTGGACTTGTTAACAGTATTACAAGGGCAAGTCAAATGAAAGTGGGCCAGGCCTCTATGAAATAGTTTGGCCCATGTGATAATATGTCAAGTTCAAAGGATAGTCACTGGCCACATAACTATTGGCATTGGTTTTGTATGGCACTATGCTGTGGAATCTGTGATAGCACTTCCAACAAAGTCTGTCATGGACACTCCACTGGATGAACAGCATGATGTCAGATTTTTGACAGCTGAAGATGTTTCACAGCATGATTTTTATTATTGGGCTGCAATTTGAAAAAAATCATAGACCTATAAATTCCAAGAAGAAGGAAAGATAGACTGACGAGACTGTCCTCAGTCTTTCCTTAATCAAGAACAGAGTTAGATAGATGAAATTCAAGACCCTGAAAGTTTGTATATAGTTAATCAGGGTAGAAGGCCCTGATTAACTATATACAAACTTCCAAAGCAAACTGGATGTCATGTTATTTCAATTAAAAAATTCCCCCAAAAGGAGTTAGATAGATGACTGGAATGACTCCATTGCTAATGGAAAAGTATGATGTACAGGGCAAAACACTACAGTACTAATTTGAGGTGGAGAGTATACATTTTAAATTAAAAATATAAAAATATGATTACAAATTGCAGCCCGGCATTGTGATGATGTCACAATAAATAATTGCTCGTTGAATGTCAGTGATTTGCAAAGAACAATAGCATTTCTTTATCTAGAGCAGTGTTTCTTCAATGGGGGTGATATCACCCCATGTGGGCAATTTTCCATGTTGGGGGCAATTAGTAACAATTTATATTTTGGGGCAAAAAACCATTTTCTGGGCGATATAGTAAAACATTATATTAAGAATAATTAGATATTTTATTTGTTATATCGTACAATAATTAAACAAATAACATTATACTAATCACTATTCTATTCAATGCAATATGAATTTGAGGGCCGAGGCTAACACCCAACAAAATTTTTTCAAAGTGAAGCAGGCGACACTACGTAACAGTTTTATTGAAGGGGGCAACGATTCATTAGAGATTGAGAAACACTGATCTAGAGTGAAGTGATTGAACAAATAATTCAAAAAAGGCCACTTTCAAAAAAGCTTGAAAGACAACCAGAGGTAGGACAACTATATTGTGTCATCAAGCTTCAACAACAGCAAAGGTGAATGCACTTATCAAGAAGACTGATAAGTGAATATTGATAAATTGGTTGGCTCGAGCTACAAAGATTAGTCATGAATTACCCACCATTAGCCTTGAATGTCTGCATTATTGACTTGTTCAATGAGTTCCAAAAGAACCAGAGACAAAGCACTACACTAACATTTGCTTTGATTTGAAAATGAGGGAAATGCATTTATAGACTGTATCAATATTGGAAGTAAGTTGTGATGTTACCAATATAAGCCAGAAATGAAATGGCAAAGTCTTTAATAGAAGCACCCAGGTCAGAACACGAAACTTCATCAAAAAAGGGAAATTGCATTTTCTGACTGGAATGTCACTGCTGATATTTTTCTTTGACCATAATAACCGTCTACTATTGTGAAACCCTATTCAAGAACAAGTGTTAAAGTTTATTGACAAATGGCATAAACTTATTGTACAATAATGCAAAACACAGTCAGATTGATTTTTGACACATTTAAGAAAGTCAAGTAGGAAATCATAGATCATTCTGCCCTAATGCTTCACTGTAGAATTTCCATGTTTTCAGTAATATGGAAAGGTCACACTAGACGATAAAGTACAAGATATAGTAAGATCCCGCTTAATGCTGCCTCAATTAATGCTAATTTGATATAACGCAGTCTTCTCAAAGCCTAAAATAAAAGCTCAAAATTTACGCCGATTAAAATTACTGTGGCATTTCATTGATTCATATATATTATTATTTACAAACATAAACCAATCAGAAAAAGGTGGCAATTCGTCGTAGCACCGTACTTTCTTAAATCTATGTTTGTTTGGTGCAATTTTGGAAAAAATACATCATGGATGCCATAGGGAATATCAACTTTGCTTGGCAAGAATTAACTGATATATGCACGAATGAAGCATGGAAGAAGTTATGGCTGAAGGTATCCAAGAATTCTCGATGAGAAGAGCCTGTTGCTGTATCATTAGGTTGACAATTTGGTCAACCTAATCAATACAGCAGGACTAGGAGATGTAGACAAGCAGGATATTGAGGGGTTACTGCAGGTTTCTGGAGAGAGCCTTACCAACAACCACCTTCAAGAACTGGAAGAACAAGGAATTCATGTAGAACTGGAAAATAGTAATTCTGAAAACAGAGAACCCAAAGAATTTCTCTACAGATTTCCTTAGTAAAAGTTCAATAACCAAAATAAAATTGTAGCGAATGATCCAGATTTTGAAAGGAGTACAAAAGCAAGAAGAGCCGCTTTGAATGCAACTTTCTGCTACTGACAATTGCTTAAAGAAAGAAAAAAAGCAACAAATAAAACTACACGACTTCATTGCATAAAACCAAGAATTTCAGAAAAGCCAGGACCTTCATCACTACAAATGAACTTTACATTTCTGTGTGCATATGTTTGTGTGTTATTTAACATATATTATTATGCAAATTAATATAAAAATAACTTAAAGTAAAATCTGTTTATTTTTGGTTCCCTTTTCCCTATATACTCTGTATTAAAATGACCTCATTTAATGCTGTTTTGTTTAGTGCTTTGTCGTCTTGGAACGCATCCCTCAGCATTAAACAGGGTCTTACTGCACAGTCATAGTCACAGATTTCTTCTGTCAGAAATAAAAATTCTACAACCAAGTGTACAGATTATCAGCAATGAAACAAATGCCTCAATGCTGATAGCAATTGCTTTTCACCTAAAGGAACCAGTTAGAAAATAAACTGCATGAACTTGCTTTCATTTCACCCACCCAAATAGATGGTTCAAGTCTCCATATTTAGAATGCACAAAATAAAACTTGTAATTTATATTGACTACATTGCTTATTGATCATTATCATCTTTAATTTAAAAATATATTTTTAAAAAATACAAATCAAATCATGCTGATTTTTTGAGTATTGTATTTATTTTCCATTTTCAATGTAGACTAAAAAATGAATGGGTTAAAAGAAATATTCATGACATTAATCACAGTGTAATGCTATATCATCTTTTTTAAATCTATCAACGAATCATATTAAGACTTAGTAAACACTAGTGTTGTGTGTTTTTTCCCCATATCATATTAATCATATTAATATAAAACATATTTTTATTCAGTAAGTAATCTATACTAATACGTAAAGCAAAAATGCAAAAATGTTTGTTGGAGGTAATCTTGGAATCTATGGACTGATTTTTAACATTCTATTGCTATTGGCTAACTTATGCTTGCCAATAGCAAAAGAAAACAGGCTACATACTATTTTCATGTTAAACAATTCACAAGAAAGATGTTTTTACTGTAGCATTTGTCTTGTATGTTGTATTATTTGTTTGCTTTGTTCAAGGTCCTTTGCCACACGGTGGGCTTTTTTTAAACTTATTATCTTATCTTTTCAGTTTTGATTCATATTGTTCAGGTAGTTGTGTATATTTGTTTATATTGACTTGATCATTTGTTTCTTATAATAATACTTGTTTGTTATCAAATACTTACATCTATAAGAAGCAAATTTACTTCCCTTATATGAAACTAAACTTTTGTATGTAGGCCTGTAGTATTTTTTTGTGTTCATTGTTTTAGTATTAATCCTAGCATACCATTATTTAACAATACGAATTAGTCTTATGTTATCAGATAGCTACCTAGATGAATTGAGTTTTCTCAGATATTTTTCAGGTATACACATGTGCAAGTGAGTCTTATTGATGATAAAATACTTAAAAAACAAATGAATTTTTATATATACTCATTAACAAAAAAAAATTATGCCCATTTGATTTGAACATCCAAGATGAACATCAAATCAAATGAAACTATTAGTGCAAACATGATGATGGTAACGAGAGATCACAATATCATAGCAAATGGAAAATTTCCTGTAGAACAATAGTATAATTTAAAGAAACCCTTAGTAACTTGTAGAACCTCCTCTTGCTTAAGTGTGGCAATACAGTTGCAGATGTTGCAACTTCCATTCCAGATCCCTCACACTTGCTGATGCTGGCATCCCATCTTGTCCCACAATGCTTGATAAATATCAAATCTGGACACTGGACAGGTAAAGAAAGTGTGACAATGTGATGGAGATATTTCTGGAAAACCTCAGCTGTGTGTGGCTGAGCATTGTCTTGCTGGAAAATAGCTGTTTGCAGTCCTGCCGTGAAAGGAAACACGAGGGTGCAGGATTTCCTGAATGTATCACTATGCTATCAATGTCTTTCATAACACCATTAGGGATGACTGTTATCATATTGAGATGGTTCTGCTGACCAGCATGCCAGAAGTGGGAGCAGTGTACTGGCTCAACAAAAAATGTGGGATGAAACATTCACCAGTTCTCTATACTAACAGAACAGATTTGTCAGTAATGATGATAAGTTGCCAGTCCATGAGAGTCAATGCTTGTCAAAAAATTACCCAAACATCATTGCAAACAAACCTGCTTCTGCTAGTTGCCTGCCAATGATATGAGAAGAGAGAGGGTTCTGTAGTGAAGCTTCTATTAAATCTTTAAAAATATTTCCAAATGTAGTTTGTGCTTTTTTTTTTTTTTAAACAAAAGTCTGTAATCCAAAGCTAATTTCTATAGTTCAAAGAGTATATATGAAAATGATGAGAGACCTGGAAAAAACACCAAATGAAACTTTTTGGCATAGAAAACTGCCTATTGAATACTTTTTGTTTTTACTTTCATACAAATAAATAATTTCAGAAACAGATAAAAATGGATTAAAAATTAAAATTTTTTAAAAATAATTTTATTTGAGAATAAGTATTTCAAGGAAAAAAAAAAGTAACACAATATAAACAATTGTGGATATTAAGACTAATGAAACAAAATTAAAAATAAATTCAAATTTAAAAATTCTTGAAACACTTTATAAATAATAATTAACTGATAAAATTCATCTCATCAGTCATTTCCATGGGAATTATATTTTAAAATTTTATTTCAATAAAATACATAAACACAAAAAATTACTGTTAATTTAAACAAACACAAACAATAACTGTTGTTCAAATACTTTATGCTGAATTTTCCAATTTCTACAGTAATCATTTCTTTGCAAGAATATTCAGAAATCAATCATCATTTTGATTCATCTCATCCTATAATTAAATTTACTTATTACACAATTAAAATTAGGAAGAGCTATCATCTTATAATAAATTTAATAGTTAGGATTAAATTAATTAGTTAATCTATAGTTTATAAACATGTGGAAGAAAAGATATTCTAGAGTGGGACTTGAACCTGCAATCTGAAGATAAATTAACTACTATACTATCTTAAACTGTTCTGAGCTTTGCTTTCAAACAAATTAAATTTATAATTATAGAGATTAAGGCATATTTCTGATCACAACCAATGTCTACATGCAGATCATGTCAGTATTCTGACATTCAGTGGAGCACAATGGTATATAATTTGTATCATGATAATTTCACAAAAAATTTTTAAAACGCTTTGTTAATTTCAAAATTTTTTCCTTATTAATCTGACAAATGAAGGTTAATCTGATTGAGCTATGTTTAATAACAATAAGGGACTAATCAAATTAAATGTCATAAATAATGAATTAAAATGTAATATATCACTTTATTTCTGTTCTAATCAAAAATATTTCAGAAATTTAATACAAAAGTAAGATTATAGTAATAAACTATATAAAACAAGCAATTATTTATTGTGACATTGTTACAATGCTGGGCTGCAATTTTTAATCATATTTTTAATTTATTTTATTTAAAATATATGCTCAAATTAATAGTTTAGTGTCTTGCTCCTGCACATCATACTTTCCTGTTAGCAATAGAATTGTGCAGGTCTAACACCTTTCAGGAGAAATTTTTGAATTGAAATAACATGTTAATCAGTTAATGTGTTAATAGTTAATCAAGGCCTCCTGCCCCTAATCTTTCCATATCTGGTCTCGGCTCTCATTTATCTATCTGTTCTCAAGATTAAGAAAAGACAGACAGACACCGTGGGGAGTTTATAGGTGTACAATTTTTTCGAATTTTTGCGCCAACAATCGTGTATGCTGACAAAATTCCAAGAATTTAGCAACTTTCGAGTCTTTCATTGTTTTCTTTCCCCACCCATGCTTTAGTGGTTTAGTCACTAAAGCTTGGGTGTGGAGCTAGCCGCTAAGCGTGGGTAGCGCAGTAGCAAGTTGAATTTCTGTTCATTCGTTGTCACCATCTTAGTGTTCGCATTAGTTTTTGTTTGTTGGACTAACGACTAACTTAATAGTGTGGTGGTTAAGTTAATTTTCAAAAGTTATTTTTCTGATCACCCTAAAAATGGACAAATTCTTATTAAACTCGAATAATAAAGATAGTGTTGAATCTCGAGAGGATGTTCCAGAAACAAGTGGCAAGGGTTTCGAGAGACGAAAACGTCATAAATATGACGACAGTTATTTGGATTTTGGCTTTACATCAATAAACGAAAATGATAAGGAGAGACCACAGTGTGTGTTGTGTATGAAAGTTTTGGCACCAGAATGTATGCTTCCAAGTAAGTTAAAACGACATTTAGAAATCAACCATTCTAACTTTGTTGGTAGACCTCGCAACTTTTTTACCAAAAAGTTAATTGAATTAAAACAACAAAAAGGCAGCATTTTTAAACATATGTCAATACCAAATAATGCTTTGCTAGCATCATACAAAGTTACATATAGAGTTGCTAAGTGTAAAAAGACTCATACCATCGCAGAGCAACTCATTCTACCGGCTGCTGTAGATTTAGTGAACATTATGATTGGCGAGTCGGCGGGGAAACTGCTTTCAAAAGTCCCTTTGTCTAACAATACCATTAGTCGCAGAATTCAGCACATGGGGAAGGATCTCAATATACAATTAATTGAAAAATTAAAAAAAAGTGAATTTGGATCGCAACTCGATGAGGCCACAGATAATAATAAGGACGCACACTTGATTTGTTACGTACGGTTCTTAAATGGTAATTCAATCGTTGAGGACCTTCTCTTTTGTAAAAGTATTACTGGAAGTACAAAGGCTCAGGATTTGTTCGAGATCCTGAATATATTTATGGATGAAAATAATTTAGAATGGACAAAGTGCGTTGGTGTTTGTACTGACGGTGGTCGTTCAATGTCCGGCTCTTATGGAGGATTGCAGGCGCTTATTCGAAACAAAGCTCCAGATTCAGTTTGGACCCATTGCATCATTCACAGAGAAGCACTTGCATCAAAGTATATGAGTCCTCCACTAAATATAGTTTTAGAACGTGTAGTAAATATAGTAAACTATATAAAAATTCGGCCACTGAAAGCAAGATTTTTTAAAAAAATGTGTGAAGATATGGGAGCCGAATACACATCTTTGTTGTACTACTGCCACTCACGATGGCTCTCTCGCGGGGGTGTATTGTCTCGTACGTTCCAATTACGGCAAGAAATATACGCTTTCCTTGAAGAAGAAAAACATGAGTATGCCAAACACTTTGTGGAAACAGACTTTTTGATTAAACTCGCATACCTATGTGATATTTTTGAAAAGTTGAATTCGTTGAATCTCTCCTTACAAGGACGCAATATGCACATTTTAAAGCAAACAGAAAAGATTTCAGCTTTCAGAAAAAAATTACAGCTATGGAAAATAAAAATTAATAAAGAGTGTATCAGTGATTGTTTTCCCTTGTTGCACCAGTTTGTAACCTCCAATGAAATTAATTTGTCTTGCAATACAAAATCCATTTTTGTTGATCACCTATCAGAGTTTATAAAAAAGTTCGAAAAATACTTTGAAGCAGTTATTGATAAATTTACATGGATTCAAGATCCATTTAGAGCCAAGACTCCATCTGAATTTACTTCTTTAGAAGAAGAATCTCTTATTGACTTGTCTTGCGATAATACTTTAAAGTTAAAATTTGGTAGCATGGAACTTTCTGATTTTTGGATATCAGTAAAAGAGGAATATCCACTGCTTAGTGGTAAAGCTCTACGAATATTAATTCTGTTTGCAACATCCTATTTGTGCAAAGCTGGGTTTTCGGCAGTCGCAGTAATAAAAAATAAATATCGCTCGAAAATTAACGTTGAACAAGAAATGAGGGTCGCCATATCCAATTTTATTCCGAGATTTGAGAAGTTGTGTAGTTAACATCAAGCCCATCCATCCCATTAATAATTTTAATAATGTTAATCAACAATGAACGTTCAATAAATTGTTTGTGAATTTAAAATTCGTGTTTAATTTATTTTTCAACTAACCTAACCACATGATGGTTGTCCAGTCTCAATATAGATATTACCGAAACAGTTGAAATTAGATATTTTGAATTATCTCAAGGAAAATAGTAAGTATCTGTTTTTAATTTTTCGCTGTTAAATGGATAATCGCTTTTGAAAAGGAAAGTTTTCCAATTTTTCAAGAAAGTCAAAAATTTTAAAAAAAATTTGATGTAATTAAGGGCGCAGGTCGAACACCTATCCGGAGAAATTTTTGGAAGCCGAAATAACCTGAAAATCAGATTGGGAACCTGTGTTAATAGTTAATCAAGGCCTCCTGCCCCTAATCTTTCCATATCTGGTCTCGGCTCTCATTTATCTATCTGTTCTCAAGATTAAGAAAAGACAGACAGACACCGTGGGGAGTTTATAGGTGTACAATTTTTTCAAATTGAAATCCAAAAAAGTAATCTTAGTAACTAAATCTGTAAAAACAACTTGTAAATATAAGTAACTCCATTTCAAATCCTGTTTATAAAGTTACAAGTATAAAAATTTATCAAGTACATGCACATTACAATAATATATATTATTATTTAGTGCATAGAGCAATGACTAAAAAATTTCCTCTAAAACAAGTGGCAATTCATAATCATAACAATTACTGATTTTCTTGTTTTTATCTCAAACTCAAAATATTTTTGCACAATGCTATTGTAGTTGTCTCTAGGCATCATTTGATAAAAGGAATCCAAACTTCTCTCCTCTTTATATTTTATTGACATTCTTCTATTAATTTTGGCTCTTCGTGAAAGCAGTATTTATGTACTGATTTTTAATCAAGTTTACATCAGTTCCTCAAAATCTTGTTATTTTTATTTAATGCCTTCTATAATTTCTATATTTAATTATTTCACTTTTTTGTCTAGAAACATTTATATTCATTGCAAACATTTTTAAAATGAAAATCTTGAAAATGTTTGCATTAAAAAATAAAATTGAGGACTTCAATTAAATCAGCAGTTTTAAAATTTTTAAAAAATCTAAGTACTAACATAATTTCATATTTTGAATATTTATAAATTTCAATTTTATGCATTGAAATTCTGATTCAAATGTATATTAATTAAAATAATAATGGTTTTTTCTCCAATTAATGTTATACATTTGCTAAAGCATTTTGTTGCTATTTGTTAGATTTCAGATGAATAAAGTCCTGATGTTTTGTAAGTCCTCAATGAGAGTTCAAAATTCTGTCAAAAATCACTTCACTTCAATCTTTAATTTCTCAACTATCCACATCTTATTCATTGCTTGTCTGAACTTTGAAAGGATATTTTTTATAATTCATTATCTTTATTACATATTCAAAATATGAATTTTTTTTTGCTGATCACTGATTGAATTTAGCAACTGAGGTTGATTTTGTTTTTAATGCACAGCATTCATCAAGTTCATTAAGAAAATTTTTAACACTAAGAACAATTTATAAATGTAATTATTCTTGAATCAATTCTTCCACATATTTTTACAATTTACTCAACAATTAAATAACCAACTATTGAATGATTTTAGTTAAACATAAAAGGTTAATGAAATGCAAGAAAAACTGGACAATGGTATTTGAAAAAGAAAATAAAACACTTATCTCAGAAATATAATAATTAAAACAAGTTTTATATTTCAACAGTTTTCGATAATTTAGATTTTCTCTCTTATCTTGTCATGTTAATTTGTATATTTCACCATAACAACTTGAAATATTTTACACAAGTCTTAATTTATCAATATAATAATTTTAAATTTGTATTAAACAAAATGTAAGATAATTTAGATTTATATACTG
Source organism: Centruroides vittatus (assembly GCF_030686945.1). Classification (NCBI taxonomy): domain Eukaryota; kingdom Metazoa; phylum Arthropoda; class Arachnida; order Scorpiones; family Buthidae; genus Centruroides; species Centruroides vittatus. The sequence continues at coordinate 70,290 of NW_027122249.1, read as the reverse complement.
CATTTTGAATTAAAAATTTTTTTAATATAATTAATCTTTGTCATCTAAACTTGATCAAAAATTAAAAAGTTATTTTAGTTTTTTTAGTAAATACAAATAATACGATTTATAAAATTGATGTTGGTAAACAGATTTTTTTTTGTGAATAAAAACAACAAAAGATTAATAATAAATCAAAATGTTAACTAGCTATTTAATAAAAATGTTAAGGATTTTGTATAAATTTTAATATTACATGTAAACTTACCTTTGGTTTTAATATTGGCAACTGTTGTTCAATTGTTAATTTGTTTTCTACAGAGCTAGATAATATATCAGTAGTGTCCTTTTCAACTGTTTCATTTTTCTGGGAATGTGCAGGACTGACAACAGGAGTAGATTTTGTAGAAACTGCTTCTGTTACATTTGGATCTTTTTGAGGCAGTTTCACAGGATCAATAGGATCCACATTGACTGGTGGAATGGTTTCATTATAAGAAATTTGCTGTGAATAGGCATTTGGCATTTGATTTATATTACTGGGTTGTGGGAAGACAGAATGGTTATAAACAGTTGAAGTTTGAGTATTTATATAATTGCTAGGAAACTGATTATTAATATACTGATCTTGGCTATACTGTTCTGTAGATGATACCTGTGATCCAGGTCCATAACAATATGTGGAAGATATCTGACCAACACTTAATTGCTGATTTCCAGAACTAGGTAACTGATAAGTTTGATAATTCATATTTTGAGCTGGAATTTCATTTGAATGTATTTGTTGAGTGATATATTGAGATGGTTTGACTGTTTCAGCATTATATTGATTATAGTTGGAATGTTCTGCAGTCATATTGGTTAGAGTTGTTTGATTTGAAATGTAATTACAAGTTGCAGATGAACTTATTTGTGGTATAGTATAATTATACATATAATTTGAAGCTGAAGTTTGAGGATAAGAAGAAAATGCTGTTGTAGTTTGTGGTTGAGAAGAATAAATTATATTTTGATTGTAATTAGATACTATTGGATTTTGATAGTTTACATCACTACCTGTAGAATATTGATGATATGAAGAAATATCCATATTAGTTTGATTCTGTCCAACTTGAGAATAAGTAAATTGATTAGAAGTGCCATATATCTGTGGATTTGATATATTTTGCATATGACCATAAGATGATTGTTCAGTTGGTAACGTTGAATTTGTTGAATACTGTTGATAATAAGAATAATCATATTGATTATAATTTAATTCTTGTTGCGACTGACCATAAGATCCATCAGCAGAAATAGGTTTATTTATGCTATTTACTGTATATGGAGAAGTATGGGTTGTATTAGTACATTGGGCAGTGATAGGTTTTTCAGATCCTACAGGTGCAGGTCTCACACCAATTGCTACAGCATCCACTGAAGTATTAAGAGATTCATTTGCCATTTGTTCATAAAAAGCTGGTTGACTGATAGAAGTTTTAACAGACGACATAATATTGCTCAGTTCTGGTTGGAAATTTGAATATGGTATAGCAGAAACAGCAGGATATTGTGAATTCAATTGACTTGAATCAAGATCAGACTGAATAGGAACTGATGGCTGAGAACTGAAAGTTGTAGTTGAAGTTACTGCAGCAGCTCTGTTTGTCATGAAAGGCAGATAATCTTTTAATTTTGGAACACTTGAAACACTTGGAACACTACTTCCTGTAATATTAGTTTGAAGATCAAATGTTCTTCCAGCTAAAAAAAAATAAAAATATATAAATTATCAAAAATAATACAATAAATTTATTTCATCTGATATATTTTATACATTAATATTTAGTTATTAGTAAGAAAAGTTTACAACAAGTTTTCAAAGATATTAAGAATGCATTTTCTTTTTTGAAGCAAAAAGTGAAAAATGACAGAATTTCAATCAAATGAATAAACTGTTTTTAGTCTCTTAAAAATTGAAATATTTTAAAAAAATTTCTAAAACACACTTTTGAAAAGAATTATTCTTTCCTTTATATGCCTAATCTGAGTTGAGTCAATTAAAAAGTTGCAACACAATATTAATAGAGAAATTTTTTATTATTACCACAAAATTTTACACTTTCAGATGCATTTCATCTAGATAACAAAGCCTAGGCCTCCTCAGTGAATAGGTGAGAGAAAAAAACACACAAAAGTATGATTGTGTTTAACATCCATTTCTTGTTGAATGTTTATACCAGTGTTTTTCAACCGGGGTGCCGTGGTGCCACAATTGGGGTGTTGCAAAGTTTAGGACTTTTAGGCACTTTCATTGAAATTTACTTAAGTGTAGTTCAAGATAACTCATTGTCAATATTTCAACAAAATTCAATGGACTTAAATTTTGATTTTGAACACGTAGAAACACTATTTTTGTATTAAAATGCTACTTCAAACTGTCAATTTTTAAAATTTTTTTTCTGAGGAGGGGACTCCCTCACCCCACCCCAGCATTGTGCATAATATTCATTTTTGCAAAAAAATCATCTCCCCCATCATTAAAGCTCCCCTTTTTCAGATTCTAGATCCACCACCGGTCAAGGGTGCCACATTTTTTATTTTTCAATCAGGGGTACCACTCAATGGAAAAGGTTGAAAAACACTGGTTTATACAGTCATCTATCACATGAGACTGTTCATTTATATTTAGTACAATTCCATCCCAGCATGCATCTACCATCATGCCTTTATTTAAATTAATGATATTATCATACTTCATTATTGAATAATGTTTTTTAATTCTTTGTCATAAAATAGTATTTTCTTTATACAATATTCTTACATTATTTTTATCTATTAAGCATTTACTTTTGTTTAATGTTTTTATGAACTTATGGAATTGAAGACTTTCATCTGTAATATCTAAGTAATTTATTTCTTTATTATCTTCACATTCATATGTGAATTGTATATTCTGATCAATTTTTTTGGCATGCTGCACAATTTTTTCTGCTGTAACAATGTTACTATCATATATTAATAATATGTTATGTATAATAGACATTGATTGGGAAATGTGTAAACAATTCCGATAGAAAAAACGTTCCTTGTGAGAATTAGATCAGAGGTCACCGTTTGTGATAACAATTAAGTGGTAAAGTTAACACATAGGCAGTGGTGATATTTGAAATAGTTAACAAAGGGTTCGCTAGCAGAAAATTTTTTCCTGACAATCACTGGCAAATGAAATGGAAGTTTTGGCTAAAAATAAATAGAATACCTTTCCTTGCGATATATCTAATGATCAGTGGCGTATTTGGAATGTAACGAGCCCTGAGCAAAGACCAGGTAACAATAGTATATTAGTGCTGTCGACCTTTTTCTTTTTTCTTTTTTTTTCTTTTTAGGACAGAGAAATTTTTCACCCCAAATGGCACTGCTGATAATAGACAGATGTCATCATCTCTCGAAATACAATATCCTTTTTATTTCGCTGTCGATAGCCCGACACGTGTTCCACAGCCATCTTGTATTATCTCGCACACATGAGATTGTGGGATCTCCCTTATGACTGGATCTAGTTTCAAGAACTCTCTTGAATTGATTGCGATTAAACCTTGTTTCGGTTGTGATTGAAACGGTTGAGAGAGATCGCACCAAGACATAGTCCCCGACCTTGCTCACAATCTAGATTGAAATGCTCGATGCAAACGGGGTATAAGGCTCTAGTTTAGTAGTATTACAGAGTATAATATGTATATTTTAATATATTTAAAAAAAAAAAAACAAAACCACTGAGAAATGTTCCGTGTGTTTAACAAGGTTCGGAAAACTGAAAATTTTAACAACGGGTTCGGCCGAACCTGTGCGAACCCGCTGAATATCACCACTGCACATAGGTGTCAAGAATGTGCCGTTATTATCAACATATGATAATCATGTGACTCCTTTCCCTCAACAAGCAAATAAAAGCTTGAGTCCCCGGAAGCTCAGCGTGATCCAACGGCAGTCATAGTTGTCCAGGTGATACATTTGTCTCCTGGCTCAATGAAAGGAGAAGACTCCAGTAGAAGACAGATCACAGCTTCGAACTTCCATACAGCTCGCCATATCTACTAGGACTACGATTCCTATGAACCATTTGACGCATACCGTTCATTTCCTCATAGAGGTATTTTTGTCAGAGTATTATGAACTCTTTCTCTTGCTATGAGAATAGGCTTAGTTAAGAGCTGTCCTCTTATATAAATATCTAGTTGTTAATCGCATTTAACCAAGTATAGCCTTGTACACCTTGTTAACCTTAGATTTTAATAAATGCTTTGTTTATTTGTTTAACCTGTCTCCTGACTGTCTAATAACTCCTGTCGACTTACCCCACACGACTTCCCCACTCAAAATTCAGCCATCCAAATGACTCTGTGATCGGGTTTTAACAACCTGTGCTGATTAAGTGGTTACTAGGATAACCACCTATAGCCCCTGGCTTATCTCACAGTAATGTCATTACAGCAGAAAAAACTGTGCAGCATGCCAACAAAATTGATCAGAATATACAATTCACATACAAATGTGAAGATATTAAAGAAATCAATTACTTAAATATTACTATTAGAAGAACAGATAAAGGTCTTCAATTCCGTAAGTTTGAAAAAGCATGTAATGTAAAGAGAACCATTAACTTTTTCTTTTGTAGCTGTTGGACAATAAGAATGAATGTGTTTCAAATGGACTTAAGAAAAATAATAACAAGAACCACCTGTAAAGAGAAAAGAAACAATTATTTAGGAAATATCTACTAAATGGATATCCTGCAAAATTGCTAAAGACTGGTATGATAAATACATATTAATATTGTGTTGCAGCTTTTTAATTGACAACTCAGAATTGGCATAGAAAGGAAAGAATAATACCTTTCAAAAGTGTTTAAAATTTTTTTTTTTTTAAGAGACTACAAAATAGCTGATCCCATTGTTACTTTGTTAACCTTTTAACTTTTAAACTATTTTTAGTTTTCGAAAATATTGTTGGATCAAGCTATATAATATTAATCATTGGGCTTTAAGATGTATATATGTTATGGACAAAGTGATTAATCGGGCATTATTCATTATGACTGGGCATCATGAATAATGACCAAAAAGGGTGCGCAGTGTGATAAATATTGATTCATTTATCAAACTGACCGGTCATTATGAATATTGCTACCATTTAGTCAGACAAAGTGATAATAATATGTTGAGGAGTGATCATCTGACATATGCTAGCCAATCGGCACTCAGTCGTGCGTGTGTATCATGTTTAGTACCGAATTTTAAATTTGATTAAAAAAAACTCCACTTATTTCATTTAGAAATATTTATTTTTTGTCAATTATTTCAAAGTACTATATACACAAATAATCACAACTTTGAATTATCCAAGATTTACATATATCTGTACAATATGTCAAATGCCATGTAACTGATGTAATTTATTAAGCAAACATATATAGAATTCTATTTTTGTTAATTAGAAATTATTAATAATATAAGTAAACTGCAGGTAAACAGTATGTGTCCAGTGAAAACCTCACAGATTGCTAGATAGATTTTATAAAAAGTAAAGCAGAATTCCTCAAAATGTAGCCCAAATGTAGTAGTTTAGAGTCCTACAAATATTTCAATCTGCTACTTCTAGCCTAAGCTTTCAATCCTGAAACTCAGCTGTGTTTTATGAGATAAGAGAGGAAAAAAAAATGTAGTCCATGGGTAAGATTACTTCCAAAAATGTGTTTCTCTAAAAGCAAAGCCATGTTGACCAGACTACATATATTCTTGATCTATTGTTCTCTTATAGTATGCAAGTACATGAATCTAAATGAACAAGTTAACATATGCGTATCACATTTCGGATAGAATTTTCACTTTGAAGCAGCTGTATTTTGAACTAACCAAATTCCTTAACACATAAATCTCTATATCCCTGGCTGGGACGAATAGTAGTTATGAACTAATGGGATTTTAAACTGAGTTTGAATTAACAAGAATTTCCTGTGTATGTATAAAAACACCATGCTAAGGTAAAGTAATAGCTGGCTGAATGCCATGATGGGTATGATTATAAACTGTGGGTGCTGAGTCATTCCCAGTCAGTATTGTAAATAACTAGTATGGTTATATCAAAATTAAATATGTCTGGAAGCAAGGAATCATATGGAAGTAAATATGAACCTTTAACATTTTAATTATACATTTATATAAGAAACATTGTTTATTTACCTTTCCTAGCCTGAACTTCTGCAATTTGAGCTCTTTCTTCATCTTGCACTTTTGTCACACTTCGAGCTCGAGTTAAAACACGAGAAACATTTGTTTGCAATTTATGATAAAATTCTAGCCCCTTTTGTGCCTTGGCTAACAATTCTTCATATGCTTCATAAGAATTTATTAATGATGAAATCATTGCTTCCCGTCTAAAACAGAAATATTTATATTATGTTTTTACTTAAAATTTACAGGGAAAATGCTTCTTAACTTATAACTAATTAGCTATCAAAATTAATATAACTTATGATACATTTGATATATATATATATAATTAAATTTTAAAAATTTAAATGAAATCAAAAACAAAATAAATAAATTTATTTAATTTGCTTTTGATTTTATTTATTTAATTTGTTTTTGGATATTTTACTTGCATACTTTTAAAATTTTTCTACTATTTTGTTATTACAGATTAAATACAACACCTATGAGAGTAGCCAATGCTCCCATCATAAGTTCAAGGTTGTTTGCAACTTCATCTCAAAATTGGCATATCAAGCTGACTTTTAAACATTGATAACTAGTGGATTATATGCATAAAAATATAGTAGTCAAAATTATTAATTAGAAAAAAAAATGTTTTTGAAATCACTGGATTATTAAAATTTAAAATAAGAAGTTTTATTGTATAAAAATAACTTGTTCTGATATTAAGTAGTCCACAATCACAAAACTATATGCTTTAAAAAAAGGGAAAACCTGTTTCTACTTTGTTTAGTCAAAGAAAACTGGAATTATTTTGTTAAAAAATCAATCATTTGCATTGGGAAACAGAATTATGCAGGTATGTAGGAGACTATTAATATTTTGCATATATTGGGAGCACTGCTACTGCACAGAAATGTGGAGAAGCTACTCCAAAAAAATGGAATCCAATCAGTGCATGCCCATTCAAGAAGATTCAGTCATTGAATTTTTGATTTTTAGAGAAAATTAAATCCAGTGAAATCCATTGTCAATTAGCAGCTGTTTATGTCCAAAATTCAAGTCTTTGAACAGGCCAAGAGGTTTCATGCAGGATGACAACTGGTACTGACAAACTTACATAGTAGCAGACCAAAGTTGATCATCACTGACACTAACATTGTTGCTACAAATGCCTTGATCCAGAGTAACTGGTCTGTCACTACTGATGAAGTTGCTGACTGTTCACAAATTAGCCATGGCTAAGCATATACAATAATGCAGTGGTTTCTGAACTTTTTTGATTCTCGGCACCCTCGCTAAATCCAGGTTTTCCCAAGGCACCTATGTCAAATTCTAAGAAGTACAATTTGCAAATTAGCAAAATAGCCAATAAATTTTTTTTAATTAAAGAGTTAGGACATTACGTAACAAATAAATAAAACACATATTAAGGTAATAAAAAATATATAATTCAACAAATTCAATTAATTATAATTAGTGGAATAGATGAGCCTGTTGATCACTGCATGTTTTCTCTAATCTTGGAACCAAACTGGACACAGCCACCCTCATAACCTTCTCCACATTGATTTTCATGTGATACTTAATTTTTATCACAGTGACAGCCAAAAACCCAGCTTCATACAAATAAGAAGTCACAAATAAAATTAAATTCTCTGAGCTTTACCACTCAGAAGGGGATATTCATCTTTTGCTGATAGCCAAAATTCAGTTAATTTCATGCTGCTAAATTTTGTTTTCAATGTATTGCCAGAAGACAACTCAATAAGATGCTCTTCTTCTGCAGCAGTAAATTCAGATGAAGCACTGACATTAAATTGATCTTGAATCCATGCAAATTTATCAATATTATCATTTTGAAAAAATTTCTGAAACGAGGTGATAAGCTGTAAATAAATGTTCTTCAAAAATGAATTTCATACCACAAGAGAAATCAACTCCACTGGAATCAAAAACTGTTGCAACAAGATGAAACATTCTTTTCCTCTATCTTCATTTATTTTTCTTTTCCATAGTTTTATTTTATTTATTTATTTATTTTTTTAAAATGAAAGCTGAAATTTCCTCAATCGACTCTAAAAGGTGTATGTTGTTTCCCTGCAGGGAGAGATTCAGAGCATTTACCTATTCAAGAATATAAGTATGCTAATTTTATCAAAAACTCTTCATTCACAAAATTTTTGGCAAGAGTCTCTCTTGCCAAAAATTTTGTGAATGAAGAGTTATGTGGTCTTCCTCTTCTTAAAGAGGTCTTGACCACATAAATTTCCTGTTGCAGTTCAAATGTACAAGACAAAACATTACCACGAGAGCACCATCATGAAGTGCTATAGTACAACAAAGATGTGTGCTTGGATCCCATATCTTCACATAGTTTTCAACAGCCTAGTTTTTACAAAGTTTACTACATATTCTAAGGCCTGGTTCAATGTAGGACCCTCAGATAATTAAATATCATACTTAGCTCTAAAATACTTGATGAATCACCAAACATCAGATGCTGAGAAATGTTTGTTAAACAAACACTAACATTTTCAACCTAATAGAATAGGTTATCTTCAAGTGTAACTGAATTCAAACTTATTTTTAAAAAATTAACATTTTAATGACAAAACATCCGAACATATTACATTCAAATTTAAAACAAAAATATTAGATAAATTAACAAATAAATAATAAAATATACTAAATAAACTAAAACAATAATGATATAAATAATATGATAAAATAAACAAAATAAAACACAGTGAGTGATCGGTTAACAAACATAATCCATTCCAAGACTTTGTTTGCTGTCCAAATTGTTCGTTAACCGATTATCGATTTACTATAGGTTTTTATAGAAATTTGATTAATTCATTCTGGAGACCCCCCAAAAATAAAAAATATATATCTTCTTACTACGTTTATTTATATGTAATAATAAAAATACATATATACACAGTTTTGCATTTTTATTAGTCATGTTTTTCCATTTGTGGAACATTAAAAAATCTGTCCAATGTTGATTGCTTTTCTCTCTTCTTTAGAATTTTTCAGAAGTAATTAATACATTGTAGTTGTAGAGATCCCCAAGCCCATTAACCTCACCCTGGTTTGGATACTATTCTAAGACCTTCGTTCTGACATCCTCCCACTTCTTCAAAAGATCTTTAATATCAGATTTCGGTATTAATCCTGTTTTTCAGAAGAAAACACATCTTGCCAAGTTTCTTGGTGTTCTTCATTCAAGAGTTCTTGGCATTCTTCCGTCATCAGATCAGTTTCAGGTTCCATTATGAGCTCTTCAGTGTTCTTTATTTCTCAGATGTGATTTCCGTTACTCCTTTAGCTGCTTGAGTCTTCTTGATTATAGTGTAACTTTCTTAGATAAGATTGAACTGTAGCCTACTGTAGACCTGTTCAAGCCATACTGCCCAGAAACATCAGACATTCTTCTGCCCACTCTCTACCTTTGCTATTATACTCTCACCTTTCAAAAAAAAAACTGATGCAAAACTTAATGAGTGCCTGCCTGAGTCTCATGAATACTATAAAAAAATTGTTTCTGTCAGAAAAATAAAAGGCTAATTACAAAGGAGAGTTTCAAAGTTCTGAGGAAAACTATCTGATCAGTATATACCAGGTTGAGTGTTGATGTTGACGTCTTCCACGCTCTGAAAAGTTTCAAATTGTTGTCTGAAGACAAGGGAAGACCAATTGGTATTCATTATTTTCAATGCTTCTTCTTGTGTTTGTTCTGTGAGGTGTTCATTGTCCGAACATAAAAATCTTTCGCAAAAGTGTTCATTAACTGATCACCTACTGTACATAAAAATGCATCCAAATATAAGGGCAGGTGTGGACTAAGAGTTTTTATATTTTAATTTTTCTCTTTGTAGAATTTCCATGCAGAAGCTAGTCCATTCACATCCCTGGCATTATTTTATTTTATTTATTTTATCATATTATTTATATTGTTATTGTTTTAGTTTCTTTAATATATTTTATTATTTATTTGTTAAGTTATCTAATATTTTCGTTTTAAATTTGAATGTAATATGTTCAGACATTCCATGATTAGAATGTTAATTTTTTAAAAATACGTTCAAATTCAGTTACAGCTAAAGATGGCCTATCCTATTAGGCTGAAAATGTTAGTGTTTGTTTAATAAATGTTTCTCAACATCAAGTGTTTGATGGTTCATTAAGGACTCAGATATTTTGATGCAAGTGTTTCCCTGTAAATAATGCAATGGGTCCACAGTGCATCAGGGGCTTTGCTTCAAATAAGTGCTTGCAATCCTCCACAACAGCTGGACATTGAACAAGCACCATCAGTACAAATACCAATGCATTTGCTCCACTCCAATTATTTTCAAATATAAAAGTATCAAGCATCTTGAACAAGTCTTGAGCTTTAGCACTAGCAGTGATACTTTTACAAAAGAGAAAGTCTTCTACAATGTTATTACTATCTATAAACTGTACATAGCAAATCAAGTGAGAATCTTTATTATTTAGTAAAAACTGATCCATTTTAAAAATGCATATGAGAAGAAATACTTCAAAATGTTCACTTGACTGACTTACAATATTTAGTTGATACAATCTCCAAAAACTATTGAAATTGCATGAAACTGACAGCTATTTATATACAAACACAAAGTACTGAGAAAGTTTGACAAACTACTAAAACAATTAAGAGTTATTACTTAGTGAGTTAATGGTTTTCACCAGGTCTGCTAGATTTCACGTCCTATCACACTGAATTGAAAATGGAAGTATAATTGTGAAAATTTTATATTTCATGGCGCCCCTGTGAGGAAGCCACAGCTCCAGACAGTGCTGAAACGCACACTTTGGGAACCACTGCAATAATGCATAATATGCTTAACTATAGACATAGGACAATGATATGTGAGAGAGGGTCATGGAATGGGTTTGCAAGCAACCAAATCATTTTTATGAGAAAGAAATAAAAAATAATGTTGTGAAGTGGCAGGATATTTTACTTAACTGCAAGGTGGAATATTTTGAAAAGTATTAAATGATGTGCTTAAAAAATAATAACTCATTTCTTTTGACTGAAACAAGTATTATTCATTAATAAATTCTGTAATCTGATATGAAATTATAATTTTATTAAAATATTAGTAATAAATTGGAAGAAAACAATTGAAAAATTTAATTTTTTGTTATTACAATATAATTATATTAAAGTCAAAACTAAAAAGTGGTAAATATTATTTAAATTACAATTATTTATATTTTATTGTATAGTCTAGAGCTGCAATGATCAATTTCTAAGCATTACTTCATTTAATGTTAAACATAACAAACAAGATTCAAAATATCACATTTTTCTAACTTCTGCTTTCATTTAGAACCATTCAGATTTAATTCATTTGAAAAAAGCTCAAAACATATCTAACAATACTAAGTATTATAAGTAATAAAGTATTATTAACAATTCTATTTTATTTTAAGAACTTAAAAAGTAAACAAAATGTTTGATTTTTTCAATAATGTATAAAAAAAAAAAAAAATAAGAGTAATAATAATATAGTTAAGAGCTAAAATTACTTTTTGCAGTTTTATCAAATAAAATAAAATTCTAAACAATAATAAAATTATTTATGATTGTCTGTAAAAATCAAAATAAATACCTATTTAGAATTTCTGTTGTTGCTTTTCTAATATTTGCATAACGAGCATTTGCTTGGGTTAAAGCATGTAAGATGTTATCTTGAGCCACAAGATTCTGTTCTAAAAGAGCAACTTGTTGATTGTGTTTTTTCAATTCATCTTCAAAAACACTCTGTAATCAAAGTAAAAAAAAATAGTTATTGAAATTTTTGTACAAATTTATCAAATATAAACTATTACTGAAAGTTTCATTATTAATGTTGTTTAAAATTCAAATTTATAATTATTGTATATTTATTTTATTTTTGCATTTTTATTAGTTAAATTTTATACAAGCATTGCATGTGAGAGTGAAAATTTTTCTTTAATATTCTTAGATATATAAAGTGCTAAACCAGATTCCTGGAATATAGTAGAGTCCCTTCACCATCTCATATTTCCCCTCTTTACAGTTTCTGAGATCTGGATGATAATGGTATTCCTTTTAAAATTATATCTTCATCAACTTTTATAATAGTTCTCTTCAACATTTTCAGAAAAGTTCTCTAAAGTAATTGGAAGGAAATCTTGTTATTCATTGGATATTGGGGCAGTTGCCAGCCTCTCTAAAGATGCCAAAGAAAGATAAAAATGGAAAAGATAAGACGGTGAATGGAAGTTACCATATTCCAAGAATAAACTTATCAAAAAATGAATAAACAGGTTACACAGGTTACTCAGAAAGGAGACTAAAGGACAGAGTGCATCAGCATATTTACAAATGCATGATATTAACAAATAAAGGATTATGGTAACTATCTCTTTAGAAGTGTAGATAAAAATATATAAATTTTTTGGGACAAAATGAAAGTCTCAGAATAAATATTTGGACATGGATGAGTGTAAAAAAACTATAGGATCTGCAAAACTCATCCAAATGCTTTGAAATGACAGATTAATAGAATTAAAACATTAGGAAAATTCTGAATTGGATATATTTTACCTAGATAAATCATTTCTTTGTTTGTTTTATTTACTTTTTAAAAACAGGTTTTGCAAGAACAAAAACATATTTTCTTTCTTGTTTTCACATTTGGTGCTATAATAGTGCAAAGGCTATTGTAACATTCCAAATTCCAATTGCCATGGAATTTGGAATATTTTGACCTGATGATGAGCTGACCAGTTGGAAACACTAAGATTCTCATTATATTTGTTGTTATTAGTTTTGCTCTATTAAAATATTTTAGTTTATTTATTACTAACAAAGAATGCCCAGCATTATCTGGGAGTGCAGGGAGGGGATTGAGTTATCCTCGTTATAGGGTAGCATGTGGGTGGCAGAGAATAACTATGCAAAATTTAATCCAAATCAGTCAAAGGGTTTGGCAATTTGTGTGAGGTGAAATCAGGGGAAGGAGTAAAATCAGAGAGGAGCAAGAAATCCTAGTTTTATGATAGTCTATGTTTCCTGTAGGATACCAGGGAGTAGGAGCCAACCTAGCAATTATGCCACTTTGGACAAGATAGTTATTTGCTGTCCCTTTTAAATATAGGCATAGTTTTAATCAAGATCTGAGTGCTCAGACCTCACACATTTAATTACTTAATTATTTCAAAAAAGTAAAATAATTTATTATCTGAAATTAAAAATATTTTATTTTTATTTTCTATGGACAATTTTGCTGCTCCTTGCAATCTGCTTCCCCGGGGAGCCATCCATCTTGCCCACTCCTGTATTGGCCCCTGCTAGAGAGTAACTATGCAGAGTTTGATCAAGATCAGTCACAGGGTTTTGGAGTTTGTAGGAAAGTTGAAATCAACAGGAAGGAGTGAGGAGGTCTGAGTTTAAAGGTAGCTTATGAACTATACAGTACATTGGAAAGTACATAACTGCACAGCACACTGTAATAAACTTTCAATGGTCCCTGGACAAGGATGTATTTTGTGACAATTGCAACTTTCTTTTAGGCATTTTATCAAATCAATAAGACTTAATTACACATGTATACACCTGAAAAATAACTGAAACAACTTATTTTATGAAGGTAGATATCTGATAACATAAGACTAATTATTATTTTTAAATAATATTATGATAGGATTAATACTAAAACAATGACACAAACAAATTCTATAGCCCTACTAATGAAAGTTTAGTTTCATATAAAGAAAGTAAAGTTGCTCCTTATAGTTTTAAGTCTGATAGTGTATAAGAGTATTATTATAAGAAACAAATGACCAAGACAATATAAACAAATCAAATACACAACTACCCAAACTGCATGAATCAAACTTGAAACCAAAAATATACAATAACTTTAAAAAAGCCCATCAGATGGTAAAGAAGACTGACCCTGAATGGAGCAAACAAACACTGATGTAAGACAAATGCTGCAGTAAAAACATTGTTCTCATGCATTTTCCTTTTTTAATATGAAAATACAGTAGAGAGTCATTAATCGGAATCGCCGGTAATCAGAACGATTTTCAGTCGGATTCTGTTGTGCTGAATCGAACGTTTTTGATACTAGATTTACTTCTAAAGTATAATTTTCATGTTTTTATAATCTTCAATATATTTATTTTGTTTGTACAAAAGAAAGAAATAATTTTTAACGATACAATAGCCTCGATTATTATAATAAAAATTTTCGTTAGGCTTAAAATTGACGAAAATTCAGCACGAAGTGACACGCAACGGAGAAAAATTCAACATGAAGCAACACACAATGGAGAAAACTTTAAACATCGGACAGGTTAATATATTTTTTCGTACATAATCGGTAATTCAAACAAATCACTAATCTAAACAACCCCAGTCCCCAATTGATTCCGATTTCCGACTCTCTACTGTAGTATATAGTCTATGTTCATTTGGAAGGAATAACCTTTCCAATAAAAAATAATTTAAAATTCAAATCAGTAGATTATGAGATTACCTCTACCAAACAAACAAACATTCTTGCTTTATATCAAGAGTTCCCAAATTTTTTTCAGCCACAGACACCTTTACCAAAAACTTTTAAAACTGTCATTTACTTTACTTACTCAAATTAATAAATTTGTATAGTACTTGATATTAAATATTTCACTAGATATCAAACTTTTCATTTTAATCACTTGTAATTAATGATTGAAAAAGATAAAAAGATTACAGAATATGGCATTATCTTGCACATCATTAAATATTGAAACCTGCACTAATGAAAATTAAAGCAAAGAAATAGAGCAGAGTTTTTTTTTAATATTTGACATTTATAAAATAAATATGTAAATTCAAAGTAAGTACAAATATTGAAGTCACTTTATTAAACATAAAATGAAGTGAAAAAATCAACAATCAGACAGAATTAAACATCAACAAAATTACAAGAGCAAAAGTTTTTAATCAGAATTATAAAAATAACAATTCCAAATAAATCAGCTTGAAAAACTGAATTTAATGAGATAGGTGCACCTAGTGATCTGTCAACAATTTATCTATGTCCAGTTTTATATTAGTGAGTTGCATTCTCAAATCTCCACATTCAGTGATATGCAATCGATGTCTGTTCTGAAGCAGGTTTAAAACTACACTGAAGCCTCTCTCTACTAGATATGATAATGGAAATGCCAGCAAATACTTTTGTACAACAGTCAATAAAGCTGGGTACAGAATCAAATATCTTGTTGCAGCCAAAACTTTTGATAACCCTGTTTGAATTGAACTTTGAGATCCTCATTTGAACTGATGGTTATCAGCTCCTCTTGCAAAATTATATTTGGTTCTGCACTAGTAGTGTATGGGTTTATTATCCAGTGTGGTATTTCCATTGATAGAATACCTTTGAACCTAGTTTTGAAATCTAAGCAAAGAGCCTCCAAGTGGTTGATGTACAACAAGGATTATGACTATCTTAAATAAGTTGGGAAACAATAAAGCTCAGATCTTACAATATTTTGCTTAAAAAACATTAATTTGGGAACAAAAGCCAATATGACCAATTTTGCTTTAATGAGATTCAAATTGTTTCCTTGCAGTTGTAAATTAACATCATTAAATTTGCCAAATAAGTCAATTAAAGAAGCAATATCTGTTTTACTCTTAAGTAAATTTTCTTTCAAACTGGAATCCTTGTCTTCCAAAAACTCTAAAACAGATTGAAAAAGTGCAAAAAATCTCAAACATAAATCTTTTGAAAGCCAGCAGACTTTGGTATGGAGAACAAATCAATGAAAATCTTTGTCACTTTCTTCTTATAATTGAGCAGTCTAGTGTTCAAAGCTTTACTTCAAATTTTGTTCACAGCTGTTATAACAAACTAAAGTGATTGATGCAATTTGTTGCTAAGGTTCTTGGCTACTAAATGTTGCCTATGGATTACAGTGAACTGCAAGCACTTCAAGTACATGTTGTTTCAGGGAACTCATGAAGTGACAATAACAACCAACCATAGCTGATGCTCTATCTGTCGCAACAGATATTATATTTGTGAATGGAATCACTTTTTCCCTAAAAAATAGCTCCATTAAATTAAAACTAGAGAACCTTTTTTGCTAGAAGTTTAGAAACTGACACCAGCATTTTCTAAAGTTCTAGCAAAAAGCAGCTCTTCATGCACTTCCTGATCTTGAATAAAGCAAAACGTATGCCAGCAACAAAGCTTCATTACCAGGTAATGTTGACTCGTCCAATTGGAGGGAAAAACTTTAAAAAAAAAAAAATGATTACACAAACAGTTTTCCACATTGTGACTCATTTTGTCGATACGTATTTGAACTCTGTTATTGCTCAAAGAAATCCTCTTTATAACATCTTGTGCAGGTTTGTGGATAACAGTGTTCAATAGTAGAATCAGTTTCTCCTTATGGCGTGCAACTTGCTAGACTTCATGATGAGTAAGGATGTGCTGTACGATGCCCTTAATCCATCATCATTTTGCTTTGATGATGAAATAAACATATTATCTATCATAGTTCTCTTCAGAATTTTATCTTTAAGTGATTGAAAGTATGACAAATCTTTTCCTTTTTTGTCAGGTTGAATTCTGTTTAAGTGATCTGCTACTTTCTGAGCATCATTGCTAAAGATTTCTTTGCATATGAGGCACATTGGTAGATGTTTGTTTGATAATGACGGGACTCAAACTTGAATAAATAAACTGTGTCCTCTGCTTTTGTTTTTCATAGTACTGTTCCTGAATAAATAATTATATTCAAAGTTCAAATCACAAATAAGTACAGTACTTGTCACATCAAACAAAGATTTATAGTTTTATGAAAGCATGATCGTACAAGACTGATAGATTCTGCTAATATCAAATATTTTCTCATCCCACTGCAAGCATGAACATGCAATGGTTTTTCATGTCCACACTTGCTTTGATATGTTTGATAAGACAATGCTCAGACATGTTTGTGCTACATGTATTTTCATGCATTCTTATGTGTGACTCTTTAAATGACACATTTTATCTTTTTGTTTGCAAATTTGGTATGTTATGTGTTTTTATCAAAAAATTGTCTTTTTTTTCTTTTTTTAAAATTATTTTACTTTTTAATTAGATACCTGTTGGAATATCAGTAGTAAGAGGGTCTATTTTTGCTGTCGTCACAACCCCAAATTATTTTTTTTATTGAAACTATTAACTTTGGGAACTCTTGCTTTATATATTAATATAGATATAAGAGTAGTAGTGGTTTTGTAATAGCTGTTTTATTTGGATTTTTAAAATTAAAAAATAAAGTATTTCATATTTACAAAGGAAACTTTGTCAATTTTATATTGAAAATATAAAAATTCTCTATCAATTTTCTATTAAATGTTTACATAACTTTCTTCTGTATCTAATATATTGTGAAAATTATAAGACTCTTATATCATAAACTTACATCATTAGAAAGATATTTTTACATAAATAAACAAATTAATTAAGTTTATTGCATTTAAAATTTTTGAAATTACTGTCTGTGTATATATATACAGTCAAGATCATTTCAAAGTTGACAAGTGAAATAATGTTGAAATGGTTACTATATTCAGTAATATATAAAATATACTATTATATAATTTTATACATGCGAATATCTGCATGCATAATTTATAACAATGCTATTGAATGAAAACTAATCGCTACCTGTAAATCATTTTTTCGATCTTTCATCACTAATTGAGTGGTGATGTCATCACTTTGCAAAGCATTTCGTAACTGTGTTTCTAGCATTTGCCTTTGACGTCGCATTTCCTCTACTTTAACAAGAAGTCTTTTCAATTCCTTAACTACTCCATCATCATTTGATACTAACAAAAAATGTGTGTTTATTATAGAATTATAATGTTTTATATCATTAAATCATTAACAATGAACAACAATAAAAAAGAAAATTTAACATTTACATAAATAACTTACTCTCCATTGAAGATACAGAAGGTAGGGATGCTTTTAATTCTTCCATTGGTCCAGTAAGAAGTTTTAAATTGTTAATATGAAGGTTAAAAACTTTTTGCAAAGTTGTATTAGATTCTTCTGCCCTTTTATGAGCTTCTTGGTATCTAGAACATTCCTTAGTTAATTCCACAATTATCATAGAAGGAGCTCTCTTACCAAATGATTCCTATAAATTTATTACATTACAATAAATGATTTTAAAATTAAAAAAAAATTTATAACGGTTTAATATTTACTTGATGTAATTGTTCTTTTTGTTCATCTTGTTTAAGTATATCATAAGTTTGTTTTAATGAGTCTTCTACTTCTTGACTTACTTCCATTAATGCTGCATGAAATATAAATGATATAGAACTTAAAAAATATTAAACACAAAATGTAGAATGAAGTTTATAAGAAAAAGGTATCATAAATACATTTCAATAATGATGATAAATCATCAATTGCACTCTGACGAACACTCATAGCTGCACATTTTTCTAAAAGTTCCTGAGGAATTTGGTCTGTCTGAGGACTAAGTAAATTTGAATCTAATTGGAGAGATGACAAATAGGTCCTAAAAATAATTCATAAGAAATATTTGTTTTTATTTTTAATACAGATCTTGTTAATTATTATCTAGCATAAACAATTATAAATAAAAAGGAAAATACTCACATTAAAGCCTGATCTTTGTCTTCTACTTTTGCAGAAATGGTTCTTAATATCTTTGCCTTTTCCTCACTGTAATTATCAAACATTATAAAATTATATTTTTGTAAGTTTATGTATTCTAAGTCAGACAAAATTGCAAAAAAATCAACAGCAATTGATTAGTTTTAAAAAATTATAATTATATGGAATAGTTTAAATAATTGAGTTTATGAAACTGATTAATAACTTGAATTCCTAAACTAGCTCATATATATAGACCAACTATATATATATATATATATATATATATATATATAAATCTATAAATTCTTAAATCTCATGTCATTAAATCTTAAATCATGTCTTAAATCTCATTTGATTTATTTATTTAAATTCGAAAGTTATCTTTAATGAAAATTATTCACAGGCAATGAAAAACTGTTACACAGAGAAATACACTCTAAAAATCAATCACAAAATAATGGTTTATAAACAAAATATTAGTCTTCCGTTTAGTTAATTACTGTTAATCATAATAACAGAACACGGGTTGGAGAAAGAACAAACCAAACAAAACATACTATCCCTGTGTAAAGAGAAACATCTATCTAAATATGATTGAATAAACTTACTGATGTAAAAAAGTATTTAGAACTTTTGGTATAAAAAGTTGTCACTAATGCTAGTCAAATACTTTACATACACAGTCAACAATCTCTATGACATACCAAAATCACATACATAACATCTAAAAAAAAAAATAACTAATAATCCTACACCAATAGTTCATGACAGGTATGCCATAAACTTCTGGCTACAAGCTACAAAATTTCAGAAAAAACTCTTAAAAATATTAAAAAGAATACAAAAAAATTAACATGTGAATATTTTTTTATACAAACACTGAAATCTTTAAAATGTTGCATTTTGTTTACACATATAAGGATGTCATTAATGCAAAACCAAAAAATGTGAGGACACAACTAGCTCAAAAGAGTTGAAAACCACTGAGATCCTTACATTTCAGAATGTAGACATCATGAAGTACTAAAAACATTAAAATAAAACATTATTAAAAATGCTCTTATTACTGTTTAAATACATTAAGTTTTTGCACTGTCCTATAGAATACTGACTAATTACATCTCTTCCAATAGTACACAAAATAATTTCAATATGCACCAAAAACAAAATATACTAATATAGTGAACAACTAACAATCTTACAAAACAACAATAATGTCTGCCATTATTTATAGATTCAGTTATTTTACCAGTACACAAACAACATGGAAGCTTACACATCACATACAGATTACAGAAAAGCATTTAAGAGTCTTTTACATATTTGGCTGTTATATTTTATGACTGTATAATTGTATCTAACACTAATCATATTTCTTAAAAAATACTAAGTATCAATTGAAAATATTTATTAAAACAATCACTGTAAAGAAAGGAATTTTTCAAGGAGACTGACTAAACTTACTCTTGTTTGATCTAATCCTAAAACCAAATAGATACAGATACTATGTTTTCTCAATTGTATTGCATACCTTTCCTGGACTTTTCTGTTCTCAAAAACTGGGATGAACATTAGAATCAGGCACAATGTTGACTTAACACTCGTCGTTTGTTGTTCACTCTGCTTGGCAATTCAAATATATTACAACATTGATATAGACATGGAAAAGTACATGTCCCTTCCACTACTTCAGTTTTAATTTTGGTTCTGAAACAGTTTAATAGCCTTTTGAACTACAGCAAGCTAAATGAACAATGTCCAACAGATAAATCTACAAAGCTATGTTTAAGTAGAGTTATCCACTATGCTGAAGAACATGTATACAGATATTTTAGTATGATACTATGTATTTAGTAAATTTTATGCTTGTGATACTGACAAGAAATCTTGCTGTTAACCATTAATTGTAGTAATTTTGACTGCAATTTAGCATTGGTTTTCAGATCCTCTGTACCTAATGATGGGGTTCTAAGTGAATACATTTCAGAATGTAGACATCATGAAGTACTAAAAACATTAAAATAAAACATTATTAAAAAAATGCTCTTATTACTGTTTAAACACTAAACAGCAAACAGTAAACTTTTTGCAGCAACAATTTTTATATAGGGCATGCATTACATTCACAAACTAAACTTTGTTTTTTGGATTTTGATATTTCAAAGATTGAATGTACATTAAATTCAATGGCACACTAGAATCAAGAAATAAGTAAATTTCTAAAAATTACACACACAAATGGAGTTTTGTGTAAACAAAATATCCTTCATGGAAGAAAGAAGTTATAAAGAATTTATATATTTTTTATTCAAAGTGAGAATTCTAATTGTTAGAAAATTATTCAATTTGTCAAATACCCTAAAAATCTGCTTTAACCTTTACCTGTACATTGATGATGCTTCATGAGCTTCAATTGGAACTAATCGAGCAAAAATATCTGGACCAGAAACATCAGGATCTGTTGGACTAAATGGAATTCCTTTAACTAATGATGCTCCTTTAACTTCTGGAAGAGATTCTATTGCAGGAACTTTTTCATGGTATACAAAATCATTCTCTTTCTTGGCAATGTTTTGTCTACAAAAACATAAAAAGTTTAATTACAATAAACAAAAAGGTTAATTAAAATAAAAAGTTTTAATTAAAAATTATTGACATACTTGTTGCCAATTACATCCATAGTGAATGATAAGGCCTCATTTAAATCATCTCTCTCCATGGTCTGAAAAAAATTATAATTTATTTTCTTTATATAAATGAAAATGATGATAACTTTATATACAATTAGTTTTAAAAAAATTTACAATATAATAATTATATTGTTTATCAAATAAATTTTACACTTAAATAAAACTATACTAAATTACACAAATAAAATATCTTAAAATATGTGTTTTGTATATAAGTTATAGTTTTAATGTCAAGTTTAAATTTTTTTTTCAAATATATTTAGTATCAAATTCTTTTAAAATATTTCCATTTGAAATTAATTTATTAATAAAATGTATATCTTCACTGATAATTCAAAATTCTATTACACGGCTAGCTAACAGATAAAAAATATTTTGTATTCAGTAAAATAATCAAGGGAGTTATATCATTGAAATGTATCTAACAATAATCTTATGTATAACTAAATGATTATTATTTCACTAAACAAACTTAATTTTACTCTCTATGTTTTAATCACCTCGATGACAAAGCTAATTAAAGTGCATCCATTCCATATTTTAAAACAGATTCAAAAAATAGAATAAAAATAAATGAAAGCTATATATATTTTTTACTTTGTATGCATTTCATAATATTAATCAGAAAAACTTTGCTAAGTAAACATTACTTTTTGAATAAAAAACACTTAAGTTATTTGAATAACTGAAACTGTGTTATCCATCTTCATATTTATTTCTGGAACAATACAAACAACACATATCTTGCAATCATTATTTTATTTTGTGATATTACATCTTACAGTTGGTCATAAACAATTTCACTCTTCTTAGACAACCAGGTTTTGTCTGTTTGTAGAGGCAACAGATAATAATGACCATATGGATAAAGAGAGATTAAAATATTTTTATGGCCAACTGTAAGAGACTGTAATACAAAAGAAAATTGATGATTACATAATATACATTGTTTAGAGAATTGTTCCAGAAATAAATTTGAAATATATTTAGTTTTGGATTTTAGTAGTAAACTGAACCATGTGTTTAATTAATAGTATTTTTATGATTTTTTGATTATTGTTTATAACAAGTTTTTAGCATTAAACGGTTTGTTAGCATTAATTTTAGTGACATGTAACATTACTAAATATAAATTTCTTTCTATAATTACATCCAAGCTTAACTAAAGGAAAAAACAAATCATAAATTTTCAAATTGCATATTAGTGAATACAATATACAGGGTGCATATGAAAGTCCCTTTGACCAGAAAATTCTTGCGAATGGAGAGAGCTACAGCTATGCAAGTGAGGTAACGTAGTAAAGCGACTATGCCCGACCTAATGCAAACGACAGCAGTGCCCCTAGTGGCGAAATTTGGAAGATAGGCAGTGCAAATCGAAAACGAAAACAGATAGAGCAAAGTTCCCAATTAGAAAGTTTTAGAGCATGAATTAATTAGTACAAAACAACATGTGGTTCATATGGATAAGATAAATTGTCACCTGTATACCCAAAAATGTCCGAAAGCGATGCACGCCATTTTGTGTGATGTTTGAAAGGAATAGCCATAGGTATGAAGAAATATGCACAATTTATTGCATAAAATATCAAACTGTATTGACATAAGTATGTAACATCACACAAAAAACAATGGAAAGGCAAACTGTCACACAGTGATAACAAGTTAATGTCGAGTATGTTCAAAAACTTGTTATCACTGTGTGACAGTTTGCCTTTCCATTGTTTTTTGTGTGATGTTATCAAACTGTATTGACATAAGTATGTATTTTATGCAATAAATTGTGCGTATTTCTTCATATCTATGGCTATTCCTTTCAAATGTCACACAAAATGGCGTGCATCGCTTTCGGACACTTTTGGGTATACAGGCAACAATTTATCTTATCCGTGTGAACTACATGTTGTTTTGTACTAATTAATTATTAATTCATGCTCTAAAACTTTCTAATTGGGAAGTTTGCTCTATCTGTTTTTGTTTTCGATTTGCACTGCCTATCGTCCAAATTTCGCCATTAGGGGCACTGCTGTCGTTTGCATTAGGTCAGGCATAGTCGCTTTACTATACCATTACTTCACTTGCATAGCTGTAGCTCTCTCCATTTGCAAGAATTTTCCAGTTAAAGGGACTTTCCTATGCACCCTGTATATCATTGAAAGAAAAGATTTGTTAGAAGGGAATAAAAATAAACATAATTTCGAATACAGCAAGACAGACACATTATTTTGTTTGTCATTTTTAAAAAATTTGAAATTTATTTTAAGATAATTCATATTAGTAATACATTGTAAGTGAGAATAGGAGTTTAACTATATAAAATTTATATACAGTAGATCTCTGCTTTACAACTTCCTCTCTTTTATTCATGATTAAACAAACATTTTAAATATATAAAAGTTTTGTTCTTTTTTAGCAATCTTTGTGTGATTTAT
Organism: Centruroides vittatus; assembly: GCF_030686945.1. NCBI lineage: Eukaryota > Metazoa > Arthropoda > Arachnida > Scorpiones > Buthidae > Centruroides > Centruroides vittatus. The sequence goes on along the minus strand of NW_027122249.1, from coordinate 46,297 downwards.
TATATACTTGAAATTGTATTTTCAGGAGAATAGTCTTAATTTATAATATTGAATTTAAAAAAATAAAGTAGTTCAACTTAAAGACAGTTTTAAAGACAGCAAGAGTACTGTTCTATAATAGTATAAAACGAATAAACAATTAATTATAAGATTAAATTTGAAATCTATATTAAATTAGTTTTCAATAAAGTTTATTAAACTGCACCTTTGAAATTTTTATAGCTTCTTCCAGTTTATCAAAAGCAGACTGGTACCAAGCAACTCTGTCTCCCATTTTTTGTTGTTCTTCTGCTTGATTTCCCATATAAAGATGTGAAATACTTCCATAATAAGAAATTTTGAATTCTACAAATTTTTTCCAAGACTAAAGCAATAAATTAGATTACTTCAATGAATAAACAAAAAGCAGTTTTTTTAAACAAATCATCATCAGATAAAACTTACTTTAAATATTTTTGATCCTACAATATGTAAAATGCATCCACTTTCAACACTGCTACTTCCACTTAATAATGTTGCAAGAGCTGTTTGATAATACTCTACCACTTGAAATGCAACTTTTGCAATAATAGGAGATTTACGGCTGTCTAGCATAGACTTTTCCAAAATACATTCTTGTGCTTGAGCCTAATTAAAATTATATTACATTTCCAGTTAAAATATTAATAATTAATTTCTTATAACATTTTATTTTAATGTTAAAATTTTTATCTTATAAACTAGCAATAAACAATTAAACAATTTTTCTATACTTTTATAATAAAAATATCTCACGATATATTAAGAACACTTTTAATTGCATATCACATTATTAATCTATGAACGTTGTTTCAAAATTAATATATTTTAATATATATATATTAAAGTACTAATTTCTCAAATAGAATAAAATTACAATTAAATTAATACATAAATATATAAGTAATATAACCAAAACCTAATTTAACAGACACTTCTCAGTTTCCCATTTATTTTATATAACTATACATATGTGAGATTTTAAGTCTTTTTGGAGTTTTAAAGCTCTAATAGTATTTAATTATTATTTCTCTTCTTTCTTCAATTCCCCCCTTTTTTTCATGGAATATCAAACTACTCTTCCTTCTAGACATTAGCCAAAGGCCAAGAAGAGACCTTTTCTTTTTCCCCTCCAATTTCTGCGACACTTCGAAAGGTGACCTTTTACCCTTTCAAATACACTGGACGACAAAAAAAATAATGCACCATAAAGGACTTGTTGGATTTGAAAAAAAATTGGTATGTGACATCGTCATAGCTAGACAGGTATATGATTGCAACCATAAAGCAAAAACATACTTTATTGTGCAGTAATGTTCAATACAGTGCAGGCACTAATATCCCGTTGAACCGCCTCTAGCGCGGATACAAGCTGTGATACGCCTTGACATGGAGGCATAAAGGTTGTGTATAATGTTCTGTGGCATATCTGTCCACGCGTGATGCAACTGAGACTCAAGATGTGTCAGATCCCGTGGCTGACGCAGCTGGCGTCCCAGATAGTCCCACACATGTTCGATTAACGATAAATCTGGAGACCGTGCAGGCCAAGGAAGTGTGGCAATGTTATGTAGGCATGCTTGGGAAACCGCTGTGGTGTGTGGCTGGGCATTATCCTGCTGGAATATGCCTGTTGGAAGCCCTGCCATGAGGGGCAACACATGTGGCCAGAGGATGTATTGCACATATCGTTGTGCTGTGAGGGTAGTACGCATGACAACTAGAGGTGTCCTACTGTCATATGTTACGGCTCCCTACGCCATAACACCAGGGGTTGGGCCCATGTGCCGCTCCACAGTATGGGCTGGGTTGACGCCTTGACCAGCAGGCCGCCATACCCTCACATGGCCATCGTGAGCCCCCAAACAAAAGCGGGATTCATCGCTGAAGACAATACGCTGCCGGTCAGTAGCTGTCCATGATTGTCATGCAAGACACCACTGCAGACGGAGGCATTGATTGGTGGCTGTTAATGGTAGAACACATACTGGGCATTGGGAGACCAATCCGCCTTCTACTAAGCACCCGGAAATGGTGCAACTGGATACATGGTTCCGTAACGCAGGTGCTACTGCTGTGTGAATGGTAGACAACGAAACTGTAGACGCTGTTCATGCTTGACATACAATGAGACAATCCTCCCGCCTGGTGGTCTGTCGATAGCGTCTGGAGCCTGTTTGCTATTCATGCGTACCCCTACGTACCCACTGCTCATAACACATCCTAACAGTTCCATCAGAACTGTTCAGATGGCAGCCAATCTGGCGGTATGACAATCCTCTTCCTCTCAATCCAACGATGTGACCTCTCTCAAACTCACTTAACTGAGTGTAAGGCCGTCGAATGTGTCATAGAGGCATGTCTATCACTCAACGAAGTCACAACCAGCAACACAAGCGCAGGACATATGCACAAGTCATCACAGTGTGCACCTTTATACCAGACAGAGGAAGCACTTTTCTACCCTCTGGTGGTGATACAACACAAGAACCTGATCCCGAAAGCTAATCATTTACATATCTAGCTATAATGATGCAACATACTAATTTTTATTCAAATCCAACAAGTCCTTCGTGGTGCGTTATTTTTTTTGTCGTCCAGTGTACGTCTCAAACGTCAGAGAAGAATCTCCCCTCGAAGCCGGGTATCATTTGTTCCTTTCCACCTATGATCTATGTCGCTAACCAATTAACAAGAGCCCGAATTTGTTACTTGACAGAGGGTAATGAGAAGGTCACCAAAAAGGGGAATCCGAACTGAACAAACCCATGCACTTTCTATTTCACTCGATTTTGTCTCTGATAAAACCAATCAGATGACACACCAACTGAACAATTATTACTAAGGTTGCACTATATATCCTGACCTTAGCCATCTTCAGCCATTTGTTCCATGGATTTGACAGCTGTTATCAATTTTATGAGGTAAAATGAGTAACAACACCGGATAGACAAAAGTAATAAATTTGACAAAATGTTCAATTTCTGACAATTAGCATAAACAAACTCCAGACACAGATCGGACTTAGGTAACCTTGCATCAGAATTCCCCCCAGGAGTCCCCTCGCAAAAAAGATATAAAACAGGATCACACCTGTGCCTCAGGGTGATCATCCGCTAGAAGCTCCAGCCCCAAAACTCCATTTGGATCCTGGCTCCACTCTCCTAGACGGAGGACTGCTCGGACATGATCGTCGTGGCTAAAAGGTATTTAACTTGGGTACTTAGAACTCTCTCTCCTCTCAGATTCCTTTAGACCTTAACTAACTTCAACGGTAATGGGAACCTCCTAGACAGAGGGACATCGGAACTGAACATTAACACACAAATGCTCTCGCGCTAATTAGAATTGTCGTGCCGATACAAGTATTTACCGTTTTAATTGTCTCTTTATTTGCTCTGTACTCTAGAACAATTGTAATAATCTATGTGTTTATTAAATATGTTGTCTTGTAGTCAATGCATGTCATCTTTGAGTACACTCAACACCTTATCCTGACCTCACCAACCCTCCCCACTACACTAAGTTACCCTCCAATGGACAATCTTTGACACGAAAGCCGATAAGTGGGGTGAGCTCGCCACTTAACCCCCTCGGTTCTCACACATATCTAAACTGCCAGATTATTTTCAGGTTAGATTTTAAGGCTAATTTTTAATTACTTAAATTATAGAATTTGATCTGAAAGTAAGTGGCAAAACTGCCTACTTACCTGCAGATTACATACATACCATGCTGACATAAACTTGTGAATCAACCAACTATGAATCACAGGTGGCAATTGATTTGTCCTCAATTAATGCAATAGCAATTAACCCATGTGGTTAATTATAGTTCTAATTAATACATGTCTAGAAGCAAAGATTGGATGGAGCTCTTGGGCAGAAGTTTTAGATATGAGCTCCTTTCCAAGTTCATCTTTTCTTCCAAATGTTTCTAAATTATTTAGTCAAATCCAAAATTAATTTCTAATCCTTAGCCTGAACAAAAGTCAGTAGTATAACCACTATCATTAAACTTCTTAATACACCAGGTCGAAATATAAATCTTCTTACTGGAAACCAATTAATCGGAGCAAAATGTCTAAAGTGCAAACATTTTCGATGCCCCTCCTGGGCTCTTCTTCAGGCATTCACTCAAAACTGTTGCAAGCTAGTTCTTAAACTTTTGAAGTTCTTTATAAGATTGTTCAATTTCATTATAAGATGAAATTGAACATCTTATAAAGAACTTCAAAAGTTTAAGAACTAGCTTGCAACAGTTTTGAGTGAATGCCTGAAGAAGAGCCCAGGAGGGGCATCGAAAACATTTGCACTTTAGAAATTTTGCTCTGGTTAATTGGTTTCCAGTAAGATTTATATAACCACTATCTTTAGGTCAAATTCTGTAGTTTAATTGGTTAAAAATTAGCTTAAAATCTAGCTCAAAAATAATTAAACAGTTTAATTTATAAGGATTATTTCTTAGTGTCTCATTTATTTCCTATATTAATGAAAAAAAAATATTTTTAACTTACTTCCATTAAACAATGAAGAAATTCTCAAAATCAACTTGAAATTAATTTGTGAAATATATCAGTTAGTAACTTATCTTTATTTTTAACTGAGAAGATTCAATATTTTTATCATCAAATTAGCTAGAAATTATTCAAAATTGTAAATAGAAAAAAAAAAGTTTTTAACTTTTCTTTTTAATCATCAAAGAAAACTATAGAAAAATAAATCTCTAGATTATATGACATTTCTTTCACTAGGCTTTTGTTAGTGTAAACAATATTTAAAATAATATTAATTCATCTACATAATAAAGTTACATTGATCTCAGTGATTAACTGATTGACTCACTTAATAACATGAAATGTTTGAGGAGAAGCAAATTTCTTATGGAAAAATGAAATAGCACATTCAAAAAAAGATGTTGTGAATATTATCAGGCAAATCTGAAATCTCAAAAAACCAAATATTTTATTGTGTATAAATCATCTAAGTTTGACCCTTGACATTTCATAAATGTCATGATGCCAGTTAAACAATGAAGCTTATTTAAAATTTGATTTTATCAATTTGCTCCACATTATTTTAGATAATAGCATTATTATTTTCTTCTACTATCAATACTTTCTTGTTAAATTTTTTAATTATTATTTATAGTTATTTAATATATATATAGCCTTAAAAACTAGCATAAATTGCAACATACATGAGAGTTTTATGAAATAATGTGAAACAGAGTTGCAGCACCTAAAGCAGTGTTCTGCAACCGGTGTGCTGTCACATGGTGAAAGGTGTGGTGTAAACTTTTACATATTCTGTTAATTTCAAGTTTTATTTATATATTTTTATCACAGTTGTTGTGTTTCTTATGCTTGTATTTCATTCTCTGCTGTAGCACTGATGAAATAAGATGATATTTGTTTATTCTTTATTACAAGCCATGCATTTTTATGTATTCTAAGAAATTATACGTAAAATAAATTTGTCTCACAGGTGTTGATGTCTGTTTAATAACAATAATAATAATAATAATAGGTTAGTGGCATTACATAATTCTATTAATAGTATCATATCATACGATTTTGAGGGAAATAGCATTTTGGTGGTCCATATTGAGTCATGGGTGTGCTGCAAGTAGAAAACGGTTGCAGAACACTGACCTAGAGTACTATATACAGACTAAATTTTATTAATCCAAACAATAATCTTTAACTATAATTTTTAACACTTTTCAGACTGGAGGTTAGACCACGTGAATGTCTATGGAGACTGGGAATTTGTGGTTATTTTCAAAGAAGAGAATTAATATTTATGGCCATAATATTTTAGATTTATTACTTTGTATTTTTGTTAACATTAAATATTAACAGAATAATCATTAAGAAGAAAGTTTTAAAAATTATAATGAAATATCCTTCTATTAAATTTGAAAAAATCTAACATGTATCAATCATACCAACTAAGATAAAAAAAAAAAAGCTTCAAAAACTTTAATTAGTACTTATTTTAGCATTTCTATGTATTTTTGACTTGGGATTATCATTTATAAAATGTAAAGCTTTATCAACTGATAAATTTCTGTCTGCAGTCATTTTTACAAAACATTCCAATATTATACAATGCACACCACTTAACCCCCATATTCACCAACATGAGTTAGTTAGGGTTAACTCGAGAGTCAACCCTAACTCTAACTCATGTTGGTGAATATGGGGGTTAGCAGCAGAAGTTTCTACATTAAATGTTCTTCCTACATCAGCTATAGATTAGTCTAAGCCATCTAGTTCCATAGAATAACAGATAAAATATTGTGAATGAGTGAGACTTGTCCTTCATCTTTTATACAAAAGTGATCTTAATGTGCGAGATTCATCCAAAGACCAAAAGATGTAAATAATTAAAATATGTAAATTTATACTTGAAGTTGTCTAATTCTACTCTTTAGTTGACTACCCTGTATATATAAACAAATTAATGTTTATAATTTATTTTTATATATAACTTTGAAACATTTGAATTATAAGAAATCAGACTAAAATTTGTTGAAGCAAAAATACTAATTATATATGAGATTAATGATATTTACATGTAACATTTAAATGAATGATTTAATTTACTAATTAAGCAAACATTAATTACTAGTATAATAATCACTGTATTACTAATATAAAGCATAGACGAAGCAGTATGAGAAATCTGTGTAAAAAATGTTTTCCTAAAGTGAACAACAAACTCATCTTAAAAATAAAAACAAATCTTAAAATAGAAACGAAAATTATTTTAGGTTATTTTTACAGATTTTAATTTTAGATTTTTATTCCAGAATATTTTTATTCTGGAATAAATATATAAAATTAAAAAATTGTTAGTAATGATCTTTTAAAAACAGAATGATTAGCTAAGATGATACTTACTAACATTACATTAATGTAAAATGTAAGAAGATCATGTGACATGTCACATCCTTTAGGCATAGCATAATTTTCTCTTATATGCTGAAATGCCCAAGCAGCACACTGAAAATGTGTACAAGCTATCTTCATTCCCTAGAAAAATAAAATATTTATATAAAACAAAAATCTATACTAAAGAATAAATTGTATCAAAAATAATGAAATATTTACATTCAAGAATATTCGTAATTTAAAAATTTTGATCAAATGATTTATTTTTTAAATTTCAAATATAAATGATTGAATTTCATTTATGCATATTAAAATTTTTAAAATATGATAAGAAAATTATGAAGCTACAGTCCTAGATATTAGATTAGTTTCCATCTAAAATAACATTGCAATTTTATTTTTATATCTAGTTTAATGAATTTTTTCAAAATTACATTGCACATGTAATAAAATAAATTGTGTGTGAAACTATCTAATAAAACAAACTATAAAATAATGCTTCTGAAAAATTAAAAGTATAATACATATAAATTTTTATACCTCAGCAGTAATTCTATTATCTTTTGCTCCCAGTTCTGAATGAAGAGCACCAATATTATATAAAATTGATGCTTGTTCATATTTAATGTCAGCTATATTGAATGTTGTACCTGTATATATATCATTCCTGTAAATGTTATAATAAATAATAACAAACCAATTAGTAACAAGTTAAAATATATTTGTTGGATTAAATTCTGTTATATTTAGTCAATAATATATTATGTAAGTAACTCTTGTGATACATATTGAGCTAATTCATAATAGAATCAGGTCAATATGTATCACAGAAGTTATTTAACTAGAAATTCATTAATAAATTTAATTATTAATACTTAAGATTTAACTGAAGTTTATTATTTTTCTTTACTAATTATTTAGTCATAAATGAATGAGTACACTAATTTTGAAGAAGTCAGTTGTATAATATTTAGATTAACATTTTTGAACCTATGAATATCTGTTCAGACTTCCAAACATTAGCATGTGCAAACAATACATTCTACAAAACAGTTTTTAAATATATTTTAAGTGTTAATGTAAATTTTTATTTCATGAAAGCTCAGGATCAAATATCCAAGACAATTTCAGCTGGTCTCTTATTAATTAATTTTCTCATCAGAGGTCTTCTGTATTCTTAGCATCAGTATCTCTGGAAGCAGCAAAATAATTTTCTTTCCATTTAATATATATATATATATATTTTCTAAAGCTTCCTCATAAATTTGAAATTTTAACTATTTTTAACTCTTGTAAGGTTATACTCAATAATAAGATATAATTTGTCATGAGTTAATTAATCCTTCTGACTATTTTTCAATAAGAAACTTTTTTGTAACTTTAACGAGTCCTGCTTGTTTTTGATTTGCATAGTGACATTGTTATTAATATTAATTATTAAACTTTTAAAATAATTACATTTGTATATTTGTAATAAAATATAAGATTATAATTTCAGTATTTACACAAAATATTGAAGTGACAAATAGGAATTGTATATTCAAAGAATTTTTGTTTTTCATTCAGTGATATTTTGTTTTCTCAATTTTTATATTTTTCTAACTATAGAATCTTTTCTCATATTCTTTTAAGAAAGATTGGGGATATTTCAAAATTCTCTTTCCATCCAATCTTTTGTAACTTAAACAACAGTTAACCTTTAAGTCAGTGAATACAGAGTTGAATTTAGTTTCATTTTATCAAATTTTCATCATATGGTATTAAATAAATGGACTAAATGTACATCAATCCTTAACACTGCTTACCTTTGTGCTTATAATAAGCATAAATGTTAGTTATCATTGAGTAGATCTGTTTGAGGTTATATGTAATGATATCATACATTGTTATAAAACAGCTAATAACAAGAAGTTAATAGAAACAATGAAACATTATTGAAACAATCACATTACTGTCAAAATTACCACAAGGAGGAAGACTAAGTCCCAATTCTTAAAAAAATTGTAGCAGATAAAATTTATAGAGCAAATTTGTTAAGGCTAGAAAAATCATTTCCATTATTTGTATAAGAGAAGATGGCCAGTAGAAAAAACATACTAGTAAAATAAAGCTGTGCAATTATTTTCACCAAAATATAACCTCATGAGAGTTAAAACTGTTATATATAAATAAACTATTTAATAATCAAATTTTTAATAATCAAATTTTTCAAAATTTAGAACTGTTACTCCAAGAAGTAGAATTTTCAGATTTTTGAATGCTTGAAGATCAGAAGAAAATGCATAAATAGCTTTAAAAATGTTTAGTGTGATGGTATAAGACAATGCAACATAAAGGCAATATGCCAAGGTTCAAAATAATGAAATATTAATTTAATGTAAATCCATTCCATATCCATTTTATTTTCTAAAATTGAATGTTTCACAAATTGAACTCTTAAATTATTAAGAGAAAAAGTCACATTTCGTGTAAATAAAGCAAGCATATTTAAAAAACTGTATATTAGACAAACATTATACTAGAAATTCTCCCTTCGAGAATGACAAAATATTTTATATGAGAAAGTAGAGATTGAAGAATTGAGAAGAGCTTCAAATTGAACTTGATGTGATGCTGCTTCTGCAGCCCTTGACAAAACCATTCTTACTAGATATTGCTCAAGTCAAACTTCACAGCCTTTACGGGTCTCAGTTGTTCTTATTCTTTTAGATCTAGAACTTATTTGACCAATTTTACTCTTATGCTTTCCCCTAGGCATTTTTCCCCTGACAAAATAGCAAGTCTTTTTAATTTCACATTGATAAAACAAAGATAAATTGTATGTACAGTACGTTAGTTAGATGAGCAATAACACTTTCTAAATAATGGGCTCATTAGATTGTTATTTATTATTGGATAGAATGTCATGTGGTCACTATGAAAAGATTTTTTAAAAATTTGTTACAGAAGTGAATGTTGTGGCTATCATTTTTTAAAGTTTAAATTTAATGTTTAAAATATGCCATTTGCCAAAATATTTAAAAATGCAAATTAAGGGAAATTTCCTCGTCAAGCATGAATGTCACTGCAATGTAAGTGCGATCACTGATCTGAAATTGATAAAACATCTATTCTATAGCTAATATTTTTGCAAAATAAGTAGCCTATACTTTTTGTCAGAACATAAAACAAATATAACCAAAATTTCATCTGAATTGGACAAAAAATTGCAGGAGTTATAAGGAATTCATACAAACAGACAACGGCTTTTACATTAGCAATTTATTTTTAACTGATAACATATAAGTGCAAGATATAGTTATTGATTACAGAAAATGTATATAACAGAGTTTACTTATATGTAATAGTTAAATCAATTTTCTAAATACATTTTTCAAAATAAAATTCAAATATATATTACATAATATATGGAAAAATACACTAAGAAAAATGAAAACATTTTATTATTTTCTTTAAAAGCAATGTATTTTTTATTTAGAATAATTAAACTTAGACAAAACAGTTTTTTTTAAAGCTATTAATATTAAACAAATTCTTCTGTTTTTTATTTTAATTGAATGTTTTCTAATGTTAAAATTATATATACAACAATATTTTAGATATCTTAGAAGATTTGAAAGATTTTTTTAATTTTAATGATTTACAATAATTATTACAAAAGTTATAAATAAAAAACATCATACCATGTAAAAGCTACACATCCAGGTCTTTCTTCAGGTAAAACAAATCTGTTTTGAAGAAAATCAAGTTGACAATAATAACGTTTTAATATGCTGCATCCAGTGAAATCATGAGGGACTTTACAAGCAGACTAGAAACATAATAATTATTTGAGTAAGAAATATATTATTTAAAAATTAAATATAATCCATGAACAATCACTAACAACATTAATTTTATGACAAATATTTCAGATATTAGATATATTTTAAATGTCAAATATATTTTATATGTCTTTTATATCTTATGTCAAAAAGCACTTATTCTAATTAAATATTATTTAAAATGTGTGATTTTCAGATTATAAAAATCTTCAAATAATATGATTTTGTAGAAACTTGAAAATCATAGTGTTTGCTCATTCAGTATTTAATCATTAATTTTTAGTTAAGTAAAAGTTTGATAAAATAGTTTAGTTTAATTAGTACTTACATATTACTAATATTGGTACTATTACAATAAGTTACTCTTTTGTTATTGATATACAGTACAGTGTTTTAATATCAGACTGTTGATAATTCAAAGTGGAAGGAACAGAAAAATATTTTCAAGCTAACAAAATATTATATTATGGTAATTACTATCATAAATATCACAATATAAATAATGTAGCCATTAAATACATTATATTCTATTATATAATATATATACATACATATGTGAGATCCTGGAGTAGTTATAATTAATACATGGTTAATTATGAAGTGGAAAAAACCCAATTTGCCACCTGGCATTTCTGATGCCCTGGTAATTCATTATACTCATCAGGCTTAGAGATGTTTGTTTATATTTTTCAATTATTAACAATGGCAGTTTTCCCGTTACCTGTCATATTTACTCCCAAAAGAAGTCACGTGTTCTTTGAATTTTTTTTTCCTTTGTGACACTAAATCACTTTTGAACACTATTCTTTAATCATTCAATCATGGAAAAATTTAAAAAATAACAATTTAAAGCATTAAGAGTCAACTGATCAATTTGTGTTTAAGAATAAAATTATTACTTTTAGGTGCAAACATTGTTTGTTGTTCGATTATTACAGACATGGGCAAATGCGGCTCTTTCTGAGTTACACGCAGCTCTTGCTGAAAGTGTTAATTTCTTTATTATTATGTTGGGTTAAGTGAGATATACTCGGTTAACACCGGTGGCTGTGTACTATGCCGGACCAAAGTCAAGGCATAGTAACCAAAACAGAAATTAAAGAAGTGTATCAGTTGTGTGTGTCTGTATTCAGGAATTTTCTCACAATATGACATGTATTCAATATAGTGGCCTTCTGTAGTGTGATGTATGTGTTTCTATTCAATTCTAATGTGCCCAGGCTTTTGTGTAGTGTGTGTGGTATGACACCTGTAGAGGAGAGAACAACAGGTACAATAAGCACCCTATCCATCCTCCACAGATGCCTTATTTCCTGGGCGAGTTCTGTGTACTTGCTAAATTTTTTCAGTGCATGCGTTTTGTACATTGTGAGTGTTTGGAATGGATATGTCTATAATGTATGTGATTTTATTGTGTTTGTCAATGAGTGTGATGTCTGGTCTGTTGTGGTAAATTGTTTTATCTGTGATTATGGCTCTGTCGTAGTACATTTTGTGCGTGTTGTTTTCCAATACTGTCTGTGGAATGTATTTGTAGTATGGTTCGTGGATGTCTACTAATTTGTGTTTCTTTGCAAGCTCTTGGTGTATTATATTTGCTACTTGATTATGTCTGTGTAAATAATCTGTCTGTGCCAAGAGCTTGCAACCAGAGGTGATGTGTTGTATAGTTTCTGGCATGATGTGACATTTTCTGCATGTGTCATTTGTGAGTGTTGCATCTTTGAGTATGTGTTTTCTGTAGTTTTTAGTATTTATGACCTGATCCTGTATGGCAATCATGAATCCTTCCGTCTCCCCAAAGAGGCATCCCCGAGCTAACCAGCTGTTTGACGCAGTTTTGTCAACAAAATCCTGGGCCAGATCATAAGGATGTTTGCCATGGAGTGCCTTTCGAGCCCACGATTGCTTAATGGTGTCTATGCTTTTTATATGTTGTGTTGTGTCCATATGATGTGAGTGTAAGTTTAATGGTGTGTTATTCGAGTCTGCTAGAGTTACTGCTTTATGTAATTGTTGATGTTTCTTGTTTTTTGTAGAAAAACTCTCGCAAGTGACTGTATTTGTTTGTAGTGAAGGTTAACTATGTCAATCAGGCCACGTCCGCCATCTTTACGTGGAAGGGTTAATCTTTCTGTGGCGGATTTAGGATGATGTTGTTTATGCTTAGTAAGTATTGTTCTTGTTTTCCTTTGGAGTTGCTCAAGATCTGTGTGAGTCCAATGTATAACTCCAAAAGAATATGTGAGTACTGGGATGACATATGTGTTTATTGCTTTAACTGTGTGTTTTGCATTTAACTGTGTTCTGAGAATAGCATTTAACCTACTTTGGTATTCTTTAACTTAATCTTTGCTTTATTTGTGTATGTTCTGTTAGTTTGGCCTGTTGGAATCCTAAATACTTGTAGAACTCGCCCTCTTCCATGGATTCAATAATGTCTCCATTTCCAAGTGCAAAATCTTCTTTCTTCAGGATTCCTTTTCTATGTGAACTGTTTTGCATTTATCTAGGCCAAATTCCATTTGTATGTCCTTGGTGTATGAATGTGTGATTTGTAGGAGTTGATGAAGTTGTTTTTGTGTGGATGCATAAAGTTTTATGTCATCCATGTACATGAGATGTGACAGTGTAAACTGTGTTGTTTTTTCGTGTCTGATATTGTAACCATATTGCGTGTTGTTTAACATGTTGGATAATGGGTTCAGGGCTAAGCAGAACCAGAGAGGACTCAAGGAATCTCCTTGAAAAATTCCTCGCCTAATAAAAATTTGGTTTGTTTGTATGGAAGTGTTACTAACCCTCAGATGTAGTGTTGTTCTCCAGTGCTGCATAGTGTTTTGAAAGAATGCAATGAGTGATGGATGTATTTTGTACATGTGTAGAATATGTAGCAGCCAACTGTGTGGAACACTGTCGAATGCTTTTCTGTAGTCTATATATGCCATGTGTATGTTTCTGTGTTGTTTGTGTGCTTGCCATAGAATGACTGAATCTATGAGTAACTGTTCTTTGCATCCCCTGTGGTTTCTACGACAACCTTTTTGTTGTTCTGTTAGAATGTCGTGTTCTTCAACATGTTTGTATATTTTGTTTGCAATACAGGATGTCAATAATTTGTAGAGTGTTGGAAGACATGTAATTGGTCTGTATTGTGTGGGGTCTGTGGTATTGTTGTTTTTTAGGTTTCATGTAGGTGATGCCCTGGGTAAGAAAATTTGGCATGTCTTGTGGATTGATGATGATGTGTGTTAGATGTTTAACTAGTTCCTGGTGCAGTGATGTAAACTTTTTGTACCAGAAATTGTGAATGTTGTCTACACCAGGTGTCTTCCAGTTGTGTGTTCTGTTAACAGTGTATTGGAAATCATGTATGTTTATTTCAACACAGGGCATAGTTGGTATGTTGTGCAAGTTTCTGTTCTCCTCCTCGATCCAGCCTGCATCAGCATTATGCGTGACAGCACTGGACCAAAGAGAAGACCAATATGTTGTGAGTTCTTCTTCTGTTGGTGTGCCACTGTGCTGTGTATCAGTGTTTGCTTTGTTATTAATTTGTCTGTAAAAGAGTTTTTCATTGTTTGTAAATTTATTATTATTATAATTTTATTTTTATAATTTTGTGAAAATATGTTTATTTCAAAAATTCAATATTTGTTTTATATTATATAATAAAATCGCGCGCCTTACCATACTATCTGTCACGACAGTACAGAACTGCGGCTCCCATTCAATTTGCAAAACCTACATTTCGGCTCTCACTGAACTCTTGCTTGCCCACCCCTGGATTATTATGTTTTAATGGGGTTTCATTTGTATTATTTTTTCACAGGAATAATTATAATGGTCAACATTACCTAATGCATTTAAAATATTAAATATTAAGAAATGTCTATCAATCTCAGACTGATACTTTTTAAAATGGGATTAAAAATTATATGTAAATAAAAATATGTATTTAAACAAAGTTTCAGCAAATATTTACAATGATACAAAAATTAATAAAAATGAATAATTTACGTACAGAAATTGACCAGTTATGGAAGAAAACACAAAATATGAAAACAGGCAATTTGTAACAGTAATTTTCTACAATATAATTATAAATTAGTACAACTAACCTTTAAGATTTTCATAATGGAACAGTACATTCTGGTTAATTGGGACTGCCATTTATTTAAGACATATATTGAATGATGGAAACAAAAGAGATACTATAAGGCAAATTTACCTTGCTTACTTGGGACATCAAGCTGCTTTATTAGGACAGTATATGCAGCAAAGAGGAGTACACATTAATGGAACAATGTTAAAAACCAAATCAGAAGAATTAGCTACAACAATAGGTCACTAGAATTTAAAAGCTACAGATAGTTGGTTATTGTGATGGAAAATTAGACATGAAATAAAATTTAAGAGAGCACATGGTGAAAACCAGTGATGATACTATGAGTGCCAAAGATTGAAAATCAAAGATTGGAAGTTGCTTGAATTGCTGCAGAAATTCATGAGTCCTGATCATGTCTACAGAGCAGATGAAACAGGGTTGTTTTACCATGCTGTCCCAGACAGTTCTGTTATAAACATGAAGTATTGTCATGTTAAAAAAAAGAAACATTACCATATTGTGCTGCTCATAAACAGAAGTTATTAGTCATCGGAAAGCATGCTCAGCATGATGGAAACAAAAGAGATACTATAAGGCAAATTTACCTTGCTTACTTAGGATATGAAGCTGCTTTATCAGGACAGTATTTGGTGTTTTAAAGGTCGTAGAATCAACTGGTAAACAGTTGATTCTACGACCTTTGTTATGTCGACAAGAATGCATGTATGATTTCTAATATTTTTCTGAAATGGCATAAGAACTGAGATGTAGAACTGCAGAAAAAGTCAAGAACAGTTCTGCTGCTTTTGGATAACTTTGCTGTTCATCCTCAGGTAGTGTTTGAAAGACATTCATCTTAAGTTTCTTCTGGCTAATATCGTGCTCTTGATATAACCATTAGATATAGGAATCATAAAAAATCTGAAAACACTGTGTCATAGAAGGCTGATATAACGCATCCTTGATGCAATTGAAGAAAATGCTTACCAGTGGCCAAGTACAAAGGGATAAAACCATTGAACACTTGTAGTTAGTTGTGGGTTTGTGCTTCACCAACAGGTTGGCCATATGGAGCTTTCTGGGTTGTCTTCACATTTGCAACACCTAAATAAGGGCCGGTTTCCCATAGAAAGTTCTCTTGAGAGGTATCTCTCAGTAGACTTAGACTGCACACACGTTACATTGTAATAACCAAACCAAACCAATTGGAGAAAATATCTTATCTACAAAAACAGACAAGATTAATTCCAAGGTTACAATTTTACAAGCAATACAATATGCTGCTCATAGTTGAAGAAAAATATACTGTAGCACAATATGAAAATATTGTAGACCTATAAATTCCCAATGTTGGCCGTCTGTTCATCTTTCTTTAATCTTGAAAACAGTGTTAGATAAAAAAAATTCAAGACCAGATATAGAAAGCTCAGGGGCAGTAGGCCCTGATTAACTATATATGAACTTCCTATGCAAAGCAAAAGTCACATTATTTCAATTCAAAAATTTTCCTATGAAAAGAGTTAGATAGATGACTGGCACAACTCCATTGCTAACAGAAAAGTATGATACAGGAGCAAGACAATATAGTACTAATTTGAGCATATATTATAAATTAAAAATACGATTAAAAATTGCAGCCTGGCATTGTCACGATGTCACAATAAATAATTGTTCATTCTCCATTATGATTTTAAGACTTCAGAACAGGAAATGCAAGATATAACTGACGATAGTGAAATAATTTGAAATCAAATAAACTACATAATGTTAGAAATCACAAAGAATTTTATACATTAATAACAACCTTTTATGTTACAACAAAAATAAGGATTGTGTAGATGCAATTATTGAACAAATTGTTTTAGAAAAACACCCAAAAACTGAAGAAGATATGGATAGTGATGGAAATGATACTCCTGATCAAGACTTAGTGACTTAGAAACCAAAAAATTTATTCCTGCACTAAGACAATATTTTCTGCAAGATGGAAATTAAGGATGTCCCATTTCTGTATTGGATGCCTTCACTGATTTTGTCCACGTGCAGAATATAAAGAAAATGTGTCAAGATATGCTCAATAAATTTATGCAAAAATAATTGTTTGTTATTTGTTTAATGATTATATTTTAATATGTTATCTTTGAACTTGAAGTTATTTACAAATATATAGTACATGTAAGTGTGCACACTGAATACTAATTATATTTTTCAAATTAATGGTGTTTTCTTTACTTCCTTAAATTTCGCTTTACTGGAACAGCTGCTTAATCAAGGAAAATTAGTCAGGTCCCAATGTGTACCAATTAAACAGAATCAACTGTATTTATAAAATATCATAATCAAAAAATTAAAATTATTTTTCAGTAGTTCAAAAATTGTAAGTAAAAAGTTTTGTTTAGCTTACCTGCCTCAATGCTTCCAAATCTTTAATTTCTTTATTGTAACTTTCAGGATCTTCGTGATAATGAGTGTGAATGTACTAAAAGCAAAAAGTTTGCTTGAATATTTAAATAATATCAAACTTTAATTACTAAGAATGTATTTCTAAGGAAAGGTACAGCTATGAAATGAGGATAATATATATAATATATATAATATATATATATGTATTGTAATATACATTTCTATGTTAGTACAGGTATTACTTAAAAGAAAACAACACTAAGAATACAAATATATAAACATATGTATTTTACAGAATATAACTAACAGGGAGTTATATTTTGTAAAGTACTTTTTTCATTATATTAATCAAAACCTCAACTTGTTATAAAAAACCTTTTATTAATTTTCAGACAATAATACTTCAAATACTATAAGCAAATTTTTTAATGAACTAGATTAAAATTTAATTTAAATAAAATAGCTTATAGAAAACAAATTTAAATATCTTTAAGGTAGACATCAACAGCACTCCACATCAAACAAGTTAACATAGAAAGTCAGAGTTATTCTTTCAGTTATATCTAAATATCTTAATAACCAGTAAAAAAATTTACAAAGTTCACAAAAAGCAATAAAAAAAATTAATTGTTTAAAAGTGTATGCTTTACACAATCTAGTAACATCTTTCAGTAAATGCAGAAAATAAAATAAATAATGTAGAAATATCTTTGAACGTACATTTTTAAAGCCAAAACACAAATTTCATTGTACTACTCTGTTTTAGAAAAAAATTGATTTCTAAACAAGTATTTCATGTCAGTGAGTGAGTGAGTGAGTGCCAGTCATTCAATGAGTATTGTGATTCTCTTTGACATAAATAAATTGCAACATGGATGTAATCTATTACTTTCAAGTGGGCAATGTAGAAATGTACTTCAAGTTAAACTCATGCTGCATATTGTCTGTAAGTGATTTCTTTTGAATAACATTGACATTGAAAGCATTGGATAAGAATATTGGGTACATCAATATCTGAAATCATATTAGTACAATTTTCCTAATAAACCATAATCAACTACAAACATTACTAAACTCATTCTTGACAAATACTAATTTGTAATGGACACCAGCCCACTGCCAATGTTTACAAACTCTTCATAACAAACCATAACTATAATACTGTTATTTCTTCACATTAAATTGTTTAATGTTTCAAAGTTATCATATTCTATGTCAATATCCATAAATTCAGGTACACTCAAAGTACTCGCACTGGCATTGATGTGCTCAGTCTCTTTATGCTATCTATACAAACTGCATCATTTGACATTAATCAATTTGGGATTTTCTGATTTCTTTTGAATTTTGTTTTCAATGATATACATTTCTTACAGTTCACATTCTCTTTACGATTTCTTCAACATTATGAAAATTTTCAACTGAGCACAGTTTTTGGTTTATAACTTTACAAATTTTATTTTATCAGTTATTATTGCTAAATAATATGTAGATTCTGTTCCCTACAAATCAACAATAGTTTCAATGTCCTATCTCTTTACAACCAAAGTTACACTGCCCAAATCCCATACACCATTGTTATTTTCAGTGTTCACGTGCAAGTGCTACCCCATCTCCTCACTGCTGCACACCTTCAATACCCACTATTTTAGATTCAGACATAAACCCTCTCTCTAGCCAACAAAATTTAAATAATTACATTATCATTTACAGTTTAAAAGAAATAAGCACAACATATCTTGCCATTTTTTGGTTGCTTGAGTTTTCATACAGACCTCCCCTAAACTGGACTGCATTTAAAGATATATTCACATGAAAAAAAATTCATTACAGACTAACTTCATTCCATTTATTCACAATTTAAAAAATAGTCTTAAAATGAAAATATCCCTAATACAAATACTGTCTTTTTAATAAGTAAACTCATCAAAATGAATTCTTAATTCTCAAACATAGCTCTTAATCTTGTTTCTATAATTTTTTATAATCACATTTTTTTTTTTTAACTTCTCATATTGAAGGTTTGTAAAAAAGTATATTACATTTCTGGTTACTGAGTTATCCTTATAATTTGATTAAAATTAGAAATCAACAATAATGGCTTTACAAGTATTTTGGCTGAGTAATAATAAATTTCATTTATCAATATTATTGGTAGTCAATATCTGTAATTTTATATTTTTAAACCCATGACATATTTTTGGTTTAAATGTTTGTAACTGATAAGTTATATAGGGTGTGCCAAAAAACCAGCTACATTTGGGGAGGCCATTGTACCAACTGTGGAGACAATTAGGTGGTGCTGTTAGATCTCTTGGTAGCACATCCTGTACCATTTTTAGTAGTCCACATGACTTGTCAGTTGAGCATCATGCATTCACTGTTGAAGCATTTATCAAAAACAACTCTGTGATCATTATACAAAGAGCCTTTCAAAATAATTTTACCATTGGTCATAATAAAAATATCCCAGACCAGAAAGCCATTCTGCTTTTGGTTGATAATTCCAGGACAACAGGTTCAGCTCTAAAGAGAAACCATCTAAACACCATCTAAGAATATTTAAGTTGTTAGGGATTTTTTGTGATCTTCAAGATGTTCCAAGTGCAAGAATATTTCTACTTTATAAATTTATGATACTAGTTTAAGAAGAATCTTACAAAAGGAATTGCAATTTCATCCCTACAAAAAGATGACAGTACAAGAACTCAGTTCTTTAGACTGGGAAAACTGCAGTTATATGAGAACATTCTCCAATGTATTTTAAGAGATGCTGTATTCATATGTAGCAATGAGACTCATTTTCATTTGAGTTGATCTATAAACAAGCAGAATTTCCATTATTGGGGAAAAATAATCCCCAAATATTATGTGAAAGACTTCTGTGTACTGAATATCTTACTGAGTGGTGTGCACCATTGCCCATTTTGGTATTGTGGGATCTTACTTCTTCAAAGGGGAAGGCATATGGGTAACAGTGACTGCTGACCATTACATAGATCTATTGGAAAACTTTCTGATGCTACAGCTCAAATAACTTGATTTAATTGATGCATGGTTTCAATAAGATATAAACTATGGCTCATAGCTTGGAGATCACAACAGGTTTTAAGAGAAATACAGTAGAGAATTGATTATTCAAATCAATTGGAGACTGGGGTTGTTTGGAAAATCGATTTTTCAGATAACTGATTATGTACGAAAAAATATATTAACCTATCCCATGTTGAAATTTGTATCAAATCCTGGCATGTCCTTAACTAGCCTCTCATGGTCGTGCCAGTGCTGCCAGCTAAAATACGCACACCAACAAAAATAATATTGGAGTAGCCCAAGACATAGCCAAAGATTGCCAGTGCTGCAGCACTAGTGGAAATTTAAATTTGCCCGACTGGAAAGCTTTTGGTTAATTGATGTTTCGGTTGATCAATATTTGGATAATTGATGCTCTACTGTAATCTCTAGATATGGAAATATTGGATGGCCTATGTATTTACCAAATCTTACTATCTATGACTTTTTCTCTGGGTTATCTGAAATCCAGAGTTTACACTAATCAACCAAAAACCCTTGATGCTTTAAGGCCCAGATGGGGCAAGGCCTGCATAAAATATGAATAAATATATCAATTTCCCAGCTTAAGGAAGTAATGTACGCAAAAATTCAAATGTTATTTTCTACAACTTATGTATGTGAACAGGTTTTCCACAATGAATTTAAGTAAAAATTAAAACAAAAAACCGGCTAACAGACATATCAAAACTAATTTAAAGCTAGCAGTGACTAATATTTAACCAAATACAGTCAAACCTGTTTTTATGCGCTCTTTTTATGTGCGATGTTTATTTGTGCGATTTTTTTAATGCGAATTTTTAATTTGTGCGGTATAGTTGGCGACTAGTCTCGTGCGATTCGTCATGTCTTACGTTGACTTATTATAGCTAATAAACTTATTATAGCATAAATGCACTTATTATAGTAATTATTATTGCATGAATATGCAAAAAATGAACATAATTTACTTTTTAAGTCAACAAAACACCACCTGGACAAAAATATGTTAAAACAGACGATAGACCAGACGATGCAGTCAAGTGCTGACATCTGTTTGTCAATAAATTCTATTTCGTACGGTTTTGAGTTATATTTCTACGTGAGAACTTTTTTTTATGCGGTCCCTGTTGGACCGCATAAAAAAAAATATTTTTTAATTGTGTTGCGAAAACTATTATTTACAGCCATTCGTGAAGTTTCGTGAGATTTTTTTATTATGCGTTTTTTTAATGCGGTCCCCTATCCCCGCATAATTTAAAACAGGCTTTGAACTGAATTTTCTGATATATTATGTTTATATCAGTTCCAGAAGCTAAATTAAGTATACCTATGCTAAATATATAATTATATTATTGAATAATTGTGATTTACTGACAGTTTTTTTTCTCTTTTCTCTTGTATGTGGCTCTGAGTTAGTTCAAAAGTTTTGAAATGCGGCCCTTACATAGAAAAGGGTTGCCCATCCCTGCTTTAAAGGATGTTATTCACAAAGAAATTGCTGCTGTTCCTCCTGAAATAACCTGTTGGGTTATTGTGGAATTCAGAAATCAGATGCAGGCATGCATCTGATTTCTGATTTCTGAACAATGACTGCCATTTGAAAGATGTTCTTTTCAAAAACAGCTGAAAAAAACTCTATTGTGTGTTCTTTGATATGATGAAATAAAATTCAGAGTATCTTGAACAAATTTTTTGTTATTGATCTTTGAAATGTGGTAGGGGTTTTTTTTTTGCACACCGTGTATTTAAAAACAGGTTTGGAAAAAAAATTAATACATTATTTTTTAATAATTTTTCAATATTTTTAATTATAATATATATATGTATTATAACTATATAACAATTATAATAAAAATATATTTTCATTATAATTTATTTAATTAAAAAATGTAAAGAGTCGATTCCAAACCATTTTATTTTTGTTTAGGGATTACTTTTAGTTCATTATTCTATTTTTATAAAATTTATTAAGTTTATTGTAATTTGATTTAATTATATTCAGAAATTTTATACATACAGTAGAATTTGTTTACTGTAGTTAAAGCTCACCTACACCAACTGACTAACACTAAACATCATAAGTAAATAAGACTATAATGATTGAGAATTTTGGTTTAATTGACTCTTGCATTATAAGTATTAAAATAACTAAACAAAATTTATAAATTAAAGAAAGATTTATAAAAAGCTTAAATCAACACCTTAATGTTGCAGAATTTCTTAATGAATAATGCTTCAAACCAGAAGTGTTTTGGATTTTGGAATATTTTTATATTTGCAACTAAAAAATAGGATAACTTTGAGATGTGACCTAAACCTAAATACTATATTCATTTACATTTCATAATAGGGGTATACATAAACCTCATGTAGTTGTATTGTTCTTGATAGGAATGAACCTAAAAAAATATATACAGGGTATCCTGAAAGACACCCTAACTTCCAAAAGGAATACAGGTAGCCCTCGGTTTATGCCAACTCAATTTACTCAGATTAACAACAACACCACTGCGCAATTCGTGGTGTAATTCTCTGATTTTCCCTACACTAGATTGATTTTTGTTTCAGTGTTGACGTATTTACCGAGCCGCGACATTGTACATTCATTAAAACAAAGATTTTTATTGAATATATTTATTTTTTCTGTTTAATATTATTGGGTATGTATACATTTGCTTTAAATTATTATTAAAATACTAAATGTTTAGGTACCCATGAGTCAAGTTATTAAACTTAATAGTCCAATAAATGACATCTGAATCCACAGCGCCAATGAATGTGAATAGTTCGTATCCTGTATCAGTTCATTCAGGAAATACGATGCAGTAGCACTACCGGCAATCACAAACTATTGTTAGTGAGATAATATCTATTTCTTGTCAGTCAGACGGTATATATCTCTCCTTAGCAAACTTGAATTTTCCCGCTCGAACTGACCTTATATACGTGCTACGGCAGCCGGCAGTCAATCAATCAGTGTCTCTGCTCATCTGCAGCTCTATGCTTATGTTAGCTTATCCTTTCAACAATGGAAAGTTTGACAGATGAACTTTGTGAATTAGACAATGATTGGGAGTGCAAATGTAAAAAAGGACCATCATCGCATCCATTTGACCATATTCTGAAATTCTCAATGAAAGAAAACAAAAATCTAAACAATTAAAGATGGATACTTTTTTCCAAAATATGTAAGATTTCCAAAATTTTAAAATATCATTTGTTTTTCTTAAGATTTTTTCATAAAAACATTTCATCATAAAAATACATTTTAAAAATTAAATTTATAATATATATATTTTGTATTATATTGTATTAATAAACAAAATTATTTGCTTATTTTTCACTTATGTAGAACCTAACCCTATACCTCACTGTAAATATGGGTTCATTTTACACCGATTCGATTTGCACCGGCTTTTGTTGGAACAGAACTGTGGCGTAAACCGAGGGCTATCTGTATTTGAAAAATAGCTAGAGCAAAAATTTTATTCTTATTGCATATTTGTGTGACAAAGAATAAAATTAATGCAAAAGAAGATATGGTATTAGTCATGGATTTGTCAAAAAACAGAATTAGTGAACACGGAAAACAAAACTTTTATAAGTGTGCATATCATGAACAGTCATCCACAAAAAGTGACCGAATGGGCCACTGTTTCCAGGAGTGAGATCATTGGGCCAATTTTCAGGCAAAAAACAGTCACTTCAGCATGCAGTGTTGAAATATTGCATCAATTTGTGGCCATACAAAATGCCTTGGATGATTTACCGCAGACATCATGGTTCACACAAGATGGTGCAAGTTACTGATGCAATTTATTAAGCAAATGGAATAGGCTATGTATACAGATGTTACTTTTGTTAATTACTGATTATTAATAAGAATATAAACTTCAGGTGAGCAGCATTTGTCTGGTGTAAACCTACAGGATGCCAGAAATTTTTTATAAAATGTAAAAGAAGAATTCTCAAAATGACCAAAAAGCAGTAAGTTGTCTAAATCTAGTAGCCTGGTGCCCTACAAATATCTCAATCTGCTACTTGTAATCCAATCTTGTAACCTTGAAACCTAGCTGTAAAAAAAAGGAGTTGATAGATAAGGTGACCCCAAAAATGTGTTACTGTAAAAGCAAAGCCATGTTGACCAGATTAGAGTTGTTCATGTCTATTAGTCTGAATTGTGATACACATACAGGCCTATTACAGTAACTTGTACATTCAGAAGTTCACATGCCTCCATATTATATGTCGACACCTATCTCCCAGCAATGCTGACCATTTCAAAACCTGGTCTCTCCACACCAATCAATCAGCTGAACTAACTGTTAGTTTGGCTGCTTGACCAACATGGAGAGAAAAAAGGAAGCCTACCTGGATTCCTGTTAATGAAGTCTGGAATTCAGGCTTTGAAATGATCAATGTTGCTGGGATCACCTAGTCCAGATTTCCATGTCATGGAGGCCACTAAAGCGTACCTCTTGAGAAGGAAATCGGTTATGTCGATCAATCTGATTACAAATAAGAATAGTGTTGTTGTCATGTCAAATGAATGATTCCAGGACAGACGAGGGAGTCCAATGGTCATTGTCACAAGTTTATTTTACAGAACTATACACAACAGTTACAATTACGTCAACCGTTAAATTTCTTTATTTCTGAACAGTAAGTTCTAATTTTTTTTACAGTAGTAACTTTATTTTGCTTTTTAGAGAATTTTTACTCTGTAATTTTAAGTTTTGATGTTCTATTATTATATGTTCAATAATTATTTTTTAGATTTTCAATTACCATATTTATAATTTTTATTGAAAAATATAAATTACACAAATTTTTATTAAGCAATTTATTATGGAATATATTACTGTATAATAAAACTGCAACTGATATTTTGTTTTTATATCAACAGTATCCTTATATGCTAAATGGGCATTCACAGTATTGATGTTAACATAAACATCAATTAATATGATACAACCACAAATAAAATTCTGTATTGCAAAAACAAGCTTATTTTATATTAAAAACACTTGCTGATGAAAGAATAGAGGATAGAGTTTCAGTAGCATGTATAATCAACTTAGTAGAAGCCCAGAATTTTTAGTACTCAGTCATATCATGCCGCCGAATATATTGCACTTTTTCCTTGTCTCCCAACAAGTGTGATATAATTAGGAGCTACTGTAATAAAATTGGTAAACGAGAATTCCATTTAACATTTGTAAAAACTAGTAACATATGTAATGTATAAACAATATATCTTTACAATGGGAAACACTAAAGATATATTCGGAGGCCTATTTAGTATACAGTCAAACTTCAGTTTTCAAACAATTTGTTCCTAAAAGTTGTTCTAAAACCAAAAAACATTTTTCAATAAGAAACTATATAAAATGAATTAATCCGTTCCCAACCCTGAAAATAAAGCCTTTTTTGTTTTTTTCTTAATCTTTTTAGCTGCATTTCATGCATAAAAATGCCTACAACTGCAATGTAATATTATAACATAGCAACTGAATAAATAAGAAAGACAATTTCAGAAAGGAGCAACAGAAAAGACAATTTCATTCATCCTTACCTATGCTGAGATGGTTCATCCATCCTTACCTATGCTATGCTGATGGTGCAAGCAGAGGATATACAGGAAATGGAAGGAAAGGGATGTTATTTCTTGGAAGGAGAGTCCCGTTCCATATCATCATCCGGTAGCTGCACTTCAGGAGTTTTTTTCCTCTTACTTCCTGGATTTTCTGCTTCGTATTAACAGATTCTGCTTGGGACTCACTAGGTCTTTTTTTCACTAACAACATCTATTGAAATTTGTTTTTGTCTATGTTTGGCAATGTAATGAAAGTAAGACATAGCATTGTCATTAAAAAGGCTAATGACATGGTTGCTACTGTCTTATCAGGGTAATACCTTTCAACAAAACTTTGCACTTCACCCATTTTGATCACATTTTATTAACAAGAGCACTAGGCACATTCTCTCTTCCCTGCAAAGTATAGGGGATTGACCAACTGTCTCTAATCTGTTGCTAAGTAGCTTGTTTGGCAACCAGTGCAATTATGAGTTTGAAATTCTGTTCATTAACTGATTGACTTGAAAAATGAGCTGTTTAAAAAGAGATTTGACTGTACATACATACACACACACACAATATTGAATACATTTAATACAAACCCCAATGAAGTGACTAATCCAAGTTATTGATCTTTTGTAATATATGAATTTTAATTATCATCATTTTATAGTGAACATTTAATTTTTCACATTTATTTTTAATATTTATTCATTTTTCTAATATTGGCTAATAATTTTACTCTATTGATATTACATTATCTGATTATTGAAATTTAACTGACAGCTCACTCTTATCAGAGGCAATATTAATAATTCTAAAATCAGTTTTATTTTTATTTAAATCTATTATTTATTATAATTATTAAAGAAGGATGTAAAGAAATTAGTATTGTGAACTCAATAATAATTTTTAACTTACAAATTTTATAATGTTGCTTTGTATAAACTATTTTCAAAATTGTACATTTATTTTTATTGATTATCCCAATTTATTTTTGCAGATTTATATATATATTGGGTTGTTCAGAAAGTAATTTCATTTTTTTTACCACCAGAGGAATTAGTTGTATTTTACCAGCCAACTTCATTCTAAAATGTATTGTCATTATATATTTTGACAGTTGACATTTCAAGGCTCATTTGTAAAAATTTTGTTTGATTCTGTGCAATTATTTTTTTTTGGTGCCCCGTCAAAAGCAGCATTTTCAGCATATTTTGCTTTTTTATTACTGAAAAGATAAGAATGCTATCCAAGCAAGAAAAAAGTTGTGCGACGTGTATGGAGAAAATGTGTGAGAGAATGACAGTGCCAAAACTGGTTCACGAAATTTTGTTCTGACAATTTTGATATTCAAGATGCATCACATTCTGGAAGACCAGTTGAAGCTGACAAAGACAAAATAAAGGTATCGGTTGAAGTAAACCACTGAATAACAATATGAGAAATCGCTAAGAGATTAAATTTGTCAAATTCAACCATTTATGATAACTTGAAACGACTTGGTTTCGTTTCAAAGCTTGATATATGAATTCCACACGTTCTTAAAGAGATTTGCTCTGTCGCATTGACATGTGTGATTTGCTTCTCAAATGTCAAGAAAATGATCCATTGTTAAAGCGAACTATAACTGGCCACAAAAAATGGATTGTTTATAACAATGTTGAATGCAAGCGATCATGGAGTAGAAGAGATGAGCCAACTCAAAGCACTTTGAAAGCCAATATTCATCATCTTCTTCTTCTTCTTCAATGCTGCCGAATGGCATTTGCGACTTTGTATTGATATTGTTCTCTGTCTAGCACTGTGTGTAGAATTTGTGCTGTTGTCATGTGAAGCCAGGTTTTGATGTTGTCTAGCCAAGCTGTTTTTGGTCTGCCTGGGCATTTCTTGCCTTCAATCCTGCCCTCCAGGATGAGTGGCAGTAGATGGTATTTTTGATGGTTCCTAGTGATGTGGCCTAGGTATTTGCATTTTCTGCTGATGATGGTTTTGATCAGCATGTCCTGTAGGACCTGTGCATTGGCTATCTTGGTCGTCCACAGGACTTTCAGAATTCTTTGGTAGAGCCACATTTCAAAGGCCTGGAGCTTTTTTGTAGTGGCTGATGTTTCAGAGTCCAGGTTTCTACACTATAGAGCAGGATTGGCCAGATGTAGCACTTCAATGTGCATAATTTAAGCATGATGTTTAATAGTGATGTAACGAATATTCGGTTACTACCCGGTATTCGGTCTATTTTTCACTATTTGGCCGAATACCGAATATTTAAATCACTATTCGGCCGAATACCGAATATTTAGTCACTATTCGGCCGAATATCTCAAAACAGGAGTAAGAAATAACAAAAACACAGTAAATTAATCATTTTGGTAACTTTTATTAATGCTGAAAATTAAATTATAATTATTAAAGTTAATAAGAAATAGCATCTAACTCTAGTATTAAATTATTTCGTAATTAAATAATATTATAGCCTTTATCTAGCCCGATATCTTATGGCATTGATGGCGTGTAGGTTAGAATGTATCGGGCATTAACGTTATTGTTTAGTTTAATTATGTTATATTCGTATTCGCGTATATTTTAATATTTTTTTTACAATGTTTTAAAATGATTTACGAAACGTTTTATTGAAACTTATCGTATTTAAAGAAAGAATTATTTATCTATTTCTAGAAGATGAGTGACTAATATATAATTTATTTTATATATAAAACAAAGAGCGAGCATTTTTCATTATATGCAAAAGATAACATTTGAAATCATGTTAATTTAAAAAATATTGACAAAAACGATAGCAACAAAATATCACAAAACTTCACAAATAGAAAACCCCCAATAATATATTTGAACTGTTCCACAACTGTGCAGAAACTAGACCATATGTCCCCACTAAAGTATATCCTTAAAGCACTATTCAGTCCACAAATACGTAGTAAAAACAAAATTTTAGTACTTAATTAAAAAGTTAAAAAGATCAATTCCAAATAAAATAACTTATAAGTTATAACTTACATCTAAATACCAACAACTGCCGAATCATATTGGGCTATTTAAGGCTATTACATAAATTATAAACCAATTTGGCCCTAGAGGTAAACGTTAGGCTCATCTCATATTAACTTTAATAATTATAATTTAATTAATTAACTTAAATAATTTAGACCTACTGGAAGAAAAAATCGTAGTGACAGCGGGCAAATAAAGAGCAGGCTGCGTGATCCTTGCCATAATTTTTGCGCGCCAATTTTTGTACGTGCGTTAATCAAGCCGAATAGTTTGGCCGAATATTCAGCCATTCGGCCACACTTCTGGCCGAATATTCGGTATTCGGCCACTCTCCTAGCCAAATATTCGGTATTCGGCTGAGGTCGAATATACTATTTGTTACATCACTAATGTTTAAGCTTCTGTCGATAAGGAGTGTTTTCCATTTGGTGAATGCCTACCTGGCTTGTTCGATTCTGCTCTCGATTTCAGCCTCGTGGTTCAGCCAATGAGTACTCCAAGATACTTGAAGCAGTGTACATGCTCCAACTTGTGATATTAATCAAAAACAACAACAAAAAAAAGTAATTCTCTCTGTTTGATGAGATTTTAAGAATTTTTTTTTTCTTTTGAGCACTTAACAGATAATTCCACAATTGATTCAAAAGTGAACTGCTGTCAACTGGACAAATTGAGTGATACCATCAAACAGAAAAGGCCAAATAGATCAATGGAAAAGGTATAGTGTTTCACCATGACAATGCCAGACCTTACACAAATTTGTTAACTTGTCAGAAGCTGGAAGAAATGTGCTACCCTCAGATTATTACTTGTTCTGGTCTTTACAAAATTTTTTAAACAGTAAAACATTTCTTGAAATGAAGATGTCAAAAATCACTCGAATCAGTTTTTTGTAAGTACACGATCAGAGTTTTTATGAGTGTGGAATCATGCTACAACCAGAAAGATGGCAACAGGTATTAGACCACAATGGTCAATATATAATTCGGAGATACTATAGATTACTATCTAAGGAATTTCGGGACTTTGAGTATATATCTGAACTGAGGGGGCCGAGACGAGTTCAACGATACCCTACTTTTGGACCGGAGACAAAAAATAAAAAAAGTCATCATACTTATTTTCGGCGATCGCATGATGATAGGGAGTCGCGTCGCTCTCCACTAAGTCGGCCTCGCTATCGCAATCGGAAGTCCCGTCGCTTGCTGTTAAAATTGCCTTTAGTAGACGTTTCCCCCCTTTTTTACTTTGTTCAAGAACTACCGTGAATCGATCACAAGTTTAGCACATGGCGACGTGTGGTGGTGCCCATACGAGAGGTCAGTCGGGCTGCCATGTTTGCTGCCATAAGTAACATTAACCGAAATGGCGATCGTGCAATGATCAGAAGTCGCGTCGCTCTCTCCGCTCTCGTATCGCGTGTTTAACCCTACTGGAGATGACCGTAGTCCGATGTCATGGTTTGCAGATTTTACCGCAAGATGGCAATACTAGCAACTATGAGAGCATTAAAAAAGTATGGTAAGTGAAAAAGTATGACAACTTTTTTATTTTTCGTCTCCGGTCCAAAAGTAGGGTATCGTTGAACTCGTCTCAGTCCCGTTAGTTCAGATATATACTCAAAGTCCCAAAATTCCATAGATAGTAATCTATAGTACACCCTATAATTCAATAAAATATTTATGTTTTATAATTGTTTTTTTTCATAAAAAAAAAAATGAAATTACTTTCTGACCAACCCTATATATATCATACAAAAGCTTTTCTTTGAAAGAAGTAATATTGTAATAAAGATATATTTTAATAAAGATTTTTATAAAACAAATAGTAGTAGTAATGATCAAAGTTTATCTATTATATCAGGGCAATTTGCTTTCTCATCCTCAAAACAATGTCTTCTGTATATTACGTTCTCCCAAAACACGAGTAATTAATACGAGTAATTTCACATTGTCTTTCAAAATTCAATTTATAAAATATTTATAATTTTGATTTAATAGATTGAGAATGGTCGGTGCTTAATGGCGTCATTTTACAAATAAGCAATTTAGATACGATTTATTTACTCGTTTTATATATAATATGGTAAATTTTTGTGGTTTAGTTATTTACCTTTTTTAAGGCGTATTCAAATTCGGTATTTTCAGGCGGAGATTGTTTCAATTCACACGATAACATAGGAAGACGAGGTACAGCTTCCATTTTGATTTATTAATTAGCGCCCTCTCGTTGTATTTCTCCTGTAAACACTGACACATTTGAATACAGTACTTGTTATCGTCTGATATACAGTATATATTAAATATATAATATATTCATTAATATATTTATTAATATATATATTAATTAATTACACG
The DNA here is from genome assembly GCF_030686945.1 of Centruroides vittatus. Classification (NCBI taxonomy): domain Eukaryota; kingdom Metazoa; phylum Arthropoda; class Arachnida; order Scorpiones; family Buthidae; genus Centruroides; species Centruroides vittatus. Next base: position 15,045 of record NW_027122249.1, on the reverse strand, counting down.
TTTAGGTTAGATATAATTAAATTAATTCAAATTTCTCCGTATCTTTTAAGACAGTGATTCTCAAAGTGGGGTCGTGAAAAATATTTGGGCAAATTTATAAAATATTTCAAATATTTTATAAATTTACTGTGGATTTATGTTTAGAAATAGTAGAAATCAAAAATATGTAAAAGACTTTTTACTTAAATAAATTGCACATATAAATAATAAAAACAATATGAATAATTTAATACGAGCCTGAATATAACATTCAAAAATTTGTGCTCTGTTGGGAAATCCCACGAACTTCCATTCACTGCCTAGACCAGTGTTTCCCAACGTGGGGCTCACGCCCCACAGAGGGGCAATTCGATTGTTAAGGGGGGCAATTCGAAAATGCACTTGTCCAGAGTTAAAGTTAACCATATAGCCGCTGTACGCCATATTTATTGTAAATATTGATTTTAGTGTTTTAGTTTTCTTTGTTCTTCGTTTCCCATTCCTTCTAGAACTTTCCTTTATAACCCTTTTCCTTTGGGTAGGATTAACAATTCTGGGAACCACTGAGAACAAAGAGATGAACGAGGCCCTTAGGCTGGTGAAAGAGGAGAAAGGACATTCTTTGCCCAGACCTCGAAGTGGACAGACACAAGTTGTGGTGTTTCAGATCGCGTTTGGCAACGACTGGAAAGTGCAAGAGACTTTGATGAAAGGATCGGGTTTTCTCGTGGTTACCATAAAACAGTGTGGCAATTAAGTGCAAGAAAAACTTTAACGAACACGACAAGAGATCTTCCAAAAGAGTTCAACGTATATGTGGGGGGGACATAAGAATTTTAGAAAGACTTAGGTGGGGCATAGCACAAAAAAGGTTGGGAAACACTGGCCTAGACTATGATAGAACAACGTTGGCTAGCAGCAAGGTCCTAGAATATATTCTAGGACCTTGGGCTAGCAGTGCTGCGCTGTAAGCACGTGGAGTTAGAAATATTTACATTCCAAACAAAAAGTGCTCACTAACTAAACATTTCCATAGTATTTTATTGCTAATAATATATCAAAATAAATGTAATTAAAGAACTTCCATTTCTTTATATATTTTTATTAGGAAAATTCTCCGTTGCCTGTGACGCCATGTTGAATTTCGTCGATGTTAAGACTAACGAAAATTACATGTTTTTTAAAAAAGTAATCGTGACTATTTTATCGTTCGAAATTACTTTTTTATTTTTTAAAAACAAAATAGATATATTAATTTATATTTCGAAAGTTCGTTTTAATATAAAAATTATGACGCATAGCGACATCTAGTATCAAAAACATTTAAGACTTAAATATGGATAAATGGTTAAAAAGAAAAGTTACGCCCACTGGTGGCCGAGTGGACTCCGTCTCCGCTCAGAATGGCGGTGACCAGACCCTAAACACCGGAGTTCGATCGGGGGTTCGCGCCTCACTCGGAGGAGCTGGCAGCGGGAGTTTTTTCCGGGTTTTCCTCCTTGCCAATGACGCCTGACTAGGGGCCAGCTTCCCCTCAAGTCCTCCCGGAAGGCAGTTCTATTCCCCCCCTTTTCGCGGTGCTGTCTCCTATAAGGCCGGCTTTGGTCGCGTTCGTGACCTCTCTTCTGTCTTCCCGGATTGGCCGTCTTCTATAAAGCCGACTTTTCGGTCGCTGAGCGATCATCCTCCTGTTCTTCTGGAGTATAAGCGAATAACAATACACTTCTCTCTCAGTCAAGTCAAAAGAAAAGGTACGAGTGTAGATGCTAAAGATCTTGCTGAGGCAGGAAGCAGTAAAAAAATCAGAAATGGAACCGGTATCGGGACCAGCTCATATACATAATAGAATGTATGAATCATATTTACGATATGGATTTACATTTCCTGCCGGTACACATGACAAACAACTACCTTTATGCTTATTATGCAATGATATTTTGGCGGTTGAAAGCATGAAGCCTTCAAAATAACTGAGGCATTTCAACACGAAACATGCTGCTTATTCAAAAAAACTATAAAATATTTTTAAAGTTTATTAAAGTTTTCAAATCAAGGCAAATGTTTGTTAGAAAAGTACGCCTTTACTCAATAAAAATATCTTTTAGCATCTTACCAAGCATCATATCTAATAGCAAAGGCTAAAAACAGCATACAATTGGAGAAGAACTTGTTTTACCTACAAATTACAGAAACTATTCAGGAAAAAAGAATGCAGATGAATTGTGAAAAATTCCTCTCTCTAATGATACAGTTACTAGAAAGATTTCAGAAGTTAACTCTGATCAGTTTCAGCAACTTACACAAAGAATTAAAGTCCGAAATTTGCAATTAAGCTGGATGAATCGACAAATATTACAAATTTAGCTCAACTCTTGGTCTATGTTCGATATAGCTATGCCTTTAATTTTGCCGGCCAATGAACAATCGTACAACAGGCGAAGATATTTTTTTACAAGTTAATGAGTTTTTCAAGGATTAGACTGGAATAATTGTATTTGTGGATGTTCTGACGGTGCAGCAGCGATGAAGAAACAGCGCGTTCTAGCAAAAGTTAAATCTATTACAAATGGACATTTCCTTCTTACCCATTGTATCATTCATCGAGAAGCATTAGTAGCTTAAAAAATATCACCAGATGTTAATGTGGTCTTAAATGATGCCATACGTATTATAAATTTCATAAAATGTCGTGCACTTAATAGTCGTTTGTTTGCAAATTTATGTAAGGATATGGGAGCCGATTACGAACAACTTTTACCACATTCAGAAGTAAGGTGGTTGTCAAAGGGACGACTAATAGGGTTGAAAGATGAGATAATGATATTTTAATCAGAAACAAAGTCTGATTTTTCTAATCTCTTCCACAATGGAACTTGGGTTTGCAAATTGTCTTATTTGTCAGACATATTCGAGAAACTCAATGAACTGAATAAGTCCCTGCAAGGTGAGAACACGAACATGTTAATTTTGTATTATAAAATTCATGCGTTTATGAAGAAGATAAACTTATGGAAATCAAGTGTGGAAAATGACACGTTTGTAATGTTTTCAAGTACATATGATTTTATCTCGGAAAATAATTTGGATAATATTTTAATTAAGAAAATCATAATTGATCATTTGTCATGTATGGAAGAACAATTTAAAAAATACTTTTTTTTATCAGATTTAATTACTGAACAATTTATCTGGGTACAAAAACCATTCCTTGTAGAAATGGAACAAGTGAAACATTTTCCACTAAGTGCCCAAGAAGAATTTGCCGAATTTAGTTGTAATACAAAACCGAGTTTAGTCAGCAAACATTGAATTCGTTTGGCTTATTGTGAAAACAGAGTATCCACTACTCTCTGAATTAGCAATAGCAGTTCTCTTACAATTTGCAACCTCTTATTTATGCGAAATGGCATTTTTGGTAATGACCGACGTCAAAACAAAGCAGCGCTCTCGTCTTAGCAACGTAGAAATCACTATGAGATTCGCACTGACTGATATTAAACCCAGGTTTAATTTATTGTGCCAAAATAAGCAGCCTCACCTATCACATTAAATTTAATTTAAAATATGTTTAACTTAACTAATTGAGTTTAATAATGCCGAAACAGAATATTTTGTTCAAAGATGTACCTACCAAAGACAAGTTATTAATTCAATTATTATGCCTTTGTGTCCTTTATCACAGTTTAAATTTATCTTTGTATACTAAGTACATTTATCAATTAACAAAACTTATTATACTGGAAAATTATGGATGCAGATATTTAGTCTTACTGATCAGAAACAATATTTTTTATTTAGTTCACCTGTGCAGGTGAACTAAATATAAAATATTGTTTCTTTTAACGAACGCTTTGCTGTGTTTAAGAAACACTTTCCAGCGGCTAGTGGAAGCAGAAAAAATGTAAAAATTGTCTCTACTGTTCCGAAAAATGTTACACAAGATGCATTTTGCGCAAATGATTGTTGGCCACATAAATTAATTGAATGATCCAACAAAAATCGCTTTGTTGTTTTTTGTTTTAATAATAGCCTGCACTCCTCCATGTATGCTGCTTATAACAGCTGCATTATCATAACCTTGGAAACGACGTATCATAACATCTAAACCATCATTTTCAAGCTTCTTAAGAATTTCATCACTTAAATCAGCGGCTTTTTTTCCTTTAAAGAAAAAAGTGCAAGGAATACTTCTTTGACTTCCACTTTTCTATTATGAATTTTCACATAACGAATCACTTCAGACATTTGATCAATATGTGAAATGTCAGGTGTGCTATCAAACATAATTACAAAATATTTAGCCGATTTAATTTCGTTGACAAGCTTAAGTTTTACGTGGTTCGCTAAAACATTTATGAATTCATTTTGTATATCTGGCGACGAATATGATACTTTTCGTGATTTACCATGCTCTGAATTCAAGATGTGTTCTCTCAACAGTAAATCATATTTTGACGGTAGTTTGACTAGTTCTAAGAAACTGCCTTTATTTGAAGAGCCTTGTCCTTCATCGTGTCCACTAAATGTTTTGTTTAGCCAGAAACAAAGTTATATCCAATAATCTAGATAAAAGATGCTTTCATTTCTGTTTTTTCAGTATCCATTAATTTCAAGGCTGCGTCATCTATTGTTTCTTGCAATTTTAACCTCATTTTCAAAAGTGAAATTACTTTTCAAAATTTTCCAGATGTTCACTTGAAGTATCGTGGTCGGCCACTTTGGGATTTAGTTTCCACTACTTCTGAAATCCAGTCGTAAATGTTGGTTTTGTATTTTGTATTAGTACTATTGGTGACAGCAGATAAATGACGGCAGAAGCAGCACAGGTTATTAGTTATAGGAGAATAAACTATCCATGACCGCAGAATTTTTTTATCATTAGGCATCACTTTATAAAACCACTCTTTGAAAAATGCCGAACATCACCTTTTATTTTTAACTCGTGCCTAGATACAGTGGCAAATGGTCCTTCTCTGCGTTTAAGAAGCACTTTTTTATGATCTAAATGCGAACATTATCAGGAACGGGTATACTCCATTGTGAGACATCTCTCAAGTCCTGAAGTGAATCATCCATCCAAGTCCTAATTTTGAAAAAAAATAATTTATGATTGGCGGCGCTAGTTATGTGAGGGTGGCCTCTTATCTAAAAACTGTTTCAACAGAATCGACGACTGAACGAAATCTGATAAGCAACTGAGAAATTCAATACGAAAATTTCGACATGAAACAGAATAAAAAATCTACTTACTAGTCAAAACGTCTAAAAAAGAGTTTTTTAAATTTCTCTAAGTTACTTATTTGATCTTTTGCAGTCAGTTATCGATCGATTTGCAATAACTGTCTTCAGGTTTTGCGTTTGTTCGTTATCGATTATTCCAAAAAAGTTATTGAACTGTCCAATCCAGTTACCTTGTTTTTCTTGAAATCTTTAACTCTTTTATAAAACACTATTGAATCGTATTATATTCGCACTTGAGTAACTCAAACGGCATATCGAACATGCGATGTCGCGACGTATAAGTTAAGATTTACGAAATAAACTACAAATAAATCATAACAATACATCAGTACCGCCACCTATAAAAATTCGCAAAACTGTAGTGATTGCATAACTGCCACTTGTAAACATTTTAATCTGGAGTAATCATTTATTTTGTAGCTTACGTGTATTTATAAATTATCACAATTAATAAATTAAATCATTTAATATAGATAACTTGTTTAAAATGACTTCGGTCCGAAGTGATTTATCGTTGAAAAACATTGTGATGGTTTGTTTAAGTTTTTATTTTTTTTACGGTCGGGTGTCACCCCTGAACAGGTAACACCCGGTGCGAGCCGCCTCGCCTTCCCCCAGCTACGCCACTGTCAGTCGTACTCCTTTGAGCAAAATGCCAAACTGTTCCTCTCCAATTTCAGATTCCTGCCTAATCCTTATTTCTACAATTTTCTCCAAAATCTTCATAATATGGCACAATAACTTCATACCTCTGTAATTTCTGCAATTCTATACATCCCCTTTACTTTTAAAGATCGGCACCAGAACGCTCTTCCTCTATTCATCTGGGATCTTCTCCTTCTGCCAAAGTTTCTTCATAAGACTCCAGAAGATATCAATTTCCTCCTCACCCGAACTTCTCCTAGCTTCAACCAAAATTCGATCAGTGTCTACTGCTTTCCCCATATTCACATATTCATTTTCCTGAGCACACTTTGCCCCACTGGTAGTAGTATATATATGACCGCCTTTGGGATAATTTTGTAAAAGTTTAACACTTTATAACTTTTATCCTAGTATCTCGCTATATTTTCGCAGGAAAGACGCCCACCAGGGGCTAAAATCGACGAATTTCGCAATAACCGCTAAATCGCCCTAAATCGTATCTCAAAAGCTTGCATACCCATCAAAACTACACCCATTTTTGATGCCCTTTCGGTTATACTTTTCCGCGTGATTTAAACGAGAGTTTCTGAAATATTTTAACATTTTTCTATGTATAAGAAAACTAATATTTTTTAAATATGGTACAGACTTCGAAAAACAATTCTTAGATTCCAGAAAAAATATAAATTAAATAAAACCGATCATTACAGTTTTAATTTTATATAAAAGAGAACTAATATTTTATTAATGTTTTAATAATTGTGTTTTTCCTGAAACACATCTGACAGCGCCATCTGTTGACATAAATATTAAATTGTGGTTAAATAAATGGTTTTTTATGTCTAGCGATTAGTTTTTTATGTCTGGCGATGGTTTTTTTTAAATTGGAATAAAGAACAAGCTCTCTTTCATTGGAACTTTTGTGACGCTATCTGTTGACAAAAATATTAAATATCATTTTTTAAATATTTTAATATATAATTTTTTTCTTTCAAAATTATGCGTTAAAAAAATAACAAATATCATGAACCGTCGCTAATCAGATCATGCTATTTGTTATTTGGTTTTGATCAATTCTTTTATGACATATGTGAAAGTTCGAACCCACCGGAATTAAGCCGGTAATGATACATCCCTTTCCGCGCGAGTAGAAAGAAAAGGGATATGAGTCAAAAGAAAGAAAAAATGAATCAGGAGGAACAAGAGTCGAAAAACGCGGGTTGGCGAAACTGGAACTCGTGACCGAGAGAATAAAAGGGCGACGACGGAGAAAAGGGGGGTCGGTTACGTTTGTCTTTGAGCCTGTGCGCGTGCGGACAAAAACCGAGGGAAACCGCCTCAAATCAACGAAATCGTGTCGACTACGAAGACCGACCCGGATCACGAGGTATGACCCGAATTTATGTAAACTCTCCTCCGCGAATCCAGAAGGAGGCGATCGTCGCGCGCCCCTTTTGTAATCATCCTGCTAGCTTAAATAAAGTCTTGTTGTTGTTATTATCCGTTGGTAATGTCCTTTATTCGAATGTCGTCATCTGCCACTCTACCGTCGACCCCGTTCCCTTCCTCCACTCGCGTAACGCGTAACGTGTAACTCATCCGAACCGCCATCTTGACGTGGGCAGGTCTCACGGACCTGTTAGCAGAAAAAAGGGAGGGACGAGAAACCGGCCGCCTCCCGGCACCCACACATATATTGTGTTCCTTAGTTTTTTTTTTAATGTCTGACACGATTCTAATTATCTTTAGTGTTTTTTATGTCGCGATGATAATTAAATAATCGACAACTCACTCTTTTTTACTGGAATAAAAACATAACCTTCTTTTATTGAAAATAAAGAACAAAGTTTACAATGATAATATTATTTAAAAATTATACAAAATTATAAATGTATAAATTATATTTTAAAAAATAATGATTAAGTTAAAACTTATTTTAGAAAAAAAGATTAAAAAAATTATAGTTTTTCACATATTTTCGCTAAAACATGAACAAGGGCAAAATGATAATTATCTGATATAAATTTGTTCGACAAATGTTTCTGATTGGCAATGAGTATGCACCAATTAAGTTTATGCTTGAACTCTTCCATAAATTTTTCGGATAATTCTTGATATTTTGAAATAATGTCCCAATCTACATCGTTTACAAGTTCTCTAATAATTTCTTCATGCAATTGTTGATATCTACAAACAAGCTTCATATTGAGGAAATATTTAAAAGTTAATATGAAATTTTGACTCAGTCTTTGATATTGAGACACAAGATCCCAGTTCAGACGATCGTGATATCGAGTCAAAAAGTTTTCTGATAGAAGTTGATAGCGACAAATATCATCCCAATTAATTTGTTGAACATGCTTTTCTATAAAATCGCTGGAGAAGCGTTTGTTTTTCCAAAGTTTACTCCAATTTAATTTATGTTTGTAATCGTTAATAAAATCATTACTAAGATTAGTTTTTTCAGAAATAATATCCCAATCAACTTGATCTTCAAGTGATCTTATTACTTCTTCGCTTAAATCTAATTTGGACAAATCCTTCCAATTAATCCCCGCACCTATTTCGCGAACTAACATTTCTACCTTATTATTATCCATTATAATAAGAAAAACGATCCTTCCTCTTTCAATACTAATATAAAGAATAAATAGTTTTATTGATTGACTTGCTTTATATATTTTTTATGACGCAACTACTCGGTCAATGAACTTAAAAATGATGTAAGCGCAATCGTTTTTTTTTTCACTAATAAACTGGTTTTGTGTTAATGAATTATTAAATTAAACAAGACACAAAATTTTCGGAAAAAAAATGTAATTTATTGTTTTTTACTTTCGTATTCAAAATACATTTTCGGAATATTATTTTCTGGTCCACAATGTGGATCGTGCTTGTCTGCGTCTGTGAAACACTGTTCGAAGTTGTCGAATATTTTGTCAGATTTCTCTAAAATTTCTAAGCTGAAATGATGATAAGACTCCTTCGCTGTAAGCATCCAACGAAAATGTTTTACTTTTGGTTTAAACCGCGGTCGAAAATCTACGGAGTATAGAATTTTAACGGTCGGAGGAAACTGTTGCGCCTTAGCCGATGCTTTGGCGGATTCTTCTGCCAACTCGATGCAAGGGAACGAGCTTCTAGAGAATGCGTAAGGAACTAATAATTTTTCATTGATGGGAAAAAACGCAGTCCAACGAATTGCGGGTAACATATCGTCATCGCAGCCTTCCATTATTTTTTCGAATAAAATAATTTTAAATTCGCGATTTGGTTTTATTATGTTTTCGCGCATGCGCACTAATGTTTTGTGATTTGTTTTAATACGCAACGATTTTTGGTTTTAAACATTATTTTACATCATGTCACGTAAAACAGTAGCCGTTCTTATTAGTATAATCTGTTTTGAAATAGTTTTTGTAACAGTTTTTATAGTTTTATTAAGTAGATCGGGTTTTAAAGAAATTGATATAAAAAATACTACTTGCGAATATTCTTTACATCTAGATAGAAACATTTATTTACATAAATGTGCAAATGCTGGAAGAGTTGTATATGATATTCGAAAATTCACGAGCGAAGGACTACCTCATAAATACATCGGTGTGCAATTATTAAAAAAGGAATTTGACTTACTTTGTACGAAATGCGTTTAAAACACCCATCGAGTTGTATCGTTGTCGGTCCATCGCAATCTGGAAAAACTTCTTTAGTTCGGAAAATGTTGCGTGAAAATATCTACGAAAAACCTTTGAAAAGAATTTTATGGTGTTACTCGATGTTTCAACCCTGGTTTGTCGAAGAGAAAAATATTCATTTTAAATGTGGTATCCCCGAAAATATTGAAAATGTAGATTTAATAATTATAGACGATTTAATGCATTCTTTAACCGAAAAAATTGCCGAATTATTTACCGTTCAATCTCATCATAAAAATATAAGTGTTATATTGATAATGCAAAATTTATTTCCTCGTAATAAAGTAATGAGGGATATAAGTTTAAATACTCATTATTTAATATTATTTAAGAATAATAGAGACGAAAGTCAAATCAACTGCCTTGCTCGACAAGCGTTTATAGGTAGGATGTCCTACTTTAAAGATGCATATTTAACCGCAACATCCAAACCGTACGGATATTTATTAATTGATTTCCACCCGTCTACAGATAAAGAATTGTGTTTAAGAGATTCCTGTTTTCCCGACAATCAAGGTGTATATTGGGTTTATATTCCACAAAAATGAAGAATATCAAGAAACATTATCATTTGTTAAATGTGCTTGCAAAGACAACACCTGCTCAGAGAAAAGCGTTGTTAAAGGAAGCTTCTGCCGATCAAATAAAAGTTATATGTGAAATTTGTGAAAACACTCTTCAAGGTCGCTTACCGGTTAAAGTCAATAAGTTAAAAAAATATAAGGCGTGTATAAGAAAACTCGCAAATAAAAAAATCGGTCTCCAAGCAAAAAAGAAGATTTTAGTAAACCAATCTGGTGGATTTTTAGATGCAATTTTAACTCCAATAATATCATTAGCTAAAAGAATTTTTGGATTATAAAAAAATGGCTCAACGAATGGCATTAGTACCTCCCGAATTAGTACCTAAATATCAATTACAAAAACCGGAAATACGATTACACGATAATATCCAAGATTTATTAGAAGAAAGTACTTTATCGGATGATTTGAAAGTTAAATTATTAAGTCAACTAATTTCGAGATTTAAACAAACTATTCACGCACCAAAAGAACCGATTCGAGTCTCGTTGATATCTCAAGAGGTTGAAGAATCTCAACCATCGTTGGAACCGACAAAACCGTCGACTATCGAAGATCAGATATTAGTTTCTGTCCCGCTACCATATCAAAAATATGTTCCGCATATCATTCAATTACTAAAGCAATATCAATACGATTGGAACGAAAAAGGAGAATTTCTGGTAAATAATGAACCGGTAATTAATTCTCATATAGCAGATTTGATGTCGCATTTAATGCGCAATCGAAAATCTACTATCGCACCCGTCGGATTTAACGAATTTTATCAAGCGATTATTAAATCTAATATTCCCAGAGAATGGATAGGAAATAAGGCACTATCGAGTCGATTAAGAATAGAAGAATCGCCCATACTTCGTTTTCGAACACCTTCGATTCCACCGCCTCCGATACGATCAATTAGTAGCGGAAGAAAAAAAAGAGTTTCGTCTACAAAAATTCCTAAACGGATTGCATCGTCTAAAAAAAAGCACATTTCATGGAAAGATTATTAAGCTCTATATATTATACTCCATCCCATCCTGCATCGTTCGGCGGCGTAACGAGACTAATAAAAGCGACAAAGTTGCCTAGAAAAACCGTCGAACAATGGCTATCGACTCAAGATACATATACGTTGCATAAGCCTGTACGAATAAATTATATGCGTCGTAAAACTAAAGCTTTATATCAGGGAGAACTATTTCAATCCGATCTTATGGACGTTCGTCAATTTTCGAAAGACAATAACGGAATAAAATATTTATTAGCAACTATCGATGTGTTTTCTAAATATGCCTATGTAATTCCGGTAAAGGACAAAAAACCCGAAACGATAAAAAAAGCATTTCAAAAAATATTTAGAAAAGTAATACCTAGGTTGATACATACCGATAAAGGGAAGGAGTTTATGAATTCTGTTATTAAGGAATTGTTTAAAAAACATCAAATAAATCATTATTATACTCATTCCGAAACGAAAGCGTCGGTCGTAGAACGATTTAATAAAACTCTAAAAAATAAAATTTATCGTCTTATTACTTATCGAAATTCTAATAAATATATCGATAAATTAAATGATTTGGTAAAAGCGTATAATCATAGTAAACATCGAGCTATAGGAATGTCTCCGGCGGAGGTGAAACCTAAACATCATTTACAAATTTTTAATCGACTTTATGGTAAAACGAAAGCTAAAATAAAATATAAATATAAAGTCGACGATAAAGTCAGAGTTTCTAAAAAACGAAAAACTTTTACGAGAGGTTATTTACCAGGTTGGAGTAAGGAAATTTTCATTATAAAAGAAAAACACAATACAATTCCTCCCACATATGTGTTGAAAGATTATAACAACCAGACGATTAAAGGTCGATTTTATACCGAAGAACTGCAGAAAGTAAAAAAAAAATGGATAATTTTTATGTGACTCTAATAAGCACGGCAAGTATGGATTTTTTTCCAAACAATACTCAATCCTCCTTTACATCGAAAATTAATCCACCGATAAATTTATCGGGATCTTGGGAAGTGGCATTATCCCAGATAATAATACCTCGATCATGGTTTAACATCTCTAGTGAAAATAACGAGTATGTCATTACTACTAGAGAAACAAGATCGTTTAGAGTAAAAGCCGAAAATTTATCTACATTAATTCCATTACATCCTATGGGAGATGTCAAATCAAGTAATATATTCGAGAATATTACGAATAATTTGAAAGCTTTAGGAAAGGATCGTTTTATTAAATTTTCTTTTAACCAAGACGATAGCACGGTGAAGATTCAACTGGATATTGATTGCGAATTACATATAACTCCAAAAGAGGGACCAACATTTCTTTCTATGCTAAATTTAGATAATCAAAAACTTTTCATATTAACGGGACAAGAACAATCATTTCAATATACTCCATCTTTAGAAGATTTTAGTGGAGAATTTATTACTCTAATCGAGAAAAATAGATATGTAGAAAAAATAAGAAGCGAAAATGTTGAAAATACGATACAAATACCGAGTGGATTATACGGAACAAAAGAATTTCTTAAATCATTTCAAATAATAAGTTTTAAATCACTTCCAGATAAAAAATTATTATTGAAAGTTCCACGAGAAACTTCCGTAAAATTTAATAGACAATTAAAAGATATATTAGGATTCGATCGATCAGAATATCCTGAAGGAGAATTTATAGGGACCTATCCTCTAGAATTAAATGCAGGAATAACGGAAATATTTGTATATTCTAATATAATAGAATCTCATCACGTAGGCGATACTACTGCCCCATTGTTTCGAGTAATTCCAGTCATGGGAGAAAAAGATCAACAAATTGATAAAATTTATAATACTCCAATATTTTTCCCAGTTCGAACAAATCACATCGAGACTATTTCTATAGACATACGATCGGCGACTGGTGAAAACATAATTTTTACTTCTGGAAAATCGCTTTTGGTATTATGTTTTCGACGAGTATAAAAATCCGTTTTCACGAAAGAATCATTTATTTAATAAAATGAAGCTTAAACCGGAGGACTGTATCGCTTATTATTGTTCGCAAACAGGGGGGATTATTAGTCCCGATCCTTTATTTCGACAGAGATTTTTACAATCAGATCCTATATATCAACAGCTCCGTTTTTTCCAATCAGGAAGGGGTCAATATTTTAAAAGTCGGCCGATCCAACACGGATATGGATTTTTTGGAGACGTGTTTAGACAAGCAATACCAATCTTAAAAGATGCTGGAAAATATATTGGAAAGAAAGCATTAAATGTAGCAAAAGACATTGGAACGGATTTACTCAGTGGGAAATCGTTAAAAGATGCTGCACTATCGCGGATTAAATCAATGGGAAAAGAAATAAAAGATGACGTCATTCAAAAAGTTCAAAGCGGATCGGGTAAAAAACGAAAACGTCAAAGAAAACATGTAAAACGAAAGAATATTAAGAGGAGGAAAGAAGTCGATATTTTCTCGTAATGGATGAATTTTCATGTCCTTGTCTGAAATCCGAATTGGATTTTTTTAAAACTATTCCCACACAGTTAGCCATAGAGAATACCATACCTAGTATTCTTTACCCTATTGCCACTATCACCGATCAAAAATCTCCTATAGAATTTCTAATACCTGGTTCGGGTGAAAGCTTAATAGATTTGAGCAGCATTTCGATTAATGTTCAGCTATCTATTACTAAACGAAATGGAACATCTACGTTGGATACAGATCTCGTTACTCCGGTAAATAATTTATTGCATAGTATGTTTTCACAGTGTGCCGTATGGTTTAACGAAAAACAAGTATCGTCGCATGTAAACTATGCATATAAAGCAATAATTGAAGCTTTGTTATTTTCATCTGAAGAAGCACAAAAAACTTTTTTAACAAGTTCTTTTTTCTACAAAGATAGTGCTGGATTTTTAAACGAAACCAATCCGATTAAAGATGCTAAGAATGAAGGATTAATCGCTAGGTTTAAGAAAAGTAGTAAAAGTCAAGTATTGGATCTAAATGGACGACTTCATTTCGATTTTATTAACCAACCTAAATTATTGATAAATGGAATTGATGTTAGAATCAAATTGGAACGATCAAAAGACGCTTTTGCTCTAATGGCAACCGACAATAATTATCAGATTCGATTAAAGAATATTACATTAAAAGTAAACAAAGTAGAAGTTAGTCCTAGCATTTTAATTGGAATGGAAAAAGCCTTAGAAAATTCTGTAATTAAAATGCCTTATCGACGAGTTGATATTAAAGTATTTACTTTAAGTAAAGGTATTTTAAGTTCAAATATTTCAAATGCAATAATTGGTCAAATCCCAAAAAGAATTATAATTGGATTCGTTCGTAATAATGCGTTTAATGGACAGTTCGATTTAAATCCTTTCAATTTTGAAAATTTCGATTTAAATTATATTTCTGTTATAAAGGATTCAATTTTAATCCCATCCACGCCATATACTCCTGATTTCGATGAAAAAAGTTATGCTCGAAGTTATGCAACATTATTCGAAGAGATGGGCGGAATTCCCTATGGAAAATATGCTAATATATCCTATTCCGATTACGCCCAAGGATATATGTTTCACGTGTTTGATTTAACCCCTGATAAGGCGGCGTCAGAAAACCACACAAGTATTTTAACACAGGGAAACATTAGTATTGATTTAAAATTTAAAAGATCTTTACCCGAGACAGTTAACATCGTGTGCTTTTTAGAATATCGTAATACAATAGAAATCGATCGATCTCGGAATATTTACGTCGACTTCTAAGAAAATGGACACAATTACTTTATGGAAACTAGCATTAGGAGATCCAGAAATTAGCAAGACATTTGGAGGAGTTTATCCATCGGATTTATTGCCTCAAGAAATCGGAAAGAAGCGAGGATTTATAGTTAAC